>NC_079216.1:16466504-17094004 GCF_029633865.1 Lampris incognitus | reverse complement strand
AGGAAACTTGAGCAGAAATTGCATAAATGCAAACTTTGTCTTTCATCTTGCCTGGCACAACTGTCTGTTAAGTTATAAGCAAGCACTGTCGGCAGCTAAAGCAGCACATTTTCTCACCTGTCAATAAACACAAGCCTAGATCTCTCTTTGACACTGTAGCTAAGCTTACCCAATGACAACCTTCTATTAACTGCTCCCCTTTTACTGCCCATGATTTCTTGGATTTTTTTTTTGTTCTGCAGTAAAATTGATGATATTAAACACAACATAAGTAATCTACCTACAGACCCTGTGATTCCACTTTCTTACAAAGACTCTCAGACTGTCCCTGTACTTTTCATGTTTTGAGACTCACACTGGAAATATTGTCCAAGCTGGCTTTGGCAGCCAAACCTACAACTTGTCTTCTTGACCCCCTCCCTGCTAAACTTTTCAAAGAACTTTGGCAGTTACTGGGTCTTCTGATACTACATATTTTAAATTCATCTCTTACTTCTGGCAGTGTTCCTACTGTTGTTGTTTTTTGATTTTTTTTTTTTTTTGGCTTTTTCTCTCCCTTTTTCTCCCCAGTTGTATCCAGCCAATCACTCGACTCTTCTGAGCCATCTCGGTCGCTGCTCCACCCCCTCTGCCGTTCCGGGGAAGGCTGCAGACTATCACATGTGTCCTCCGATACATGTGGAGTTGCCAGCCACTTCTTTTCACTTGACAGTGAGGAGTTTCACCAGGGAGACATAATGCATGGGAGGATCACACTATATCCCCCCCGAACAGGTGCCCCAACTGACCAGAGGAGGTGCTAGTGCAGCGACCAGGACACATACCCACATCCAGCTTCCCACCCGCAGACACGGCCAATTGTGTCTGTAGGGACACCCGACCAAGCCAGAGGTAACACTGGGATTTGAACCGGTGATCCCTGTGTTGGTAGGCAACAGAATAGACTACCACGCTACCCTACTAGTTTTAAAACTGCCATATTTAAACCTCTCTTAATAAAATCAGATCTTGATCTGGGGCTTCTCAATAACTATAGACCAATCTCCAACCTTTCACTTCCAAAATTTTTAAGAAAGTTATAGCTGATCAACTTTCAGCCTACCTTTCCAACAACAACAATCTCTTTGACCCATTTCAATCTGCATTTAGAGCCCGTCATTCCACTGAAACTGCACTCACAAAAGTGGTGAACAACCTTTTGCTTGCTATGGATTCCAGTTCCACGTCAGTGCGGCTGCTGCTTGATCTCAGCACAGCTTTTGACACCATTGATCATGGTCTACTGTCGGACCACCTTGAGAATTACCTCGGTGTTTCAGGTCCGGCTCTGTCTTGGCTTAAGTCTTACTTATCTGATAGAGCACAGTGTATCTCTGCAGTGAAAAATTGGATGTCATCTAACTTCCTACTGCTTAATTCTGAAAAAAAAAACTGAGCTGCTAGTTGTCGGCCCTGCAAAACAAAGTCACCTTTATGACCAAGAAAGGGTATCTGTTGACAACTTCGTTATCTCCCACAGTTCCACAGCCAAAAATCTGGGTTTATTTTTGATCAATCCCTCTCTTTTGAATTTTACATTAGAGAAATTACCAAGACCTTCTTTTTCAACCTACAAAACATTGGCAAAATCTGGTATTTTCTGTCCAGGGTTGATGCTGAGATCCTTATCCATGATTTTGTTTCATCCAGATTATAGAAGGGTTAGGGTTTGGGTTGCAGGGTCCTTTTTTCTGGCCTGCCATCCATTAGCACTAAAAAACTTCAGCTTGTTCCAAATGGTGCTGCTAGAATATTAACTAAAACCAAATATCTGATCATGTCCTTCTGATTCTAGCCTCCTTTCACTTGATCCCTGTTCATGCTAGATCGGACTTTAAAGTGCTACTTTTAACCTATAAAATACTGAATGGGCTTGCCCTAACATATTTGTCAGATCTTATACAGCCTTATGGATCTTCTCGGGCCCTCCGTTCTCAAAGTGCAAGCCTCCTCTCTGTCCCTAGAGTTAAAAAGTAGTCTGCAGGCTGCAGAACCTTCTCTTACCATGCCCCCTTTCTTTGGAATGGTCTCCCGGGGACCACCAGAGAATCTGACTCTGTTGACTCTTTCAAATCTAACCTGAAAACCCACCTGTTCTCATTAACTTTCAACTAGTCATCTTATTTCTCCCACCCCCCCTTTTTCTCCCCAATTGTACTTGGCCAATTGCCCTATTTTCCGAGCCGTCCCAGTCGCTGCTCCACCCCCTCTGCTGATCCAGGGAGGGCTGCAGACTACCACATGCCTCCACCGACATATGTTGAGTCGCCAGCCGCTTCTTTTCACCTGACAGTGAGGAGTTTTTCCAGGGGGACGTAGCATGTGGGAGAATCACGCTTTTCCCCCTCCCCCCCCGAACAGGCGCCCTGACCAACCAGAGGAGGTGCTAGTGCAGTGACAAGGACACATACCCAATTGTGTCTGTAGAGACGCCTGACCAAGCGGGATGTAACACGAGGATTCGATCCAGTGATCCCCATGTTGGTAGGCAACGGAATAGACCGCCACACTACCCGGACACCCGCTAGTTGTCTAATTTCTTTGGTAGTTTGACTTCCTTCTGAGCTTTGTCACAACCTTTTTGGGGGGTCTCAGGCTTGATGTATGTATAAATGTAGGTCTGAGCAGTAATCTCTTAGCTTTGACCTGCCGACAAAAATGTTCCTAAGCTTTCTGAATGCATCGCACCATTCTGACCTTCTGTTTGTATCCCAGAGCATATGTGTTCCCATGGTATGCGTCTGCTCTCCCCCCCCCTCTCTTTTTCTCTCTCTAGCTTTATCTCTTGCTTTCTCGCTGTCCAGGCCAAATTTTTCTCCCTTTATCGCTCTCTTTCGACCACCTGATGACTTCGGAGCCTGTTTGTGATGCGTCCTGTTTTCCCTTTGTCACAGTCCCACCCTCCTGGAGATTTATGCTATCGTTTGTGCTGTTCTCATTTAAATTTGCTTTCATGCTATTTGTTTTAGCTATGACAACTTCGGCATCACTCTCATCACTTCTCTTATCTTTTCTCTCTCTCTCTCGCTGTGTCAAAGTCTGCCTCACCTCTTGTGTGTATGTGAAGTCTATTCTCTGCAGGGCCCCACTGAACACAGCTGGTTTTGTGGTGCAGGGGGGGGGGTCCCGCCAGCTCTTTTGGGGTTCCTGATGTTGTCTCAGATGGACACAGTTCACTACATTTTCCTTGCACTCTCTTTACAAGTTTATTACCCAGCACATTTAAATTTGCTAAATTTTATGCATTAACTGTATGTATTCTACATTACCTTGCTCTGTGTTATCTATGATGTTACACTATATTTCTGGGGGGGGGTATTTTGTGCATTTAACACCTATAGCAAGTCTGTCCATCCAGGAAGAGGGATTCCTCCTCTATTGCTAAGATGTCGCCCGTATTTTTTTCCTGGTTTTTCTTGTGGAGTTTTTCCCCATTTGGGTTTAGGGTCCAAGGATAGAGGGTGTTGCATGTGGTATACTGTTGTATATTGTACTGACTGTAAAGACCTTGGGATTACCTTGTGAATTTGGGCTATACAAATAAACTTGACTTGACATATTGGGTTGCCAGTATTAATTAGTTACAGTATCCTAATACACAAGTCTCGGCCCTGTGATGGCCTGGCGGCCTGTCCAGGGTGTCTCCCCGCCTGCCACCCATTGACTGCTGGGATAGGCTCTAGCCTCCCCACGACCCTAAGAGCAGGATAAGCGGTTCAGATAATGGATGGATGGATCCTAATGCAGAAGTCTTTGGACTTGAGTGTAATACAATGAAAACTAAGATGCGTTATCTTCTCTGAAGGTATATGCAATGAAAGTTTCCCTGCTTTTCCAGTTGCCGGTAATTTCAAAACCACCAGCAATGCAAAATCATCATCCCTCATCATCCCGTCATCCCAACTGACCTTTTATTATCTTGCTCTCCCTCTCCAGGTCTCCATCGGGCTGCTCCATGGCCGCGCCTCCCACATCATCTGGCCACCCAATCGGTGGCAGAGGATCAAACCGTCCCTCCCCCCAAACCGTGGACCACTGATCAACCCAGAGGAAGATGAGGACTGAGAGAAAGAGAGAGAGAGAGGGAGAGAGAGATTACCAGGGCTCAAACACACATGCAGTGCACAAACATACATACATGAATTCAAAGACACAAGCATAACAAACACAGGCAAATATATACATACACACATACACCATCACAAGCCACATTCTCTCTCTCTCTCTCTCTCTCTCTCTCTCTCTCTCTCTCTCTCTCTCTCTCTCTCTCTCTCTCTCTCTCTCTCTGGTAATGCCATCTTCCATAAAATGGCACATCCCTGACGGGTAGTGTCTGCAAAGGATGAATTGCATACATACGACGACACATACTCTACCTGATAATGTCACGTCCTCTAAAATAATATCGCGGGGAGTTGCATTACTTTCAGAGGACAGGTTCTCTGTGACTGTGTGCAGTTCAGTTGCGTGGGCAGTAATGTGTTGGTAGAGTTCTGAGCCCAGAGTGTCCCAGTAGTGTCACGCTGTGTTTCTGTTGTCTGGGAAGATGTCACAACATGCCACAACACATTGGTCCTTTAAGGAACTCCACTCCCTTTACAAATTCCTTTCCTGTTAATTAACCATTCTGCCCTTCTTTCCTGCCCTTCTTTCCTCTCTTTCATTCAGACATTACATCAGATAAAATAAACTGTGGGGCATCCGGGTAGTGTGGCGGTCTATTCCGTTGCCTACCAACACGGGTATCTCGGGTTCGAATCCCCGTGTTACCTCTGGCTTGGTCGGGCGTCCCTACAGACACAATCAGCCGTGTCTGCGGGTGGGAAGCCAGATGTGGGTGTGTGTCCTGGTTGCTGCACTAGCACCTCCTCTGGTCGGTCGGAGCATCTGTTCAGGGGGGAGGGGGAACTGGGGGAATAGCGTGATCGTCCCCACGCGCTACGTCCCCCTGGTGAAACTCCTCACTGTCAGGTGATAAGAAGCGGCTGGCCACTCCACATGTATCGGAGGAGGCACGTGGTAGTCTGCAGCCCTCCCTGGATCAGCAGAGTGGGTGGAGCAGCGACCGGGGCGGTTCAGAAGAATGGGGTAATTGGCCAAGTACAACTGGGGAAAAAAAAAAGGAAAAAAATCACACAAAGAAAAAAAAGATAAAATAAACTAAGTGAAAATGTGTAAACCAAACGAGTGGACTCCGACTGCCACGTGATACGGTCTTTATTTACAGATGAACTTAATTCTCTAGTTGTGTTGTCAGAAATAAGAAGAAAATGTCCTTATTACCCCCAAAACAAACAAAACTCCGGTTAACTGGAGTTCTTTCAATACAATTCACTTTTGATATCAAGTAGTGCAACTCCACTGTGTTTGATTTCACCAGCAGCCCCAAATGCCAGTGGTTTCTACCACCACAAATACCCCGGCCCGACCATGGTTCACTGATGGTGTGTGTCTTTCAAACACCGTCGGAGCAACAACTGTCAGTCACCTTATTGAAATCACACCACTGGACCACAGTCTGACTCGGCCGTTCGGGACTTGTGTTCATGTTCCCTGCGCTACTGATACCACCGTAGTATAGACCCTTTATGGTACAGTGGCTTAGTGAAATGATCGTTACGGAGCGGATAAAAGCGCCATTTTTGGTTCCTTATGGTCAGTTATTGGATTTTAGGGTAGGAGCCCCTGGAAAATCTCAATTTAAAATATCAAATTGTATCTGAAAATCCACCTAGTATTTTCCAGACAATATGCATCATAAAATCATCAAATCACTTCCAAATATGATAAAGTTGGCCAACTTTTACAGAAATAAAGTCCCCAAACATTAAGTATTATCAACAACACATTTAATGCAATGATGAATACAAATGAACATGCATTTTAATGTGAAAAAATGGGGTAGAAGAAGTGAGTTACTGTTTATTGTGTCTATCTGTTACAGTTGCACTTGCAAAGAGGTGAGCAGTCCAAATTTCCAGTGCTGCATTTGCAAGAGCTACAATCCCCTTTACATGAGCATCTGATGAGCTCTCTGCAAGCTCTGGAGACCTCAGGAATTGTTAGCCAGACTGGCACCCATGATCCCGATTCCTTGGTCCATCCGTAGCTCTCTGGAGAAGGAATGGCTTGGTGGGTTTGTGTACTGGTGGTCCAGATGCCTGCTTGGTAGACTGCCCGTTTCACGTGCTGGAGGAGTGCATTCTGGGTAGGAGGTAGTTTCTCCATTGTTCTATTTTCTTCACAGAAGAGTTCTTTTCTTTTTTGGTTAATTGAGTTCGAAGGACTGGATTTGTCATACAGGATGACAGTCAATCTTTCAAGCTCACTGAACTGCTGGCTATCTACGTTTAGCTGCTGGAAGGGATGCTTTGCTAGGTCGATGAATGTTTCTGTGGCAGCATCATAGGCTTGCCAGGCCCGCCCAGCTGACTTTTTACCTTTTCCATTGAAAGCAGATGTAGTGTCACAGCTGGAATACACATGAAACATAGGCAGAGCTCTGGATTTAGGTTCCCCCATGCTTTTGCACATGCTGTTGATGTGGTAAAATCTGTACTTTTTGCCCATCCCAAAAGCCACCCAGATGTCAGTCAGGGGTTGAATTACCAGTAAATCATGAAACAAGCCTGCAAGGATGACAATGACATCAGTGTCCACAGTGCGCACAAGGACAGTTTTCGCTCCATGCTCCAGTGCATGTTGTACATGGACCACAATCCTAGTGTCAGCCTCCTCATGATTGCAAGAGTTCATTGTGCTACTGGAACCAAAAGACGACACAGCTTGCCCTGATGTGACATGCAAAGCTTTGGTTTGTGGCCAGCTGAAAGGTTCAATCTTGGATGTCAAAAAGTCAAACAGCTCCTTCTTATTGCTTGGATCACGGAGAAAATCCATCCAATTTCCGGGCAGCTTTGTCGGGCCTGACACTTTTCTGCGAACACCTTGTCCTCTCTTTTCGCGGGTGGACTCCTTCAAACTGTCTGGGATGTATGTGTGCCATACAACATCCAGCCGCTTGGTATTATGTAGCTGCTTCTGTAAGTAAGGGATGAAAACCTCATCTGCATAGGTATCAAATGTGGTCACTCTCACAGTGGGCAGGCAGTGGACAATGACTGCTCCATCAAGGACTTTGCAGTCATAGGTTGAGGGTGGCTCTGGTTGCCATGGGTGCTCAAGACATTGCAGCAGGTCAGATTTGGTGCCGGTCAGATGAAGTTTCCCAGAGTCTGAGAGGGACGGAGGGAAGGACTGTACCTCATGTGCGAATAATTCATCCAAGTTACTCTCACAGCTTTGCATAGCTATATATAGCTGGCCAAAGAGTGCCACGTTGTTCTGAAGCACTTTGATCTTTTTCCCATGTTTCGCCATTGTCTTGCGTCGAGGTTGCCTGAAGAGTGCCAAGGCATTCCTCTTGATTGGATCATGGATGGAGCATGTCCGTTCTTCAAGCACCTTCTTGACAAACTCCTGATATTGTCTCTTTCCTGTCTCTTCCAAGATGAGTACTGTATTCACGATGGATTTATCTGTGCAGTTCCGGCTGTCAAGAGTCACAAGATCTTTGAAATCATCCAAGAAAGGATTTCCCATTCTTTTCATGGTTTCAGATAGACTTTTGACTTGTCTCTGAAAGGTCTTCTGCGTTGCAAGACCCTGCTCGTGGTGCTGGAAGTTCTCTTCATTATCTTCTTTGAGATATCCATCTTCAAATTCCCTTAGCAATCTTGCCAACTCTGGGCCGGAGAGCATCCATCGTCTGAAGGCATCTGGGTTTTCCGTAAGGCCCACTGCACCCCCTGAACCTTTCACATACTTGTTCTCCTGTTCATGAGCTTGGTCAAAGGGAATTGCAGAGAACTTGTTGTATGTCTCGGAAATAACCCAGTGTGAATTCTTCTCAAACTCATCCTTTATAGAGCTGGGCAAAGACTTCATGTCCCTGATATGGACAGACATCCATCTTGAATAGTTCACATGGTCCAAGGCAAAGAATAGAGGGACCAGTGCTTCAAGCACTTCTATATACAGTAGGAAATTCCTCTCTCTGTGTGCCCTGATGAAGATGAGGATGAGGGTTTCATATTTCAGTATCAGATCCCAGAACATAAAAGTAGGACTCTTCTTCAGCATTTCATTTCTCCAAGCCAGGAGAGACTCTTCATCTTTGGGGCCTGCACTAAGCCTGAAAGCCTCCTGCTGTAGATTGTGCAGTGTCAAGACAGTGACCTGGTGGGCATGCCTGG
The DNA here is from genome assembly GCF_029633865.1 of Lampris incognitus. Taxonomy (NCBI): domain Eukaryota; kingdom Metazoa; phylum Chordata; class Actinopteri; order Lampriformes; family Lampridae; genus Lampris; species Lampris incognitus. Next base: position 17,085,710 of record NC_079216.1, on the reverse strand, counting down.
CTCGAGTTAGATGTGCTGCTTTGAGAAATGATGCTGCCATGCCGCTTGATGCCACATCTGCTTCTGTTAGTGCTGTTGTCCAACCAGAGCCTTCCAGGAGATCACGCAGTGTATTCCAGAGGGCCATTTCTGTGTGAAGTCCACCTAGCATGACTACATGAACTCTTTCACCATGTGTGTCTGGCCATTTCCTCTGTACTAACTTTGCCAGACCAAACAGAGGCTGGTCAAATGCTGTGACAGGGATCTGTCCCGGATTGAGATAATCAACAGCCTGTCTCTGAACATCAATGCCATGCTTAATCATAGCTGGTGTGGCAGATTTCTCATAGAAAAGAGGGAGTAGTGCAGTTCTTGCTGGGGGGTCTTCCATTGAGGGTTGCAGAGAAGCATGATAGGCAGCCCATGCGATTGCATCATCACAAGTTAGATCTGTCTTCTCTAGAAGTGGCAGTGCTTGTTTGACCCACCTGTGTTCTTCTGCTTTTGCACTATCCAATAGGCCTGTAACTATATGTACCTTATACTCTGGCACAGAAACAGAGGTGTTCTTCAAAGTTACAGCTGGGACACAGGTGTAACTCTCAGGAAGGGTATGCTTTGTATTTTCTGAAGGTGGGATTTTAATTGGTGGCCTACACACACCTGGTTCACTCACTCACAAAAATTAAAGAGATAACACTCTCCAGGATGAACAGGGCATTTTTCTCACTTTTTTTGAATTTCCGCCTATTGTGTGCAGGGCTATATGGAAGATGTACAGGCACCAGGTGTCTTTGTACTCCATTTTACACATCATTAGGGGGGGGTTAATAATCAGGGGACAATTAAAAATCAGTTTCAACTTCTTTTGTGTGCAATAAATAACAATTTATCATCAATGTCCTCTTTATGACTCAGAAAAAATATTTTTTTGAATACAAGAACAACTTTTGTGTTCTGTATGGGTATTTTCAATATTTTTGTGGGGCTCCTACCCTAAAATCCTTTAGTTGGTCCTAGAGAAGCCTCATGCAAAATTTGGTGCTTTTATCCGCTCCGTAACGGTACGCCCTAATATGTGCGCTATTAAGGACCTGCATAGTAGGCACGACTGTACTGCCGCCGTTTATTTGCTGCCGAAATGCGTGCGCATACTAAATCACGTGATCACTGTTTACCAACTGTAAAAGGGTCTATATATACCTGTCGTATCAGCATCTGTGAATAAAACTTATCAAAGTGAGCGTTTATCCTGCTGTTTCGGGGACAGTTTTGGCTAAAGCTTGTCCAGTATCCAGATACTGCACCCTGTATCGCACACACACATGTTCCAAACCCAACGCTGTAAGTGCCCTGGAATATAGCAATGTGAACTGTATAGATTTCAAGTGTACTGATCCAAATCGAGGCCTGTATTAAGTAAAAGCTGTTTTTCATGATCCGCCTGTTGTTTGTTGCGTTGCTGTTCTTGTCATGGAGCAGACCGCTGCCTTCGGTCTCATTTGTGTCCCTGTCCATATTCAGTGTTCCAGGAAGAGACATTAGCGTTTGGACGCCACATTGAGGAAATTCTCTGAAGTCGTCCTGAGAGTGACTCACTCGGAAGACAACACGTGAGCCGCTGACCTCTGCTGAGAGCATCCTCGTGTTTCAAGAGGCGCGGTATTGTTTCCACGAGTCAAACTGGGGGAGCACTTGTGTTAAATGTAGTCACATGGCGCCTTCAGATGTGGATGTTGGTTCTGAAACGCTAACAGCTGAGCTGAGGCCTTTAAATAAAAAGCACAAGTGGGCCTGAATGCAGGTGCACGTTGGCTTCCCATGGACCCGACACACACGGCAGAAAACTAAACCCACATTTTAACTTCATAGACCAGGAGACAAGTTTCCTTCTGTACAAAGCGATCACATGCTAAAGGTCGGTACTTTTGAATGATGGTGTGTTTGTAGAATGTGAGAGTCACTGTTGTGATACCTTTATAGCAACCACTGCATGAATCTTGTACCCGAGATTTGCAGGATCTTTATGTTGTGCATCCGCTTTATTTACAAAGAACTGAAAAGACTATTCTCTCTCTCTCTCACTCACTCGCTCACTCTCCCTCACCCTCTCTCTCCCTCGCCCTCGCTCTCTCTTGTTCACTCGCTCTTTCTCTCTCTCTCTCTACCTATCTCTCCCCCTCTGAGTTTCTGTTCCGTTACCATGCCAACAAAGAGTGACTGCGGATACCATGGTCCTCTTGTTGAGATATGGCCTTTTTTAGACACAGACAGGGAGGAAATGTCAGTCAGGTGTCTAAACAAACGTCACATGCAAGCCCCGCCCTTCGCCATCACTTGACTTAGAGGCCTGCTGGCGAGGGATGTAATGCACAATTTATCGCCTGTGCAGAATGTGTTATCTCGCCAAGCCCATATATTAAATCAATATTAAATCATTTGGAGGGAGATTTTATGCATGAAATGATTTAGGAATTATGTCACTGGTGAATCCAGAGATAATAGGAGCAATATTTCAACCATACGTCAATATGACATTTCTTCTCCTCAAGGACACTCCTCCACCCTCTGATAGTTATCACTGATGTTGTGTCTCTGTAGCGGGAGGATTCATTAGAAAGCTACAGTAGAGCCAGGCCTCCGTTTAAGTGCTTCCTACCATGACAATTATGCAAGGAGATGGGTGCAAAAGCCTTGCACGAGCCCCGGGAATGAAACCCATCATTTGAGGGGGATCTCGCCTCCAATCAATGTCAGGAGGTCAAACATATTGAGATAGTTTGCCCCATTGTTGCCCAGTCCCTCTGAAATCTCTAATGGAATCTGGGAGCCTATGCTAAGCGTTCCATGGCTCATTTGACTCTTTGATTACTTCTCTCTCGCTGTGGTCTTTTTCCAGTTTGAAATGCAATTATGCTAATCAGAGTACAAACCAGGGTCACTCTGGCACTTTGGCTTTCTACCTTGCCTGTGAATAGCTGAGCCCTGGAGCCCAGGTGATGATCAAAAGGCGTTTCATCCCAGCTGTAATAGTTATGAAGCAGGAGAGTGCCGGAAATTAACCTTCCCTGGTCCGAGGTTACCTGCCGCGCCTGGAGCAGCGGGCAGGCCGGTCATCTCTTCGACTTGAAATCACCCCTTCGGCATGTGAGCCTATTAAGACGCGTAGCTTAGAGGCAGCAGGCCATCAGCGGGCTCTTGTGCGGTGGATGCCATTTTACAGTGACTCATAAGCCTTTGTAAAGATGACTCCGCGCATTGTCAAATAGCTTTATTACATGGATACAAACGGACACGGTGCTGACATCAAGATCTTTCCGTGTTCTATAGTTTTTCAATTAATGCGTTGTCTAGTAGTGCGGTGCTGAGTTGCTGTGTCACGTTGATGATGAGACCAATTGGTGTGTAGCGCTTAAATTCTGTAAAATTAAAGGAACTAAACCCTCAGCTGTGATGAAGGGAGGGATTGTGGTACTGAGAACAGCAGCTCTTTAAGACTCGGCGCTCATTAAGGGCAAGTTAGCAAAATACAACAGCTGTGCTGGACTTCCAGAAAACAGATTAAAAACAGCAATACCGTATCATGAGAGCAATTACAAGTTTCCTTTTAAACCCAAGTTCATAAAAAAACAGTGTAAACTTCCTTGAAAGAAGGCAAATTTATTTATGTAGCTCATTTCGTATACAGAAGCAATTCCAAGTGCTTTAAGTAAAACAGGTAAAAAATAAAGATTTAGAATGAGTCAGAGTGCAGTTTTTAGCAGCAGCTAAATCTCAGTTGAAGGCAATGGCGAACATAGAGGGTTTTTTTAGCCAGCGCTGCAAACGCTAATGTCCCTGATTGACTAAGTGGCAAACTTAATAAACTTTATTAGAGTGACTGACTGATTGACGGACTGAGTCATCTTTGACATGATTGGGCCCCTGGATCAGGTGACTAACAACGTCACTCACTGAAGCTACACGATTGGTCGGCCAAGCGCTGAGCGGCATGAGGGAGCGCGCACAGTTAAAGCACCCCAATTAACAGTCACTCTGACAAAACACTATGGCAAATTCATAACAGGGTTGCGTGGCTTTTGCGGCTGCTAAACCTGCACAAAAAAAGACAAAAGAAACCGTGTAATTCGCAAAGCACCTGCAAAGGGTGAAATGCACCCCTAACTGTGCTGCCAAGCAAATAGTGTCTCAGTGCTCTGGTGCTGATTGAAAGTATTTCAGTTGGGTAATATGCATACATTTTGGCACAAAATTGACCCCTTTCTATGCAAATGAGCCTCATTGGAAAACACCAGCATTAATAGCCACACACAGTTAGACTGAAAATTATTGGCATCTTCAGAGAGTTGGTGGTAACCGATGCCCAGACTTTCCAGTGATCATGGCAGCAGTGATTGCAGCCAGGTTAAGGCCTCATCATGCCAGCTGTGCTCGTGAGCAGATATTTCGAAGGTGAATATCACTTATTGATTTAACTGAGACCGAAATCATTCACAGATACGGGTTGCCAGGTCAAACCATTCATGCTATACTTGATGCCTTTAAGGATGAAATTGAGCCTGCCTAGTGTGTTCTTGGTGCAAAGCCACCATTTATCCTTTGCCACATGGATAATTGCAATCAGATGCAAAACAAGGGCAAATTGCACACAGCTACAAAACCTTATGGGCGTGTTTGTGCTGTAATATCATTAGCGCAATGTCTTTTGTGCATCGCACCTAGCGACGGGGCAGATAGCGGTATACAAGTGATGTGCAATTCATTATGCTATCAGCGGCCGCAATCCATTCTTTGTGAGTTAGCCTGTCAGTACAGTGAGTCTTAGGGCACCTTCAGATGATAAGAAATTTGCTCTTTGCTCACCACGAGTTAGGGCACAGGGCATAGTGCAGACACTTGATGGAGAGGCAAAGCACAGCGCAGGTAAATTTATCAAACTTAAGCTAAATTTAGCATAGGATTTAGCTAAATTCGTAAACTAGGTTCCCATTCACAAGCCTGGTAGCCTCATCTGACTGCTGACATTTCGCCCTGCATTACTTTTCCTGCCGAGATCATGCTATGTTTTATAATGTTGTGTTATAGAACTTATAGAACATATTCAGACTCGTCACCATCCCAGATAAGACCAATGATGGCTGTGTCATCCGCAAACTTCAGGAGTTTAACAGACAGTCGGTCTCCTGAGGTGCAGTAGTTTGTGTAGAGTGAGAAGAGTACAGGGGCGAGCACACATCCCTGTGGGGGGCACCAGTGCTGATTGTCCGAGTGCTGGATGTGATTTTCCTAGCCTCACCAGCTGCCTCCTGTCTGTCAGGAAGTTTTTAATCCACTGACAGATGGGGGCTGGTACAGTGAACTGGGTGAATTTGGAGTGGATGATATCTGGGATGATGGTGCTGAACGCTGAGCTGAAGTCCACCAACAGGACTCTTGCATATATCCCTGGGGAATCGAGGTGTTGGAAGATCTAGTGCAATCCCATGTTGACTGCATTATCTACTGACCTGTTTGCTCAGTAGGCAAACTGCAGGGGGTCAAAGCAGGGAGCCTGTGATTTCCTTCAGGTGGGCCAACACCAGTCGTTCGAAGGATTTCATGACGACAGACGTTAGGGCAACAGGCCTGTAGTCATTTAATCCTGTGATACAGGGTTTCTTGGGGACCGGGATGATAGTGGAGCTCTTGAAGCCAGAGGGGACTTCACACAGCTCCAATGATCTGTTGAAGAACAGTGTGAAAATGGGGGCCAGCTGGTCAGCACAGACTTTAAGACAGGAGAGTGACACGCCATCTGGGCCTAGTGCCTTCCTGGTCTTCTGTCTCTGTAAGAGTTGGCGCACATCCTCAACACAGATCCTGAGTGCGGGTGGGGGTTTGGTGGGGAGGGGAGAGTGGCTGGCAAGGAGTGCAGTTGGTTGTGTGTTGTGGTTGGAGTGTGTGAGGGGTGTGAAAGTTTGCTTTTCAAACCTGCAGTAAAACCCATTTAGGTCGTGAGCCAGTTGATGGTTCCCTGCAGTGTGGGGGGATGGTCTCCTGTAGTTGGTAATATCTTTCAAATCACTCCATACTGATGATGGATTGTTGACACCTTTTTGCGAGTCTGATCGCCTTTGTGAGTGTATTTCTGGCTTTGTTATACCGGATCCTATCCCCTGTAGGCTTCCTCTAGGGCCTGATGAAGCTGCCTTAGTTTAGAACTAGGGCTTATTGTTGTTAGAAGTACAGAAGGTTTTGGTAGGTACACACACGTCCTCACAAAAGCTGATGTAAGATGCCACAGTGTCTGTAAGTTCATCTAGGTCGGTAGATGCAGCCTCAAAAACACTCCAGTCAGTGCAGTTGAGGCAGGCCTGGAGCTCCAGTTTTGACTCATTGGTCCAACTCCTCACAGTTTTAACCACAGGCTTTGCAGATAATTTATACAAGAACAGAAAATAAAAAGAGCAAAGATTGATAGAAGATAGCAAAGAATGATAGAAGTGACTAGAGACCAAAGACCTTAGTGAACAGGTGAGTTTTCAGGAGTTTTTTCTAAGTGTCCAAAGAAGCAGTGTTGCGGATCTCTGCCAGGAGAGAGTTCCAAATGGTGGGGACTACCACACTGTCCCCAAACGTGCTTAGGCTGGTGTGAGGGTAGGAAAGCAGGCCCATGTCTGTGGACCACAGATCCCCGGATGGAATGTAGGGGTGGAGGAGATCTGATAGGTACTGGGGGGCAAGGGCATGGAGGGATTCGTAGGTGAGAAGGAGGATTTGGTAGGAAATGCAGGACTTGGCTGGAAGCCAGTGAAGGTGGACGAGGGTGGGAGTGATGTGCTGCTAATGCTTGGTGTGGGTGAGAGCCCTGGCAGCACATACCCTGATATAGTATATAATTGTATAATATATAAATAAGTAAATACCTAGTTTATTGCCTCTACCACATGTAGTGGTCGGAGTGACAGATCACTACATGTGGTACTAGAAGCTACCGTAAACCGGGGTCAAATTCCTCGTATGTATAAGCACACTTAGCCAATAAAGTTGATTCTGATTCTGTTTTTGTTTTTGTTTTTACTCAAACGTAGCTTAACCATGTCATGTGATATGCTACTTCATTACACTTTAACAACAAATATTACTGGGACCACAACAGAAAATTGCAGATGAGCATTTTATATCCAGGAATTCACATTACAGACACTACCACTGACTATCCCTGTGACAAACTGGCCACAATTTCAAACACTGACCACACTCTATCCAGCTATATACAAGGTTTTGACCTAGTCTCATTGAAAGTAGCCAAAGTTTGGGCTGATGTAAGATCTTCCAGAAGTTTATTCCAACTATGTGTAGCATAATAACTGAATGCTGCTTAACCACAAAAGAAGAAAGAAGATGTTACAAAAGAAGAAGTTAGCCAATTTTGTTTCCTCAGGCAAGATCCTGATAGTCAAGTCAAGTCAATTTTATTTGTATAGCCCAATATCACAAATTACAAATTTGCCTCAGGGGGCTTTACAGCAACACAACATCCTGTCCTTAGACCATCACATCGGATAAGGAACAACTCCCTAAAAAAAAACCTTTAACAGGAAGAAAAAATAGGAAGAAACCTCAGAAAGAGCAACAGAGGAGGGATCTCTCTCCCAAGACGGACAACGTGCAATGGATGTTGTGTTTACACAGTTTGCAGAATACAACATTGAAAGAGGATAACACAATTATAATGGAATTATAAAATATATGAAGAATATGATGAGGAGGATGACAAGCAGTGTCCAGACGCCGCCGGAACAGCCCAGGACCCGAGCCACATGACCACCATCACCATGTAGACCTGGCAGGAGGACAGACTACAAGTGCACACAGGGGAGACTCACATCACACCACATGGGAGAAGAGACAAGAAAAAACAATAGTCACACATCAGAGAGAGAGAAAGATATAACATACAGACAGGATAACAAAATTATAGGGATTTATTTATAAAATATATAAAAGATGTGATGAGGGGGATGCCAAGCAGTGTCCAGGTGGTGACCACCATCACCATGGAGACCTGGCAGGAGGACAGACTACACATGCACACAGGGGAGACTCGCATCACATCACACCATTATTATACACAGAAGAAGAGAAAGGAGAAGACATCATTCAGAGAGAGAGAAAAGACGTGTGAGAGAAGGGAACAGTTTGCAATAGTCATTAGTCAATAATCTATAATCTCGTCGGCAGAACAGTACTTGGTAAATTCACTGAGACAGAAACCGACCCACCATGCATTACAGGTCATGAAGGACTCAACTTAAAGACAACTAATTGTAGGTTAAGGCAGAAAGATAGCAAATGCTTCACCACTTGCATCCACTCACATTACAGTAACACAAACTCAAATCAGGCCATCGGGGTCTTTCACCACAGACAAAGAACGAAAATGACCTTTGGTTCAACAGTGGAAACAAGATTAAGTCAATACTTGGCATTTCCAGAATGGCTGCCATGTTGACATTGATCTTCCAACTGTGTGCAGCTAGTGAACATGTCAATAACACAAGTCCGGGGGAAACAGAAGGCTCCAAGTCCACAATAGGAACATGCTGATAATTAGGTCACCACACTTCCATTTTAAATGATGATTTTTATCAGATATTTGATTTTTTTCCTTCATTTATTCGTTTATTTTTTGTGGGTTATTTGTCACCATCATCAGCCTCAATGATAAGGAATGATTTTATTCCTTCAATTACCAGTAAAATTCAGTATTGTGGTTATGTTAATATCCTGGTTGTCAATAATCTACATTTATTTACAGCGGATGATGACCTTACTGTAAATAATTCTGTATGACCAATGGTGTGGCTCTACTCATGACCAATATGACTCATCCCAGGCACTAAAACTTCCCACACTTGCCTATTGACCATGGCAGATGTTCATGCATGTTTGCAGTGGCCTCACCCAGTACTGGTGTGGGAAGATGGCGGCGCAAACTTACATTTGTGGCGGCCTCACCCAGTATCGTCCACGCAGTGTATTTGTCCATGTCTGCGTCTAAGTTTCTGTCTTTGTTTGATGGCTGGGAGAGCTTGGTCTGCTGTCCTGTGGGACCAAGGACCATGGCCCTGCCTGGAGCTGTGCCCAAAGAGGAAACACTGAGGGCAGTCGGACAGGATGTAGAAGCGGGGCAGGCTAGGCTAACTGCTAGCTCATGCAGACTGGCAGTTCCGATAACACCGAGGGCGGTCTGGTGGTGGCCCCGCCTAGCATTAACTGTGTTTTTGGTGTCGTCATGTGGAGTGCAGGGAGGTGTGTCGAAGGTGTCTGGCTGGGAGAGCTGGTGTTGGATCGACTGGGAGAGCTTGGTCTGCTGTGTCCAGTGGGCCCAGGGACCACGGCCCTGCCTGGAGCTGCCCCCAAAGAGGAAACACCTAGGGCAATCTGACAGGACATGGAAGTGGAGCAGGCTAAGCTAACTGCTAGCCCATGCAGACCAGCATTTCCAACAGTCATACTGGTGTTCGCTCTCTTGGACAGTGAATTTTTTTTTTTATATGTTGGATATATGTGTTTTGTAGTTTTTGTGGGGGGAGGGTGTAGTTTGGACATATGTGTTCTTGTACTTTGGATATGTGTTTTTGTCTTTGTGTTGCACTGCTGTGGGCTGGGGGAAGCGATATATTCCTGATTCCTGTAGAAACAGCCCGCCAACATCTGTTCCACCTCCAGGTCACCCCTGGCATGCACACGCCCAAAGATGCTGGCGTACGTGCCTGTGAACTTTCTTCACCTCTTCTATCTGCCCCATGGGGTCTCTCATTAGCCCCGTGCGGAAGATAACCTTGGCTGGTGGGGTATGGGCAAAGGTCACCGACACAGCAGCCTCGCTGAATATCCTCCACCTCGCAGGGCTTTAAAGGCAAGCTCCACTAGGAATACAGGAGCAGAGGTGATGCGTGAGGGTCACTGCTCATAGTGGAGACGGGTGAAGTTCAGAGGGAGTCTTTAGGATTTTCACCACCACGAGGAGGAGCAAGGCATAATGTAGTTGAATGTATTAGAGGGATTAAACCCACCTCCTTGCCTCTCTACAAGCTTCCGGCATCGTCTAAGCTGCACGTACGTGGTGAGCTCGTCTCAGCACCGAGACCGATTCCTCTCCACGCAGCCGCTTCCTTTATGTTCTGACAATGGAGAAAAAGATGTTGGTTTAGCACGATAACAGCTGATGAGCGCGTATTGAATAATTTCAAAGTTGCATTTAAAATAAAATATTTAAAACAATTTCCATGATAACTTTTTTTTTTCTCTTTGTGACGGCCCTGACGGAAAGTTTATTATCTGCGGATGTCACTGCCTGGGTAATGTAAAATCAAAGAGGAAGAAAAACCCAGCTTTTATTGGACTTTAAGGCCTCCAGTAATAACATTAAAGTGGCAGTATTACCATCCATGTTGAATTAGAGTTCAGAGATCCATATCTCAACCGTGCTCGCCCTGAATAAATCCCCTCCTAATTACACAAAAAGTCTTCTTCGTAGACATCCTTCATAAGTTTTTATCCCGTAGTTTAATATTGAAATAAGATAAAGAACCATCTCCCCTAGCCTGATAATTATATATTTATATAAGCTAATAAGTTTTTGTGTTACTGATGCTCGGGGCCACAAAATTGACACTCGATATTATGCATGCAGAAGCGATGCTTCCACGTCTTTCTTTTTTTTCTCTTAACATTTGTTGTACCAGAAAGACATTGCTTCCTTATCTTCGCCCATTTGACTGGGAGCCCTACTTTCGTCTTGTTGTTGTTGAAAGAGTAGAAGAAGAAGTAGTGGCGGTGTCAGTGTGCTGCTTGTGTCCTTGAGAAAGCCGTCTGGGGGACAGGACACCTCTTCCGGGCCTGGCTTTTTCCTCATTTATCTTCCTTCACGCCGGTGTCGCGTTCAAACATCCGTTTTGTACACTATCTCCGTCGACGTAAATAGATCTCAGTTCAACCTCTGCTGAACACGGCCCGCTCTCGGCCTGCGGCTGTGAACGCGACATTATCAATTTATCATTATTAATGTCTGTCCTGTGGCCTCTGATGTTGATTAATTAATGGCACGTTTGCGAGGTAAGATATTCTTCATGAACCCTTGTAGGGAACAATGTATTGTGCGGTGGTACAAACATTGAGAACAGTGTCAGCTGAGACAGTGCAATTAAAAAAAAAGACTAAATATTACACGGTGAAGTGTAAATGAGGATATACTTCAGTAATATCAAAGAAGGTTGAATCAGTTCATCTGGACACAACGTTGATCGACAGATACGTTTCCCCACTCATCTAAGTGACCTCTTCAGTCTCAGCTGACTGCAGGTACCCCCACCCTTATAAATCTACTACTACTACTCCTTTCGGCTGCTCCCGTTAGGGGTCGCCACAGCGGATCATCCGTTTCCATTTCTTCCTGTCTTCTGCGTCTTCCTCTGTCACACCAGCCACCTGCATGTCTTCCCTCACCACATCCATAAACCTCCTCTTTGGCCTTCCTCTTCTCCTCTTCCCTGGCAACTCCATATTCAGCATCCTTCTCCCAATATACTCAGCATCTCTCCTCCACACATGTCCAAGCCATCTCAATCTTGCCTCTCTTGCTTTGTCTCCAAACCGTCCAACCTAAGCGGTCCCTCTAATATAATCGTTCCTAATCCTGTCCTTCTTCGTTACTCCCAGTGAAAATCTTAGCATCTTCAACTCTGCCACCTCCAGCTCCGCCTCCTGTCTTTTCGTCAGTGCCACTGTCTCCAAACCATATAACATAGCTGGTCTCACAACCATCTTGTAAACTCTTGCTGGTACCCTTCTGTTGCAAATCACTCCTGACACACTTCTCCACCAACTCCACCCTGCCTGCACTCTCTTTTTCACCTCTCTACTGCACTCCCCATTACTTTGGACAGTTGACCCCAAGTATTTAAACTCAAATGCCTTTGTCACCTCCACTCCTTGCATCCTCACCATTCCACTGTCCTCTCTCTCATTCACGCATAGGTATTCCGTCTTGCTCCTACTCACTTTCATTCCTCTTCTCTCCAGTGCATACCTCCACCTCTCCAGGCTCTCCTCAACCTGCACCCTACTCTCGCTACAGATCACAATGTCATCCGCGAACATCATCGTTCATGGAGACTCCTGCCTGATCTTGTCCGTCAACCTGTCCATCACCATTGCAAACAAGAAAGGGCTCAGAGCCGATCCTTGATATAATCCCACCTCTACCTTGAACCCATCTGTCATTCCAACCACACACCTCACCATTGTCACACTTCCTTCATACATATCCTGCACCACTCCTACATACTTCTCTGCAACTCCTGACTTCCTCATACAATACCACACCTCCTCTCTCGGCACTCGTATGCGTTCTCTAAATCTACAAAGACACAATGCAACTCTTTCTGGCCTTCTCTATACTTCTCAATCAACATTCTCAAAGCAAACATCGCATCTGTGGTGCTCTTTCGTGGCGTGAAACCATACTGCTGCTCGCTGATCATCACCTCTCCTCTTAACCTAGCTTCTATTACTCTTTCCCAAATCTTCATGCTGTGGCTGATCAACTTTATACCTCTGTAGTTGTTACAGTTCTGCCCATCGCCCCTGTTCTTGTAAATTGGTACCAGTAGGCTTCTTCTCCACTCCTCAGGCATCCTCTCACTTTCCAAGATTGTGTTAAACAATCTAGTTAAAAACTCCACTGCCATCTCTCCTAAACATCTCCATGCCTCCACAGGTATGTCATCAGGACCAACTGCCTTTCCACTCTTCATCCTCTTCATAGTTGCCCTCACTTCCTCCTTGTTAATCCACTGAACTTCCTGATTCACTATCCCTACATCATCCAACCTTCTCTCTCTCTCATTTTCTTCATTCATCAGCCCCTCAAAGTATTCCTTCCACCTTCTTAGCACACTCTCCTCACTTGTCAGCACATTTCCATCTCTATCTTTGATCGCCCTAACTTGCTGCACATCCTTTGCAGCTTGGTCCCTCTGTCTAGCCAATCGGTACAAGTCCTTTTCTCCTTCCTTAGTGTCTAACCTGTCATACAACTCACCATACGCCTTTTCCTTTGCCTTTGCCACCTCTCTCTTTGCTTTATGCTGCATCTCCTTGTACTCCTGTCTACTTTCTTCATCTCTCTTACTATCCCACTTCTTCTTTGCCAACCTTTTCCTCTGCATAATTTGCTGTACTTCCTCATTCCACCACCAAGTCTCCTTGTCTTCCTTCCTCTGTCCTGATGACACACCAAGTACCTTCCTAGCTGTCTCCCTCACTATTTCTGCAGTGGTTGTCCAGCCATCTGGCAACCCTTCACTACAACCCAGTGCCTGTCTTAAATCTTGCCTGAACTCCACACAACAGTCTTCCTTCTTCAACTTCCACCATTTGATCTTCGGCTGTGTCTTCACTCGCTTCCTCTTCTTGGTCTCCAAAGTCATCCTACAGACCACCATCTGATACTGCCTAGCTACGTTCTCCCCTGTCACCACCTTGCAATCTCCAATCCCTTTTAGATGGCACCTTCTACATAAGATATAGTCCACCTGTGTGCACTTTCCTCCACTCTTGTACGTCACCCTGTGTTCCTCCCTCTTCTTGAAATATGTATTCACCACAGCCATATCCATCCTTTTCGCAAAATCGACCACCATCTGTCCTTCCACATTTCTCTTCTTGACTCCATACCTTCCCATCACCTCCTCATCACCTCTGTTCCCTTCACCAACATGTCCATTGAAGTCCGCTCCAATCACCACTCTCTCCTCCTTGGGTACCCTCTCCACCATGTTGTCCAACTCACTCCAGAATTCTTCTTTTTCATCCATCTCACACCCAACTTGCGGGGCATATGCGCTGATAACATTCAGCAATAAACCTTCAATTTCCAGCTTCATACTCATCACTCTGTCTGACACTCTCTTCACCTCCAGCACGCTCTTGACATACTCCTCCTTCAGAATTACCCCTACCCCATTTCTCCTCCCATTCACACCATGGTAGAAGAGTTTGAACCCACCTCCAATACTCCTGGCCTTACTCCCCTTCCACCTGATCTCTTGCACACACAGTATGCCTACCTTTCTTCTTTCCATCATGTCAGCCAGCTCTCTCCCTTTACCAGTCATAGTGCCAACATTCAAAGTTCCAACTCTCACCTCCACATGCCTACCCTTCCTCCTCTCTAGCTGCCTCTGGACATGCTTTCCCCCCTCCATCTCCTTCGCCCAACAGTAGCATAGTTTCCACCCACACCCTGCTGGTTAACAGTACCGGTGGCGGTCGTTGGTAACCCGGGCCTCAACCGATCCGGTATGTAAGTCTTATTTATGATCCGCATATTTGATTTGGCAAAGATTTTACGCCGGATGCCCCTCCTGACGCAACCCTCCCCATTTGTCCGGGCTTGGGACCGGCACTAAGGATGCACTGGCTTGTGCATCCTCAGTGGCTGGGTTCCCACCCTTATAAATGTAAACTACTAATAAGACACGTTAGTCCCTAGCTAACGGGTCTGACCCTTTAGTTGAGCGGTTAGTGATGTCGCCTTGTGGTGCAGTACACCCCGTATCGAATCCCGCACCGGGCAAGAAAATAACCGGTTACATAAACAATAAGGTGGCATAACGACCGAAACCAACGACCAGTTTCATATGCAAATATGGGAGTGACCATTAACTAGAGTTTCGATGGCCATGTGTACTGTTCACAGAGGATTGGGGGATGTTTGCGAGCACAACATTGTAAGATGGTGACAGATGTACTCTTAGCCCCCCACCCCCCACCCGGTTCAGGGATGGTCGTTCCCTCTTCACATAGATGGCCTCTTTGACTCCCCGTTCGAACGCTGCTTGATGGTCACGCCCATATTTGCATATGAAACTGGTCGTTGGTTTCAATTGTTATGCATCTGTTGCCATTTTACAATGCTGTGATTGCAACATTCCCTAATCCTCTGGGAGTAGTACACATGGCCATTGTAACTCTAATTAATGGTCACGCCCATGTTTGCATATGAAACTGGTCGTTGGTTTCGCTCGTTATGCAACTGTATTGTTTATAAGGGTGGGGATACGTGCAGTCAGTTTAGACTGAAGAGGTCACATAGATGAGTGATGAAACGTATCTGTCAACAAACGTTGTGTCCAGATGAACTGATTCAACCTTCTTTGATTTTCTTACCTGGGTCACTGAGCATGCACCAAGTCAATACAGTACAATACAGTTACAGACCGAAACCAACGACCAGTTTCAGATGCAAATATAGGTGTGATCATTAAGAAGGAACGACCATCCCCCAAACGGGGGGGGGGGGCTAAGAGTACATCTGTTGCCATCATACAAAGCTGTTATTACAAACATTCCCCAATCCTCTGTGAATAGTACACATGGCCATCAAAACTCTAGTTAATGGTCACACTTATATTTGCATATGAAACTGATCGTTGGTTTCGGTCATTCTTCTGCTTCTTCGTCTTCTTTCTTTGGTGTTTATTGGCGGTTGGCAAACAACGAAATTGCGCATTACCGCCTCCAGCTGGTATGGAGTGTGGATCAGAACGTCTATTATTTATGCTGCCCCCCCCAAAAAAAAACAACCCCTCAAACCTTGTTAATTGAATTTCGATCGTTATGCAACTGTATGGTTTATAAGCAACTTGATGATTGATTGATTGATTGATTGATTTGATTTATTGATTGATTGTGTCACGTATCTGGAAAGAACCCAAAAACAGACGGGAAAACCAGGTAAGGGAAGAAATCAAGTCTTTATTGAAGTGGCCGATCCCAGGGGTAGAGCAGGAGTTGGCTCAGTGGCAGGTAGACTGGCAGGCAGAAGTCCATGAATGGCTACGTTCCAGTGAAGACTGGTCCACAGTGGAGGCTTTTTAAGGGTGAGAGTGATTGCTTGATGGCCAGCTGGTGGTCGAAGGAGGGGTCAGCAGGTGTGCCGGGGTGAAGGAGGGGACAGCAGGTGTCAGCTGGTGTGCCGGGGTGAAGGAGGGGTCAGCAGGTGTCAGTTGGTATGCCTGGGTGAAGGAGGGGTCAGCAGGTGTCAAGGGAGAGGGGCTGTGACAGTACCCCCCCTCCGAGGGGCGCCACTGGGCGACCCACCAGGCCCGTCAGGATGCGTCCTGTGGAAATCCCGGATGAGGTTCACGTCCAGGACAAGGCGACGAGGGACCCAACACCTTTCCTCCGGGCCATATCCCTCCCAGTCAAAGAGATACTGCAGGCCGCGACCGCGGCGACGAGAGTCCAGGAGACGACGAACAGTGTAAGCAGGATGATCGTTGATCATACGATGAGGTGGGGGCGGGGGGGCCGGAGGAACTAGAGGGCTGGTAGAGACAGGTTTGAGGCAGGACACATGGAAGGAAGAGTGAACCCGGAGAGTGCAGGGCAGCTTCAGACGGACCACAGAGGGGTTAATGACTTTGACAATGGAAAAGGGACCAATATACCTGGGGGACAGTTTTTTAGCGTCCGATTTCAAGGGTAGATCCTTGGTAGAGAGCCATACCTGGTCACCGGGGGAGTAGTCCGGAGCAGGGGTGCGATGACGATCCGCCAAGCGCTGGTAACGGCCGGAGGCCCTGAGCAGTGCAGCAAAGGCTCGCCGCCAGGTCCGATGGAACCGACGGACATGGGCCTGGACAGACGGAACCGGAATGTCTACCTCTTGAGATGGAAAAGGGGGAGGCTGATAGCCGTAAAGGCATTGAAAAGGGGACAACCCAGTAGCAGACGATGGCAAAGTGTTATGGGCATATTCTACCCAGGGAAGTTGTGAGGACCAAGAGGATGGGTTGGCAGACACCAGACAGCGGAGAACAGTCTCCAATGCCTGGTTGGCCCTCTCGGCCTGGCCGTTGGTCTGAGAATGGAACCCCGATGACAGGCTGATGGTGGCACCGATGGCAGAGCAGAAAGCCTTCCAGACAGCAGAAGTTAACTGGGGGCCACGGTCAGACACTGTATCACGGGGAAGACCGTGGACCCGGAAAACCTCCCTGACCAGCAGATCCACAGTCTCTCGGGCCGAAGGCAGTTTAGACAAGGGCAAAAAATGAACAAATTTACTGAAGCGATCAACAACAGTCAGTACAACGGTGTTACCGTCGGAGGCGGGCAGACCAGCGACGAAATCCAAGGACAGATGCGACCAGGGACGGTGTGGAACAGGCAGGGGGCGCAGCAGACCGGCACTGGCCCGAGTGGAGGGCTTATTCTGGGCACAAACAGGACAGGCAGAAACAAAAGACCCAGTATCCTCCGTCATGGAAGGCCACCAGAACCGCCTACGGAGGAAGGCTAGGGTACGGGTTACTCCAGGATGGCAGGTAAGTTTGGAAGAGTGAGCCCACTGCAACACACTAGATTTAACAGCATCTGGAACAAACGAGCGCCCAGGGGGACCGTTACCTGGGTCAGCCGCAACCACACAGGTAGAGGGAACGATGGTGTCAAGTTGGAGCTTGGGCTCAGACTCCTTCCCATGCACACGAGACAGAGCATCGGGCTTGGCATTCCTGGAGCCAGGTCTGTATGTCAAAGAAAAATTAAAACGACCAAAAAAGAACGCCTACCTGGCTTGGCGCGCAGTGAGTCACTTTGCTGACTGGATGTATTCCAGGTTCTTATGGTCAGTCCACACTATAAAAGGACGCTCAGACCCTTCCAGAAAATGTCGCCATTCCTCCAGTGCCAATTTCACCGCCAGGAGCTCACGATTCCCCACATCATAGTTCCTTTCAGCTGGGGAGAGACGGCGAGACAGGAAGGCACAGGGGTGTGTCTTGCCATCCTCACTGGAGCGCTGAGAAAGGACCGCCCCCACCCCAATCTCAGAGGCGTCCACTTCTACAACGAACTGCTTGGTTGGGTCTGGCTGGATGAGGATAGGAGCTGTGGTGAAGCGGTGCTTGAGGGCTTGGAAAGCTGCCTCTGCTACAGGGGTCCACAGGAACTGTCTGGAAGTGGAGGTAAGAGCGGTTAGTGGGGCCGCAATGCGGCTGTAATTGCGGATGAACCGTCTGTAGAAGTTGGCAAAACCGAGGAACCTCTGAAGCTGCTTACGGCTGGTCGGGCTTGGTCACTCAAGAACCGCTCTGACCTTGGCGGGCCGGAAGCGGCCGAGTTGCATCGGCTCCGAAGCTGGGGAAGAGTCACGCCTCGGGCTTTCTTGGAGGACGTCAGCCTCAGTCGAGCGAGCTCGGCCCCCAGAGCTTGGAGGTGTGGCCCGTGGTAAATTGTTGTGACCAGGAAAGCGGCACGTCCTCTCTCTCCTCCGCTCCCGGAGACGGTTGTCCACACGAATGGCCAGGGTAACCAATTCCTCCAACCCTCCAGGCTCGGGGTAGGAAACCAAACCGTCCTTTATGGATTCGCTTAGACCATTGGAAAAGCCGGCCTGGAGGGACTTGTTGTTCCATCCGCTCTTCGCTGATAGCGTACGGAACTCAACTGAGTAGTCGGCGACGCTGCGGGAACCCTGGCGGAGAGAGATCAGTCTTTTTGAAGCATCCTTTCCCCGCACGGGATGATCAAAAACCTGGCGAAAAGCAGTGGTGAACTCAGCGTAGGATGAGGAAGTGGAGGCCCGCATCTCCCACACCACTGTAGCCCAATCCAGAGCGCTTCCCCGGAGAAGACCCATGATGTAAGCGACTTTGGCTCCATCCGTGGAATATGACTGGGGCTGCTGGTTAAACACAATCTCACACTGCATCAAAAAAGGGCGACAAAGTCCAAAATCTCCATCATACTTATCGGGCGGGGCAACCCATGGTTCCTTAGCCGAAGTTGATGGCGCTGAGGGTGGCGGAGCTGGAGGGGCGGGTCCCGGGCTAGCGGAGGCTCTAAGTTGGGTCTGGATTCCGGAGATCTTTGAGCTGAGCTCACGGAGGGCGTCAGCCATCCCCTGTAGCACCTGGCTGTGCTGGCCGAGGACCGATTCCTGGTTGGCTACAGCCTGGCAGACCGTGGCCAGGTCTGTGGTGGAATGTTCTGCTGGGTCCATAGTGGCTGGAACGTACTGTCACGTATCTGGAAAGAACCCAAAAGCAGACGGGACAACCAGGTAAGGGAAGAAATCAAGTCTTTATTGAAGTGGCCGATCCCAGGGGTAGAGCAGGAGTTGGCTCAGTGGCAGGTAGACTGGCAGGCAGAAGTCCATGAATGGCTACGTTCCAGCAAAGACTGGTCCACAGTGGAGGCTTTTTAAGGGTGAGGGCGATTGCTTGATGGCCAGCTGGTGTGCCGGGGTGAAGGAGGGGTCAGCAGGTGTCAGCTGGTGTGCCGGGGTGAAGGAGGGGTCAGCAGGTGTGCCTGGGTGAAGGAAGGGTCAGCAGGTGTCAAGGGAGAGGGGCTGTAACAGATTGATTGGTTGGTTGGTTGGTTGGTTGATACCTGCAGTCAGTTGAGACTGAAGATGTCCAGATGAACTGATTCAACCTTCTTTGGTTTTCTTACCTGGATTAATGAGCATGCATGAAGACACTCCTTCAGTAATAACCTCCTCACTGTGTTCAAAACCTGATTCACCTTTATGATGTGCTCTAGGTTAGCCACCCCCCCCCCAACACACGCCATCATAACATATTACACAAGCCACCACAGACTGATGGAAAACTGTGTAATATTTGTTACAAACATCAAAGCAGCGGAGACCTCTGAGGAAAAACACCCTCCTCTGATCCAACTACTTTGGGTGGATGAGAAACTCCACAGCCACTCCATCCACTGTCACGTGTCCACAGGGCTGGCGAGGCTGCGTGAGGGGGGTTTCAAGTATCGCTGTGTGTATTTTGTTCGTTTTTATTGTTGGACTCAACAGTCAACCTGCGGTACATTCTGCTTATGACCCGTCTAAATCCGCCGTACTGAACCCTGCAGTGACTTCTAAGTACCTCAGCGCTGATACATATTGTACCTGGGGGGGGTGAAATGGCACCATGTAACTGCACATCCAGGTCTGTTTGATGCCACATGGTGGGTTTTTTTTAAGCTCTCCTTTTAAATAAGGCTTTTAACTGCCACAGTTTGAATCGCTCATCTTCCCTCACATCATGTTTCTCTCTCTCGCTCCTCCGTGAAGCGAGCTCGGACTGAGTCCTTTTCAGTAATCCCGCTCTGCTCTTTGAGCCCAGCTGGTCAATACAGACGTCGGCGTCAGCATGGAAGAAGCGATGCAGTTGTTGTGAACCCGGGAGCTGCTCTCACCCCGGGAGGGACCGGGCTCACAGCACCACTGCCCACACAGGCCGGCTGCCGGAGAGCACGGCCCTCACACTCCCTGTTTGATCTGCAGAAGGCTTAGGAGCATTCCTGCCTTATAATTACACCGTCATGGCAGCCCATAATAGTCTGTAAGTATAGGGCATTAAAAGTGTCATTAGTGTGAACTGTGTGTGTCATTAATACCTAATGAGTCGCACACTATCGGGCTGGATGCACATCAGCACAAGCCATTAGCCTGCAACAACATTTGGTTTGTGTGTGTGTGTGTGTGTGTGTGTGTGTGTGTGTGTGTGTGTGTGTGTGTGTGTGTGTGTGTGTGTGTGTGTGTGTGTGTGTGTGAATCCACCTGCCTTGTGAGGACATTTTATGGGTCTCCATGAGGAAAAGGGTCTATTTTAGGGTTTAGGACTTGGGTTCAGGGTCAAGGTTAGAGTTAGCATTAGGTTAAGGTTAGGGTAAGGGTTAAAGGTTAGCAGTGTAGTTATGATGGGTTAAGGTTAGGGTTGCAGTGGTCACCAACCCTGCTCCTGGAGAGCTACCGTCCTGCTGGTTTTCCCTCCAGCCCTAATTTAACACACCTGATTCTACTGATTACCTGCTTACCAAGACCTTGATTAATTGAATCAGATGTGTTAAATTAGGGTTGGAGGGAAAACCAGCAGGCCGGTAGCTCTCCAGGAGCAGGGTCAATGACTGCTGGATGAATGTAGTCAATGAGGGGTCCCCACAAGTATAGGGTGATAGTGTGTGTGTGTGTGTGTGTGCATGTGTACCCTGTTTAACTATCCTAATGGGGACATTTGGTCCCCATCAGGATAGAAAAACCAGAAACCACCTACCTTGTGGGACCATTTTATGGGGCCCCACAAGTAAAAGGGTCTATTTTAGGGTTAGGACTTGGTTTTAGGGTTAAGGTTAGAATTAGGGTTAGGTTAAGGTTAGGATAAGGGTTAGGGTTAGGCATGTAGTTTGTGTGGTTAAGGTTAGGGTTAAGGGCTAGGAAATGAATGTAGTCAATGAGGGGTCCCCACAAGTATAGATATGCGGGTATGTGTGTGTGTGTGTGTGTGTGTTGACATGATATGAGGTCTACATACTGTTACTGCCATGAGTCCGTGAGATCAGCAGCTTACTCGCGTGTTTCAGCAGTGAAATTTTAATTTTACATAGTTAGGCCATATTTATTTCTCCCTGCCCATTCTTGATTGGAAGATGTAGTCAGTCACCTCTGTGGCCGAGCTGACGATGTCAGCCTTTTATTTGACAAGAGTTGTTAGCGCGTTTCCAACATGCTCCCAGCTCAATCGACTCAGTGTTGCCTCCCTTGTTCATAAACAAGCTGTCTCGTTGTTTGTCAGAGAGCGTGGAATTTAAATGAGCCTTTAATCTGTCCACGGCTGACCCTGGAGACCGCCTTCCCTGTCACCGCTCCTTATCCCAGGGCGCCCGGGATGCTCCACAAACAGAAAGAGCCCCTCATTGAACATGACAATTAAATTCCCCTCACAGACGGTAGAAATCAAGTCTTGAAATTGAATTCGGAGGGAACAGGAGGTGACTTCTTCCAGCGCAGGATGTTAAGGAAACAAGATACTTGTGTCAAATTCATTTAAGGGAAGCTAACCGTTTGTGATTTTTCCGAGATGAGAGATATTCTCCCTCTTTATCTGTTATGCTGCTGTTTTTTTCACATTGTGTTTTTGGAAAAGAGGGCTGTTGGCGGTGCTGTGAACGATGATTTGCTCAATGAAATTCGTTTCAAATTCCACCCTGATGGTGGGATTTATCAGTTCTAGCTCCACAGGTATTGCAGTGGCTGGTAGAGCTTTCTGCCACATGTATGATAGTGTAATCATCATCATCATCATCATCATCGACGTTCACTCAGGGTCAAGTATAACCATCCTCCCTCTGGGTCTTCACATGAGTGTAGGGGCTGATCCTGGAGCCACATAATGGGAGGACGCCTGTACGTGACAGCTTTTTATGTGGAGAAGCTGATGCACCTGCAGCCACCACACAGTCCTTGGCAGGGAGTGGCCAGAGTCCAATGGCGTGGAGAACCAAGGCCGCCCTCTGTTGCAGCCTTCATCCACCTTCACTGCGGTTGTGACCTGGGGACATCTTCCACCAGTTCTCCCGTTTAGGTCTTTGTTGGGCCGTGCTTCGTCTGGAACCTCCCCCTTGACCTATCTGCCTTGGGTGACCCCACCAGGAGCCAAGCTCTGGATGGCATAGCTCTTGGGATTATTGGTACACACAAGCTTCTCCACCATGACAAGGTAGCGATCCAGAAGAAGAGTGATATAATACATTCGATTCATTGGACACTTTTCATTGGGAGAAATCTCAACGTGACACAAGTAACAGGAAATGGCAAAGCACATAAAAGTATCAAATCCAAGAGAGATGGAGAGACTCAAACAAGTGTTAGCAGGGGGCGGCACGGTGGCACGGTGGCACAGTGGTTAGCGCAGTCACCTCACAGCAAGACGTTACTGGGTTCGAACCTCGGGGTTGTCCAACCTTGGGGGTTGTCCTGGGTCATCTCTGTGTGGAGTTTGCATGTTCTCCCTGTGTCTGCGTGGGTTTCCTCCAGGTGCTCCGGTTTCCTCCCACAGTCCAAAGACATGTAGGTCAGGTGAATCAGCCGTACTAAATTGTCCCTAGGTGTGAATGTGTCGGCCCTGTGATGGACTGGCGGCCTGTCCAGGGTGTTTCCCCACCTGCTGCCCAATGACTGCTGAGATAGGCGCCTGCATCCTGCGACCCTACCTAGGATAAGCGGCTTGGATAATGGATGGATGGAAGTTTTAGCAGTGGAGTGGATTGGTTTAAACAAAGAAGTTGGATTAAAGGAAGACTGTGCTCAAAAAAAAAAACGAAACACAAGGCTAACTAGAGCAATAACTAGAGCGCAGTACAATCACATTGATGATGTTGATAGGCTTGACCAAACTTACTCCATATACATAGACTAAATCACCTAAGGATCACGTGTCAAATGATGCCACATACTTGGGAAGTACAAAACTAAGAGATGACGAGAAGAGAAGGAAAGTGTGCATGCATATTAGAAGCATTACGGCTGTAGTGGTTTAGCTAGATAAATTGTTTTAATAGCCACGCGACCAAGGCTGGTGGAATTTGTTTTTGGTGCACTTTACACTCTGCAGCACAATACATACATGGAAAACAACTGATACTGAAAATATTATCACGAACAATACAGTTACACAATAACAGAAATAAACATATCATGCATAACAATTAGGTGAATGGTGGTGTCTATGCAAATGGTGTGTGAGGAGGGGACTATAGGGAGGAATTCAGTGTCATCCAAAGGAGTTGAATCAGGTGCAACTGGACTTGGTATATATCCGTGAAGACATTTCGCCTCTCATCCAAGAGACTTCCCCAGTTCATGCCTTTCTCACTAGATCAAGCTAGTCTAGTCAGACTAGCTTGGGGGGGGGGGGGTTCCAGACGCTGACTAGACTAGCTTGGTCTAGTCAGAAAGGCACGAACTGAGGAAGCCTCTTGGATGAGAGGCGAAACGTCTTCATGGATATATACCATGTCCAGTTGCACTTGATTCAACTCCTTTGGATAACCATGACCTGGATGAATGAGAACATTCACAGATGAATTCAGTGTCCTTATAGCTAGGGGGAAAAACTGTTAGCGAAGCATTTAGCCTTAGTGGACAGTGACCTGTAGTGCCTCCCTGAGGGAAGGAGCTGGAAGAGGTGATGAGCAGGATGTGAGGGGTTGTAGATGATCTTCTTTGCTCGCTTTACAGTCCGGTTAGTATGTAGAGGTTCAGCTGAGGGTAGTGGGTTGCCTATAATTTGGGATGCCTTGTTGACAATCTGCTGCAGTTTTTTCCATGTTTGACTGTCCGTGCCGCTGTACCATACTGTAATAGAAGATGTTATGATGGACTCGATAATGGAGTAAAACAGAACGAGCAGTTGATGTTTGATCCGGTATTTTTTTAAGCTGCCTAAGAAAGTAAAGTCATTGTTGAGCTTTTGCAATGATGTGTTCAGGGTTAATTTTCCACTTCAGGTTATTGCTGATGTATGTTCCAAGGAACTTAAAAGAGTCGGTGGTGGTGTTGGGATCTCCGTTCATTTGTATAGGTGTTTTAGGATTTGGCATGCATCGGAAGTCAATAATGAGTTCTTGGGTTTTGGCTGTATTAAGCAGAAGATTGTTGTTTGCACACCAAGTGACAGCTTGGTCTACTTCAGTGCAGTACTGGGTTTCATCATTGTTGGAGATGAGGCCTACAATGGTTGTGTCGTCTGTGTATTTTATTATTTTCACAGATCTATCCATGGATGTAAAGTGGGTGGTGTAAAGTGAGAAGAGCCAGGGGGAAAGAACACAGCCCTGAAGAGCACCTGTACTGAGGGTAAGAGGGTATGAGGTTAGGTTATTAACCTTCACCCTCTGTGGCCTATTCCACAGGAAGCTCTGAATCCAGTGGCATATGGCTGGGTCAATGTTCATATCCAAGAGTATGGTAAAGAGTTTGAGTGGGTTGATGAAGTTGAAGGCAGAACTAAAGTCTATGAACAGGATGCGTGTGTAGGTGTTTGGTGATTCCAGGTGTTGCAGGGCATGGTGCAAGGCTATGCTAACTGCATCCTCAACAGACCGGTTGGCCTGATAGGCAAATTGATATGGGTCCATCATTGGGAAGGTGCAAGATTTCAAGTGTGACAAAATGATGTGCTCAAATGCTTTCATGGCCACAGATGTCACGGCAACTGGTCTGAAGTCATTGAGGCTGGTGATCTTTGAGGACTTTGGCACAGGAATGATGGTAGAGAGCTTGAAGCACTATGGGACTGTACATTGACTTAGAGAAGTGTTAAATATGGTGGAAAATATTGGGGCCATTTGTGTTGCACAGTGGCTCAACAAAGTAGGACTGATGCCATCTGGCCCTGCTGCTTTCCTAATGTTCAGCTTCTTGAATGTTGCTTTCACCTCATCCTCCTGGATGCAGAAGGTTGGCATTGAAGTAGGAGTGGGGGGGTGGAATAGGTTTTTCAAACCTTGCATAAAACTTATTTAATTTACCTGGGAGGTTATGGTCATTATCTGGAGGGGAGCAGGGGCTTTTTGTGATCTGTCATTTCCTTACGTTTTTTCCATGTTGCTCTGGAGTTACGAGAAGAGAATTGTTGTTAAAGTTTTGTTGCATAGCTGGACTTTGCTTTTCTTATTGCAGCACGCAACTTGTACTTGGCTGCTCTGTACTGATCCCTGTTTCCGTTCTTGTATGCCCAGCTCTTTTATTTGTTTAGGAGGTGTAATTCTTTGGAGAACCAGGGTTTTTTTTTTATTGCCGTGCAATGTCACCGTTTTGGTAGGGATGCACGTTTCCTCGCAGAACTTGATGTATGACGTCACTGTGGCGGTGAATTCATCGAGGGAGTCGTAAACTGCACTAAATATATTCCAATTAGTGCATTTAAAACACCCTCGAAGCATTTCAGTGGCGTCCATGGACTAGGACCTGACAGATTTTGATGTTTTCTTGATGGATTTAAGGTTTTGTCTGTATTTTGGGGCCCTGAGAGCAGGATAAGCGGTTCGTATAATGGATGGATGGAGTAACACAGCGTGATCGGGCTCCCGGGCTCCCCCCCCCCCCCAGTGGGGCCCTCGGGAATGCACGGGAAGCGTTTGAAATTGAGATGTAGCAGTGACCCAATGTTTTGTTTTCTCTGCTATGGCAAGTGACTTGTTGCTCATAGCTCGGTAGTTCGAGGGAAAGATTCGTATGGTTGAAATCACCTAACACGGCGACACACGTGTCGGGGTTGGAGGTTTCAACATAGGAAATGTGCTGCGAGAGTTGGCTAATGGCTGTGTTAGCGTTAGCTTGTGGTGGACTGTAAACACCAGCTAATACAACTGAAGTGAATCCTCTGGGAAGGCAATACGGTCTGCATTTCAAACTGACGAACTTAAGATCATAAGAGCAGCAGCGACGAGGGGTTGTTGTGTCGTTACACCAGCGCTGATTGGCCATGAGACAAATACCTCCGCCTTTTTCGTCTGACTTGTTGGCTCTGAAGATAGTGAAGCCGGGGGGGGGTTACCGCTTGATCAGGGACCGATTGATCCAGCCCTGTCTCGGGGAAGCTGAAGACTGAGCAGTCTCTGTCCATCCATCCATTATCCAAACCGTTTATGCTAGTCAGGGTCGCGGGGATGCCGGAGCCTACTCCAGCAGACATTGGGTGGCAGTCGGTTTGTGTTAATGACAAAAGTTCATCCATTTTATTTTTGAGGGATCACACGCTGGATAGGATCAGTGCCGGCAGTGGGGGCCGATAGGGCCGTCTCCCGAACCTGGAGACCGCCCCTGTTCTCCGTCTCCCTGTGCTAGGTGTATTTCCCCAGGGTGGCGATCCAGTGTTGTTTACAACCAGTATATCCTCTGGAACGTTGGCAGATAGTCCCAAATTGCCAAATGCAGTCTTCCTGATGTACAACAACTCCTCACTTCCATAGACACGATGCTTTTCTGACATAAAACATAGACAAAAGTCCCAGACACAGCAAGACGGTTGCTTCCTCGCGCAATGCATGCTGGTACAGGGAGCAGCATGCGCTCTGAACAGGAAAATACTGTTTCCTCTATAAGTATGAGTTGCACTAAAGCAGCTCAAGTTTTGATACACAATATAGACCATCGGTACTTCCTGGATGTGCACATTATGAGCAGGGAAAGTTCCCTTTAAGAAGGAAGGAAAAGCCTTTCTTGAGTAGCAGCATGTTGAGGCTTGTTTTAAAGGAGGGCAGAGCTGCAGCTGGGCTGAAGGCCTGATCCCTGCAGCGCAGAGCTTTGAAGATGTTGGCACAGGGCTGTTTCTCTGCTGGCTCCATGCGCTCCTTTTGGATGTTAACTGGGAGATCAGGTTACCTTTATGGAGCTGCCAGACAGAGATTCTCCATCTATCAAAAAACAAATTGAGCCAGCAGATTGTGCAGAGGCTGGTAGGTTGACAGATGACAGAGACAACTGTCTGTTGTTTTTACAGACCTGTTGGTTCACGTGTCAAAAGTTGAAACCAGTTGAATTTTCTTTGTAGCGTATTATACACAACCCACCATTGAACTTATTTGAGATGCAATCTGGAGCTGAACTCGCTGCTTTTTACTTCACTGTGTTTTCACTTTCCTGTGTCAGCTAATATTGAGAAAGCATAGCCTTGAGCATTTTCTTTCCTTTTGCAGATTTTAATTCACCCCTCTTTTTTCCAAACACGTCACATCTTTGTTTTTGTCTGGGAACAAAATAGACTGTCACAGACCTGCACGTGTTCTTCATCTGTTTCGCCTGTTTCCGTCCCGCCACCCCTTTGCTTGATTGTTTTTGTTGAGTGATTATTCATATAAGTCGCCGAGGCTCTGTGGGCTCACGCAGTTCAAGGCTCTGTGTTGTTTTTCCACCAGCCTTCTCAGCCATCACATATTCATGAAGTGTCATCCTTCAATGATTTGTGACAGTGAACACACTGCTGTGAGATGCGGGTCAGCAGCTCTTGAACCAGTGCCTCCTCTGAGAGGCGTCTTGAGCTACATTATGGATTCTGATATCCGCCATCACCTGACAGTTAGACCCACATACACAGCAAGTCGACAAGTGTGTCTAGCACTGAGCCCTGGCTCTTAGCCTGTGGCAAGGGGTGAGACCAGATGGCAGCGGCGCGTTTGGGAAAGAGTTTAAACAGACAGGCACAGCAGGGAGATGGTGCAGAAGAATATGGCCAAGGGGACGTCCGGGTAGCATGGGGGGCTATTCCATCGCCGGGTCGAATCCCCGTGTTACCTCCCTACAGACACAGTTGGCCATGTCTGCGGGTGGGAAGCCGGATGTGGTGGTCACTGCACTAGTGCCTCCTCTGGTCGGTCAGGGCACCTGTTTGGGGGGTGGAAGGGGAACTGGGGGGAATAGCGTGACCCTCCCACATGCTACGTCCCCCTGGCGAAACTCCTCACTATCATGTGAAAAGAAGCGCTGGTGACGTCCATGTATCGGGGGGGGGGGTCTGCAGCCCTCCCTGGATTGGCAGAGGGGGTGAAGCAGCGACCAGGGCGGCTCAGAAGAGTGGGGTAATTGGACGGGTACAATTGGGGAGAAAAGGGGGGATATGGCCAAGAACAGCCACCAGTTTGCAATATATTGGCAAAGAACAAAGTGGATGTGGCAAAGGCAGCAGCTCTCTGGGCACACAACTGGCATCTCAGTGCAACCTGCATGGGGTCAATAAACATCCAGGGGTGGCCTGTACCTCTGCAGCCTCGGTTCAAGAGTGCATTCTAATCCCCAGCAGATCTCTAACCGCTTGAGAGCTTTGTCCGTTATTACTCGGACAGACGCGTGGTAGCCTGAAGGACCCTCTATTGACAGGCTGAACCCACCCAGCTGGGTGTCGCCGGCATCGGCAAGCCTCGTCCCCGGCAGGCACTTTTAAATGAAACCAGCATCTTGTCCTCGCATGGCGGGTGCTAGCATGGAGCAGAGCCAATTAAAACTCAATTCAGCCCCGCAAAGGCCTGCCGAGCGAGTGACAGCGTGGTCAGGCTGATAAGGGGCACGAGCACACATAGACTCACTGCATTAGCACAGCATTCCCCTGTGAGCACCACTTAGACCTGGGCTATCTCCAACACTGCTGGCAACAACAGGCAATTTGAGGGAGGTTATGGAGGCTAATTAATGACTGTGCGCTGTCAGGTTATTATAACTACACATTTCATATCATGTTTGGGTTTCTCTGGGGGGGCATCGGGGAAATGGCTGCCATGTAAAAGCAAACAACTGAGTAATTTAAGCCTAAATGAAGTCATCGAGTCATGAGTTATGGAATGGCTTAGATCGCACAAATATTTAGATTACAACCCTGTGTTTAATTGAATCTTGTCCAATGAGACTTTAAATGAAATGGACAGACAGAATTAGTTAAACTCAACCGCTCAGCGACGGTGCATGAGTTTTCTGTCACTGACTCGTCTGTGTGTGTGTGTGTGTGTGTGTGTGTGTGTGTGTGTGTGTGCCACTCAACATGTGTGATTGCATTTGGTCTTGTGCGTATACCGGTATATCCACACTTCAGTAGCACCCCCCAAATAATAGCCAAGCTCCCACTCAGCACCCCCAGTAAAAATCCGCTGGTGCCGGCAATGCACAAAGATCACAAGGAGGTCAAGGGTCACAACACACTTGCAAGAGATGGAAAAATATATTTCTGCTGTTTTTGTTTTTGCGCTTCCTTGTTTGGTCTTACTCTTGTTTTCGCCTTGTCTGGGTTTATTTTTTTGTGAAGCACTTTGTGGCATTGTTTTAGAAAAGCGCTATATAGTAAATAAAATTATTATTATCCATCCATCCATTATCCCAACTGCTTATCCTGCTCTCAGGGTCGCGAGGATACTGGGACCTTTCCCAGCAGTCATTGGGCGGCAGGCGGGGAGACACCCAGGACAGGCCGCCAGGCCATCACACATTATTATAATTTTATTATTATTATTATTATTTATTATCCCATAATGATCACAGATGATAGTGAAATGACAGAGAGCGAGACAGAATGTGAGTGGACTCTGATAAAGACAAAAGCCACTCTTGAGTGATGAGTTTCCTGGGGCAGTGGGGCATTTGCACCATGGTGGGCGGGCTCTCCTCCACATCGACTGTGCCACAGCCAGCTAGAGAGTACTAACACAGGGTTCAGCGAACAGGACAGCAGCAGCGGTATACTCAGGCTCGCACCACCACAGATGCATGGGTCTGTCCATCACCGCACCACGTTCAGCAGTTCACATTCATTGCATCCCATCACTCCGGCGACGCACGATGGAGTTTCCATGGCAACACATCATGCTTTTTACATGGTGTGGAGCGTACGTGGTTTCGGCGGTTACCTCAATATGAGCAAGGTGTTGTATAGCCTTGACTAGGCTTTTAGAAACAAGCAACAAAAAAAAAATGTCCACTGTTTTTCTCCTCGATTGCATTTTTGTTCCAAGCGCGTCACCCTTCCACCAAGGGCAAGGTAAAGTTTATTGTTCTATTACCGCCAACGGGGAAATTCAGGTGGTCAAGTCGCAAAACACTCACACAATCTATACAAACATTAAGTAGAATAAGACAGATACAAAGTATATAATAAAGTATAAAAGAATCTACAGAATACACACACACACACACACACACACACACACACACACACACACACACACACACACACACAATCAAAAGCCTGACAATGTACACAACTCATCATTTGGAACACTTCATTCAACCTCTAACCCAATGACCCCTATCTCTCTCTCGCGTGCGCTCTCTCTCTTTCTTGTCTCTCTCTCTCTCTCTCTCTCTCTCTCTCTCTCTCTCTCTCTCTCTCTCTCTCTCTCTTTCTTGTCTCTCTCTCTCTCTCTCTCTCTCTCTCTCTCTCTCTCTCTTTCTTGTCTCTCTCTCTCTCTCTCTCTCTCTCTCTCTCTCTCTCTCTCTCTCTCTCTCTCTCTCTCTCTCTCTCTCTCTCTCTCTCTTTCTTGTCTCTCTCTCTCTCTCTCTCTCTCTCTCTCTCTCTCTCTCTCTCTCTCTCTCTCTCGCTCGCTCGCTCGCCTTCCCTCTCTCTCGCTCGCGCGCTCTCTGTCTGTCTGTCTGTCTGTCTGTCTGTCTCTGTCTCTTCATCCCTCCTGCAGTAGGTGCCTTTTTTCTCTGTGAGCCAAGCAGATTCTTTTGGATTTTTATCAAAAGCTTTGGGGAGCAGCAAGGTAGCAGACTGTATAATCCAGGAAATCAAAAAAAGACATCTGACGAGAGAAAGACCCAGAAAGAGCAAGTATGAGTGCGGATTTGCTAGAGACGAGTACACGTTTCTATTCCAAGAGATGGGGGGGAAAATCCACATATGGACACATTTCACGGCACTTTTTTAATGATAGTGTTCACCTATCGGTGTATCGACGGAAGCCCGTTTCCGCCACATAAAAAAAAAGAAGTTTGCTTAATTGCGACTTCATTTCTCGGAATTCTGACTTGATTTCTCTCTCTTTATTTCTCTACTTCTTTTTATTTCTTTATTTCTTTCTTCTCTATTTATTGCAAGAAATAAAGTCAGACTTGCGAGAAATAAAGTCGCAACTGCGAGAAATAAAGTCGGAATTCCGAGACATAAAGTCAGAATTGTGAGAAATAAAGTCGGAATTGCAAGAAATAAAGTCGGAATTGCGAGAAATAAAGTCGGAATTGTGAGAAATAAAGTCGGAATTGCGAGAAATAAAGTCGGAACTGCGAGAAATAAAGTCGGAATTGTGAGAAATAAAGTCGGAATTGCGAGAAATAAAGTCGGAACTGCGAGAAATAAAGTCGGAATTGTGAGAAATAAAGTCGGAATTGCAAGAACTAAAGTCGGAATTACGAGAAATAAAGTCGGAACTATGAGAAATTAAGTCAGAATTCCGAGAAATAAAGTCGGAATTGTGAGAAATAAATTCGGAATTGCGAGAAATAAATTCGGAATTGTGAGAAATAAAGTCGGAATTGCGAGAAATAAAGTCGCAACTGCGAGAAATAAAGTCGGAATTGCGAGACATAAAGTCGGAACTGTGAGAAATAAAGTCGGAATTGCGAGAAATAAAGTCGGAATTGCGAGAAATAAAGTCGGAATTGTGAGAAATAAAGTCGGAATTGCGAGAAATAAAGTCGGAACTGCGAGAAATAAAGTCGGAATTGTGAGAAATAAAGTCGGAATTGCGAGAAATAAAGTCGGAACTGCGAGAAATAAAGTCGGAATTGTGAGAAATAAAGTCGGAATTGCAAGAACTTAAGTCGGAATTGCGAGAAATAAAGTCGCAACTATGAGAAATTAAGTCAGAATTCCGAGAAATAAAGTCGGAATTGTGAGAAATAAAGTCGGAATTGTGAGAAATAAAGTCGGAACTGCGAGAAATAAAGTCGGAATTGTGAGAAATAAAGTCGGAATTGCGAGAAATAAAGTCGGAACTGCGAGAAATAAAGTCGGAATTGTGAGAAATAAAGTCGGAATTGCAAGAACTAAAGTCGGAATTGCGAGAAATAAAGACGCAACTATGAGAAATTAAGTCAGAATTCCGAGAAATAAAGTCGGAATTGTGAGAAATAAAGTCGGAATTGCGAGAAATAAAGTCGGAACTGCGAGAAATAAAGTCGGAATTGTGAGAAATAAAGTCGGAATTGCGAGAAATAAAGTCGGAACTGCAAGAAATAAAGTCGGAATTGTGAGAAACAAAGTCAGAATTGCGAGAAATAAAGTCGGAACTGCGAGAAATAAAGTCGGAATTGTGAGAAATAAAGTTGCAACTACGAGAAATTAAGTCAGAATTCCGAGAAATAAAGTCGGAATTCCGAGAAACAAAGTCGGAATTGTGAGAAATAAAGTCGGAACTGCGAGAAATAAAGTCGGAATTGTGAGAAATAAAGTCGGAATTGTGAGAAATAAAGTCGGAACTGCGAGAAATAAAGTCGGAATTGTGAGAAATAAAGTCGGAATTGTGAGAAATAAAGTCGGAATTGCGAGAAATAAAGTCGGAACTGCAAGAAATAAAGTCGGAATTGTGAGAAATAAAGTCGGAATTGCGAGAAATAAAGTCGGAACTGCAAGAAATAAAGTCGGAATTGTGAGAAATAAAGTCGGAATTGCAAGAAATAAAGTCGGAATTGCGAGAAATAAAGTCGGAACTATGAGAAATTAAGTCAGAATTCCGAGACATAAAGTCGGAATTGTGAGAAACAAAGTCAGAATTGCGAGAAATAAAGTCGGAACTGCGAGAAATAAAGTCGGAATTGTGAGAAATAAAGTTGCAACTACGAGAAATTAATTCAGAATTCCGAGAAATAAAGTCGGAATTCCGAGAAACAAAGTCGGAATTGTGAGAAATAAAGTCGGAACTGCGAGAAATAAAGTCGGAATTGTGAGAAATAAAGTCGGAATTGTGAGAAATAAAGTCGGAACTGCGAGAAATAAAGTCGGAATTGTGAGAAATAAAGTCGGAATTGTGAGAAATAAAGTCGGAACTGCGAGAAATAAAGTCGGAATTGTGAGAAATAAAGTTGCAACTGCGAGAAATTAAGTCAGAATTCCGAGAAATAAAGTTCGAATTGTGAGAAATAAAGTCGGAATTGTGAGAAATTACGTCAGAATTCCGAGAAATTAAGTCGGAATTGTGAGAAATAAAGTCGCAACTGCGAGAAATTACGTCAGAATTCCGAGAAATTAAGTCGGAATTGTGAGAAATTAAGTCGGAAGTCCGATAAATAAAGTCGGAATTGTGAGAAATTAAGTCAGAATTCCGAGAAATAAAGTCGGAATTGCGAGAATTAAAGTTGTAATTGCAAGAAATAAAGTCACAATTACGCAACCTTTTTTTTATTAACATGGCAGAAATGGGCTTCCATAGTGAATCAGAGATTATTGGTATGGTAATCTGAGAATATTAAGAGGCAGAATCGGATTTGTGCAGTGTGTGCTGTACACAGCACAGTTACACACAGTTCAGATGAATTAGTGACTGGAAACTCAAATTCATTCTGTTCTTGAATCAGGCGACAAAGTGGCAGCTGGGATCAATAAATATTTATAGTGGTCAGATCAAAGAATCGGGTGAAAAGCTCCAGGATAAACCAAGGGGTTAAATACACAAAACACTCATGGACATCAGATGAATGCATCTCCAGGTAATTTACCGTGGTCACCATGGTTACAAGGGGGGGCCTCCATTCTGGAATAAGGACCTCTGGAGGAGAGTCACGGGTCAGGTCAGAGGGGCATTAAATGTGTATTGGTCCGGTGTACAAGGCTTTGAATCAGATCATTTGTAGTACTACAACTGCCGAGTCCTCCTGTCCCTATTAACATCCTGAGTGGCTGGCAGAACCTGACTAAGGACTGTGGAGAACCCAGGAACATACAGACAGCCGACTAATTTCCAAACCTCTGTGCCAGGCTGAAGGAGTAACAGGGATAAAAGAATCTTATGTCCTGGTGTGTTTCTCCCAGATTTATTTCTGCCCTTTAACAGTCCAGTTCTGCCTCCCCTCAACCATGACCATGACATCTGTCATGTAAAGGAAGAAGGCCACAACATGATGGTGTGTCCCCAGCAACAGCTGGTAACCAGGCTGCATTCTGTTTGTTCTCCTTTTTATCGGCTTTGTAGATTCTGGCCAAACTGTTTCTCCTGCATCTGCACCCAACTGGTCTAGCTGCAAATCCAGTAGTGAGGCCGAAATATAGGCACTGACACGTAATAACCTCCAGTTTGAAACCGTAAGAGGAAATAACACAACGCCGTTCGTGTGTGTGTCTTGATGCTGCAGTTTATTTTTCTGATGTCTGTCAACATTTTGATTTTAAAGGCAGGATCTATTCCTCGAAGGTGTGTGTGTGTGGGGGGGGGGTGACATATTCTTTTATCTTCAGATAGACTGATAATTTCTTTGTACAATGCATACACAACAAAGCTATAGGTAAACCCAGACATTAACTTTAACTTGAGGTCTGCAGATTGAAATTACAGTTGTTTTTTTTCTCAACCGGATGCTAGTCCCTCTCTCAGAGATTAGGACGGATGGTTAAAACAAATAAAAACGAATTTTATTGAAGAATATTCATGAAGTTCCCACACTTAGGGTCTTTTACTCTAAAGCAGACTGTCCCCAATGACCTGGATAATGATAATGATAATAATAATAATCCATTATCCAAACCACTTATCCTGTTGTCAGGGTCGCAGGGATGCTGGAGCCTATCCCAGCAGTCATTGGGTGGCAGGCGGGGAGACACCCTGGACAGGCCGCCAGGCAATCACAGGGCCAACACACACACACACACACACACACACACACACACACACACACACACACACACACACACACACACACACACACACACACCTAGGGACAATTTAGTATGGCCGATTCACCTGACCTACATGTCTGGACTGTGGGAAGAAACTGGAGCCCCCAGAGGAAACCCACCCCAAGGTTGGACTACCCCAGGGCTCAAACCCAGGACCTTCTTGCTGTGAGGCGACTGCGCCAACCACTACACCACCGTGGGAGGAGGAGGAGGAGGAGGAGGAGGAGGAGGAAGAAGAAGAAGAAGAAGAAGAAGAAGAAGAAGAAGAAGAAGAAGAAGAAGAAGAAGAAGAAGAAGAAGAAGAAGAAACAGCAGCAGAAGAAGAAGCAGAAGCAGCAGCAGCAGCCCTTCACATGATACCTACTTTAAGTGCATCCTCAGAAGCGGGGGATTCTGTGCAGCTCTACACTGGACTTCATGAGCTCGTCCACATCTTCTCAGTGGAGCAGTAACTGGTGCCTTGGGTTAAGCTAACAGGCTGACTGACTGTTTGTGTCCCAGTGTTGTTTTTGTTTTCCTGCTCCAATCATCTTTCTAACACCTCAGCCAGCCCTCAGCGGAGCTCATCTGAAGTTGGACTTTTTTACCTCACAAGTTCAATTACCGGAATTTAATGTCAACCACTCTGCAGAGATTTTTATATTTGTATTTGATAGGCAATGGCCCTCGAGGTAGCGGATTTACGGCGGCGTCAGTAAACTGACACCGCTCTCGTTTTAATGAATCCCCTTTAACTTTGGTCTGGTTTGTGTCCTCTCGACTCTAAAGAGTGCCCTTTTCTGTGTCTCTGTTTCTCTCATGACCAGAAAACCCTGGAGTATTGCATGCACGGTCTGCATGAGTGGTGTTTAACCATGGGGCCGTGCGTATGCAGGTTTCCATTCCCACCCCCCAACATCACAGATTAACACACCTTCAGCTGGACAGAGGAGCGCCGGCCGCTGGAATCAGCTGGTGTAATGTTGGGTTGATATGAAAAGCTGCACACACACACGGCCCTCCATATCACATGCACTGTCACTACCGATGTGCACGTTCCAGACTGCATGACCCTCCCACCTGGAGCCACATCCAGTTTAACAGCACGGCGGCCCAGTGGTTAGCACTGTTGCCTCACAGCAAGAAGGTCCTGGGTTCGAACCCAAGGCCGTCCCAGGTCCTTTCTGTGTGGAGTTTGCATGTTCTCCCTGTGTCTGCGTGGGTTTCCTCCGGGTGCTCCGGTTTCCTTCCACCATCAAAAAGACATGCATGTTAGAGTTAATACTCCTGCCTGTGCCCCTGAGCAAGGCAATGGAAAGAAGAACTGGAGCTGGTCCCCGGGTGCTGCAGCTGCCCCCTGCTCCTCTACAATAGGATGGGTTAAATGCAGAGAACACATTCATTGTACGAATACAATGACAAAATAGAGTGGCTTTCTTTTCATTTCATTAAAACTAGGGCTGTCAAAATTGAGGCGTTAACGCGGATTAATCCATCATCATGTTTAATCTGATTAAAAATTATAACGCAATTAACCCATCTGCGCCGCAGAATGACTCAAAATCCCTGAAACGTCTCTTTCAACGCATTTCGGGCAGTTTGTCCAAGTAGTTACCGTCTCACATGCCGCCGCGCATGCGCAAATGGAAAGTTGATCCGGTAGTGATAGAACTAACCAACTCGATAAGGAAGTATGGAAGACGCTAAACAGCACGTTGGCCCTCTCGGTGGGAAATTTGAATACAAAAAAAAACAAGATGGAACAGTCGACCAACATAAAGTATTGTGCACAGTCTGCAGGAAGGAGTTTTCTTTTCACCGAAGCACTTCCAGCTTAAAATACCACATTAATGCGAAGCATCCGTTAGTCGGGGATTCTGCTAGCACTTCGGCTGACGCGTCGCCCAGCTTGCGACAAACCACCCTCACGTTGGAACGTCTCTCACGCTGTTCCGCGTGAGAGGCTGTTCTCAGTTGCCGGTAACATTGTAACTAAGAAGCGGTCAGCTCTCCTCTCGAACAATGGCAACAAGTTAGTCTGTATTAGTAGCTGGCTGAAAAAGGAGTAACAGGGCCACATTAATGTGGATAAATGTTTGTTTTGAAAAAGAGAGCCAACAAAGTTTTTTGTTAACACAAACTTAAAGGTGTTTAATAAACATGTTAAGTGCATATATATTCCCTTCTTTCCTGAGTCTGTTTGCTCATGCAAAATGAAACGCGATTAATATAGATAAAAAATTAATGATATTTAATCGTGATTAATCGAAATGAATCCACAGCAACCCTGTGATTAATCTGATTCAAAATTGTAATCGTTTGACAGCACTAACTAAAACATATGTGAGAGCGAAGCTTTATGAACTGCCCGTTACTTCCCTCTGAGAGGAGCCACCCTCAAGACCAAATACCTAAAGCTGGTCATAAATGTATTCCAAAGTACCATGTAAAGATGATCACATCTTTATCTGCAGTGTCATACAGATTTTTATTGTAACAAAATATAACACAAATTTAAGCCATATAAGTACAGACAGACGACACAACTCAGCTGAGTTGCTCCTCGGCCTTTTCTCATTGCCCCCCCCCCCCTCCGCTGCGTGTCAGGTCTCGCTTGATAAAGGGATGGAAATCACAACGGCATTCCCCAGCTGAATAAAGGTTCAAAAACATAAAAATTAGTAATCGATCAATTACACAATAAAACATTTTACGTGTTTTGATCGCTGCAGTTTGTTATGCGCGTGTTTGCATTGTTTATGTGCGTGATCTTTCGGCTGTCACGTGGTTGCGCGCGCGCATGTGTGCGCGTGTTTCTCAGAACTATAAGAGCGTAAGGAAGGAAAGCACGAGGGATTCTTCCAACTTTCCACACTTTCCTGTCCTTCTGTATGGGGTGGTCAAAGAGAGGCAATCAGAGCCCCCCAGCCCCACCCCCCACGTGAAACAGTTTGTAGTCCCTGTGGTTAACCCAGCCTAAAAATAACAAAGGGTAATTAAATGACAGAATCGCTGACTTTAGTCGAACTACCGGCAAATTGCTTCTCCGACACCGATCACACTCACACACTGCTAATACATGCTGCCAACACGCTGCTGCCATGCTGCTAACACTTCCCACACACAAGTGGCAACTCCTGATTGTACCTGTCTTTGTAGGACAGCTACACACACAAGACAAAGCTTGCCCCTCGCGACGTCCCTGATCTAAATATAAATCATCTAAATATAAATGATAACGGTTAATCACCGGTACAGGCGTGACTTGAACAGAAAACTTCTCATACGGGCCGCGTGTGGCCGAGATTGAACGGGAAGGGAAATGGGGGGGGGGGTGCGCGCTGTTCTCTACTGAAAAATAAAAACGCTGCATGTAGCGCGTGACTGCTCCCTGCTGGCGGCAAACACGTTGTTTTTGTGACGCGATACACACGCTACGATGATCAGTGTTGATTATAGTTGTGATTAATTAGTAGTCGTGATTAATGATTAGTGTTGATGTTACAGTAATTGTGACGGTATATTATATAACGACGGTTAACAGTGCTGCCATGTTCAAGCTGTGAATATGGATTTGAAGTATTTCATACATCAATACATAAAATATTTACTCTGCTCCTGTGGTTCCTCGTAGAAAAGTGATCAAAGCTTGATTTTCCACACACATAGATGTGCTAGTACAAACAGCATTGTAGTGAGATGCTAGGTGGTGTTCTCCAATGACCATGCAAGGCATGATAAAGCAGAAAAGCTCAGACTAAGGAAATCTAATAGCTAGTACAAACTAAAAGGAAATCAAGACATAATACAATTTAAACCCCAAAAAACATCCAAAACAGTCCACATTTCTGTCAACAGTCACATACAATGTGCAGTGTGCAATGTGTATACCCATGTGCATTCTATGCAAAAATATATATCGTTATATATGCTCTATAGTTCAAATAAATGTGCAATATTGGTAGGTTATACAAGTAATGGCATGAAATACACATAGGTAATTCTGCAAGTACTGGGATAATGTTCACATTTTTTAATTACATTTTCAGGATGATCTAATTTAATAGTACTATATGTGTTATGTCCATGTTTCATGCACGCATCATTCCATGCATTGCTGAGGGCCAAGCCTCCTCAGAAGACCATCTGTTGACACTCTGAAATGCATCCGGGCATCTGTCCAGTTGTCCAACATCCCTGTGCTGTGTCAACTGTTCTGTGTGTGTGTGTGTGTGTGTGTGTGTGTGTGTGTGTGTGTGTGTGTGTGTGTGTGTGTGTGTGTGTGCGTGCGTGCGTGCGTGCGTGCGTGCGTGCGTGCGTGTGCGGTCATGCAGCTGTGCTAGAATTTGTCTTTGTTCAATATTGGAAGAAAAAAAATCCTAACATGTTTATTGTCGTGTACACCATGTATGTTGTTTGACACCACAAGTATCAATTTATGTCCCATGTAAGGCAATAATACAACTGAGTTGCACAGCTTGTTGGTGCCACATCTGACAAAACATAGGGTGTCACTTGTGATACTGTTTTATTTACACAGCATAGGATTTAATTTTTTTTGGACCCCACTTTTGATTCCCCACTTAGCTATTCTTCTATCTTGTTTTGTTTTAATGCAATCTGTTGCTAATTGATCAATGGCCAATAAGATCATCAGCTTTAGACTTGATCAAGTCCCATACGCTGCAACACTTCTGAGACTGTGAGAGAGAGAGAGAGAGAGAGAGAGAGAGAGAGAGAGAGAGAGAGAGAGAGAGAGAGAGAGAGAGAGAGAGAGAGAGAGAGAGAGAGAGAGAGAGAGAGAGAGAGAGAGACTTCTCTGGGTTGAAGCAACAGACCAAAATGTAGACACCACGGCGTTACTGACAGCCTAGATTTATGTCTGACGTCAAGAAATAGAATTGAATCATATCTTGGTGTTTTGAGTTTTTAATTTTTAAGCTGGAGATGATTTCTCATCAGCCCAGTTGCCTGCTGTGATCGGCTCCAGCATCCCCCGACCCTGAGAGCAGGATAAGTGGTTTGGATAATGGATGGGTAGATGGATGGATGGATTTCTCGTGGCTGAAAGTGGCCCCCTGTATAACTCGTTGAAATTTGCACACTGTCTAACATAAGCTAAATATTACTATTGTCATTATTAGTATTGACTTTGACACTTCAAATTCAAGCTGTGCACCAATCCTTCTTTAAAGTCATCATTGTGACACAGGGGTAAGGGCAGATGGATACTATGTCTTCTCACCAATTACAACATACACAAGAAAGAATTGACAAATGTGCAAGATAGACGGCAAGGCAGAGGAGAAGTTATGACTGTACTGCTGTTCTGTGGTCTGTTTGACGGAAATATGTTCAAACCAACATTATTACGGAATATTTTTGCTCGTTTGTTTGTTTCAGCATCCCAGCTCTCGAGAGGGGGGTTGTGAAGGTCACCGAATACTATAGGAAACACATTTCGGCGTTGCACCTGTTGTACTTTTTTTTTTTTAAAGAATACACTTTTCTCAGTAAAAGCAGCTCCTGGCGCCTACAACCGCGCAAAGAAACTTAAAAAAACAACAACAAAAAAAAAAACATTTCGACAGCTATCGCAAAATATCAACGTATCAGAGTCGTATCTACATAGGGGCCTTATAACTTGGATTAAAAACGTTAAAAAAAAC
Organism: Lampris incognitus; assembly: GCF_029633865.1. NCBI lineage: Eukaryota > Metazoa > Chordata > Actinopteri > Lampriformes > Lampridae > Lampris > Lampris incognitus. Next base: position 17,044,867 of record NC_079216.1, on the reverse strand, counting down.
TTGGCTGAACCTGGTTGTAATGACCCGGAAGTGCTTCAAGTAGGAACGTTCAAGGAGTAGTTCTTTAAAGTGTACGGAACAATATCTAAAACACATTTTGACAACACTTTGTGATAGTTAATGTGGTAGTTAAGCGGTTGGTTGCTTAAGCAACAGCATTGTTTCCTTGAACTCTCCGCTGATATTAGTAGTCGCTGATATTTTTCGCGGCGCGCTCCGTCTTTACGGTAATATTATGGCGACGCGCCGGAATGTCTAACTTGTACTTCCGAGTTACGGTTGGTGTCGCGACCATGTGAATCATGGCTGCGTCCAGCGGGGAGTCGGCCCTCATAGGGTTGTGTGATGGGGAGGTTGACTCGAGGAAGTATCCGTCGTGTTCTTTAACAAACAAAGTCGGAGATCTGCCGGATATCCCTCCAGGTATATCTTGGCAGCATCCTCGTTGTAGTGTTTGCCGTGCTCCCTTATCCCATGTGGTACAAGTGTACTGTCCACTAGCGGCGTCTGCCTTTCACAGAAGCCTACATTTATTTGCCTGCTCTTCTGCTCTGTGCAATGGAAGAACGGAGAGCTGGAAGGTTTTTCGTACTCAGTGTCTGGAGACAGAGATGAAAGCAGCCTCGACGCCACAGCCACCCAGAGACACCCAGACTAAACAGGTTACTATGGCAACTACGGACTGGTGTGATGGTGCTGATGACTGGGGCATGGAAAGTGATGATGGAGGGGGAGTTTTGTATGACAAAAAGCCAGCTGTAGTTAATGAGGATGCAGTTGAACCCGAGATGGAGGGTACCACCACCAACTCCAGTTTGGATGTCAGCACCAGGCTTCAGGATCTTAGTCTGACAGGAGCAGAGGACACTCAGCAGGTCGTTCCAATCTTCCGTCCATTCTACATTAGTGTGGTGGACGAATCGGATCTTGGTGGGGAAGCTGACTTGGAGCACGCTCAGGAGCTGCTCAGAGAGTATGAGGAGAGAGAGGGTGTGGAGGTGTCGGAGCTGGAGAACGTGGGAGGGGGAGGAGAAGGAGGGGAGGAGAAGTACGAGAAGACCAAAGCTAGGCACGGAGATGCCATCTTCTCCAGGTTCATGAAGACAATTTCACTGTGTCCGGAGCAGATCCTCCGCTATTGCTGGAGTGGAAAACCTCTCTTCATCTCCGAGCCGCCATCTAACATGGCAAAGATGGTTCCAGTATGTAGTATCTGTGGAAGTAGCAGGACTTTTGAATTTCAGCTAATGCCTGCTCTGGTCAATCTGTTGCAGAGCAAGGACTCCAACTCAGAGATGGTCCTGGAGTTTGGAACTGTGCTGGTGTACACCTGCAGGAGGAGCTGCTGGACCACTGGCTCTACCTCACCTTTAGAAGAGTTTGTTTTTGTCCAAGCTGATCCTGACCAACAGCTGTTTAAATGACTTTCTCATTGACTTGACTAAGATCAGATCCTTTCTCAAATGAGGCCAGGTTAAAACTACTTATGTGAAACCAAATTGACAATTCTGTAATATTGGACTTTTGAAAAAAAGTTTCATGTGCTGAATTTGTCTAACGCCACTCATGACACAGGAGGAGCTATGTGGAAAATGTAATTTTTATCCAACTGTGTCAGATTTTCCATGTAGAGTCTAGTACTGGAATTCGACAGGAGCTGAAAGTGCACTGTACCCACTGTGTCATTTGCTATGAAGACTGTCATATCAATGAATCTTTAATTGGTAAAGTAACCAGTTAATGTATACATTAAAAAACCATTAAAACATCATTTCTGCCCTATTCTGAAGACTAACAATGGATGTTGTATAATTAGCCATCTGGTGGAGACAGCAACTCCTATTTTAGTCAAATGCAGAAAAATGGGAGTCTGCACACCGTGTACTGCTCCCATAGGGTGTCTAATGAAACCCCCAACGTTTCATTAAACACCATCCTTGATGGAACGAAGCAGTGTGTCAGTGAACACCCAATACTGCCTTTACCAGTCAGTGAGTAGTCGTGAAAATGCCCCGTGGTTTTTCAATGAAAACATCTACACTAAAAAGTTGGATGCACATTTAAACAGGTTTAATTTCCCATTGTTTCCGGCATGTTCTGACGCCAAGTCAATGATGATACAAAAGTATTGGGGATTACCTGTAGGGCTCAGGATTGGTGGATATTTTTTTAATATGCTAAAAAGTGGTTTGGGTACTTGAAAGTTCTAAAAAAGCGCCTTTTTATCCCCACTCCAGCTGTCTTCTTTGTGGAATGGAGACTACTGTGCAATAACTTTGTCTGTTGTTGGTGCATCAGCGATGCTTTTCTGAATAGAATCAGACCGCACTTGTTCAATTTAGTCCAGGAGTCAATTCAAGTTTTCTCAACACTTTGAAGCCCTTTACTTGCTGTTGCGGGCACTAATCTCCTGTCTTTGCAAATATAGGGCAAGAAGCTGTTCTGCTTTGACCTTGGCTCGTATTCCTCGACACGGATCTGAGCGATCAGGGACATTCTCCCCCAACCACGGTGCAGACTGGAGAGGCTCCTTCCACCTTGCACCAAAAACAGTTTGCATTTGTTTTATTTAAAACTTCCAACAATGATACATTTTGATGGTTCAGTGGTATATGCTTCACATCAGAACGACTCAACCTAAACGGAAATGGTATTATACAAAGTAAAACAGCTATTAAATGAAAATGGTTATCGAAAATGTTTGTTTTTCTTAAACTGTGCCAAGTCCAGAGTATCAAAAATAGATTTGCAAATAACTAGCCAAATAAATTACATGAACATTTCCACCCGAGTCTATTTCAAGACATCTCTAATTGGTTAAATAGGTTATTTTTAGACTCACTTTGTCTTTTTAAAGGTTTTTGCCAAGTGGAAATCTTTGGTATTTGGATGAGGTACGGACGGCTTCGCTTTTAAAGGATTCGCTTGTTTGACGACAGATCTTGAAAAAGATTAATTAAAGAACAACTAATTTGACATGACAGCCTTGCAAAATTAAACCATAGATCTGTAAAGCAATCATAGGTTAACACTGCCAAATGCATAGAAGTAGCACCGCAGTCGGCGTCTAAGAAAGGCAGTGGCAGACACTACTGATGGCTGCCACAGAACGGTAAGGCCGCCTCGGCGGAGTCGTCCTCCCAGACACAGTGGTCCTGATCCGACTGGACCAGCTCAGAGCCACCGCTCAGCCCATAGATGTCTCTGTCGATGATCTCGTTCACTGCAACAACCAAACAGATAAATAACGTCAACACCAAAGCAGGATACAAGCATTTTTCATTGTGGCTACTGGCTCGCTGTTTGACAACATTTAGCCAGTACCGATTATGTTACCAGTCAAAATGATTTAAAAACTCCGAAATGATGGTTAATTACCTTACAACGTAGTTATAGTTGACTATTTTATACACTTAGAGCTAACCTGATTAGTATTTAGTAGGGAGTCGCCACATTGACAAGTAGCTTCCGCTATGTGCCTTTCAGCCACCAGAGGGCAGTGTAAGCCAATCCAAGAGGGATATTTTAGGCGCTCTATTGAAAGATGTTCTGTCGTATCTATGAATAAATTGTGCCAAATTTGGGTGGGTAGAGGATGGATGGATGGATAGATGAATTTAAGTAATAGTATATTGTACGTGGAGATAGTGATGGAAGGTGGCAGTAGTGGTATTAAATGATTCTGAAAAGGGCCAATTTCACATAAATGGTGGAACTTCATTAAGAGGCCATGCGAAGTCTCTGGGCTGAATGTGTAGGTCTATTTATACAGTAACATAAAAGGCACATGGACCAAAGGGCTCCATACAGCCCCGCTATTCATAGCAGTGTCAGAGGGCCTGTGAGTTGGAGTGAAACCTGAGCCACATGAGAGCAGATCAAACAAATGCGTAAACAAATCCACAGTGACTGGAACCATAACTGCAGCCATACCTTTCCTTTACCCTGGATCGGGCCCTTCATCTAAACCTACATTCCCTTTCCTGGAACCATGTGGGGGAGGGGGGCAAGTTAGGGTCTTGGGGTGGGGCAAGGTCAAAGCCGAGTCCCCCCCCCCCCCAACTTAAACTGAGCTGCTTCTCTCCAGACCCTACTGCGGGGAGGTGGGGGGGGGGGGTCCACCGAGTGCCTGTCATCGTTACACAATGACAGCTGGCACATGGTAACTGAGGCAGAGTAACATCGGGGTGGGGCAGGCTTCAGTCCACCAATCACACAAACCTACACACGGTTCAGATGTCATCCCAGCTAACTGTGACTATAATTAACCTACATCAGAGAGCCATAGTACAAACACACACACAAAAACAAACAGGAACCCTGCCTATATTTAAACAAAACACACACACTACTTCCCGGTCTATAATTAACTCAAATCGTGGAAAGCTGGAGTATACACACATACACGCACACACAAAAGCTGGCAGCTTCGCAGAAGAGCAAACAAAGCCTCATTTCGGGCATACGGTATCAGGAATACTGTGGTCTTGACAAATACAGACCATCGCCTCAGAGCTGATTTATTCAAGTACACAGCGAGCGTTCTCGCTGAGCAACAGCAACGGCTCAAGGTGAAACCCTGGACGCTGCTGGAGAACCTCATATTCTCCTATAGGGCAAATAAGGACCAAAAATAACTCCACAAGGAGATCGTTTCTTAACGGTCTCAAATGACGTTACGTCGCAAGGAACACCTCATGGCCTTTCACCAGTGTTACCCCGTCACTGCCACCAGGACCGCAAAAACCTAATATTTTATTTTTTTGTGCTCCACTGGACGTGGCTTTTAAAGCTGTGGACAGATCGTGGTGTTGGATATCGGGATGATACCAGCTAAAACAGGGTATCGGCGCTGGAGATTTGACACAAGACTAAAATCTGACACCGTATCATTAACAAAAGCAAAATGGACTGACTCACAGCATTTTTGGCACATGTAATTCTGTATTTCTTTAAAGAGGTACTAAACACTGACGTTTTTTGAGCTGTAAACTGAATGAGACTGTAACGGTGATGAAACCCATCAATGCTGGTGTTAATATTGACATTTCTTACCAAATTTATAAAAATGGTCATTTCATGAGTGGAAAATGGCTGAACACACCTACTGTTTTAAATCAACCTTGAACCTGCAAGGCCAATGCTGAAGTAGAATCAACCAATTGGGGCTTATCTACGTAATGATATTTTTTTTAAAAAAAGAAAAAAGTTGGCACCCTCTAATCCGAGGTGGGCAACCCACCTCCCCCAGCCCCCGCCCTTGAGTGCGAGTCTTTTAAATATATGCTGATCGAGAGTCGCCATTCTAGTGATGGAAGGTTCGATTCTTTTCACGGACTCGAGTTTGTATGAGGGCGGCACAGTGGTTAGCACGGATGCCTCACAGCAAGAAGGTCCTGGGTTCAACCCCCGGGGTAGTCCAACTTCGGGGGTCGTCCCGGGTCGTCCTGTGTGTGGCCTTTGCATGTTCTCCCTGTGTCTGCATGGGTATCCTCTAGGGGCTCCGGTTTCCTCCCACAGTCCAAAGACATGTAGGTCAGGCGAATCGGCCATACTAAATTGTCCCAAGGTGTAAATGTGTCGGCTCTGCACTGTGCTCCCAAGTGCCCTTCGTGTGCATGTCCTTGCTATGGCAAACGAGGGCCACTTGGGCCCAACAACAATGCTAGGACCTCGTATGGTGGCCAGGGATCGACAGCGACATCGAGACCCTGGTCAAGGACTGCACTGCCTGTCTGCTCAGCAGTAAGACCAAGGCTCCAGCCCCGCCCCCACCCATGCAGCCCCTGAACTGGCCGTCCCAACCCTTGGAGCATCTGCAACTTGACATTTGCGGCGAGCTGCATGGGGTACCACACCACCAGTGGTTTATTGTTGTGACCTATGACCTCCACTCTAAGTGGCCGGAGGTGACACCTGTGAGCTCGGTTACAGCCAAGGTGTCAATGATATTTTAGACACCCTGCTCTCGTGATGGGGTTTGCCGAAGATAATCATGACCGATAATGGGCCCCAGATGGTCTCACACGAACTGTCCTCCTACCTGAAAGGGAAAGGGATCCACCATATTCGGACAGCTTTCTATAACCCAGCTGCCAATGGGGGGGCAGCTGAATCAGTCCTTAAAGAACGGAATCAGGGCACACCTCACCCAAGGGTGCACATTCAATACCAGCCTCCTCCAGACACTGCTACACTATCGCAGCAGCCGTCCCCTGGATCGGCAGAGGGGGTGGAGCAGCAACCGGGACAGCTCAGAAGAGGGGGAGTAATTGGACGGGTACAATTGGGGAGAAAAAAAGGGGGGGGGGCAAATTAAAATTCATGGATGGTTACTGACTGTGGCATGGAACTTGTGGGTGAGTGAGTGACTCGTGCAGCTGGAGACCTCCAGCTCAGAGCATGGAAAACGAGTGGTTGCTTTTCTCATAGGTTAAAACAGTCGTCAACTTGACACATTCCCACAAATACAGTTAATATAAGAATTGCACAATAATGACACATTGTCTCGCCGTCGCTGCTCGCACTAGCTAGCGGGAGGGGCAAGTCAGTGAACAAGTTAAAGCAGACAAGGACTTGTCACTCCCGACTCAGTAAAAAGAGTCATTTTTTCGAACAATTTGTTCATGACTCACATCATTCACAGGAGTTTACTCACTAACCTTGCACCTTTATTACATTTTCTACCAACCTTTTGAATTTCTCTAATTTTACAGTTATATTATTTCATCTTTTTCAATTATGGCACAATGTTTTGGACTTCTGCTTTAGATGGCTATAGAAGCACAACCAGAAAACTGGGTCAGTTGGACTGGGCTCGCACAGTGTTGGGAGAACATTTGCCCTGTCGCCCACCTCTCTCCGCCACCGGAAAGCCGCGGCCCATCTCGCGGGGCCCCCTGCCGGCTGCAGCGCATCTGCGTCACAGCAGGTGGGGTGTCTTTGCCGGGTGGAGCAGGATGCCATGCCGGTAGGTAGGCCGGTGGAGGGAACCGGGTGGGTACAGCAGCGAGCCGGCAATTTGTGCCAGGCCCTTCTCACGGATCTCACCACAGCTACTCCTGCCCATGCTCCTGCCTCACACAGTCACGCCCCCCCTCCCCCGCCCCCTCTCTCAGCCACTTGCCCACATTTTAGCATTTCTCAAAACAGTGTGTGGAGTTAGGCTCACACCTGGGGTAGAAATTACTTTAATGGTGGAAAAAAATTATTCTGTCTCAGTTATTTTGCCCATTGACTTCCAAACTAGCAGTCTAAGTCTCCCACTCTTCAGCAAAAATAATGGATCGGATCGTTACGCCATATCAGCCTAAATCTAAAAATTTGTACGTGGAGGAGGTATCACCAGAGAAAAAGAGATATTGGTTTATCGCAATATGAGACCCCAATTTTACAGGACATTGTCATTATTTCACCAGTCACCTAGACTTTTCGACTGGTGCCTCAAAATGAAGTCTGGTCATCTGCCAAAACAGTTAGCAAGATAAGCCACTTTACCAGCCACAAATAAAAATGTTTTAGCCCTCATCTCATGGTGCGAGGTGATTTGCGTTTATGAACAAAACTAAAGCTCATACCGTCATCCAGAGTGATAGTCTGAAGGGCCAAGGAGCCCGGGCTCAGCTTCTCCTTCTGCTCCTGCTTGACGTTCACCATCACCTCCCCACTCCCTGTGCTGCAAAACAGGGAATGGGGGGCTGGAGGGAGCGTCTGAGGGTCGACTGGAGTCAGGACGGCCCTATCCAGAGCCAAACATGGAGATTGTTGCCTTGCAGGTCCACCAGAGGAGGTGTGTAGGGAGACTGAAGATGTCTTAGGAGGTAATAAGTGTGGGTTCACTTTCGGCAGCAGGTTAGAGACCCCCAAGGGGCTGTGGTGACCAAGCAAGAAGGATGGCGCTGAAGAGTGGTTGCTGTCCTGAGACTCTGGGTGGTGTAGATCAGTCCTGATAGGACTTTGGTATGTTATCTCTCTGCTGGAGATGGAGGCAGCCATGTTGGTTTGGGCTAGAACAGTGCGATTGGCTAAGACTGAGTCAGTATACTGTACATTGGAATTTGATTTGTGGATGTAAGGCACACCTTGTGGGGCAGTCTGTGAGGCTGGCATAAGATCGACCATGTTCATGGTGTTTATCTGCGGTTGCCCTGCATGGGCACGATGTCCCTGGAGGGGAAAGGAGACAAGCTGGGAGTATGCTGGTTGAAGGGTACGATCATAAGGCACTTGTCCACAGGACTCATGAAAAGGGATGTCTAGACAGAAGGCTTGGTCAGGGGAGGACAGTGGATTACATGGGATGTAGTCTAAATCAGAGGGTTCCTGCTTCACCAGCGGGGCTCCAGCCATGAGGTCAGCAGAGGGGTCCAGGTAGGTGAAGCTCAGGGTCTGACTCCTTTTCCTTTTCCCATTTGACACGTAAAACTGCACCTGGACACGCCCCGTGGCATTCCTATTGTGATAAGGGGGAATCTTGATGGTGATTCTGGACTGCAAGGAAAAACAACAGACATTGAAAATAATTCTACTATGGCATGTCAATGCATACATCATTAAAAGGGGAAAAAAATCATATTTTAATTTCCCGTGATTAAAAATTACTCTAGATTATGTTTCTACTTACTCCACTGCTCTTTTCTGGCACAACCTTGACATCTACTTCCCAGCGTGTTCTTCCATCTGAGAGGACACCAGTCAAACAACATGTTAGTTAAAAATATCCTTTACAGACATTTGTTGTTCGTCAAAACACTCACAATAGTTCCTGAGATCAAAATGAGTGAAGTACACCCTAAGGAACCTCTTCACCAGATTTCTTGCCTCATGAGCCAGTTGATCACACTGACATTATGATACTCATAACAGCTCAGGTGATGTCCAATGTGATCGACTTGCTAGATTTGTCTGGGTCGCAGAGCAACTAATCTCTGTTTATCTTAATTTTCTATGAAAGGGAGTTACTGTTCCATAGCTTAGCGTGTGTTTTAGATGCGAAGCACCTTATGAACCTAGCCTCTCCAAAAAAACATATAGGTGATTGAGTGCATCTAGAAATATATGCTCTTGTAAGACTTTAAAGATATTGTTTTGTTTTAAATTGTCATTATAATTCTCATTGGTAAGAAAACTGGCAAAATATATATTTTTCTGCATCCTCATCATTATTGTCTCTTAGCGTTTCCCTTATATTCTAGACCGGTGCATCTATTTTACAATGTCATTGTTATGTCATTGATATGATGTAAATAATATGTAACACTGACTACTCAACTGTATATGTGGGAGGGGGAGAGGGAGACTAGACTAGGGGAAACTCAAAAGAGAGTTTCTGAGCTCTGAACCACCAGAGCTCCTGGTGGGATCAATTCTAGGCCAGCAGGAATAAAAGCGTAAAAATCATATTTGGCAAAAATAACTGCTCAACTATTTCTGAGAAATTCAGTTTTCCCACTGAGAGTTAAAAATATTCTTATACAACTTTTAGTGACAGCAGGAGCCATATCTGTCCAAGTAGCAGCAGCAGCTTGCCAGAAGAGGAGTCTGGTGGACACGTCCAGCAGCCCTTACCAGGTCCTTTCTCCAAGAAGAACACTTTGGAATGGCAGGAGACGTTGGAGCCCGAGATCACCATCTCCTCCCCTCCATCCATTGAGGAGCTGGTGGGGTTGACATGCTCCACCTGGGGAAGCTCCACAGCAGAGCGCTGGGCTGTAAGACCAGAGTGGGTTTGATTCAACTTTTCATTAATTTCATCCATTTAATTTTTGAATATTACAGTGGGTCTGATGAGAGTTACTATTTCTTTTCCTACAGAGGACAACAATGGCATATTGAAAATGAAAATAATAAAAATCATGTATAACAGAAACAACATCAAGCTGCTCTATATTTGCTGCTGCTGAAGTATTAATACCTCACACCTCCAATTTTTCCGTGTGTGTGTACATGCGGGCGTGACTCACAGCATTCCACTGGTACAGAGGCTGTCTGTAAACACAGCATCTTGTCGTTGGGTTGAGGGATGTTGACGCGGAACACAACTCGCACCCTCGTATTCTTACGGCCGATATCCGTTTCCCCCTTCCTGAGTTCAATATCAGCGTTCCGCAGCTTCAGGATGCCTGCACAATCAATGCTGTGGGAAAAAAAAGCAATATTCAAGATTTCCCACATTTCTCTAACATTAATTCAGATGCTACCAGTGGTGTAGTGGAGGGTATAGAGTATACCCACCGCTTTTGCTGTCGATTTACAGTATGATCACCTATTAGCCAAAAAGCCATTGAAATATACAGGAGAGTATACCAACTTTCTCCTTCATGATCTATCCATCTAGGTCATGGTATGCCTACCTCCTCAATGACCACTACACCACTGGATGCTATGTTAGGTTTGAACCCCTTGCAGCTGTTACTAATACACATAACCCCATCAGCTATATCTTCATTTTTTTTATACATGGTTGTTGGTATTACCATTATGACTATCTGCTATACCCTCCATTTTACTACTGCAACAAATTAATTTTCCCACAGGGAACAATTAAAGTGTATCTAATGTTATCTAAGAAAGAATCTCTGATTTCATAAAGAAGGATAACCACTAAGCTACTCGGGAAAAATTATTTCAATTGTATTTCACATATCCAAAACTCCTGAGACAGCTCCCGTGCTGCCGTAAGGGAATCATGCAATGGTGGGGCCTTAGGAGAAAAGAGAATTGGAAAAACCAACTTGTTTTTGCTGGAAAAGTTTTCTATGGAATTTTTCCCTTATCTGAATTGAGGATCTGAGGATAAGGGACGTTGTACACTATCATTTATTCTGGTTACACGTGCGTTGGAGAATGCAATGTGCTTCTCAAGCCCTCTGAGACTCATCTGGGATTTAGGGCAAAACAAATCAATTTGGCTTGACTTATATTAGACACGTAAAACTGGGAGGGGGGGGGGGGGAACAACACCAACAACATAAGACGGTAAAACCAGAGAGGGAGCGGTGCTGTTGGGACTAGCGGGCTACCTGGCTGACATGTTGTGCTCGGGGAGGAGGGGGATCTCAAGGATCTTTGCGCCACACACAAATCTCTCCTGGCAGGCAGTGGACACGGTCTTCCCTGTCACCCTGTGGACCTGGTAGAAGGGGTGAGGTCGGAGGTAGCGGTCGTCTGCAGTGCCGATGTAGACCTGCAGGTTGACTGGCTGTTCTTTGTAACCGTTTAACTGTGGAGGAAGGCAGCAGAGAAAATCAAGATGCAATAGGGGCTGGTTGCCCCAGTTATGTTTAAGTCCTTACTGAGTCTAGTTGTCATGCAAGTACTAACTAAATTAGAATTTACACCACTAAATAAAACAGGCTTGAACCACTCCAAGTAGCTGTTACTAAATTATCAAACATACCAACATGGAGATGTAGACATTATATTTAGCTGACGGACAACTGTAACGTTTTGTCACAACACCATTAGACAGTAAACATAACAGCTGGCTTAGGCCATTTGGAGCTGTTATTTGAAAATTGGGAAAATATTGGTCGTCGGAGCGTTTTACACAATATGTCGCATGCCACCAATTTGTATGATGTGGACATCTTTGTTTGATATCAGCTCGTGAGGCAGGTGTGCAGTTCCATTTTACACATGTGAACTGTTTCTGATTAGCCGGCGGCTGTGATGTTTGCCTAGCAACAGATTTATACATTACTAAGGCCTTACTAGCTGGTGCAACTGAAATTTGAAAATTGCTAGTTTACGACTCAGTAAGTGAGAACAGGAACGACTTTACACACAACTATGAGAAAAACATTTACGAATGACTGGTGCAACCCTATCCAGAAATTACAAAAAAAAAAGGATTTCAATTTAACAAATGAAAGATCAGTCGCACTAATCCCAACCTGTTTCACCCTGAATAATTTCTTCATTCATTCATACTTGAAAATTGAATTCAATTAAACCAGAAGAGTGGACTAAAAATAAAATAATTCACAAGTCTTCCATTGTACTTTTTTAAATTTGACACCCCCCCCCCCCCCCCGCTTCTTGTCGCAATTGTATCTGGCCAATTAACACACTCTCCCGAGCCGTCCTGGTCTCTACTGATCCGGGGAGGGCTGCAGACTACCACATGCCTCCTCCGATACATGTGGAGTCACCAGCTGCTTCTTTTCACCTGACAGTGAGGAGTTTCACCAGGGGGACAGCGTGTGGAAGGATCACGTTATTCCTCCCAGTTCCCCCTCCCCCCCGAACAGGCCCCCCGACCGACCAGAGGAGGCGCTAGTGCAGCAACCAGGACACATACCCACATCCGGCTTCCTGCCCGCAGACACGGCCAATTGTGTCTGTAGGGACACCCGACCAAGCTGGAGGTAACATGGGGATTCGAATTGCCGATCCCCATGTTGGTAGGCACCAGAATAGACCGCCACACCACCCGGACGCCCCTAAATTTGACATTTTCAATAATGTTCCCAGACTAATGTTAGGGCTGAAAGCTCTGTGTCTTTTTTCAAGTTTTAAACACTAAATAAAAGATTAAGTGTTTATTTGTAAGACTTAAAGTGTGCCTCTTTGTCCTCACATTTTAATGAATTCCACCAGAAAAACATTTCCCTAAAGCAACCTTCAAATCACTCAAATGTTATTTTATTTGCCGTGTAGCCACATAAGCGTCTTCTCTTTTTTTTACCTACAAAACCTGGCTGCTAAAAAGGCCAACAGGCATCAACACTGGCACAACAGTTCTGGCCCAGAATAACCCTGCTGGTGTTGGTTACATGAGAGGCCTTGATCAAGTTTTACTGCTTCTGTTCTCTGATCCGCTTGATTCATAGTGCTGCTTTACATCAGGACCAGACAGGAAAAGTCACAGCTCTAACGTGCTGGCTGGCCAATATTTGCTCATTGCTCAGCCAAAACTACTGGTGACACTGACAGATGAAAACAATATGATTGCTTGCAAGTCTGCACAGCATGCAGGGGTGGGCAATCTTATCCAGAAAGGGCTGGCATGGGTGCAGGTCTTTGTTCCAACCAAGCAGTTACACACCTGTGTCTCCTAATCAAGTTCCTCAGCAAAGACTCTACTGGTTGATTAGTGGGATCAGGTGTGCAACTGCTTGGTTGAAACAAAAACCTGCACCCACGCCAGCCCTTTCTGGATAAGACTGCCCACCCCTGATAGCGGTTTGTCTGGAAAGTGAAAAGTCCTGAGATTCAACATGAAAAGTTTTCATCTGCTGCACTGAGACTTTATCTGCTAAAGCACTGATGATTGTAGAGCCAGCTGATACCAAAACTGTATCAGGTTGACACTGAAGATACCTGTACGCACTCACACATGTGGTGGACGGCTAATGGTTCCATTTAATGGGTTGAGCATGGCTGTAACACTGCTAGAGTAAGTGTTTGACTCTTTATGAAGCTCAATGGGAAGCTCAATGCTTTATAATCAAGGATCTCAAACTCTTGAGTTTAGTTAGGTTTGTCACACTGTTGATGCAATGATGTATCCAAACCACGAAGCAAACTTTCAAAGCTCAACTTGTTATGCATCACAAGATTTGTTGCACCTCCAGAACTGCAAGCTGCAGTCACATCGTGCTTCTCAATGACTGATCAGATGTGACTGACTCAATGTAAATGGAGGAGCATTTGACTGTAGGGAGTTGGTCCCCAGCGGCATGGTGGTGCAATGGTTAGCACAGTCGCCTCAAAGTAAGAAGGTCCTGGGTTTGAGCCCTCGTCCCAGGTCGTCCTCTGTGTGGAGTTTGCATGTTCTCCCCGTGTCTGCATGGGTTTCCTCCAGGTGCTCCGGTTTCCTCCCACAATCCAAAGATATGTAGGTCAGGTGAATCGGCCGTACTAAATTGTCCCTAGGTGTGAATGTGTGTCGGCCCTGTGACGGCCTGGCCAGGGTGTCTCCCTGCCTGCTGCCCAATGACTGCTGGGATAGGCTCCAGCATCCCCATGACCCTGAGAGCAGGATAAGCAGTTTGGATACTGGATGGATGGGAGTTGGTCCCCATTCAAGACATCTCAAATCAGTTCAACAATGTCTAAGTCCAGTGAGCCATTTAGTTTGTATCTCATTCATGTAGCCTACTGACCTGCCCAAAGAAGTAGTTTTGACAAGACCCACCGACAGAGTTTAAGTCATTAGGAAACCTAGGATTTTGGGATCAGCTGTCAATTAAATTCAAAATATTTTTGAAATTCCCATATGGTTAATCATGACTGGCTAAACCTTCTGGCACTTGTATTAAACTATTGTGGAAACCTTTGCCATCTAAAACCTCTAGCTGGATAAAGTAAAGCTACAAATACTATATAATCGGCTCTACAAATATTTCCTCTTTATTCAACCACAAAAATCCCAGTGAGATTTAGAAATCTTTTTTAGAAGAGATCTGCTTCTGAAATGGCTGCAGACATTCAACATAAAACAAACAAAATGCAGACAACACTCAGAATAAAAGACAACACTTCTGAATGACTGGTCACCTTGACGACAGGGTGTCCTCCAGACACTGCCTTGATCGACCCTCGGCTGCCCTCTGTCTCATAATGGGCCCTGTGGTGGGACTTTGGTTGAACTTCCACAATCAGTTCGCACTGACCATACTGGCTGGGCAGGGCCCAGTCCAGAGGGGGCAGGGATGAGCTCCTGCAGAGAGAAATAGGATCAAGACAGTAATCAGTCATGACTTCATTTATGAATGATGGATTGACCGTATGGTGCTGGGTATAGATGAACAAGTAGAGCATGGCATCATCACTGGGATCTGTTCCCAGTGCAGGTCAATAGGCAGAGGACAATGCCAGCTAAAGAGCCCCCCCACCACGTACCATCCATACTTCAATGGAAAATAAAGATCTGTCTTCACTTACGAGTGAGAGAAATATCTGATTTAGTTAGACAGCTAAACTGCACAAATTTAATTCCTGTTATGAGTCAGTGAAAATTTTGACTTGCGTGATTATAAATATATGATCACATAGCACTACGGAACTGCATTGACTAATTGTTGAAATACCGTATCTGCGAGCAATAATAACTAATGGTTGCTACCAACCTGAACAAAGGAGTACTTGGAGGTTTGGGCTTGTTCCAGCTGAAGTGGGAGGGGACTGGAAGGAACAAGTCTGCTAGGTCTTCTGGTTTACCACACGCTTCTCCAGGTGAATCCAGAACTGGCAGTATTGTTTTGACTTCCTCAATCCCAGAGTCTTTCTGCCCCGTCAGCAGGCAAAGCTGAGTCCCTGTGGTTCTCCTGGTCTTTGAGGGTACATCCAGGTCCTGGTAGCAGTAGAGGAGGGGACCCAGGGCTCCAGCATGGCTTCCTAGCCAGGTGTCCTCAGTCACACTGCCCCTGGGAGAGTGACCCGGGGTCGGGGTGGGTGAGTGGTGGGGGGAGGGGGAGTGGGCTTGGACATCTGCGCTGGAGTGCCGTCTCTTCCCACCAGGGGAGGTGGGTCTGGAGGGGGAACGGGAGGTTGGCCAGGGGTTTAACCAGGTCTCCTCGGTCACACTGGTGCGTGGGGAGTATCGAGGGGATGGGCAAGGGGACTGACGCGGAGACTGGTGAGACGACAGGGCCTGGTTGAGGGCCTGGGGATCCTGGTACTTCTGCTGCCACAGCTCCACTCCAAACGCCCCTCCACCACACCCTGGGGAAGCTAGCGGGGAAGTGAGAGGGGAGCCCAGGGTGAAACGGGCAGCAGCCTCATTAAGATCCCCCTCTTCATCATCATAGATATGAGAGAACGACTCACAGGATGAGACATCTGACAGCCAGCTCCTGGAGGACAAGCTGCTGCAGGGACTCGGGCTCAGAGCTGCATCCCTATAGCATGGGTCCAGGGACAGGAAGAGGTGATCCCTGGACCAGGTCTGCTCAGGAAATCCCCCCTCCGCCCCAATAGGCTCCCCAGCATCCTGGACACTGCCCACCTCTACATGGTTGTTAGGAGCAATGGAGGTTATTTGGATGCTGGGGCAACCAAATGCTGTAGGGTTCCTCAAGAAGCTGTACTGGGAACCTTGGGTTTGACAGGCTGGAGACTGGTAGCTGCCAGAAGTTTGCAGGGGAGTTGGGTTGGGTACAAAAGGAAGGCAAATGCGCTGCTCCTGGCCAATGGGTTGAGTAAATGGCACCTGGGTGGAGCTTACAGGGTTCCGGATATCGGATTCTAGGCATGGTGGAGGGAAGAAATCAACCAATAAGCAAATCATAAGAGCTAATCATTTGCAATGCAAAGTGTCTTCTTCTTCTTCTTTGACCTAATAGCAGAAGCCCTAAAAGAAGTACAGCGGCGTTGCCCATCTATATCGATCAGTATTGAGGATAGTAAGTGTACCTAAACTGCATACTGTGGTGAATTCTTTTTAAATAATTCTGCTGATCCTCACTGTTTGATCAGTTTCCCCCTGTTAAGTATGTGGGTGTATTTAAGGTCAACGGGATACTATCACGGTGACTGAATATCTACAACAACTCAGACAGTTAATTCACACAGCTGTACTTGCTCACCACTGTCAACAGGAAGACTGCTAATAATAGCCCAGTTCACACCGAAGTCACACTGCCGCCTTGCACACAAAATGCAAAAACCCTGAAACCTCAAAGGGCTGATTGTGAGCACATGAAACGGTGACCCCCACCCCCTGGTCTTTACTTATTTGCAAAATGCATGAGCGTAATGAACATATACTTTTATCTGATGCAACAGTAACCCTCGGGGGCAGCGCCAGCTGCTTGGCGCCTGATCCGGCTGCAGTTTAGCGAAAACAAGGAAGCAAAACCTGTGGGCAGACAGTTCTCTGTGACAGGCTGGGCGTCCGTCAGCTTGTCGGAGCAGGACTCTTGTCTTTCTTACTGGGTCCTAAACCTTCTGCCTCTCAATACAGTCCCAAGGCACTTGACCCCCCTCGCTCTCCAGCAAAACCCCATTCATCCCCAAAATAAGCAGCCATCTCTACATCTGTGCCAAAACACACCGAGTCGTACAATCCCGATAGAAAACACCACGTGTACAGAAACTACGACAATACGCCACTTATGTGAGATTGTAGCCTCGCGGTGGCAACCCAGCCAGCTTTGTTTTAGCGTTACTGGTAGTTTCTGAGAATGGCCTGATTTTAAATATATATTCAGTCATGTATAAGAGAGAGAATGAAGTGTTCAGTGATGCTGATGTTTACATTTAAAACTGTGAAACTATCGTTTTTCTCTCCACACAAAACTACATTTCAAGTCAACTTGGCGCGTGTCCGGGGGCTGTTACGTCGCCAAAGTGGAACTCACCTGCGGGGCCTGTCGGCTGCTGCAGCGCGTCTTCCCCAAAAACAAGTCTGAAATCCAGCTCGTCGGCACCGCTACACTCTATGGAGGTCATTGGGCTGGAAATGCGCGGCCGAAGCCTTTGTCTTTAACACCGGGGTGTCTCACGTCCATCCAACAGACAACAGCCGGGCTGAGCCTGACTTTAACCCGCTGACGAGCAACAAGTAGGCTATCCGGAGCAAAGTTGCGATACGAAGACCGAACACGTCGCGGCGACTCCACGTTTGCGGTGTGCGCGCGCCGTAATGTCGCGGGTCGGCTCTGTCGTCTGCGCTCGCGGAGTTCTAGTTCGGTACTTGAGTCTACATGAGTCGACGGGATCCGTCAATAAAGCGAAACTTCCACGTTAGAAACAAAGCCGTAGACAGCCCCGCTCGTGACGTCAGTCCGGTGGCCCGTGCCGTCTGCGGGGAGGGAGGATCATGTCACCCGTAATCAACACTGACAGGCGTGATATAGTGGATGAAAATAGTCGGAATCAAGTCCTTTTATTCAAACCAACATCACTCACCAACGAAGACTTGATCGTACAAGGACTTACATGTACCAAGTTCACTCAACGGGTGTATTCGTATTTTTATCGGTGTAAAATGAAAACAAAACGCTCTTCGGTAAGGCCCCGCATGAGGTTTGAGAGACATACAGGTTACATATCTGCTATGATGAGCCATTTGTAAAGGTCCGGCGCTGCCACCTACTGGTTGGACAGACGTCACACGAATCCACTGCTCTGCGCCGAGTAGACAGACAGCCTTTTATACACTGATCTGCCTCAGTTTGACCTGTTGCTTCTCCAAGAACAGTCACAAACCAGACCTACTTAACCCTAAACAAGTCAATCCTGGGGAACAAATGACGAATTGTCAGTGGAATGAAAAATGCCTGTAGGTTGTACATTCAACTGTATCTAGCGTCTGAGTGGGCCAAGACACTTCCCTAAACTCAGCCAGGCACGGTCCACTGTGTCTTCGCCGGGGCGTCTCATCGATCACCGGTAGGGGTCAGTAGTTGAACATGGCAGATCCCATCTGAGAACGGGTGAAACTAAACGAATGAGTGAGCAGCAAGGTGGTGCTAAAGGGAGCTTAATGATTAGTCGACCTTCTATGGAGAAATCCCATTTAAACTGACCGGGGGGGGGGTCAGATGTTGCATACGGGCCTTTCTCCTCCACAGATAATTGTAAACTGAAAAATTATTGGCACTCCCATCTTTTCTATGTGCAGGAATTCTGATTTTGCTGTCTTCTAAAAAGGAAAATGTCACTCCCTGGCGAGAACGTAAACCAACACCAAAAATACACATCCTTTTTCAACACTCTTAACAGGACATTGGCAATAGTACCAGTAGATTGCACCATGGGGGAAACTAGTTTAACTGCTGTGAAAAATCTCATTTCGACCATTGAGGACAGGCAGCTTTGCATCTATTGCATCCTGCCAAGTATCTCCTCAGTATATGCTCATCACAGATGTATGAAGTACATATACATCGTGAACCGCTGGTAGCACAGTAACTAAACTTGGGGTGTAGAGTCCTGACATTACTGAATTTCTCAGCTCTTTGTGAGCCAGGCAGCAAATCAAACACTGAAAACCATTAGAAATAATCACCGAAACGCAGCATGGCTGTTACTTATGCAGTAATCCGAAAATGCCTTGCCCATGAGTAGTCGACGGTGCTGGACATCTTTTGGACCTCTTCGTCCTCCCTCTCAGTTTGAAATAACAAGATTGCAAGGTCTTTTCATGGTATTTCCCCCATATATATGTGTTTCATCCATTATTCTCACAGTCTTAATACACTCTAATGTTGTTTTTGAGGAGTGTCTGTGTTGTGCTGGAGACAGTCAGGAACGGCAGTGCCCCTTGTGGTGTCTGGAGCAAGCATGTGTCGTTTCTTGTTCTGTTCATCCTTAGCTGTGCCATTGACCATCCCCTCTCTCTTCCTCTTACAAACCAAACCTGAGTTCTCTTCACCTATCTTCCCCTCTGGTACGCCCAACACCCGCAGACACACGATGGCTGCAGCTTGTTCGGCAAACTTCTTTGACTTCTCCCTGACAATGGCAACAGAGACTTGAATCATCAGATGAAAACTTAAATGAGAGGGGAAAGCAAATATGTTTCCTGAATTAACTCTATAATTAATTTTTAGCATTTTGTCAAGCCATACGATTGGTGGCTCTCATGAGAGTCTATATTCTAGGAGAGGAAAGGAGAGATTTCTAGTGAATTGCCCTTGACTCACCACAGGGAGGACCTGTACTTCTTCTCTGCTATAGTTACTGTAGACTGGAATGCTCTGTCCTGGGACCGCTGGAGCTGAATTTGAAATGAATGACAGCACATCATCACATACAATCAATAACTTTAAACAGAAGACTAAGATTCCATTTAGGAAATACAGAAGTGTATGGCTAGTTTGATACATGTTAAGTATATAATTTATTATAATTTCTGAAGTTGAATTAGAGAACAAATTTGCCTCCAGCTGGATTAAGTCTAATCTTCATAACATTCTTACAGTCTCATAGAGCGGCTGCTTCAGTTTCTCCTTGCGGCTCCACTCCAGCAGATACATCTTGGGGGTGATCTGAGGTGGGTACTCCCTCCTAATAATAGAGAAAACCACTACTAATCATTACAGCAGAGAAACCAAGCAAAGACTTGGGTTGGATACATCCTTAACTTTTTGCTGGGAGATTCCCAGTCAAAAAAATATATTTAGTATAGTTTTTTTAGGGGGATTGCCAGTGAGCCTGCTCTAAATGTTTTTTTTTTTTATCAACCTACAATTGTTTTAGACTTTCACTGTTTCATCTTTCACAATCTAAAGAGATTAAAACACTGTGAGGAAATAACTTTCTGATGCCAACAGACCTAAAATGAGACTGGTAGCAGTACTAGCCAGTTAGCTGTACATAGAAGACCTTTTATTCCTATTTCTAGCCAAGCAGCTAAGACTCACCGTTCAAACTTAACAGACATGGTGGTGACATCTCCATCCATGACAGGGTGGTCAGAGTGGCTGTTGGTCTGGATGTCCTGTTTCCTGGACTCAAGTTCAGCGTGGGTCTTGTCATAAAACTCCCGTACCCCATAGGCATCACTGAAAAAGTTATATTCCAACATTCAAGGCATTTTTAACTCACTTTTTTTCCAGTGACTTAAGATGATAGAACATATTCTGGGTTAGAGGTTAGTTTCTTGCTCAAAAACACATCGATCAACAGGACACATGGCTAGTGCTGTGAAGATCAAACCTGTGAGCCTTCGGTTACAGGGTGGACCCACCCCCCCCATGATACTATGAACTTTTATATGGTATTGTTACCTTTAATTTAGTATCTTTTGATACTTTTTAAATGTATTTTTTTCTTTCTGTTGAGCATCCGACCAAGATAAGTTTCTAGTACGTGTGAGCTTACTTGGCTATCAGTAAGCCAGAACTTGAACCTTTTAATGGTCTTGGAGGAGAAAAAGGCCAATACAGGTGAGCAACGCTGACTAATTTTGAGAGCATTAGGGTGTTGTGAGCATAAAAACTTCCTGATGGATCTTCTGGAATTGTCATTGTTCCAATTCAACCAATCATCTGTGATGGAAGGAAGCGACTTGATAACAGCAATGACATACCTGCTCACACTCCACTACCTCCCATCTACCACTGATTCAGGTTTCAACATGGCCATCAAAGTGACAATGAGTAACATGACAGAGTCACACATGCTAACTGGGTGGGTAGAATAGACCAAACCTCAGAGAACAATCAATCACCGTGATCAATTCACAGGGTTGATCTGGTCTGATTGGGGGGGGGGGGGGGGCTATGGGCAGTTACCCAACGAAGGCAAGGGGAAAGCTAAAAGCTAAGCCAGATCTTATGGAGTGGTGAATGGTGTTCATATATCAGGACTATATTAACAGTTTGGTACCTGATCTCGATGCTGGTTTGAGCAGACTGGAGCTGCTTCCCCATGGGAGACTCCACCTTGTCTCTCAGCATCTGGCACAGACAGTACTTGGTGTTGAAGGCGTTGTTGTCATAGCGGATTGCCTTAAGATACAGATGACCCAAGTGGCAAAGTGAGAAAGTGCCATCAGCCCAAAAGAAAATATTAGCGAGTTAATCGACTTTAAAGTACATTATTACAACTGACTATCATTTTAAGGTTCATTTTAATTCTAAGAGTGAAAGTGATTGAGAAATTTCACAAATTACATTTTTCTATACTGAGGGAGACAGCATTTAGTCTGAACACATTTGGTGATAAAGGTATGTGGGTGAATTTCCCGAGTAACCACAGTGCTCACATATTTAAGGTATTCCTCCATGACCTCCTCCAGAGGAAGCAGGCCCTGGCTGCGGAACACTGATGGGTTCCACATGGCGGCCCGGGCCAACATGACTGACGAGGCCCTGGTAGCAGTCCTGAACGCCTCAATGTCAGCATAGGTCTTCACCAGGTCCAAAGAACCTCCGCTGTAAGGATAGATGGAGCAGTGCTGACTAGATTTACACATTTATCATTACCCACAAGCGAGACCCATGCCTTCTTCACTGAGGGGATGCCATCATTAAGCATGGCAATGACATATTGACTGTTTCAAGGTAAACATCGCACAAACTGCTTCTTTTCCACTGATGACAGAACACATGAATGTCAGATAAGGGGCAGCCTTGTCAGAGAAGAAATTGAACATAATTGTAAACTACAGCTGATATCACAACATTGTCAACAGGGTCATACCACTTAGTCTCAACATTACTCTACACTCCAACTTACGTATATCACAATATGTTTGTCAGAAAGATCATATCAGTCAACAGCTTGACATTACACTACAGCGGAAATCACTGTAAATTACACTACAACAACACTTGTTGCAGGATTTAAATCAGTGCCGATGACAGGTGACCATGTTTTTTCCTTTTTTGGGGGGGTGGGATTTCCCCCCTTTTTTTCTCCCTAATTGTACTTGGCCAATTACCCCACTCTTCCGAGCCATCCCGGTGGTTGTTCCGCCCCCTCTGCTGATCCAGGGAAGGCTGCAGACTACAACATGCCTCCTCCGATACATGTGTAGTCCCCAGCCACTTCTTTTCACCTGACAGTGAGGAGTTTCACCAGGGGGACGTAGCGCGTGGGAGGATCATGCTATTACCCCCAGTTCCCCTTCCCCTCTGAACAGGCACCCCGGCTGACCAGAGGAGGCGCTAGTGCAGCGACCAGGACACACTCACATCCGGCTTCCCACCCACAGACACAGCTAATTGTGTCTGTAGGGACACCCGACCAAGCCGGAGGTAACACGGGGATTCAAACTGGCGATCCCCGTGTTGGTAAGCAACGGAATAGACCGCTACGCTACCCGGACGCTCTAGGCAACCATTTTTTAAGCAGTTTCCTTCAGAGAAAAATCATTGTTCAGTGTCTTTGAATGAGCCTGTGAGAGACAGACAGAAGCTTACTTGGCGATGACCGGGATGGAGACCGCCTGAGCCACAGCCTGTATGAAGTCACAGTGGATGGGGTGTCTGGGACGTTCTTCCTTAAACCTGAACAACATATTCCACATTCAACCAAAATAGATGAACATACTGTATTAAAGATGTAAGATGAACCTCACTAAACACCGATGGGTAATAGGGACCTTAAAGCACAAGAGAATAGATGTATCCGTTGGAGATCAGAATGAAAACTTTTAGCTGGGCTGAAAAAATATTCACGCTAGAGCTCATGCTAATGAACTATATCTTTTGTTTAATAAATACTGCACAGGAACAAGTGTTTCTGAACCTTGTGTGTTATCTCTAATGCTAACATGTACAGTGCTCATCGCTAATAGGTCTAAAGGTTGTAAGAAGCGTTTACCTGCCATGAACTGCAATTGCGGCGATACCCGTCTTCTCAATCCTTTGAACCAGACTCACCGTTTCTTCCAGCTAAGAGGACAGAAGTACAACGTCAGCTCTCCTCACATAAATCAAACAGCTAATGAGTCAAACTATCCATCCATCCATTATCCAAACCACTTATCCTGCTCTCAGGGTTGCGGGATGCTGGAGCCTATCCCAGCAGTCATTGGGCAGAGGGCGGGGAGACACCCTGGACAGGCCGCCAGGCCATCACAGGGCTGACACACACACACACACACACACACACACACACACACACACACACACACACACACACACACACACACACACACATTCACACCTAGGGACAATTTAGTATGGCCGATTCACCTGACCTACATGTCTTTGGACTGTGGGAGGAAAACGGAGCACCCGGAGCAAACCCATGCAGACACGGGGAGAACATGCAAACTCCACACAGAGGACGACCCAGGACGACCCCCAAGGTTGGACTACCATGGGGCTTGAACCCAGAACCTTCTTGCTGTGAGGCGTCCACGCTAACCACTGCGCCACCGTGCCGCCCGAGTCAAACTATAATTTCACAAATGTGATGTTCCAGTGAACACTGACAAATCAAAACTTACCGAAGGTAGGATTCGGATTTTACATGTCACTGGTTTGGACACTCCTTTGACGAGGGTGCTGAGGATCTAGCGTAGACACAGAGGGAAAATGAATGAAGTGTATTGTGAGTCTTTATCCTCTCCTGACAGACAAGTAAAGTTTAATCGGTTACACTTTATTTTAGGTAATACGGTGGTAATTATCATGTAATTTCTTAAAAATAAGGTTGAAATTACCTTGTAATTTGGGTTAGGGTTAGGGTTAGTGTTTGGGTTAGCTGTAAAATTACCTATAAAAACTACCACCTTATTACTAGGAAATTACAAGGTAATTTCAACCTTATTTCTAAGAAATTACATGATAATTACCACGTTATTACTATTTCCGACCCCCTAAAATAAAGTGTTACCGTTTAATCTCATCTATTTAGCTGCCAGATAGAAAGTTTCATCTCTGTTAACAGTCAGATAGATGTACTCAGAGATACTCAAGCGATAATGGCCACTGGTTCTAAACTTGAATAATATATTTAACCCTGCTCGCCTTGAATCAAATTTCCCCAGCATCTCTTTCCCCTACTGTTTCCCTCTCAGTTTTTCTACTGTATAAATAAATCAAAAGAAATACTACAATAAATAGTGGGATGAGTGGACTGCGCAATCTACTTTAAAAAAACAAACGAACTGTCAGACAGATTTGTCGGTTTGTTCTACACACATATTAATGCAGAAAGAAGAGATACTCACTGCCTCTATCTTGTCAGGATCTGAGAGAAGAGCAGCTCCCATACCTCCCTGCAGGGAGACAGGAGGTCAGGGGTCAACCGGATGTGAAAAGAGCAACAGATCAGAGTCGGTGATTGGAATTAGCCTGACTCACCTTTGTGGAGTATTCCTTTGGGCAGCCCATGTTTACATCAATAGCAGCAACATCATTCTCCCTGTGGATAAAGCAGAACAATTTTTTTTATTTTGTATACTCTATTGATCCCCATAGGGAAATTACGCTCTGCATTTAATCCATCCTAGCTGTGTAGCTAGGAGCAGTGGGCAGCACCTGGGGACCAACTCCAGTTCATCTTACCATGCCTTGGTCAAGGGCACAGACAGGCGTATAAACCCTAACATGCATGCCGTTTTTGATCGGGAGGGAAACCAGAGGACCTGGAGAAACCCCACTGCAGACATGGGGACAACCTGCAAACTCCACACAGAGGATGACCTGGGATGACCCCCAAGGCTGGACAACCCCGGGGTTCGAACACAGGACCTTCTTGCTGTAAGGCGACAGCGCTAACCACTGTGCCACCGTGCCACCCAATCTATGGCCAATCTACTGATACACAACAAGCACAGTCAGTCTATAATACATCGTCTGATAGAAAGCGAGTGGGCAATGTTCACTGAAGTCAAATTTACTCATTAAACCCTTTGAACTGAAAAGCAATTTATAGATTGACAAAGAACACCACAAGTACAATTAACAATAAAAAGTCCCAATTATACTTCACAGTGTGTGTGTGAATGTGAGAGAATTCTGGAGCATCCCCAGGACTGGTCTGCAAGGCAGAGCCATGTCTAATAATATAGCTTGAAGCACTGACACCCTCCAGCAGGGAAGGGACAAGGAGCAGAGAAGGAATGGCTAGTACGGTGGGGGTCTACTCAAAAAGTGAGTTCAAGGGCATCTGGGTAGCATGGCGGTCTATAGCGTTGCCTACTAACACGGGGATCACCGGTTCGAATCCCCATGTTGCGTCCAGCTTGCTTGGGCGTCCCTACAAACACAGTTGGCCATGTATGTGGAACAGCTCGGAAGAGTGGGGTAATTGGCCAGATACAGTTGGGGAGAAAAAGGGGGCAAAAATCAAAAAGAAAAAAGAGTTCAGAGGAAGTGCTCTTTATACTTACACAAGCTGTGCCACTGTTAGCGCTCTCTCTGGGTCAGCAGTTCCCTACAGACATAACAGACAACTTAATGCAATGATTTTTAAACACTATCAATTTAAATCTACAATTATCATGAGTAAAAAGAAAAGCTACTGGGTTCTTGTTTTCCTGACATACCATTTGAAAGACAACTCTGTCCTTCTCCCTCTCACAGGTCCGGAACATGACTCTGTCATCCGGGGCAACAAAATCCACTGTCCCCAGGACTTCTGTCAGCCACAAACACCCTCAAAGTCATAACCATGCTTTTTTAATACTGGCAGGATGAGTCACAACAAATCCCTAGATATTCATTCCTAGATATGCAGATAGTCTTGATTTTTAGGTACTCTTTTGTAGATATTATCATATACTCTTCCGACTTTCAGAAGTTGAGTCTTGTCCCTTGTGTTTTTCACACGACCGTCACACCACGTCAAAATCCTTATATGTATGTGCTCCCTTGCTTTGCCACCACCAAGACAAGAACATGAAGTGTGGATATAATTTCCATCCATCTATTAGCCAAACCACTTATCCTGCTGTCAGGGTCACGGGGATGCTGGAGCCTATCCCAGCAGTCACGAGGCGGCAGGCAGGGAGACACCCTGGACAGGCTGCTAGACCATCACAGGGCGTTGACATTTTTTTCAACTATTGTTTCTGTGCAACATAATGTGGCTAAAAATTGACCTAACCTAACTTTAATAAGTTGAATTACCAGCAAAGTATAACTTTACTTTGTAAATTGATAGAGCTAGTATCATCCTTTTTTTCTTTTCTTTTTTTTTGCCCACGTACTTATTTATGGCATTTTTTTTATATTCAAACAAAGTTTTCTTATATATAATATGATATACACTCAGTGACCAGAAAAATAGAAACCCCTGTTCAGTATCCCATTGGGCCATCCTTTGGCCTTGATAACTGCTACGTACCAGGGTCCTATAGCTAACAGTCCCAGAGTTAAAGCTGACCATGCAGACATCAGTACATAACACAACTGCTCAAGGTTGATGGGTGGATGGATTCACCCTTCCACATATGCTGAATTCGAGTTTATCCCCAAGTTGTTCAATGGGACTGATATCTGGGGTCTGTGGTGGCCAGGTCAAAAACATCATTTCACCTGATGGTTGCTCGAACCGTTCCTGAACGATTCTTGCACTATGACAGGGTGCATTATCTTGCTGAAAGTACCCATTCTCTTGAGGGGTACATGAATGGCCACGAATGGATGAAAATATGTATGGTATATGTAGGGTATACCATACAGAAGATATTGTAAGGTATGTTCTGGTATCAAGGCATTGAGCTACAGTTATTAATCGACCCAGTGTACACCAGCTAAATGCCTCTCAAACCATTATACCTCCCCTACTGGCCAGTACAGATGTAACCATGTATGATGGGTCCATCGCATCATATCGTTTACGCCATACCCTGAATCTACCATCACGGTGAAGCAGTTGGAACCAGGATTCATCATATCAGATTACCTTTTTCCAGCCACTGACAATCAAGTGCTGATGTTTCTTAGCTAAATGCAAACACCTTCAGCGGTTTACCATAGACACACCTGTGTGGTTGTCGGCTGTGATACCCTGTACAGGCAAGAGTGCGCCACACTGTGTTTTACGAAATTGTTCATCGTACCCCACAACTGTATAGTGATGTTAACTCTCATACTGCGGACTGGTGATTACTTGTTACGGCCAGAGCCACCCAACATCTCCCATGTTTACATAGAGAAAATGTTTTGATGAGGTGTCTTGTGTTCTGGTCCATTTCTGGTATGGCTCTGGTACACCTTTAAGACTGCCACCTTCAAAAAGCCCAGCAGCTCTACGGTCTTGGAGATGCTTAAACCTTTCCTCCTGGCACCCATACCTTTTTCAAAGTATGTTAGCTCACATGTTAAACCCAAACTCAATAATCCATTCACATGCAAAGCAGGTGTCGAAATGGAGTTGCTTTTGCATGAACTGTTTATGTAGTGACACATATGCAAGAAACAATAGAGGACCCACTCCTTCAACTAGGGCAGGGTTGCTATTTTTCTGGTTAGTGTACACTGTCTGAATGCTGTACTGTTAAGTTTAGTTGCTTGTAATGTTTGGTAAATCCATATAACTTAATATCAGAAAAACAATTAGCCAAAGGCATAAAAAGTGAATATCAAAATGTCAGAACCAAAGAGTCTTCTTACCGTTCACCACCCTCTGGCACTGGGCCATTTTGATATCAATCAGCTCCTACAATGGACGGAATAACAATCATACATGTTATTTGTAGAGCGCTTTCCAGAGTACTCAAAGACGCCATTGCGTAACAAATGAATTAAATGACCATAAAAGCAACACACCAAGAAAAAAAGATGCTCACCCACAACATGACAGCACAGTGGAGCGCCAGTTTAGATTTGTTTACTCACCTCACAGTAAACTATATCAGCCCCGTAGTCTAGAGCCAGCAACCTCATGGGCAGGGTCCCGACCCGCACCATAGGAGCTAGGGCTGTCACGTTCCTAAAACACAGCCGGCCCGCAGCCTTGGCCATGACTCCTTAGTCTTGTAAAATCAGAGAGGGGGAAATACTCGTGATTCACTGATCACAAGTCCGTCCGTCCGTCCGTCTGCAGCGTTGCTAACGGGTCCACTACTCTTGCTCACCGGCAGCTGCGAGGCTGGTACGTCATTCTGTAACTGTATCGCTATGCTAACGTTAGCCGGCTACTACATTATTTCAGCAGGCGCTCCTCCTTGTAAAAACAATGCGAGCAGTTAATTTACAATGACGAAACTCGAGGTCGTGACTCATGTTCGTTTACATTCATTATCTGTAGATTTCTAACCGGAATAAAACTCACCGACATGTACATTGTGTATGACTTAAAGACAGATCATGTTGGGCTAGAAAGACGCGTGTTCAGTCGTCACTTCCTGTTTAGAAGGGCGCGTCATTAAGCCCCGTCCATGTCAAATAGATTTGTTCCTCATAGATCAGTCATCCTTTTTTTTTTTTTATCTACTGCTCTGCTTGGCCTATGCGGGATCAGTCAGTAGAGACGGATTTTAATGATTTTTGTTTTAAGTATTAGTACAAATATGGGAACCAGGAAACGTGGCAACTAATCTTGAGTGACGCGCACGCACACGCACAGAGAGAGAGAGAGAGAGAGAGAGAGAGAGAGAGAGAGAGAGAGAGAGAGAGAGAGAGAGAGAGAGAGAGAGAGAGAGAGAGAGAGAGAGAGAGAGAGAGAGAGAGAGAGAGAGAGAGAGAGAGGAACAATATTATGCCCAGCAAGTTGTTTCCCTAGTAGCACAAATTTATTCAGCCCAAAAAAAGCCAAGAACAAACCCAGTTCCGATCCATCCTTCATTTATTGTGCTGCTATTGTTATTTTTTTTTTCATTTTAAAAAAGTGCTCTAAAATACATTCCAGTTAACATTTCATGTAATGAATCCATTGTAAACACTGAATGCTTTACAAATAATTTACAGTGTAAAAATTGCCTGGATTTCATGACAGACCAGACAGGTGAAGAAATCAGTGTTGAGCTGCATGAAGTTTGGTGGCGATCTTGCATTGTATTGATTTTTCCTGATCTCCATAAAGAGGAATACGACTGGATCTCGGCGCCTTGTGTTTTCTTGCTCTGCCACAGGACAGACAGGTCTGTATGAGTGAACATTCATGTTAGTCTTTCCAAACCCAACGCTCTCTAATCTCAGAAGCCCCTGGAGCAGCGGGAAGCACAAAGTGGTCACGTCACAAATTAGTTTGTATGGTTTCCCATGCAAAAACAGTAAAATCACAGAAAATGGAAAATTACTATAGTATTTGTTTTCTTGGACAAATTACTGTACAAACACTAAAGCCATATACTACAGTATATCTATAGTGATAACAAAGGAACACTTTCTGCACTATAGAAAAGCTACAGTAATTCGTTTACCACCACTGGCTATTGCTAAGGTTTGTACAGTAACGTGAGGGAAGAAAACAC
The DNA here is from genome assembly GCF_029633865.1 of Lampris incognitus. Classification (NCBI taxonomy): domain Eukaryota; kingdom Metazoa; phylum Chordata; class Actinopteri; order Lampriformes; family Lampridae; genus Lampris; species Lampris incognitus. The sequence goes on along the minus strand of NC_079216.1, from coordinate 17,015,094 downwards.
AAGAACACTAATGTAAATTTTACCATCGACCATTTTTGTATGGGATGTTAAAGAGTTGTTCATGCTGTTAAATGGTAAATGGATTGTCCCAGTGGTATTCCTCTTTAACTATATTGTAGTTATGGAGAGACACCAGCAGAGAGACCTTCAGATGCACCTGACATCTGCTCAGTTCAGACCGAGAAGATGTCAGGTGGGATCCGGGATCTGATCTTTACATTCAAGATGCTGCAGCTTAATTTTATATTCTTTATAGAAATAGAAGGTTGCATAAACAGTCATGAGCCTGGCCATGAATTGGTTGGCTCTATTTAGAGCTGAGGGTGGCAGTACAGGCAGGAGATTCAGTATTGGATTCAGAGAGGCCTCCTGCAAATATCCAAAATCCATTGACTATATTTACATCCACAGTTGAAGATACAGATTTTTTTTCCTTCTTGGTAAATTTGGAATTATCAGCTGGCTGACTCTGGGATTTTCCCATCGTAGTGAATGTCTTTTTGTTTGTTTTTGTTTTTTTATGAGTGAGTAATTTATTGCTTAAGTGTGAATATACAGAATACGTTAAAAGTATGGACGTTAAAAATCTTAGTTTGTGGAATAAGCATAGGCAACATAGCAGAAGCATATCTAGGTTATCTGCAAAAAAAAAATCAGAGTATTGGATGTTAATTGAGTTAATCACCACAATGCAAAAGTACAGGTAGCATACAAATCCAATTGGGAAGAAGTTGACTGCATAAGCAGCTAAAGTGTGCACGAGTAGTTTTTTTCTTTTTTTAGATTTGTTTAATAAGCTTAAACTCGCCCTTAACATCAGATGAAAAACTATACTTTGTGCAAATTGAAGCCAGCACATCCCGTTCTGGCAAACTCTTGTTTCCAAATGAAAGAAAGTGCTGTTGCACTGGATGTGGCAAAGAAAACAGGTGATGGAAGTCTGCAGTGCTTTCCAAACCAACCCGTGAAACACACAAGGCAAAGGGCCCTCCGTAATATTACCATGAGCTACAGCAGTCAAGTAGCTAATAAGAGCATTTAAAATGCACGCTCCCTGTAAGGCACGATACAACACCACCCGGATTCAGATGAATTCAAATGATACTCAGTCAGTCAGAGATCGGTCCAGTTACACAAGGAGCAGCCAGTTCCAAGGGGGGAATCCGAGTCCACGTCAAAATGTGATACTCTTGGCATTAGCTTGTTGTGCTTGATGACTTGGAAAAAAAAGTGAGAGAAAATAAAAGTGCAAGTGGCCCATGCAGAAGAACACAGACGGTCCCTCTCCACTGCGAGGAGAGGGTCAGGGGTCAGACTGGAAGCTCGGACAAAAGGAGCGAGTGTCTGGACTTACTCAGAGATGGAGAAAGAACAGGAGAGAACAAAAAAAAAACATTCGTTGAAAATTCAGGCGAAAAAAAAGTTTTAGGAATTGGCAGACATACTGCTCCTGCCCGATGATTTGTCTGTCCATTCTGAGGGGGATGCAGTTTCTATGGGGTCAATTTGAGGGTAAACAACATAACACAACTGCTGGCCCACGTAGGTCGCCGATTCTGGGAGAAGACAGAAACAATCAGGAAGAAAGAAATAATCAGGAAAATGTTATTTTACCCCATGTAAATGACCTTGATACCCTCTGACACAGTAACCTAAGAGATGAACTTAACACATTAACAGATTTAAGCTTGGATCTTCTATTCAGCTTTGTATTTAAAAGTAGTTTTCCAACACTTCCAAAGCCCTAAATTTTAAAAATGTTTCTCCAGATTTTCTGACTGTTGTAGGAGAGGAGGATGGGTCCGGGGAGACCAACCAGTGGAGTCTTTTTAAAATCGATGACCCCCCTTTTTCTCCCCAGTTGTATCCAGCCAATTACCCCACTCTTCCGAGCCGTTCCAATCTCTGCTCCACCCCTTCTGCCGATCCGGGGAGGGCTGCAGACTACCACATGCCCCCCACAATACATGTGGAGTCACCAGCCGCTTCTGTTCACCTAACACTGAGGAGTTTCGCCAGGGGACGTAGCGCGTGGGAGGATCACGCTATTCCCTCCAGTTCTCTCTCCCCCCTGAGCAGGCGCCCCGACCGACCAGAGGAGGCGCTAGTGCAGTGACCAGGACACATACCCACAGCCGGCTTCCTACCCACAGACAAGGCCAATTGTGTCTGTAGGGATGCCTGACCAAACCGGAGGGAACACGGGGATTCGAACCGCTAATCCCTGTGTTGGTAGGCAACGAAATTATATATTTCAATTTTATATTAATTTTCATGACAAGAAACAGACCCTAAAAGCAAGAGGGCCTGCTCCGGATGTAGACATGACTGAAACACCCTTTCTAGTTTTACTGCAACCCTTTGTCTCTGCTAAAGTTTTCTTACAAACTGAGACTCACCAATGAAATCATAGATACACTTTGGTTTTTCTTTCCGGTGCACGCCCAGGAAGTAGACAGGGACGCCGGTGAGCATGATGACCAGACCCACGCCACACACCACGGGCTCAGAGTAAAGGCTGAAGCCGAGCAACACCGCCCAGAACAGCAAGTAACACACAGGAACCAGCAGGTTCACCTGTCAATGGACACAGGGGGACAACGGGTGGAATGGCGTCTGCGACTCAGCGAGGGATGCTCTGAAACTTCAACCATCTCAAGGTATCAGCCTAAAATTAGTGTTTTGAGTTATCGGTCGATGAGCCGAGTAACAATGTCAAAAACTCTGACCAGTGATTGTTAATATAAAAAACCTACTAAAATCATTGTAATTATAACATGTTTATGATTCTCATAATTGTGATATCTTATTAGAATCAGAATCATGTTAGCCGTGTAGGGTTGCACATACATGGAATTTGACTCTTATTAAAATTATATCTTTCTGCTTCCTGTTTAGCCCATATCACACAATTTGACGTGAATGAACGAATACCTCATGAACTAATATTTGCAAAAGTGGCAGTATAGAGCATGCACATTGTATTGTTTAAGAGAAATCAGAGTACTTACAATATTTATTTGATAGAGTAGTTCAACTGTTGTTTTTTTTTTGGAGGGGGGTATTTTAATATACTTTATTGATCCCTGTGGGGAAATTACGCTCTGCATTTAACCCATCCTTGCTGTGGTGCTAGGAGCAGTGGGCAGCCGCTGTGCAGCACCCGGGGACCAACTCCATTTCGTCTTGCCATACCTTGGTCAAGGACACAGACAGGAGTATAAACCCTTACATGCATGTCTTTTTGATGGTGGGAGGAAACCGGAACACCCGGAGAAAACCCACGCAGACACGGGGGGAGAACATGCAAACTCCACATAGAGGACGACCTGGGATGACCCCCAAGGTTGGACAACCCCAGGGTTCGAACCCATGACTTTCTTGTTGTGAGGTGACAACACTAACCACTGGGCCACCGTGCCGCCCACGAAATACGCATTTCAAATGTATATGTATTTGTGACATATGTGTGTAGTCTGTCGAGTACCTTGATAGGTCTGTACAGGTTGGGCTTTTTCCATCGGTAGTAAAGCAGGCCTGCAATGGTGACACCATAGGACAAGTAGTTTATGAAGGAGACGTAATTGATCAGGTTGTGTGTTTCCCCAATGCAGAGTATAACAATGGTGGCAGCACACTGCAAGAAACAGCAGGGGGCAGAAAGAAGAGGAAAGGCAACTGTGTTGAATTCAAAGATTACAGGAGTTTTAAACTGCACAGTGATCGCAGAAGGTGTCTCAGTTTTGAACTTTTCCCTAGCACATGCGATAACAAGGGCAAACCCACGCAAACTAGCAAGGCAGGGATGGGAGTACAGTTCTTATAGTGAATCATGGCCAGCAGGCTTGGGAGATGTCCCTCTCTAGCTCCGGAAAAGCACAGCCTGCAGACAGAAAGAAGACACACATGCTATTCGCTATGCTCAACAGGTTTGGATGATGCGACCTGTTGCCAGGCTGAGCTGAAGCAGACCTGGAGGAGGTGAACAGGTATCCATTTATTCCCCCAAAGGTAGACAGAGCCACAGAAATTGGCATAATGACGGAAAACATTCCCAGCAGCTTCTCTCCAAAGGTCTGTGGTATGAAAAAAGCAGAAACATTGATCAAATATTAAAATCAAAAAATGGCTATAATCAGGCAGCAGTGTTATATGTACATTTTTGTAGGATTTCATGAATGAAACTCTTCCTTCTCTCACTTGTCCAGAATATTTCTTTCCTGTCAAGTTAAAAAAGACTCGAATGCCTTTTGGCTCGTCTTGTGGTTGATCTTTCTTTACCTTGAAATTTTTTAGCACCTACAGAACATCTGTTACTTCTTAAGTCAGGGCACTTATGGCTCTGACCCTTGACCTGCTTACTTCTTGCTTAAAATGATGGTGAATCAAACAACTCAAGCTCATTTTACTATAGCTCTCTGAATGCAAGTATCGACCGTATGTCTTTGGTTTTCAAAATACGTATTTAATAGCAGATCTACTGAGGTGGATTTGAGACAATTGATGGCCTCCGTTACTTACAACGGCCACTGCGTTGGAGGACAGCAACTCTTCTGGGGACATGGAGGAGAAGTAGGCGATGTTGGTGAGGGTGTATACAAAAGTCACCAGTGGGATGGAGATGTAGATGGCACGAGGAAGATTCCTGATCAGGCAACACATGACATGACAGATGAAACAGAATGTCACCAAAATTTAACCAATGGATTTGTGATTTTAAAGCTACAATCCTGAAGATCTTTGGTTTTGTTCTGTTTACTGACACCTATGGACAATGTGGTTATTGCAGATGTATTTAGGCACGCCACATCACCAGAGATCCATGCAAAATGGATTTGCCTCCTTCTTTCCCATTAGGCAGCCATGTTGAGGATGAAAAACATGGCATCGGACATCCAGGTAGCGTAGCGGTCAATTCCATTGCCTATCAACATGGGGATCAGCGATTCGAATCCCCGTGTTACCGCTGGCTTGGTCGGGCGTCCCTACAGACACAATAGGTCGTGTCTGCTGGTGGGAAGTCAGATGTGGGTATGATTCCTGGTCACTGCACTAGCTCCTCCTCTGGTCGGTTGGGACACCTGTTCGGGGAGGAGAGGGAACTGGGGGGGAATAGCGTGATCCTCCCACGTGCTACGTCCCCCTGATGAAACTTCTCACTGTCAGGTGGAAAGAAGCGGCTGGCGACTCCACATGTATCGGAGGAGACATGTTGTAGTCTGCAGCTCTCTCTGGATCAGCAGAGAGGGTGGAGCAGCGATCGGGACAGCTTGGAAGAGTGGGGTAATTGGCCGGATACAATTGAGGAGAAAAGGGGGAGAAAAAAAACCCCATGGCATCATTTGCCACAGGAAAATCGAACTTGACATTAACCATTAAAATGAGCAACTCCAAAAACGCATATGGTTTGTATGCATATAAATTAGCTATTGCTTTAAATACTTCAGTGATAGACTGCATCAAAAGGACATTTGTTTCCACATAAATCTTCAAGATTGTAGCTGTAACCAAGAGAGGAGCTGAGATGGAACCACAGCATCAACACAAAGGTGAGGACTGGGAATGTCTCTGCACTGACAAGGAGGGAAAGGAGGAGAAGTAGAAAGGGAGGTTGGGGGTCAGAGGCAAATAGTCACCGTCTGGGTTCCACCACTTCCTCTGTGACGTAATTGAGGAAGTTCCAGCCACTGAAAGCAAAAGAGGCCTGCAGGAACGCCAGAGCAATCTGCCCAACGGAGGGGGCCTTGTTAAACTCAAAGGCCACTTGAGGAGTCAGCCACTCATAGTTACCTGGAGGAGATAAGGATGTTTTCAGAGAGAAGCAATGGTTCACAAACAAACTTTGTAAATAAAAAAATACTTAAAACAAGAAAATACTGGCAGGGCCTTGGTGTCTCAACCAAATAAATGTTTACAGCGTATGCTAGGGCTTGCTAACAATATTCTGGGGTCAAATCAAGCTCAGGAACTGCTTTGCTAGTCTTCCCCTGTATTTCCTGTCTACCTTTGCTGTCTAATCTGCTAAAGGCTGAAATGGCGATAAACATCATCTCATAAAATATTTGTTTGCCAGATGTCTACTGTCTATTGCTTACAGTATCTGTGTGATGAGAACTCATCACAGCTTGTAGCCTGCATATAATTTCCATTTTTTAAGAATGTAACATAAACACCCCTCTACTCATTTGAACTGGTCTCTACAATTCTCCTCTAACTCTCTCCATAGCTTTCATTTCATGTACTGTTTCCCAAAAATTCACTCTCACACCACCATTTTGTGCTATCTGAACTATTGTCACAGCATCGCAGCACTGAAAGGCTAACCCTTGACCTCCTTGATTTTTTTTTTGCCATGTTATATTGGTAAATCGTGTGGAATGTAACACCAAACGCAGGCAGTGAGCCTCACCATTGAAGATCTGGACAAGGCCCACCACTATGATGAGGCCCAGGGCCATGAGTTTCCCCACGGTGAAGACGTCCTGGATCCTGGTGGCCAGACGCACACTAGAGCAGTTGACCCAAGTCAGGAACACTGACAGGGAAAAGATAAATTCATCACACTGAAACAACAGGGAAAGGATAGACTGTAAAAGAGTTCCTTGTGGGATTAGACATCTAGACATATCCTTAGTCTTATCAAAGTCCTGTGAGACAGCTAGTGATCAGGCTTGTCATACAGCCAGGCCAGTGGAATAATTTGAAACTGCAGAAATTCATCTTCCCGAAGTTCCTGCACATCATTCCGAGCCACACAAAGTGGCTAATTGGCAGCATTGGCTGGTAGTAAAGGTGATATTGGTGCAGGGCTCATGGCCCCATGCAGCATGGATCCAGTGCTGGTGGCTGTGGGGCCTGCCGTGGGCGGCAGCAGGCAGTAACCATGGTAGCAGGCAGTTGCCATGGCAGTTAGGAATGTGGGAAACAGGCGAGCAAGGGGAGGGTATGATTGCTTCACCTCGTCCATCACTGTCATTGGCTCTCCTCTCACTCTCATGGTGGCCTGGCTCTCACACACAAAGGGGAGCTGTCAGGCCCCCAAAACAAACCGTTTCCGATGCGAGGAGGAACAAAACGTGTGGAAGACAGGCGGGCAGGTTCCTGAAGAGGCTGGAAGAGAGCTCACATTTTGCCCTCAGATGGTTGGGCATCCAGCTCCGAAAACAAGTGTGAATAATGGCGACAGAATCAGGGATCACACGCTAAAGTCCCTGTCATTTCACCTCTCAGGCCTCGCTAGCTTTAACAGCTCTTTCACGACTTAGCCTGCTCATTGACCATACAATGGGTGTCTTGTGTTGCTCTTGGCCGAATGAGTTTCAGCACAGGTACTTTCAAGCATGTTACCGAGTGATTTAACAGACTTACTGTTCAATATCAGTCAGTGGAGCATGAGTAAATTTTACGCCTCGGGGTCGAAAAAAATCAATGAGAATCTCAAAGAAGTCTCTATTCCAGTACAGCCAGTCCTGCTGCCAGGTCCATAACCTCCAAATTTGGCATTGTTTAACTTTGTGTGAATCAATTTTCGATTCGAGGATCTAAATCTTTGAAGAGTCAGTCTTTCAGACAGAGGACAAGCTCTCTGCAGCTTTCAGACTGTATCAGAACTCATCTTGCAACAAGGCCGCTTTCAGGAAAACCGACTCAGTTGACTGTATTGCTGCTGTCACAAAAATAAAAGTAACCTCGATTTGGTGATTTCTCTTTTTCTTCTTGGTAAGAGGGTTTACATGGTCATTGATCAGTCACCTGTCAACAGGTGACTGATCAGCTGTTCAGATGTTCAGTCATTAAGACCAAACAGTTTCTGTCTCATCCCAACCAGAACGAGCAACCTATTTTATGACGGCATTTGTATCAAAAGGTGATATTGGAAAATATATATATCTGGTAGGAAATAAGTGCATGATATGTAAAGATTGTGTAGAAATTTTGTTTGCTGAGTTTTGACATAAAAGCAAGTGTCTTCCATCATGAAGTGCGTGTTGGCTGTCTATTACCAGCCTACTTTTTCTGTTCCAACATAGAGATTTCACAAACTTTATTCAGTATCAACCTTAGCCTCTTCCGTTCTTGAGCTTATGTCCACAGTCCTCCAAGGACACCATATATTATTTACTGCGGCCATCTCTATGTTTTAAAAGGCTTCCAGGCAACTGTTACATAAGAGGGATTCAACATCTTGCCGCACTCGGTCTCATCTAAATACTACTCTGGTTTCCGTCAAGCTGCTGTTATGGGACTTCTGAAGTTACAAATAAAAAAGAATGTATACCTAAAACAACAACAATATTAATAATAATGATAATAATATGATAGTGATAATAATGATAATGATAACAATAATAATAACAATAATAATGAAAATGATAATAATAATGACAATAATTATAATAGTGATAATGATAATGAAAATACTAATAATAATGATAATAATTATAATAGTGATAATAATAATAATAATAATAATAACGATAATAATGATAATAATAATAATGACTGCTGTACTGTACTGTACTGTACTGTACTGTACTGTACTGTACTGTCAATCAAGTGACATCTGCCCTATAGTGCCTCAGGTCCATAGTTTGGGCCCGGCTCTACAGGATGTAAAACAGGAAACACAAAAGAAATAATAATGGTAATAATAACAATAATGATAAATTGTGATAATAAGAAATTAACATTTTTAATAATTTCAATATCACAAAACATGTTACTGCTGACCTAAGGTGGATACATTAATGTATTGATAAATACATATTTTGATAAAAAGCAATGGAAACAGGTTCGTTTTGAAAAATAATCTATGTCAACTGTTTTTCTGTTGAATGTTTTATACATTTAATCCTTCACACAACTAGATTGTTTAAACCTTTAAAATCAGCAAACAGAAATGCAAGCAAATCACACTGGACTTTTTTCTTCCAGATTTTGTTAAAAAACACTAAACATTTGGATACAAGTGTGACTAATGGATAATATACCTGTTCTCCTTGCATCAGGAAACTAAGGTGGATTATAAACCGAAATAAATAACAGTTATTGATTAGTAGGAAAAACGGCTAATTTCTAACAACACCTTAAGATGCGAAGTTAAAAGTTAAGCTCTCCCACTGCCCCGGCAGGCTCCTCTTTCTAGACAGGGAATGGAGGCTACTCACAGAAGCAGGTGATGAACAGATGGAGAATGGAGGCTACTCACAGAGGCAGGTAATGGACAGATGGGGAATGGAGGCCACTCACAGAGGCAGGTGGTGGACAGACAGAGAATGGAGGCTACGAGGAATGGAGGCTACTCACAGAGGCAGATGATGGACAGACGGGGAATGGAGACCACTCACAAAGGCAGGTGATGGACAGACGGGGAATGGAGGCCACTCACAGAGGAAGTTAATGGACAGATGGAGAATGGAGGCTACTCACAGAGGCAGTTAATGGACAGACGGGGAATGGAGGCCACTCACAGAGGCAGGCGATGGAGAGGCAGAGAATGGAGGCTACTCACAGAGGCAGGGGATGGACAGATGAGGAATGGAGGCTACTCACAGAGGATGGTAATGGACAGACGGGGAATGGAGGCCACTCACAGAGGCAGGCGATGGAGAGGCGGAGAATGGAGGCTACTCACAGAGGCAGGTAATGGACAGACGGGGAATGGAGGCCACTCACAGAGGCAGGCGATGGAGAGGCGGAGAATGGAGGCTACTCACAGAGGCAGGTAATGGACAGACGGGGAATGGAGGCCACTCACAGAGGCAGGCGATGGAGAGGCGGAGAATGGAGGCTACTCACAGAGGCAGGTAATGGACAGATGGGGAATGGAGGCCACTCACAGAGGCAGGTGATGGAGAGGCGGAGAATGGAGGCTACTCACAGAGGCAGGGGATGGACAGACGAGGAATGGAGGCTACTCACAGAGGCAGGTAATGGACAGATGGGGAATGGAGGCCACTCACAGAGGCAGGAGATGGAGAGGCGAAGAATGGAGGCTACTCACAGAGGCAGGGGATGGACAGACGAGGAATGGAGGCTACTCACAGAGGCAGGTGATGGACAGCATGCGCGTGGCCATGTAAGGTGGCACGCAGTTTGGGAAAACAGGTTGTAAGACGTAGTTGGAGAAGGTGAGGGCAATGACGGCCAGGGTGGTGGGGTACATGATGAGAACTGCACTCCACAGCAGGAGGAACCTGGATGAAGAGGAGATGAGGAAGAGCACAGAACACATTCAACAATATGGACTATTTCCACAACACACACAAACATGATGTGATCGCTGGCTTAAATGAGGTAAAAAAAACCTAACAATGTCACAGTATCATTAAAAAGTATTAGCTGTAGCACAGACCCAGTTCATTCCTAGATATACATGAAAACCTTCTTTTTCTCAGTCTACAACTTTGTGGTTAAGAAGTGAGGTTGGAAGCGAATTTCGACAAGTAACACATATCCAGCAACAAAGCAATATAAATCTTACACGTAGCCACTTTCCAAAATTACCAAATATTATTTACCTTCTTCAAAATGTAAGATTAAAATGCAAGGGCTGATATTGTTTATAACCTTCAGCCAAGAAACCAATAACCAAAAGTATAAATGAACTTCAGTTCAAACCTTTAAAGTTTCCATCTGAACTCCTCCTTACTTACCCCATCAGACCTCCAAATATCTCTGTGACGTACGAGTAATCCCCTCCTGACTTGGGGATGGTGACGCCCAGCTCAGCATAGCAGAGGGAGCCCAGGGCGGCTATGCAGCCCCCAAGTAACCACACAACCAGGGCCAGGCCCACCGAGCCAGAGTGCTCCAGGACCCCCTTAGGGGAGATGAAGATCCCTGAGCCAATGATGTTCCCTAACAACGAAAGGACGGAGAGTTAGATAGATGGATAGCTAGACAGATAGATGGATAGATTTTATGTCTACGTGGCGATGGTGATCACGTGTGGGAAGATGGCGGCGCAAATTCACGTTTGCAGCAGCATCACCCAGTACCATCCATGCAGTTGCCTTTGTGCACGTATGCGTCTAAGTTTGTCTTCATTTGATGGCTGGGAGAGCTGGCGCTTGATCGGCTGGGAGAGCTTGGTCTGCTGCATCCTGTGGGCCCAGGGACCACGGTCCTACCAGGAGCTCTGCCCGAAGAGGAAACACCGAGGGCTGTATGACAGGGCGCGGAAACGGGGCAGGCTAAGCTAACTGCTAGCCCAGGCTGACCAGCAGTTCCGATAACACCGAGGGCGGTCCGGCAGCGGCCTCGCCTAGCCTTGACTGTGTTTTTAGTGTCGTCGTATGGAGTGCGGGGAGGTGTGTCGAAGGTGTCTGGCTGGGAGAGCTGGCGTTGGATCGGCTGAGGGAGCTTAGTCTGCTGCGCCCTGTAGACGCAAGGACCGCGGCCCTGACCGGAGCTGCGCCCGAAGAGAAAACACGGAGGGCGCTCTGACAGGAAGCGGGGCAGGCTAAGCTAACTGCTAGCCCATGCAGACCGGAAGTTCCGAGTCATCCTGGCTGGCGTTCATTCTCCAAGGATAGTGATTTTTTTTAACATTTTTTTAGTTTAGTCATATGTGTTAGTTTGGATATATATATGCTCTTGTAGTTCTTGTAGTTTTTGGATATGTGTTTTTGTCTTTGTGTTGCACTGCTGTGGGCTGGGGGACACGAGGTTTCATTTCATGTGCGCAAGTGCATGAAATGAAATGACAGTGTTTCTGATTCTGATCACGTGGCTCAGGTTCTGAGCTGTTCCGGTGGCATCTGGACACTGCTTGGCATCCTCCTCATCATATTCTTCATATATCTTATGATTCCATTATAACTGTGTTATCCTCTTTAGATGTTGTATTCTGTAAATTGTGTAAACACAACATCCATTGCACGCCTGTCCGTCTTGGGAGAGAGATCCCTCCTCTTGCTCTCCCTGAGGTTTCTTCCTATTTTTTCTTCCTGATAGTTTTTTTTTCTTTTTTTGTTGTTTAGGGAGTTGTTCCTTATCCGATGTGAGGACAGGATGTTGTGGTGCTGTAAAGCCCCCTAAGGCAGATTTGTGATATTGGGCTATACAAATAAATTTGACTTGACTTGACTTGACAAACAGACAGACAGACAGACAGACAAGTACATGTAGACAGACCAACAAAAAAAAATCATGGGGAAGCCTAAGGGTCATATCAGCACTTGATTTTATTGCCTGTATATTTGTCATTATACATTTTCAAACTGATTTGAACTCACACGTAACAGTGTCCAAATCATCTACATGCTGTATAGGGAAATATACAGTTGTCCTTGGGAGGGGGGGGTCAATTATCCCAGCATACTCCTGAATTATCGGTCAGTGACTCCAAACTTTCACCCAGTTTATTTTGGAGGATATGAAATAAAAAGCAGTCCATAACAGACGTGAAGAGAAGGACGGCTAGAGGCCATAACTCACTTTCAGACAATATGCCATTGCGGTGCACCAGCAGGTCCCGTCACATTCACACAGCAGCACTCGGAGTAACACAGCAGAAAGCAGCCAAGTGGCACAGACTCCCGTTACGTAACCGCACACAAATTATTTACTCTCAGTTGTCGGGGCAGAGCTGTGCTGCCGGAGTTGGACCGGGTACCTTCCGCATAATTTGTGTACATAAACGTCTGTTTCATGCAGTGCTAAAGTGACTCTTAACTTTTGACAAGCGGCGGCGGCGGGGGGCGGGCTGGGTGTGTGTGTGTGTGGGGGGGGTTGTTGGGCATCAAGCAGCCCGCTTACAGAAAGTGCTCTGTGAATCTGTGAATGCAGAGGTGCTTGAGCATGCTGTGCACAGATATCTCAGCTGCTTGCAAAAAAGGATTATTACTGAATGCCTCGGAACCAGTGCTCACTGCAAAACACAGACGCTTGGCTGTTTCATGTCCACCTTCAGCTGGCGTGCTGCGTGAGACGCTGTCCCTGGGAGGGTGAAGCTACATTACGGAGCCTGGACACCAGAGTTAAAAGGGCTACATGGGGAATGGGAAACGGAAGCTGAAATATCGTGATAATTTCTTGGGATTCAATCAACGACGGCTGCTTATCTTGTGGCATATTTTAGACCGTCTTTCGCCCTGACTCCACTGACAGCTCGAGCGGTCAGATGTTCAGCGCAGTCCACAGCTGCTGTGCACACTTGCCCCCTGGAGTCTTGATTTTGACATCAGTGCACAAATTACACCATTTCCACACGGGGCAAAGAGTTAACAGCCATTTCCTCGAAGTCTGCAGTCGGCGGGCCCTTCCTCTTCATCCACACTGAAACTCAAGACTTCCTTGTGCTTATTCTTACATGCACGCAGCGGTCCCTGCTGTCCTTTCTGCCCCAGCGAACAATTCGCTTCTGCTTGACAACCAGTGTGCCATCAGACTTCATATATTTCAGCCACGTAAGCACTTGAGAGGAATTCACCCCACTTCGTCCCAAGTGTCAAGTGTGCAGCGTTAGTCGAACAAGTGGAGTCGCTCCTTCTCCAAACAGCACTGCTGATATTACGTGCTTTATTTCGTTTGGCGTAGCCTATAACGTTTGACATAGTTAAGCCTGAGTACGCACCGAATGGAAGGACCACTTTTACACAACTTCTGGGTTTTGCACCCGCAACAGCCGATTTGCTGAATTACGCGACACGATTAGTTTTTAAAGGATGACCCACCTGGATATGACAGCCGCGGCTTGTTCTAAGTTGCAGCATACTTCTTCTGCCTTACCTATGATAATTGTGCACGCGCTCAGGAGCCCGATCTCCTTTTTCAGAGTCACTCTCTCCGGGATCTTCTCACGCTTCTTCTTAGTCCCCTCTTTTAAAGTCTTCGGTGCAGCCACGGGCCCTGGCCGCGAGCAAACACTTATTCTCCGCTTCTCCCCATCCATGTCCACGACCATGTCGGAGCCTTCCTCCAGTCCCTCTCCTGAACGCACACACGCTATTGATGCAGAGTGAAAGGGGGGCGCATGCGCAACAATCTGTCGCTGTCCAGGGTAGAATGCTAACTACCCCGCTCTCGTGCCATTTATCCGGTTTGTTGAACACCGGAGGTCGGTCTCTCTCTCTCGCTCTCCCCCCCCCCCCTCTCTCTCTGGCTCTCTCTCTCTGGCTCACTCTCTCTGGCTCACTCTACGTCTCTCTCTCGCTCCCTCCATGTCTCACTCCCTCTCTCTGTCTCTCTGTCTCTCTGTCTCTCTGCCATCTGGTAGTAAGTAGTCCTGTGGTGAAATATTAAGTGGGGCGTCCCATGGAGGCGTGGGGTCTGTCATCTGGACTTTAATGAGATGATACTTAAAAAAAAAGTTTCATGAAACTCAAACCACCTCTGCTGGTAGATCTGATATTAGTTATTTTAAACGACGTCAGTATTTACTAACAATGAAAATCATGAATGAAGGGACTGACATTTAATGAGGAGCAATAGACGAACATGTAAATAGAGTCACGTTAGTCTAACGCAGGAAAAAGGGCACAGGGCCGCCGAGTGTGGTCCATGTTGTGTTGTTCCCCACTGTGTTGAATCAGAGGGATGAGGTGGTACAAAATCAGCTTACGGACAGCTTGCTAATGGGTTTTCTTTCCGTCAAAACTTCAAAACCTAGTGTGTATAAATGCTATGCATTTTTTCCCATTTGTGAAACTGTTCTTATTTTCCTAAAGGTAAGCCCTTAATTGTTCCACTAACTTGTCAAATGTAGATATTCTAATTTTATACTTTCAGAATCAGAAACACTTTGTCCTTTCATTTTATGCACTTGTGCACATGAAATGAAATGATACATCTTCTTCCCCAGCCCACCGCAGTGCAACACAAAGACAAAAACACATCCAAAAACTACAAGAACACATATATCCAAACTAACACATATATCTAAACTAAAAAACAAGACAAAAAAAACAATCACTGTCCAGGAGAACGACGCCCGCCAGGGTGACTGGGAACTGCCGGTCTGCACGGGCTAGCAGTTAGTTTAGCCTGCCCCGCTTACACGTCCTGTCAGGCTGCCCTCGGTGTTTCCTCTTCGGGCACAGCTCTGGTCAGGGCCATGGTCCCTGGGCCCACAAGACACAGCAGACCAAGCTCTCCCTGCCGTTCCAGCACCACCTCCCAGCCATCAAATGAAGACAAACTTAGACGCAGACGTGGACTAAGACACTGCATCGACGGTACTCAGTGGCTGAAACTAGAGTAAATGCATTAGTCAGTCATATCACAGGCTCTCCATAAATCTGGCCTGTATGGGAGGGTGGCAAGAAAGAAGCCGTTGCTCAAAACTATGCATATAAAGGCACACTTGGAGTTTGCTACCAAGCATGAGAGAGGCCCAGTTAGGATATGGGTAAAGAATTTGTGGTCAGATGAAATGGAAGTTAAGCTATTTGGCCAAAATTCAGTGTTATGTGTGGCGCAAACCTAACACTGCTCATGCCCTAAAAAACACCCTCCCTGCAGTGAAGCATGGCGGCAGCAGCATAATGCTGTGAGGTTGCTTTTCATCTGCAGGCACTGGGAACCTTCTTCAAATTGAGGGAGGAATGGATGGAGCCAAATACAGGGAAATATTGGAAGAGAAAACCCATTGCAATCTGCCATAAAACTGAAGCTTGGGAGAAGGGTCACCTTCCAACAGGACAATGACTGTAAGCACAAGGCTAAAGCAACAATGGCATGGCTCAGCAACAAAAAAGTGAACGTTTTGGAGTGGCCAAGTCAAAGTCCAGACCTCAACCCCATTGAAAATCTGTGGCACAGACTGAAAATCGCAATCCAGAGGCGCCATCCCACCAACCTGCAAGACCTGTACAAATTCTGCCAAGAAGAAGGGGCAAAAATTACTCCAGAAGAATGCGCAAAGCTTGTACATACTTACCCCAAGAGAATCATGGCCGTTATTGCAGCAAAAGGGTACTCTACAAGGTACTGATATGTGGGGGTTGAATACTTATGCGAGCATTATATTTTAGTTTTAAATTTATTTACAAAAAGTCAGTGAAACATAACTTATTTTGGCTTTGGGAACATGCTGTTAGAGCTCATGGGTTCGCAAAAATAATATTGTTTAGGAACAGATGTGTGAGTATCTTTTATAATCCAGAAATTAGTGATGACTGTCAAGGGGGTTGAATACTTTTGCAAGGGCACATCTGTTAGTCGGCTTGGGACAGGTTAAATTGTGTGTATCCACACCCATACAACAGGAAGAGAGCAGAAGCTGCAGTTAAGTGACTGCTCGCTCCCATTAAAAGGCTCTGCCGATATCTTGTTTTTAACTGGTTTTAAATCTCTGGTGTTATCATTTGTGGACCTGTGAAACACCATCACGGAATGTGTCTCTGGGCTGGCATGTATCTAACCCTCATAGTGACATGGGTTAGTCACAGTATAGTTTACTATGTGTATAGAAAAGGAGTATTGTATGGTATTTCCGAGGTCTTGCTGTGCCTATACTGTGCCTGTCTAAATGGTATGGTGTTAGAATAACTACATGACTGGATTTCAGGTTGTTTGCCGTTGGCCAAATAAGGCAGCAGATAAAAGATTTGACAAAATTATAAACTAAGTTCAACATTATAAACAACGTTGGAAAAAAAAAAACAACTTAAGATGTCTAAAAGGTGTTGGATGGCGGCGCAAATTCACGTCTGTAGATGCCTCACCCTGTACCGGTGTGGGAAGATGGCGGCACGAATTCACGTTTGTGGTGGCCTCATCCAGTACCGTCCATGCAGCATCTTCTGGATCTCCGGCTAAGTGATGCAGGATCATCTGTGGATTTCCTCACCAGCCCACGTCTTGCTCGGACCTTTACCTTTGAGGGACGGCCTGTCCTACAAAGCGTCTGGGTGGTGTGATACAGCTTCCACTTTCTGACAATGGATCCAACAGTGTTCCATGGGACAGCCAAACACTTGGATATTGTTTTGTATCCCTTTCCTGCCTTCTGCATTTTAATCACTTCGTCTCTTACTTCGGTATTATGCTCCTTTGTCTTCATTTTCTGATGAAGTTTACGCCATCAGAACTTTGCACCAGAGTGCTTTTATACCCATAAACGAGACCATTACTTTAATATCTTACAGTTGGACACTGATTATGTCCAATTGTGTTAACCTGAGTTTGTTTTAGGAATAATTTGTCATTTGTGTAAACTTGGGAGATTTCAGAGCACAAGGGGTTGAATACTTATGCAAGCACTATATTTTAGTTTTTAATTTATTAATAAAAAGTCAGTGAAACAACTTATTTTGGCTTTGGGAACCTGTTGTTACAGCTTATGGGTTGACAAACATAATATTGTTCAGGAACAGATGTGTGAGGATCTTTTATAATCTAGGAATTAGTGATGACTGTCAAGGGGGTTGAATATTTTTTCAACGCAATGTATTAGGTTTTACTATACAATGTTATTCAGATAAACTCTCTTCTCTCCGCCATGAATAACCATTTCTAACTGAGACATACTGTGACAATGCTGTCAATTTGCCAAAGGTACATTTTTTATTACAAAATATTAACAAAAATGTGCTGAACTTGCAATATTTACACCTGTTTTAAACAACTGAGTTTCTGCATATTGCAGTATTAATTCAACATGCATACATAAAAACATTCTGTACACATTTAATCCTTTTTGCTCAAATTCTCTTAAATGCATATACTACATTCGCTTTCCTTGTTCTTTGCGAGAGTCCAGCCTCTCTGGTTAGCAGAATACCCAGACAGTCTCAGCTCATGGGGCTGTGGAAGAAACGGTGGATATGTTGGGCTGTGGCAACACCTACAATGGGTTCCAGCTCCTGGGTACCAGCATTGCACAGCTGGTGGATGCTGGAGAAGTGTTGAAGCAGAGCTGTGGCTTTGACCTTCCCCACTCCAGGAATCTGCTGCACCATGGCCAGGACCAGCGGGTCATACAGCCGACAGACACTCCTCTTCCTGAACGGGTTCTGTCTGCTGTCCCCATGCACCTGGAGATGGCCAAAGGACAGGCACAGTTCAAGCTGGGGGACGAACTCCAGCTGCTGGAGAAATTTGGCTAAATAATGGCTCTAGATGATAGGCTATTATGTTCTCTAAACCCCTTGAGAAGCAATAAATTATGTTGGCAGCATCTTTTCCTTTTCTAATCCTGAAACAATAGGCGATTGTCTTGACCTTAGCTTCGCTAACATGTCTTGCATATGAGATGTGTAGTCTGGCCTACCTCTCACTGCAAGAGATTTCAACATGGATTTCAATTTCCTGTCCACCAAGTGCATGGTCCAATAAAAGCTTTGGAAACCGATACAATGGTGTTACTTAGCTGACATGGGGCATAATTGTAAACCATGGCAGCGATGGCAAATTATAGTTAGTTGTGAGGCACCATATTATACTACAATCTGTCAAATTTTTAAGGTACAGCACGTGTTGGCTGTTGTAATGGAAATCAGTCCGTATTGAAAGATTTTAGGCTTTTTGTCGATGGCCATTGTTCTTGACAATTTTGTCTTGACCACAAAGCCCCCTTAGATGAGTCTTCAAAGCTATGACTTGGACTGTCTACTTGCTGGACAGACCCAGTAATAGACTGGGGTTAGTCTGGCCTGCAAGGCTATTGGCCTATATGATAAAAACAATGTATTTTAACATCTGATATTTAAAAGTTGTTATAAAACTATAAACACAACATCTGTACTTTATCTAAGGCACTCGATTAGTGTTTATTTTTAGTATTGATGATTTTAGTTAAAATGAAACCCCTAAACCCTAGTACTGATAGTGAGATACTTTATCCAATGAAATACACCAGAGTACACAAGAGACTGATTTTTTTTTTCATGAGTGCATAATATAGCGGTCAGCTTATGGGTATCGGCTAATTGCTTACAAGTGGGCTATCGGAACAGATATCACAATAATGCCTGATATGATGATGCATTAACTATGTGCAAACAAATGGTGATGGAAAGACGGGTCGGGCTACAGGCTACAAAGAAATATAGGCCCTTTTGTTATTTAGAAAAAACGTTTTTCACTTGAGAAAATAGTGTGATACTGTACGTTTTATAGGGAAGCGATACGGAACGACCTGTTGTAGAGCAACTGCAAGCGCCAAGATGTATGAAAATGTTATCCCAAAATAAATGGCACGTTTTCTCCCTTAAAGTTGAAGTAACTGGTGCTCATCTCCTTCAGTGAATGCAGACATTTGCAAACAGTTTAGTGTTTAATCATAAATAAGGACAGTGTTTTTTAGATGTCTACATCTGAACCAAGTATCACAGTAAGGTAAACTCTACTGGTGGAAACTAAGACATATGGTGGCATTGTAATGAAACAGAAAATAACAGCATCGGCTGAAATGACTCCGGAAATGATCAGTTATCGGCAAAGGTTTCAATATCGTGCACCGTTAGTTATCATGCTTGAAAGCCTTGACCCCTTACAGTTTGTGTGATGAGATGAGAGGCCTCAGTTTGGCCGGCCACAGGCAGCAGGGTCAACCCGAGATCAAATACCACAAACGTCTGCATGGCTGCAAAGTACTGCTCACTGAGCCTGGTTCTCTCCACAAGCACCATCTCCTGGAAACTGCTGTTGGCCTTGAAAAGAGGAGATGCCAGATACACAGTGGACAAAAACAACATAGACAAAGGTAGCATCAGCAGCAGAGTCTATAAAGCACAGATAAGCACAATTAGCACTGGTACTCACATTTCTGTAGCGGACGAGTTTCCTTTTATAGCTGTTTCCTCCTACGATATCACATTCGGACACGTATAGGATGCAGCGTTTGTTGGGCAAATTGAAGTCCACCACGTCCAGCCCCTCATCAAAAGCGATTTTAACGCCTGCACCTGTTAATACGACAGTTAGTGTATATAAGTCAGCAGAGGCCGTCTGACTTTCATCAAACTTGCTCTAGCAGTTGCTCTAAAGCCTTTATACAGCTGTTAAATGACAAAAAATAAAAATGACCTAGAAATGTTAATGCTTAGAGTAGGTTTGAAGCCACAGTGTCAAGGGGTTGCAGTTTTCATGGATTAAACTCTTCCCAGATGAGGTAAAGGGGCAGCAGGGTGTAACAATCAAGCTGACTTGTACAGCTGTAAATCAAGAACCGGAGTACGTTACCCCTTAAACTTTGTATGAGCGGCGTGCCTCTCCATTTCTCACTGGCGATAACGTGCCCACAAGGAGGAACTATATTCAACAAAACGGGCGTTTTTGTCTCCATAAAGCGCTCGACCACACGGCGTCAGTCGTAGTTCACTTTCGTCACACTCTGTTGCGTTTCCGAAACGTCTATACGTCTTGTGTATGAAAATGTGTTCAATAAAGAATGGCAGGGAGGAAAAGGGGAGGGGCTATGCGTCTTCTTCTTGATCTCAAGTTAAGTTCGTGAAGAACGACTCTCTCTTCATAGCGCCATCTGTTGGAGAGGAGCGTGGTCCGCGCCATCCGCGCCGAGAGGCCTCGTGAGCACATCCAGTCAATTCTCGTTTTAAACGGGAGTTCCATTTAACCGTTCATTAATGTAAGAACTAATTTCAAAAGAATATTTGTTTGGTTAGATTTCATGTTGACAGTGGGGGAATTCAAATTGGCAGGGTTTGATCTCAGGACACCTGGCATACTTTACAGAGGCGAGGGACTTAACTATTCATGGGCATGGCAGGCCTTTGGGATATTTAGTTAATGATACAGACCATTTAATTATTTTAAAAGTAAAAAAAAGTGCAGCGCCTGGGGACCAACTCCAGTTCTGTCATCGCCTTGGTCAGGGGCACATAACCATAACATACATTATGAAACCTATTTAACAAAGAGCCTGTGTTGTAGTAGTTTCTGTTCCAGAGCACAAGAAAAAGCAGAGAAGAAATGATCTAATTATACCATATGTACCCCTGTGTCTTTTTTCTCTTTGAGTGGAAGAGAATTTTACATCCACTTTTTTTTTAACATTTTATATAATAAAAAAAATTGCCGGCGCAGTGATTAGCGTGGTCGCCTCACATCAAGAAGGTCCTGGGTTCTAAGCCCCCAGGTGGTCCAACCTTGGTGGGTCATCCCGGGCCGTCCTCTGTGTGGAATTTGCAAGTTCTCCCCGTGTCTGCGTGGGTTTCCTCCGGAGGCTCTGGTTTCCTCCCACAGTCCAAAGACATTTAGGTCAGGTGAATTGGTGGCACTAAATTGTCCCTAGGGATGAAGGTGTGTGTGTGTGTGTGGGGGGGGGCTGTGATGGCCTGGCGGCCTGTCCAGGGTGTCTCCCCGCCTGCTGCCCAACGACTGCTGGGATAGGCTCCAGCATCCCCATGACCCTGAGAGCAGGATAAGCGGTTCAGATAATGGATGGATTAATAAAAGTGCCCCTTTCTCCTTTATTCTAAAGACCAGTGGTGTTAGAGTAGGAAGTTACATTGGTAACTATGCCATTTTTTCTGTAATTATTTCTTTTAATGAGTCTTATAGCATTCTGAGTTTATGTCATCAGTAGGACCACGGGACACTACAGGAGATCAATGGTAGGTTTTCACCCCAGACCACCAGGTATACACTGGCAACCAGAGTACTTCCAGGTTAGTAATACATTTGTTTAAAAACTTTTTCTTTTAATTGAGAAATGGGATAAAGTTGGTGGGTAGAATTTGATCCCAGCTCATCAAGAACATAAGTAATGTCCCCGGTGAGAAGTGCTGGCAGTAAACTAATAACAGGTACACACTCAGCAGATGGTGCTTGGATGTTGGATATGTTGCTAAGACTGTAATGCCACATGGTGAGTGCATCAACTGTATGATAACAATGGACCATTACAATTAGAGGAGGTTGGAACTTAGTGGATAGTTGACACCAGTGAGGCAAATAGATGCATTACAGTTATTGTTAGCAGTTTAGAAATAAAGGAACTTTATTTTCTTAAGACATTTGTAGTCATGGAAAGCCGCACACAAATCTTTGTAAATAGATGATGCTAGAGATTAGAACGCACTGTGGTTTAGCGCAATAAAACATGAAACCAAGTTTTGTCCTTTGGGGAGAACGGGGTGAGTTGAGCCAGTTTTTGCTTGAGGTGTCTTTAAAGTGAGGCCATGACAGTAGTGTCTCCAACTAAAATATATACATATATCTCAGGATGTGGTGCATCTCTGGGAATAATCACTTTTGATCTAAAATAAACAGTTTTCAAAACATGACTTTCCAAAGAAAAGTGGTCCCTTTGCTCAACTTGCCCTCGGTGAGGGGTAAGTTGAGCCAAGGGGGAAGATAAGTTGAGCCACATGGGGGTAAATTGTGCCATTGATTGTGTTGAAGTAAAAGTGAACATTTTCACCTCATATGATGCTATATCAAAACAAGACAAATTCAACTTCTTGAAGGTTTTATTTAAAGATAAAGTTCACAACTTCAAAGGCCAATTTTCTTAAAAAAGGTCTATTTAAAATTTTCAGAACAAAATCAAGGTCAAAATGAAGAACAAAATCGACTGCAATTCTCCTCACAGAACCGGGCTACTACTCAACATCCCACTTGTCAATGCTGCAGGGGAATATGAATTTCTGCCCCCCCCCCCCCCCCCTGTGGCTGTTCCACCGAGATTTTGTAGTTTGGGTAGTTTCTTGAGCACATCACCTCTAGGGGTGAGTCCTTCATCATTCTCTTTGAATGTGAAGTCGGGCTTTCCATCCACAGAACTCCCACGACTTTGCCTCAGAAATTTTGCACTGATGTCAGCGCCATCAACCTTCTCCACCAATCCAATATTATTATAGCATTTGTTTTTACCTGCAAAGTTCACAATGACAAAGTCACCAGCAGACAGATTCTTGTCACCATCATAATCACTCAGGTCATCTTCTGAACTATCATAGTCAGTGGTGCCGTCAAGCAAAATGTTGATGTCACTTTCTTCTGAGCTACTGTAGACAACAGTTTTCTTCTTGGTTTTGATTTGTTTTGATCCTTTCAGAGCCCTTGTCTTCTCTTTTTCAGTCTTTTTTTCCTCTTTTTTAGTCATTGTATTTTCTCTGTCATTGTGTGCCTTCTCCAGCTCCAGCTTTTCGGGTGTGTCGGTCAAGATTTTTATTTTTACTTTCTTCCTTTTCATTCTAGATTTAGTTGCTGTGGCTTTAGGGCAGGGAAGTATGTCTTCTGGGGACACATACCCCAAATGCAGCATCACTTACAGGCGAGTGTTCAAGACTCATGTTTCTGTTTAATAGTTCAGGCAGAGTAGCAGGTGGCTCCTCTGGGTCTGGAACTGCTGATGACTCATGGCAGGACTCATGGCATGAGTTGATGGGACAGGCAGGTCAGCACTGTTGGATGGCTCCTCTGGGTTTGGCCTTTCTGTGACCATGGATGGGGCATAATCTTCATCTGGAAAAATATCCCTGTTGAACGGGAATATGCGTGTCACTTTGAATCCTGAGATGATGTTCCTTGATGTCATTGCTGACATGAATGCTTCCTTCACAAGTCCTGGAATATCATCTATTGTTGCAGTTTTACCAGAGCTTGTACGCATCCAACCATCCATGGCTCTACCATAGTAGGTCTTCAGTGGTCCATAGACTGTTTTATCTTAGGGTTGTAAGCGATGGGGGGTGTGAGGTGGCAGAGTGAGCATGATAACACCATTTTCCTTTGCAGTTTTCACAGCCTTCAGTGAAATGTGAGATTCATGATTATCAAGAATCAGCAGAACGGGATGATCAACGGAGCAGTTTGTGTGACATATGAAGTGCCCCTGGAACATGACAAAGGCTTCTTCATCCATCCATCCAGATTTTGTTGCATGACCTATGGATCGTGCTGGTGATCCCCTGATGAAGTGGTCTTTGAAACGGGCAGAGGAAAGATGACATGGGTGTGGCTGCATTTCCTGTAGCATTTACTGCACAGGTCACAGTGACAAGCTCCCCTCTTTCAGCAGATGTTACCGAACCCACTTGCTTCTTCTCCATCTCTGTTACAATCTACTTGGGTGTCTGGACCGTTGTAACACCAGTTTCATCCATGTTATAGATCATGTGTGGAGGGAAGTTATACCTGAAATGAGATTCAAAATGAGTGCTGTTAATCAGAGACGCTTAAAGCAGTTTGAGGTTGCCGATTTAGTCAATTAATGTGATAGGCCTAGTCTATCAGTCATAATGTTACCTGTCCATCACTGAAGTGAGGTTATCAAAGAACTCCCCCACATTGTGCCTATTAAAGGCAGTGGCTCTTCCGAGAGAGGTTGCTTCAGGAGTGCAGCATGACAGATGGTGGCACACCTTAAAACTCATGAACCAATCACGTCCTAGAAAAGGTTAAAAGTTTATCCTTTATTCAACCATTGCAGTTAACATTGAGATTTACATAACAAGTTAAAGCTATAATCTCTAAATAAATGTCAAATTTGGGACTTTTTTCTTTTTACTGGCAGTTATTTTTAATGATAGTCATTAAACATAGTCATTTTGTGAGTGCTTCTCTACAGCTACATGCTAGCTGCAAAGTAATGGTGGGCATTTCCTGGGAAAAAAATTATTAATATTCCCCCATTTCTATAAATGCACACTCAGATTAACCTGCTTTTTCCTCTCTGATCCAGCTCGCAGGGACATCAATGTCATTTCATCATGCCAACTCAAATGCAAGTTCATGACATTTCATGGCACTTAGACCATGAAATATTGCAGCAAGCTCTGTTTCAATTTCTTCATTGAAGACTTGATTGGCATGTCCTGTTCTCTCATACTCTGTTCTTTTTACTTCTACTGGTTGTTTCAAGTCTATGTATTGCTTTAAAGTTATCTTGTCAATGTCCCTTGCCACCTGACGTATGGACTTCCCATTCTGTACCTCTCCCACTGCTCTCTCCAAATCCACAACAGGAATTGAAGCCCTGTCTGTCTTCCGTTTATAGAAGCACGGCATAATGGTTTTTGGTCTAAAATTCAAAATGTCACACCATTTCGGTGATAAAATGTAAGAATGCAATGAAGAAATACAGTAAAATAAAACTTTCATAATAATAATACTTTGCTAAACTAATCATCAATTGATTATATAGCGAATACAGGGGACAACGCAACCACAGGAACTACCGCGGCCGGGAAGCGAACCCGTATCGCCCGCACAGCAGGAGACATCGCTAACCACTCGACTAAAGGGTCAGACCCGCCAGTCAGCGGCCGACGTGTCTACTTATCCATGCACGTTACAATATAGAATTCTTTAGGTTTATTACTATTGTGATCATGGAAACCAAACGGTACATTTTCCCAATAAAGAGAAAAGTCAGAGTCAATGTGATCAACAATATACCATGATACGTCTTTCCAGAATTTGATACTATAGGGACATTGCCAGAACAGGTTTGTTTCTGTGTACATTTCACACAATGAACAGCAACACAAATGTCTTTCTTAAACTTAAGAAGATAATGACTTGCAGGATAATACCTATGTATGATTTTGAAAGAAACTTCCCTTACTTTATCGATAAGAAGATATTTGTATGGAAGACTCCAGACTACTTTTCCAATTTAAGTTATCAACAAATCTAGACCAATAGGGTACAACAGAAGGGGCACTCGTATTTTTTTAAATTTTTTTAAATAGTGACTATGTTACAATTATTTCTTAAAGTAGCAGTCAGGCACACACTACGCACTGAAGTTACATTACGGTCAAGTGTCAGTAAGCAAACTGGTCTTTCTGCCCCTTTTATGAGAATTAGAATTCCAGAAGGAATAGCACCCATGACTTTGGCAAACTTCTTTGGGGTAACAGGAATGCCAAAGGCATTAAGGAATTCAGAGTAGTTCTACAGCAGTCCATTAACACTAATTAATTGAGTTACTAGAATTATATTATTTTCAAACCAGTTTTGATAGAATATGGATCTATTTTTGAACATAATATGCCGATTATTCCAAACGAAACAATTATGGAGGGAGGAATTTGTCTGTGGAATTTAGATAATTTTAAGCGAAGTTTCTCCATCTTATAATCACACAATAATCACACAATACCTTATAATCACACAATATTTGCTTCTCCGAGCAAATATTGATATATGTGATCGTTTGCGATTAAATCAGCGTATATATTTCTGCCACACCTCAAAATCTCCACGCTACCCTCTTGCCACCCCATGAATATTTCTCTAGATCCGCCCCTAAGTGGTCGTGCATGTTCTCCACGACCGGATTGCGATATTATGAACCCTACATAGGCCTCGCCAAAATCCCGTTTCTGGCTTTGTCACGTGTGCGCCACCGTAGCAACGCGAAAATATGTTGTTATGGGGTTAGCGCTCATCAAGGAAACGCTGTACACCCACAATTTAACCTGTCTAAGTTATCCACAATCAACATTAACGTTTTTAACTCAATCTTTGCTTGCTCGTACACCCACAATTTAACCTGTCTAAGTTATCCACAATCAACATTAACGTTTTTAACTCAATCTTTGCTTGCTCCACGTTTGAGCATAGGATACTTCACCCCTTATCATGACTACAAACAAAACGAGCTCCTATATTGTAGTAATATGACTTTTACAAGTCTTACACATTAGCGCCACCTTCAGCTCTTGCACATTAGCGCCACCCTCAGGAAGATGACATATTTGACTCTGTCGTGATGTAATACTCAATGTAAGCTTTCTTAAATGTGAGAAAGTCTATTTATTAGATATATGTTCATTTTCAGACAACTAACGTTACTTACCTCCGTTCTGTTGTTGACAGCCAGCAGTCCAAAATTACAAAAGCAGCCAGCTGTCCAAAATTGCGAAAAATACAAAATTACAAATTGAAGGTAGCTAACGTTAGCTTTGCTTCGCACCGAGTTGATAGTTGATTGTTTCCTTAGCAACGCAGCGGAAATCCGGCGTCCGTTCGCGAGATTTGGGACAGGGTACGGGATTTTGGCGAGGGCTATGTAGGGTTCATAATATCGCGACCGGATTCCCCAGCGCTGACTCCATGCTGTGTTTTTGTATGTTTGTAAGCCTGTTTTATCGGAAAAGTATATTGCGACGTGCATGGATAAGTAGACACGTCAGATCGGACCCTTTAGTCTACTGGTTAACGTTGTCGCCCGCGGTGCAGAACATACGGGTTCGCGTCCCGGCTGTTGCGGTTCCTGGGCCGCTCTCCTCAATCCGCTGCCTTAAAAAGGGTCCGACCCGAACGTGTCTACTTACTCGTGTACGTTACACTATAAACCGAAATATATCAACAATGTGAGTTCACTAACACATCAATACAAAACACCGCTCTAAAACGTGTTGTGAAACATAAGGCGTAAGAGCTATGTTTCACTTACTTTGTAGAGTTTAAGGCGAACTGCTCCCGAAGACATGCGCACTCACGTCGCCATCTTGGCTCCGATCTCCGCGCCATTAGGAGGCAAGGTTGTTACGAAGCAGGTGCGCAGGCCATTACAGTAACTTCCGGCGAGCGATTTATCAACGTTGCCGCGTGAGAAGCGGTTTCCATTCCGGTGTGAGCGGACAACGTCTTACCGGACGATCTCCTGCGGCACAAACGTAGTAACGAGGAAGGACGGTGAGCCTAAAGGTTAAAGGGCACTAACTAAGCGTGTCGTTTCACTGACCACACCCTGACGTGGAAACTCAATTCTTGCCGGTATCAGGTACGCTAAGTTGGAGTTTGTCGTTGGAAAAGTGCTACGCTTGCAGAACAACTTAAAAATTAAATGATCGTTGAAAGATGCCGTCGCCCCGCTAGTTAACACGCGTTCTTTACTGTTTGGAAAACGAGCGGTGAAACCAAGATGCCGGGCGCTTAAACTGGATGCTCTCAAGCTGTAGTCAATTGTGTGAAATTGCACCAAAATGTTAATTTCGTGTTTTTTCCCCCTCTCTCCTCAGGCTGTAATCTACTTCAGCGTAACCCTAGCTGAATCCAGACGCAATGCTCAAAATATCAATACTGAAGGTATTGTTTTATTTACTCCACTAGCATGGCTGTTGCAGTGTAAGAAAGCTGAACTCCAGTTCTTAGGCCCAGTGTTGGTCTATAGCCACCCTCTGGTGGCTAGCAGCCTTATCAATGCCAAGGAAGGTGTTGTGATTGTTCAGTTTTAAATCTTGAGTGATTTAACGTTAACTGGGTCTTGTGATATCTAAATGCCTCTTTAGGTTGAGAATCCCTCCTGCATCTGGGGTTGGACTTCTGGGGGTCCTGGGGCAGATGACGCCAAAGAGTGCAAGGATTTACAAATGAGGTTAAATCTTTTCAACAGCAATGTCAGCTTGGATGTCACGAAGATGAAGCCCTCTTCCGTAGAGGAAGGACAGGTAGCGTAATATTTGCATCCAGCACTGTAAGAAAAAATCCGTAGAATAAAGCATTAGGTTCTGGCAGAAAATTACCAGTACCTTGTCCGTTACCTTCACCCCTATAACAGACAATTCCATAGAGTCACAGTATATCCTCGGTACCATTCATGGATACTTCTGTCAATCCTAAAATGGATAATTCAGTAGATTTACAGTACATCCTCTTTACCATTCATGGACACTTCCGTCAATCCTGAAGCATACATTTATGTAAAATTACAGTTCATCCGCAGTAGCATTTGCTGAAAATTTCTTCGTCACTGAAGTGGTGAGGTGTGCGGTTGGAATGACAGATGGGTTCAAGGTGGAGGTGGGATTACATCAAGGATCGGCTCTGAGCCCTTTCTTGTTTGCAATGGTGATGGACAGGTTGACGGACAAGATCAGGCAGGAGTCTCCATGGACGATGATGTTTGCAGATGACATTGTGATCTGTAGCAAGAGTAGGGTGCAGGTTGAGGAGAGCCTGGAGAGGTGGAGGTATGCACTGGAGAGAAGAGGAATGAAAGTCAGTAGGAACAAGACAGAATACCTATGCGTGAATGAGAGTGAGGACAGTGGAATGGTCAGGATGCAAGGAGTGGAGGTGACGAAGGCATATGAGTTTAAATACTTGGGGTCAACTGTCCAAACTAATGGGGAGTGGAGTAGAGAGGTGAAGAAGAGAGTGCAGGCAGGGTGGAGTGGGTGGAGAAGAGTGTCAGGAGTGATTTGCGACCAAAGAGTACCAGCAAGAGTTAAAGGGAAAGTTTACAAGATGGTTGTGAGACCAGCTATGTTATATGGTTTGGAGACAGTGGCACTGACGAAAAGACAGGACAGAGTTGAAGATGCTAAGATTTTCACTGGGACTGACGAAGAAGGACAGGATTAGGAATGGTTATATTAGAGGGACTGCTCAAGTTGGATTGTTTGGAGACAAAGCAAGAGAGGCAAGATTGAGATGGCTTGGACATATGTGGAGGAGAGATGCTGGGTATATTGAGAGAAGGATGCTGAATATGGAGCTACCAGGAAAGAGGAAAAGTAGAAGGCCAAAGAGGAGGTTTATGGATATGGTGAGGGAGGACATGCAGGTGGCTGGTGTGACAGAGGAAGACGCAGAAGACAGGAAGAAATGGAAACGGATGATCCGCTGCGGCAACCCCTAATGGGAGCAGCCGAAAGTAGTAGTAGTAGTAGTAGTTCTTCATCACTGAAAATTCTAATACTGAAACCTGTATTATTTCTATGGACAGTTTATTCAAAGCTGAAATTAAATTTCTCTATAGCCTACTGTACATTTTCTGGTAAATGTACATGTATTTTCTTCTACTTTAAAACTAGGTCACAGAAAGGCCTCTACAATAATGACTGGTATCCATCACCAGACCAAAGTAATGTAATGTGATAAAATAACCTTTTAAACAGCTAATACAGCAACATGATCAAATAAATCTACCACAATATATAAAAATTGAACATGTTTATTTTTTTCTTCAAGCCAAATTTTTCCTCTTGTAAACATGTATTCATTGACTTTTTCATCGTGTAAACGTATTGATAAATCAAGTGCATTCAAGGGCTTTTGTTTGCTTTAAACAGGTTAACAGACTAAAACATTGGAATGACAATTCATTTAACAATGTGTAAATCACCATTAAAGTGCTTGTTTTGTAGAAGACTTTTTTGTTGCTTTTAACGGCAACAAACGGAATAAGAAAGAAAAAAAAAAGAACATTAACATGAAGATAAATTCAATAATAAGCAATGTACCTGTACAATAATGGTATACTAAACAATAAAGTTTTAAACTTCGAAACGAGTGAAATTTTCAAGATTC
Organism: Lampris incognitus; assembly: GCF_029633865.1. Classification (NCBI taxonomy): domain Eukaryota; kingdom Metazoa; phylum Chordata; class Actinopteri; order Lampriformes; family Lampridae; genus Lampris; species Lampris incognitus. Next base: position 16,984,914 of record NC_079216.1, on the reverse strand, counting down.
AAAACCATTTTCAAATACATGACAAAAAATAAAATTACAAGCACCAACCCAAATCTGGGATACAAAGATGGGGCTGCAGCTTTTATCATCAATAACAATTGCTATGCTACGCCACAAGACTATTGTCACCACTGAAAGATTTCATTGTTGGGCCATTTTTCTTTAACAGAATATTAAATATTTTTTAAGTTGGTTTATTGTCCTGTTATTCATTCAAGTGCTAAATTATTGTAGTATTACAAATTTTAATTAGGATGGTTCTGCAACAATGCTTTCTTGTATCTATATTTCCTAATACTGCACATGCATTCATGCCTGACTCAAAGAAGGTTTAATCAGTTCATCTAGAAACGTTTGTTGACAGATATATTTCATCACTCATCTAAGGGCCCAGACACATCAAACTGACTAGTGGCGATGAAGGCCGACTGCTGCGTCACCTCACGTCGCCTCACTACATCAACAAATGCTCTTATTCTCTCTCCCCCCATTCGCTACCTGTCGAATCTATCCCTGCTCTCCTGGCTAAAGCTCTGGAGCTGCACTGTATGGAACTAGCCCTCTGCAGAGTCCTGAAGAAAGCCTTCAAGGTTCTCTCCAGCTGCTGAGTGTATAGTATGCTTGTGGGTGTGATTAGATTAGTGCAGTCTCAAAAGGCCTGTAAGGCCTTGCGAGTGTAACGTTGTCCTCCTAAAGCTTCAGATTTAGACGGCAAAGAATAACTATGTCACTAATATGTCTTGATGCATGCTTATCTGTGATTGCGTCCGGCTAGTGTAGCAGTCTATTCTGCTGCGTACCAACACAGGGATCTCCAGTTTAAATCCCCGTGTTACCTCCGGCTTCGTCAGGCGTCCCTACAGGCACAATTGACCGTGTCTGTGGGTGGGAAGCCGGCTGTGGGTATGTGTCCTGGTCACTGCACTAGCGCCTCCTCTCATCAGTCGGGGTGCATGTTCAAGGGGGAGGGGGAACTGGGGGGGAATAGTGTGATCCTCCCATGTGCTACGTCTCCCTGGCAAAACTCCTCATCGTCAGGTGAAAAGCAGTGGCTGGCGACTCCACATGTATCGGAGGAGACATGTGGTCATCTGAAGCCCTCCCCGGATCAGCAGAGGGAGTGGAGCAGAGACCGGGACGGCTCGGAAGAGTGGGGGAAGTGGATGGGTACAATTGGGGAAAATTCAATAAGAAAAAAAAATCTGTGATCGCAACATGCTCTGATCCTCTGAATAGTACACATGGCCATTGAAACTTTAGTTAATGGTCACACCCATATTTGCATATGAAATTGGTTGTTGGTTTCGGTCGTTATCTAACTGTATTGTTTATAAGGGGTGGGGATACCTACAGTCAGTTTAGACTGATGTTACTTAAGCCCCTTTTCCGCTACATGGTACCGGCTCACTTGACTCGACTTTTTCGTTTTCCATTACTGTAAAATAACGGCATTTTGGTAACTGTTCCCACTTTTCTGGTACGACCCTTGTCGAGTTTCCAAAAAAACTGGAGCGGGTACCAAAATCAATGCAGACCAGCTACACTGAGGGGGTACTCTTACGGTAATGGAAAACAACACTCCATGAGTGGAGATGAGCCGATAGTGGAAAAGGAGCATTAGTTGAGTGATGAAGCATATTTGTCAATAAACGTATCCAGATGAACTGATTCAACCCTCTTTGATATGCCACTGTGTTTATAAGGGATGGAGATACCTGCAGTCAGTCGAGACTGAAGAGGTCATTTAGATGAGTGATGAAACATTTCTGTCAATAAATGTTGTATCCAGAGGAACTAATTCAACCTTTGAATGTCACCAATACTAACACTACACTGTACTAATCACTCAAAACATTACAGAGGAAAAATAAACCTGAGCAGCGCAAAACTTTTAGGATAGCCTGTACCAGGACCATAAACAGGAGGTGGCTGTAGTTCTTCAAGATCTGGACACACTGCTTGGCTCTCCCTATCATGTCTGCACTGATAGATCTGGAAAAAGCACACACACACATCACAGTTATTCAATAATGAGAATACAACTCGGTAATCCAGCCATCCATTATCCAAACCGCTTACCCTAGTGTCAGGGTCGCGGGGCTGCTGGAGCCTATCCCAGAAGTCATTGGGCAGCAGGCAGGGAGACGCCCTAGGCAGGCTGCCAGGCTAGGGATACAACCCATTCATGAAAATGCAAATTGAAAAATAGGTGACTCTTTGCCACAACAGTGACTTGCCTGGTTTCAGTGGTGGTCTCCATATGTGCCAACACCACAGCATAGTCCTTCATGAGGGTCTGAAGAACTCTCCATATGTGGGAGCCACCTTGTTCCCCCCAGATTGGTCGGCTACCAGATCTTATGCTGGAGGACCCCACTTAGTGCTTTGAGCTCTCTCCAGGCTTTGAACAAATAGTGGTAGTGTTTGTAGAGACCTTTGAGGAGCTCAGTCACCTGTATTAAGAGAAGGATAAAATAGAATAGGCAATAAAACATTGGGTTAAACATACAGTCCCTCCGGAAAGTATTCACACCCCTTCACTTCCCCACATTTTGTTATGTTACAGCCTTATTCCAAAATGTATTAAATTCCTTTTTTTCTCATCAATCTACACACAATACCCCATAATGACAAAGTGAAAAAGGTTTTGTAGACATTTTTTGAAAATTTATTAAAAATAAAAAACTGAAATATTGCATGTACATAAGTATTCACACCCTTTGCTATGACACTCAAAATTTAGCTCAGGTTCATCCTGTTTCCACTGATCATTCTTGAGATGTTTCTACATCTTGATTGGAGTCCACCTGTAGTAAATTCAATTGATTGGACATGATTTGGAAAGGCACACACCTGGCTATATAAGGTCCCACTGTTGACCGTGCATTTCAGAGCAGAAACCAAGCCATGAAGTCAAAGGAATTGTCTGTGGACCTCCGGGACAGGATTGTATCAAGGCACAGATCTGGGGAAGGGTACAAAAAAATTTCTACAGCTTTGAAGGTCCCGAAGAGCACAGTGGTCTCCATCATTCGTAAATGGAAGAAGTTTGAATCCACCAGGACTCTTCCTAGAGCTGGCTGCCCAGCCAAACTGAGCAATCAGGGGAGAAAGGCCTTGGTCAGGGAGGTGACCAAGAACCCGATGGTCACTCTGACAGAGCTCCAGCATTCCTCTGTGGAGATGAGAGAACCTTCCAGAAGGACAACCATCTCTGCAGCATTCCACCAATCAGGCCTTTATGGTAGAGTGGCCAGACGGAAGCCTCTGCTCAGTAAAGGGCACATGACAGCCCGCTTGGAGTTTGCCAGAAACCACCTAAAGGACTCTCAGACCATGAGAAACAAGATGCTCTGGTCTGATGAAATCAAGATCGAACTCTATGGCCTGAATTCCAAACGTCATGTCTGGAGGAAACCAGGCACCTCTTGTCAGCTTGTTAATACCATCCCTACAGTGATGCATGGTGGTGGCAGCATCATGCTGTGGGGATGTTTTTCAGCGGCAGGAACTGGGAGACTAGTCAGGATCGAGGGAAAGATGAATGGAGCTAAGTACAGAGAGATCCTTGATGAAAACCTGCTCCACAGCGCTCAGGACCTCAGACTGGGGCGAAGGTTTACCTTTCAACACGACAACGACCCTAAGCACATAGCCAAGACAACGAAGGAGTGGCTTCGGGACAAGTCTGTGAATGTCCTTGATTGGCCCAGCCGGAGCCCAGACTTGAACCCCATTGAACATCTCTGGAAAGACCTGAAAATAGCTGTGCAGCGACGCTCCCCATCTAACCTTACAGAGCTTGAGAGGATCTGCAGAGAAGAATGGGAGAAATACCCCAAATATACACTCACTGGCCACTTTATTAGGTACACCTTACTAGTACCGGGTTGGACCCCCTTTTGCCTTCAGAACTGCCTTAATCCTTCGTGGCATAGATTCAACAAGGTACTGGAAACATTCCTCAGAGAGTTTGGTCCATACTGACATGATAGCATCACGCAGTTGCTGCAGATTTGTCGGCTGCACATCTATGATGCGAATCTCCTGGTCCACCACATCCCAAAGGTGCTCTATTGGATTGAGATCTGGTGACTGTGGAGGCCATTTGAGTACAGTGAACTCATTGTCATGTTCAAGAAACCAGTCTGAGATGATTCGAGCTTTATGACATGGCGCGTTATCCTGCTGGAAGTAGCCATCAGAAGATGGGAACACTGCGGTCATAAAGGGATGGACATGGTCAGCAACAATACTCAGGTAAGCTGTGGCGTTGACATGATGCTCAGTTGGTACTAGGGGCCCAAAGTGTGCCAAGTAAATATCCCCCACACCATTACACCACCACCACCAGCCTGAACCGTTGATACAAGGCAGGATGGATCCATGCTTTCATGTTGTTGACGCCAAATTCTGACCCTACCATCCGAATGTCGCAGCAGAAATCGAGACTCATCAGACTAGGCAACGTTTTTCCAATCTTCTATTGTCCAATTTTGGTGAGCCTGTGCGAATTGTAGCCTCAGTTTCCTGTTCTTAGCTGACAGGAGTGGCACCCGGTGTGGTCTTCTGCTGCTGTAGCCCATCTGCCTCAAGGTTCGACGTGTTGTGCGTTCAGAGATGCTCTTCTGCATACCTCGGTTGTAATGAGTGGTTATTTGAGTTACTGTTGCCTTTCTATCAGCTCGAACCAGTCTGGCCATTCTCCTCTGACCTCTGGCATCAACAAGGCATTTTCGCCCACAGAACTGCCGCTCACTGGATATTTTCTCTTTTTCGGACCATTCTCTGTAAACCCTAGAGATGGTTGTGCGTGAAAATCCCAGTAGATCAGCAGTTTCTGAAATACTCAGACCAGCCCGTCTGGCACCAACAACCATGCCACGTTCAAAGTCACTTAAATCACCTTTCTTCCCCATTCTGATGCTCAGTTTGAACTGCAGCAGATCGTCTTGACCATGTCTACATGCCTAAATGCATTGAGTTGCTGCCATGTGATTGGCTGATTAGAAATTTGCGTTAACGAGCAGTTGGACAGGTGTGCCTAATAAAGTGGCCGGTGAGTGTAGGTGTGCCAAGCTTGTAGCTTCATACCCAAAAAGACTTGAGGCTGTAATCGCTGCCAAGGGTGCCTCAACCAAGTACTGAGTAAAGGGTGTGAATGCTTATGTACGTGCAATATTTCAGTTTTTTATTTTTAATAAATTTGCAAAAATGTATACAAAACCTTTTTCGCGTCGTCATTATGGGGTATTGTATGTAGATTGATGAGAAAAAAAAGAAATTTAATCCATTTTGGAATAAGGCTGTAACATAACCTTCGCAAATCTTGAAACTAGCCTCTCTAATATCAAAACCTGGATGTCCAAAAATGTTCTCAAATTTAATAAGTCTGAGGTCATTCTGTTCAGTCCCGCAAATTCTGTCAGCCCTTTTGTTACTAATCTTGGTGGTCTATCAGGTAGCCGTAAGCAGGCTGCTAGGAATCTTGGGGTAATAATTGATGCTAACATCAGTTTGGAGCAAATCAAACAGCTCAAGCTAATCCCCAAAACGAGGTTATATTTAGTTGATATGTAAAAAGTTGTACATGCTTTTATCTATTTTTGGCTTGGCTGTTGTAATGCACTTTATTCTGGTATCAGCAGGGGCTCCTTCCACCGTCTGCAGTTGGTACAAAATGTCGCTGCTCGGCTCATTACTGGGTCAAAGAGGCATGACCATATTGCTTTGCTTGCTGGCTGTCCATCGTGTCCGATGATGACCATCTTCTCCTATTTGTGAGTCCTTGGGTGGCTGAATAGTCCAATCCTGGATGCACAGTTGCGGTTGCAGACCGGGCATGTAAAAGTGGTGCTGGAAGGGGCAGGGGCAGCTTTGCGAACATGCCTCTTCGCACGCTTTGCTACACGGTGTTGTGTGCGCTGGTTTTCCATATAGTTCACTCCCTCTGAGACGTGAGAGCGCCAGGTTGTGCGGCAAGAAGCAAGTTCCTCCAAAGAAGAGGGGTTGATCTGGCATCTTTTCAGCGTGGTCTTCATTTGGTCTTTGAACTGCTTCTTCTGCCCACCAGCAGTGCGTTGACCAAGGCGTAGTTGGTCGTAGAGGACTTAACATGGGAGTTGTTCGCTGGGCATGCAAATAACATGCCCAAACCACCTGAGTTGATAGTGGTTTAGGGTAGACTCCACGCTGCAGTTGCCTGCCCACTCCAACACCTCTGTGTGTGGCACTCTGTCCTCCCAAGTAATGCTGAGGATCCTCTGGAGACATTTCACATGGAAGGCCCCCAGGCTTCTGAGATGGTGGCTGTAGATGGTCCATGCCTCACATCCATAGAGTAGTGTGGAGATGCACACTGCTCTGTAAACAAGCACTTTGGTGTGGAGATTGAGGTTGCTGTTCTGGAAAACCTTTCTCCTTAGATGACCAAAAGATGTTGAGGCTTGTTTTATTACTCACTTTAAAGGCTTTAAATGGTCTTGCTCCCACATATATTTGTGATTTATTGACCTGGTCATATAGCCCCTCGACCATTAAGATCTGCAGATGGAGCCCTGCTGGTCCCAGGTCTCGGTTTGTTACAAAGGGTGATTGGGCTTAGAGCCCCCACACTATGGAACTCTCTTCCTGTTGAACTAAGACAAGCCAAGTTTCTAGCTTCTTTTAACACTACTAGAATGACCAAGGCCGTCATTTGGATGGTTTTGGATTTTCAAAGTTTAATAACTTTGTGGGAAAAAAAATAGACCTGCCACTCCCCAAATGCTCCTAAAATTGCATACATTTGCATTAAAATGAGTTTTAGATCAATTAAAACTTTTCTTTTTATGAAAGCTTTTACAAATGTATGATATTTGTTTTTATTTATTTATACTGTTTTTAATTTTACTCTTATTTATTTGGTCTTACTCTAATTTTTGCCTTGTGTGGTTTTATTCTTTGTAAAGCACTTTGTAACATTATTTGTATAGCACTTTTCTAAAACAAATTGTTTATTATTATTATTGCTGTGTATACTAACAAATTAAATCCTACATTTCTAAACTTCAACCCCTCTCCTAACCCGAACATGAAAATAAAGAGTTAAACATGTAATGAATCATGATTCCTAGGACATCACTCTAATGATCTGTGTAAAGAAATTACATTGAGATTATGTTGCAGAAGAGCTGGATCCCTGTTTAAATGTATTGTGGTTCCTGCTGTCCCTCAGGTGTATGTGGTGTACTGGTCCTCCCAGAAGTGCTGGTGCAGGGCAAAGGTGGAGGCTGTGTTCCCGGGCACAGTGGGAAGCGAGGTCAGATGTCTGCTGGTCGACTATGGGGAACATCTCATCGTCAGCTCCAATGAGTAGGACTCAATCATTCTTGATCACAGCTGATATCTTTATGTTGGGCTTCCTTTTACAGCACTTTGGTGACAATCATTAAAACAACCTGCCTATAGCTTGTTCTTTGTGTTATCTGTCTCTCTACTTACTGGTGTCTAATATTTGTAAGCACAGTAAATGTTTCTGCACAGTAAAGTAAGTGCACGAAGCTTTGATCGATGCCGTTGGATCGGTATCCTTGGTACATTCATCAGTTATTGAGTATTTTGCAAGCGTTGTCGTAACTTATGCATGAATTTGCTGTAGTGTGGGTAATAAGTTGCTGTTTAGAGCTCTTGGTACATATCATTTCTTTTCAGCATGTGAAAAAGCCAGGTTGCTGTACATAACCAAACCCTCTGCTTTCTATTTAACTCCAGCTGCTAAACAGACAGTGATAATAATAATAAATGTAATGGTGATGATAATGATAAGCTCAGTTTAAAAAGCACCTTTCAAAACACAGAAAGTGCTTTACAAATAAATAGCTCTACATCTCCATGTCTTGAAAGTATGTCTGTTTAGTTGATTAGCATTTGAGAACATACCCCACTTACGTATGCTAACTCTGTAGGACTCAAGTCTGTTCTCCTGTTCTAGTTTCCGCACCGCTCAACAGGAGTTCCTCAAGTTTCCTTTTTGGGCCAAGAGATTCCATCTGGCAGGAGTTAAACCGACAACCATGCATGTGTCCATCTGTGAGGCGAAAGCAGGGCTTGTGTGAGGCTGGTTTACATTTAAGTCAATTACATTTAAGTCAATTTTTGTCATATACTATCACGTTGTTTCCTTATTTTTACAGTTGAACCAGACAACAATAGCTGAAACTGTGACATCACAGTTAGAAAACAGATAGAAAGCATACAAAAATGTGACAGATTAGAGTGGTTATGACAGAATTATCTGAATAGAAAGATAAGATAATGGACTACGTCATTCTCTCCACCATGTGTTCTCTGCAGCCCATCTAACAAGTGGGACATCGCAGCAATACGCTACTTTCACAACCTGCTGCAAGGTGACCTCCCCCGTATATATGCACATAAACCATTGCAATGTGACTAAAATTATGGTGGCCAGTTTCTCTTAACTTTGCCTTAAAGGTTGTTAGGTCAGTGGTCCCTCAATTATGTGCCATGGAGAGCCATGTGTATGCAGGTCTTCTCTCCAGCCCAACACTCCACCAACTGTTTCCACTGGTTAACGTACCTTAGCCAGACATGGGAGGACTAATCAGTGAAATCATCTGATGAAGTATTGGATTTAAATAAAAACCTGTGTACACGTGGCTTGCCATGGAACATCGTTGATACTACCTTAAGTTAAAAGTTTCGTTACTTATCTCTAATCTTGAATGTACCCTGGCCACAGTGACTGCTAAACCCCAAAAAATTCTAGTCACTTTCAGTCTTTTAGATTGTAAAAATACAATTTAACACCCAAGTGATGGTTGATTTCCTGGCAGGATTAACTTTCATTTCTTTGCAAAAGTGACAGTTTGGTGATGACGGCCAGTATCGTCAATGAAAATTCTGTGTTATTTTCCTGAAGCTTCCACGCAGGCAGAGGCACTGATGTGTGAGACCCAGGCCGATTCCATCGCCATCGAGCTCTATTTGTCCATCAAGAACGTAAAGGTGAGGATAAACTCCACCCAAGGTGAATGCCGTACGTCACTGCTGTTGATTCCACGCTCGCGAAGCAGATTTGCCACAAAGTTTGCTTGACCAATCAAAAAATGATGTGAACACGGATGGAAAAAGTTTAGTTCTGAAAGGATGTCAATTAATAGGATTAGTTGTACAGGTTGACTTGATTGTAATTTTTGGAATTGATTAGTTGTTTTAGCTATGTGAAAATTAGTGTTGTCAAAATTAACTCATTAATTTTTGCGATTTTAAGTATTTAATGCCTTTAAAAAAATAACACAGCTATGTTTTGTTTACTTTCTGTGGCAGCTGTGCAAGGCTGTTTCACCAGCGTATCGCCAGTAAGTGCCCATTTGGTCACCGTGACATCCTTGTGATGTGGCAGCAACCTTTCTAAGCGAAGGTTGCAATTTCGTCCCATGGATGATGTTATCACGACGATTTGCCCAAGTTGGTTGCAGATGTTATCTTTGGTCTCGTGGATAACGTTGTCATGACGATTTGCCTAGGTCAGTTGCAGACGTTATTTTTGGTCCTGTGGATAACGTTGTCATGACAATTTGCTTAGTTTGGTTGTACATGTTATTTTTTGTACCGTGAATAACGTTGCCATCGTGCGTTCTCCCTCTTGCTTATCGGCGCATGGAGAGTTGTCTTTTTCCGTTACTGTGTTCCTCGCTGGACTTTTACGTTACATAATCTTTGCCACCGCTTTCTCACAGCAGTTGGCTTTATTTGTTCCCAGCCCTCATCCCCTTGTGGAGAATATGAGATGTTCTACTATGGTGTGCCACTGGGGCATGTATGGGGTTCTGTGATGAACACGTAATGAATGTCCATCATACAATAAAGCAAAGAACCTGTGATATTCTAAAATGGCCTGGACACATTTGTTTGGTACCTTTTAGAAAAATAATTGGATTATAGTGGTATTTCAAACTAATTACATTCTTTAATTAGTATCATACCTCTCCAACCTTGTAATCAGTCATTCAGCCTATTTAAATGCAGAAAAGTAGTCGCTGTGCTGTATGTCTTTATGCATGCTCAATAATCCAGGTAAGAAAATCACTCTGCTCTTTGGTGTCAATATGTGCACCACACCAAACATGGATGAGAGAAAGCAAAGGAGAGAGTTGTCTGAGGAGATCAGAAAGAAAATAATAGACAAGCATCAAAGAAGACTGAATCAGTTCATCTGGATATGTTTCTCGACAGATACGTTTCATCATTCAAATAAGTTACTACTACTACTACTACTACTACCACCACTACTACTACTACCACTACTACTACATTCGGCTGCTCCCGTTAGGGATCACCACAGCGGATCATCCGTTTCCATTCCTTCCTGTCTTCTGCATCTTCCTCTGACATACCAGCCACCTGCATGTCTTCCCTCACCACATCCATAAACCTCCTCTTTGGCCTTCCTCTTTTCCTCTTCCCTGGCAACTCCATATTCAGCATCCTTCTCTCAATATACCCAGCATCTCTCCTCCACACATGTCCAAGCCATCTCAATCTTGCCTCTCTTGCTTTGTCTCCAAACCGTCCAACTTGAGCAGTCCCTCTAATATAATTGTACCTAATCTTGTCCTTCTCCGTCACTCCTAATGAAAATCTTAGCATCTTCAACTCTGTCCCCTCCAGCTCCGCCCCTGTCTTTTCATCAGTGCCACTGTCTCCAAACCATATAACATAGCTGGTCTCACAACCATCTTGTAAACCTTCCCTTTAACTCTTGCTGGTACCCTTCTGTCGCAAATCACTCCTGACATTCTTCTCCACCCACTCCACCCTGCCTGCACTCTCTTCTTCACCTCTCTTCTGCGCTCCTCGTTACTTTGGACAGTTGACCCCAAGTATTTAAACTCATACGCCTTCGTCACCTCTACTCGTTGCATCCTGACCATTCCACTGTCCTCCCTCTGATTCACGCATAGGTATTCCGTCTTTCTCCTACTGACTTTCATTCCTCTTCTCTCCAGTGCATACCTCCACCTCTCCAGGCTCTCCTCCACCTGCACCCTACTCTCGCTCCAGATCACAATTCATCCGCAAACATCATAGTCCACGGAGATTCCTGCCTGATCTCGTCCGTCAACCTGTCCATCACCATTGCAAACATGAAAGGGCCCAGAGCCGATCCTTGATGTAACCCCACCTCCATCTTGAACCCATCTGTCATTCCAAACACACACCTCACCATTGTCACGCTTCCCTCATACATATCCTGCACCACTCCTATATACTTCTCTGTAACTCCCGACTTCCTCATATAATACCACACCTCCTCTCTTGGCACCCTGTTGTATGCTTTCTCTAAATCTACAAAGACACAATGTAATTCCTCATTGTCTTCTATATACTTCTCAATCAGCATTCTCAGCGCAACATTCTCAACACATCAAGCTGCTTGTAGATGGTCTTGTAGCCTCTGCTTTTAACATGCTTGTCTATTGTCTTGATGCATGCTCAGTAATCCAGGTAAGAAAATTAAAGAAGATTGAATCAGAGGGGTTTTCTGTCTGCTGGAGGGACTAAGCAAACAGTTTTTAGCCATCACTTTGGTTCCTAGGAACTTGTGATGGGCATGTGTAGTTAATTTTGACATTTTATAGACCAAATGATTAAACAGTTGAAAAAATTGATAAATTATTTCATAATGGCAGTCATTAGTTTCAGACCTAAAAATGTAAAAGGTTAATGAAATTTGAGTATTTGTGGGAAAAGTTCACTTTGCTTGATAATTCTGGTTGTTTTTTTCGAGACAGACCTTAATGGTTTTTTGACCAGTCTTCTCATCCATTTTCAGATCTGTGTGAACGACGATCTGGTTGTGAAGAGGTTTGCATATTACGTCGAGGAGGTGGCCTACTCAGATTCCCAGAAGCACCGTCTAAAGTGGACCCCCGTCATGTTTGCCTTTGATGTCTTTTCCGACACGCATTCGTTCCTGGCCTCCAATGCCTGTGCTGGACGTGCCCTCCCACCCATCCCACATGGTAAACAAATGCAACTGTCCGGAGTTAGGGTTCACTGAGAAAACAGAAATACTAGTACTCTGACTACTAACAGCTGCTGACAAGTTACATTTTGCAGCAAGTATTAAATTGATATCCTGAAACCTTCGCCTATTTTTCTATAGTCCCATCAAAGATGAAGTAACGTTTTCCTTCTCAATAGAACCACAGCTGGGGATATCTAAATTCATTTACATGTCGGTCATTTAGGTCTTAATCTGACCCAGAGATTTTTGATAATCTGATGCAGCAAGTTTGAAAAGAGGAAAGTGGTTAAATATTGAACAATGAATCACGCATTTGGTTTTAATTGGTTCTAGCCAACTAAATCTCTCTGTGCTCAGGACCGGGTCATCCAAAACGATCGAGAAAAATTCTTAAGTAAAAATTCTCTTTCCATTGTTCCCTATTGCATAATGTTAATTCGTTTGGCCTAATGGAAAAAAAACATGCATAGTGTTTTGATTGGTGCTGACTAAATCCTGTCGAACGTAATCTGCCTTTTTCTCTCTGAGCTTATTGTGTTGCAGATTTCAACATCATCTAGAAACTTTTCAGCATGGGTATTAACAAAAAAATTAATCACTCTCTTCAAGCCATGTTTGACTCGTTATATCTGAAATATCAAAGATTTGTAAATTTATATTAAAGAGTAACTAAATCCTTGACCATTTTAGTGAGTTTGCTGACCTCTACAGGTTAAAAACCATGTAAAGTTTTTTTTTTTAAACATAGCAGGATGGTCTTGGTACTCTGTGGTGTTAGCATAGCAGGATAAACAAAGTCGCAGCTAATAATTATAACGGGTCCTTTTGATTTGGGTTTGCCAAAGAACCAACATTGACAGTATTATTGATATCTGTTAGTGCTGATAGATGTGCTGGCACATCTATCAGTTTTTCTACCTTCCTTCTCGCCATCATATCAGCCAGCACTCTTTACTAGTCATAGTGCCAATGTTCAAAGTTCCGACTCTGAACTCCACATTCCTACCCTTCTTCCTCTCCTGCTGCCTTGGGACATGCCTTCCCCTTCTCCTTCTCCCTTGCCCAACATTAGCATAGTTTCCACCAGCACTCTGCTGGCCAAGAATAACAGTAGTGGTTGTTGGTAACCTGGGCCTCAACCGATCTTGTATGGAAATCTGATTTGTGATCCACATGTTTGATTTGGTAAAGGTTTTACACTGGAGGCCCTCCCTGACGCAACCCTCCCCATTTATCCGGGCTTCGGACCGGCACTAAGAATGCACCAGCCTTTCCATCCCCAGTGGCTGGGTTGTGGAATTGTGGAAATATGGGTGTGGGAAAAGTAAGATTTTTAGAGTAGTACGTTCACTTTTCTTGCCACCCAGAATAGCAATTGCTTTTTCAGAAAAGAAAACTCTTGTCTGTTTCTCTCATTATCTGGTTGGTAATGCGTTCAGCCAGACCCTGTTCCTTGAAATAGGCCCTAGTTAACAAGACTAAATCTTGATTAATCAGGAATCAGGAACAGTCGAGCAATTTATTTGTCATTTCATCTTATGTACTACATACACAGAAGAAGCAAAATTCCGTTTCCCACAGCAGTGCAACACAAGACAAAAACACATATCCAAAAACAACACCACCAAAAACATACAAAAACAAAGAGAACAAGCACCAAAAAAAAAGAGAAGAAGAAGCACAAACAGCCAGCAACAAATCAAGTGAATTTTATTTGTATAGCCCAATATCACAAATTACACAGTCCAAAAACTCCACTGTCCAGAGAACAAATGCCAGCCAGGATGACTGTCAGAACTGCCGGTCTGCATGGGATAGCAGTTAGCTTAGCCTGCCCCGCTTCCGCATCTTGTAAGACCACCCTGGTGTTTCCTCTTCAAGTGTAGCTCCAGGCAGGGCCGTGGTCCTTGGGCCCACGGAATGCAGCAGACCAGGCTCCCTCGACCGATCCAATGCTAGCTCCCCAGCCAGACACCTTTGACTCACTTCCCCCCGCACTCCACATGACGACACAAACGCATACGCAGACAAAAACACTGCACAGTTGATGCTAGGGGAGGCCCCCGCTAGACCATCTCGGTGTTTACTCTCAGGCAGGGCTGTGGGCTAGCAGTTAGCTTAGCTTGCCCCGCTTCCACATCCTGTCAGACCGCCCTTGGTGCCTCCTCCTTGGGCCCACAGGATGCAGCAGACCAAGGTCTCTCAGCCGATCCACCACCAGCTCTCCCAGCCAAGCGTAATTGATGATCAAAATAAAAACTTGACACAATGACACAAACTTGGCTGTAGATGTGGACAAAGACACTGCATAATCGATACTGGGTGAGGCCACTGCAAACGCGAGTCCATGCCATCTGTCCACATGTCATAACATGTCATCTTAAAACTTAAATCAACACGTCAAGTGAAAATCTTTTCTTGTATGATGTTTACATTCAACCTCTTATTTTTGCAACTTTAAACTAGAACGACCAAGAGGGTCGTTATTACTGTTTTGGATTTTCAAAGTTTAGTAACTTAGTTTAAAAAAAAGATACAGACCTGCCGCTCCCTGAAATCTCCTAAAATTGCATATATTCGCATTTAAAATGAGTTTTAGATCAGTTGCACAAAAAAGAAAAAAGTTATAAGATCTATCTAAAACTACCATGACCGGTCAAAATGGCCGCTCGTAACGTGTGCATGATCGTGCGTGTCATGTCACTATTTATGACGTGTGTTGGTTGCATCATTTCCTTGGCGAAGTTCATTGCTCTGTCCTAGAAAAACACTAGCGTTCTCCAGTGCAGCGAAATAGTCTAAATTTGATTTATGATTATTGCCAACATGTCTGGTTACAGACGCCGTTTCAGACACACCATGGCTATAACCGAGGCGTTGCAGTATTTACAGGCGTTGGACAGCGGCCATTTTCAATTGTTTGAAAAATAGTATTAAAAGTTGTTAAAATCTTAATTTTTGGTGTGAGTTAGTTTCTTAACAGACATACTAACATATGTAATGTGTTACTATTTCAATTGGGTATTTATCTTGACAGAATATAGAGTTTAAAAACTGCCACGGTTTTAAGTTCTGGTCGTTGTTTGGGACTGTTTCAATATCTGTTTTAAGTTCTTTTTTTACATTTCACGTTTTATAGGCCTTGTTACGTTTGTTAGATTCGCAATATGTGTTTTCTGTTTTGTTGTTCAGGTAATATTTTCACTTTTTCTATTTTGCTATTCAAGTTCGACCATGTCTCTCTGAAGTTTAAAATGTTTAAAAATAATATTGTAGTTGTTAAAATGTTAATTTAGGTGTCAGTCGTTTCCTAACAGACATAATAACACATGCAGTGCATTAATATCTCAATTGGGTATTTGTCTTGACAGAATGTAGAGTTTAAAAACCGCAGGTCATTTTGACCGCCCATGGTTGTTTTAGGTAGGAGTAAAATCCTGGTTGTTCTAGTGTTAGATTCATAAAAATTTGCTTGATTGAATTATAGCTCCCTTTTTTTTAAACCCCCCCCCCCTTTTTTTCTTTCTTCTCCCAAACTGTATCCGGCCAATTACCCCACTCTTCTGAGCCATCCCGGTTGCTGCTCCACCCCCTCTGCCAATCCAGGGAGGGCTGCAGACTACCACATGTCTACTCTGATACATGTGGAGTCACCAGCCTCTTCTTTTCACCTGACAGTGAGGAGTTTCACCAGGGGGACGTACGTAGTACGTGGGAGGATCACACTATTCCCCCCAGTTCCCCCTCCCCCCCGAACAGGCGCTCCAACCGACCAGAGGAGGCGCTAGCACAGCAACCAGGACACGCAACCACATCCGGCTTACCACCTGCAGACACAGCCAGTTGTGTCTATAGGGACGTCTGAACAAGCCGAAGTTAGCACGGGAACTCGAACTACCGATCCCCATGTTGGTAGGCAATGGAATAGACTGCCACACCACCCAAACGCCCATGAAATATAGCTCTTTAATAGAAATGTTCGTTCAGTCAGCATATTGCTTATTTAGAGTGGACATTTTGATATTCTGTTCTGAGAAAGTTGGCAGAATTTTGCACAAGGCCCTTTTTCTTTTTTTGATTTTTAATGACTGAAGCCCATTGTGAAGTTTTGTTTTCAAAACAGTGCTGTTGTAAACAGCTATTATTTCACATTTATTAATACAAACCCCAATTCCAATGAAGTTGGGACGTTGTGTAAAACGTAAATAAAAACAGAATACAGTGATTTGCAAATCCTTTTCGACCTATATTCAATACACTACAAAGACGAGATATTTAATGTTCAAACTGATAAACTTTGTTTTTTTGGAAATATTCAGTCATTTTGAATTTGATGCCTGCAACACATTCCAAAAAAGCTGGGTCAGGGGCATGTTCACACCACTGTGGTACATCACCTTTCCTTTTAACGACACTCAATAAGCATTTGGGAACTGAAGAAACTTAATTGTTGAAGCTTTGTAGGTGAAATTCTTTCCCATTCTTGCTTGATATACGACTTCAGTTGCTCAACAGTCTGGGGTCTCCGTTGTCGTATTTTGCACTTCATAATGCGCCACACATTTTCAATGGGAGACGGGTCTGGACTGCAGGCAGGCCAGTCTAGTACCTGCACTCTTTTACTATGAAGCCACGCTGTTGTAACACGTGCAGAATGTGGCTTGGCATTGTCTTGCTGAAATAAGCAGGGACGTCCCTGAAAAAGACGTCGCTTGGATGGCAGCATATGTTGCTCCAAAACCTGTATGTACCTTTCAGCATTAATGGTGCTTTCACAGATGTGCAAGTTACCCATGCCATGGGCACTAACACCGCCCCCCATACCATCACAGACGCTGGCTTTTGAATTTTGCACTGATAACAATCTGGATGGTCCTTTTCCTCTTTAGCCTGGAGGACACGACGTCCATGATTTCCAAAAACAATTTGAAATGTGGACTCGTCAGACCACAGCACAGTTTTCCACTTTGCGTCAGTCCATCTGAGATGAGCTTGGACCCAGAGAAGCCGGCGGCGTTTCTGGGTGTTGTTGATATATGGCTTTCGCTTTGCATGGTAGAGTTTTAACTTGCACTTGTAGATGTAGCGATGAACTGTGTTAACTGACAATGGTTTTCCGAAGTGTTCCTGAGCCCACGTGGTAATATCCTTTACAGAATGATGTCGGTTTTTAATACAGTGCCGCCTGAGGGATCGAAGGTCACGGTCATTCAATGTTGGTTTTTGGCCTTGCCGCTTACGTGCAGAGATTTCTCTGAATCTTTTGATGATATTATGGACTGTAGATGATGAAATCCCTAAATTCCTTGCAATTGTTGAGAAACGTTGTTCTTAAACTGTTGGACTATTTGCTCACGCAGTTGTTCACGAAATGGTGAACCTCGCCCCATCCTTGCTTGTGAATGACTGAGCCTTTCGGGGATGCTCCTTTTATACCCAATCATGACACTCACCTGTTTCCAATTAACCTGTTCACCTGTGGAATGTTCCAAACAGGTGTTTTTTGAGCATTTCTCAACTTACCCAGTCTTTTGTTGCCGCTGTCCCAGCTTCTTTGGAATGTGTTACAGGCATCAAATTCAAAATGAGTGAATATTTGCAAAAATCAATAAAGTTTTATCAGTTTGAATATTAACTAGCTTGTCTTTGTAGTGTATTCAATTGAATATAGGTTGAAAAGGATTTGCAAATCATTGTATTCTGTTTTTATTCCCGTTTTACACAATGTCCCAACTTCATTGGAATTGGGGTTTGTATTTAATTCACAGGGACTGAGAAGAGGAGACTATTTGAAGCAGGAAAGGAAGATATGCCGATCTTCCTGTCGGGTCCACAGGTAAGCAATACTAATGATTATATAAGTGACTGATAGATTGATTGGAATGATTCTGGTGCCATTTCCCACCTCTGACTATGCCTCAGATCAACCCAGAGAATGCCCAGGGGTCATCTGACAGAGTCAGGTCAGATGTCGAGGATAAACTGAAGCCTCTAGGCAACAAAATGGCAACTGATTCTGCAGACACCAAAAGGTGAGGATATTTATATTATCTACATTTTCCCCCTACCTGATTTCCTCTATTTTTGCATATTTATCACACTGAATGGTTTCGGCTCTTCATACAAAAGACAAAAGAACCCAAGTAAAACAGCAAAATAGGATTTATATAGAACCTTACCATAATTCTGAAGTAGGGTACAAGGTCTCAACAAACAGCGTACTATGGCGCGATCAAGAGAAATTCCGAAAGAGATTAAAAAAAAAACGGTTTTCGAGATATATCAGTCTGGAAATGGTTACAAAGCCATTTCTAAGGCTCTTGGACTCCAGTGAACCAGAGTGAGAGCCATTTTGTCCAAATGGAGAAAAGTTGGAAAAGGGTGAATCTTCCCAGGAGTTGGCTGGCCTACCAAGATTCCTGCATGAACGCAGCAAAGACTCATCCAGGAAATCACAAAAAACCCAGAACAACATCTAGAGAACGGCAGACCTCTCTAGCGTTAGCTAAGGTCATCATCGTTCATGATTCAACTGTTAGAAAAAGACTGGGTAAAAATGGAATTCATAGGAGCGTTACAAGGCACAAACCATGGCCGACTAAGACAAATATTTTGCAAAAAAGCACATTGATGACAGCCAAGTCTTTTGGTATAATGTTCTGTTTACAGATGAGTCCAAAGTGGAACTTTTTGGAGGACATATCAAACACACGATTTTCACAAGAACATCATACCAACAGTCAAGCATGGTGGTGGTAGTGTGATGGTGTGAGGATGCTTTGCTGCCTCACAGCATGGAAGACTTGCCATCATTGAAGGAACCATGAATTCTGTTCGCTACCAGAAAATTCTGAAGGAGAATGTCCGGTCATCAGTCTGATCTGAAGCTGAAGTGTAATTAGATTATGCAAAGCGAGTAAATCCATCTCAGAATGGTTCAAAAGAAACAAAATTGAGGTTTTAGAGTGGCCTACACAAAGTCCTGACTTGAAACCCATCAAGATGCTGTACAAGTCAAGTCAATTTTATTTGTATAGCCGAATGGACCTTAAACGAGCAGTTCATGTTCAAAAACCTTCCAAAGACACTGAGTTACAGCAATTCTGCAAAGAGTGGCCCAAATACTTTTCCACATGGGTGATATTGGTGTTGGATAACTTTTTTCCTTCTATAAAGGAAATTATCATTTAAGAACTATTGTGTTTACTTGGGGTACTCCTTGTCTCATATTACATTTTGTATGAAGATCTGAAACCATTCAGTGTGACAAATTTGCAAAAATAGAGGAAATCAGGAAAGGACAAACGCTTTTTCAGGGCACTGTATATAAATACACTGATGTGCCAAAACATTATGACCACCTTCCCAACATGTGGTTGGTCTTCCATGTGCCGTCAAAACAGCGCTGACCCTGGGTGTCTGGGTAGCGTAGCGATTTATTCCGTTGCCTACCAACACGGGGATCGCCAGTTCGATCCTTGTGTTACCTCCGGCTTGGTTGGGCGTTCCTACAGACACAATTGGCTGTATCTGTGGGTGGGAAGCCGGACGTGGGTATGTGTCCTGGTTGCTGCACTAGCACCTCCTCTGGTTGGTTGGGGCGCCTGTTCAGGGGGGAGGGGGAACTGGGGAGAATAGCGTGATCTTCCCACGTGCTACGTCCCCCTGGCAAAACTCCTCACTGTCAGGTGAAAAAAGCGACTCCATCTGTATCAAAGGAGACATGTGGCCTGTGGATCAGCAGAGGGGGTGGAGCAGTGACTGGGACAGCTTGGAAGAGAGGGAAATTAGCCGGATACAATTAGGGAGAAAACGGGGGGGGGGGGACAGTGCTGACCCACCGAGCCATGAACTCTACAACACCCCTTAAGGTGTCCTGTGGTATCTGGCACCAAAACATAAGCGGCATGTTCTTAAAATTCCTGTAAGTTGCAAGGTGGAGCTGCTGTGGATCGGACTTTTCAGTGCAGCACATCCCACAGGAGCTCAATTGGATTGAGATCTGGAGAATTTGGAGGCCAGGGCAACAAATTGAACAATTCATCGTGTTACTCAACCATTCCTGAGCAATGTGTGCAGTGTGACATGGTACATTATCCTGCTGAAATAGGCCACTGCGATCAGGGAATACCTTTACCATGAAGTCAAGTCAGTTTTATTCTTATAGCCCATTATCACAAATTACAAACTTGCCTCAGTGGGCTTTACAGCAATACAACGTCCTGTCCTTAGACCCTGGCATTGGTTAAGGAACAACTCCCTAAAAAAGCTGTTAACGGAGAAAAAATGGGAAGAAACCTCAGGGAGAGCAACAGAGGAGGGCTCTGTCTCCTAAGATGGACAGATGTGCAATGGATGTTTTGTGTGTATACAATTGACAGAATACAACATTGAAAGATTGAAAGAGGATAACAGAATTATGATGGAATTCTAAGATATATGAAGAATATGATGAGGAGGATGCCAAGTACTGTCCAGATGCCACCAGAACAGCTTAGGACCTGAGCCACACAACCACCATCACCATGTAGACCTGACAGGAGGACAGATGACAATGCACACAGGAGAGACTCGCATTACACCATTCACATATGCAGGAGGAGAGACAAGAAAAAACACATCAGAGTGAGTGAAGAATATAACATTGAAACAGGATATGGATTTATAAGATATTTAAAAAAATGTGATGTGGAGGATGCCAAAGTGTGTCCCGGCGGCAACCACCATCACCATGGAGACCTGGGAGGAGGACAGTCTACACGTAGACACAGGAGACTCACATCACACCATTCACATACACAGGAGAAGAGAAAGAAGAAGACATCATTCAGAAAGAGAAGAGAACAGATTGCAATAGTCAATAATCTATACTCTGTAATCTCGGCACAACAGTGCTTGGTAAATTCACTGAGACAGAAACCAAACCGCCATGCAGGACAGGGCGGGAAATACTTCATTTAAAGGCAACTAATTGTAGGTTCAGGCAAAAAGAAGAGTTTTAAGTTTGGATTTATAGGACTCAGCAGACTTTGATTGTCTGACGGCAGCAGAGGAGGCGCTAGTGCAGCGACCAGGACACATACCCACATCCGGCTTCCCACCCACAGACACGGCCAGTTGTATCTGTAGGGACGCCTGATCAAGCCGGAGGTAACACGGGAATTCGAACCACCAATCCCCATGTTGTTAGGCAACTGAATAGACCACCACACCACCCGGGCACCCTAGAAGTCTTTAATTTTTGCTGGTAAAGGGTCAAGTATGCAAATAGTTGGTTTGGAATACAATTTTGCCAAGCCATTCTTCTGAAAGAACTGTGTTAATTCATTAAAGATGAGTTCCCCCATTGTGCACCCAGGCAGAGGAAGCAAACAAAGTAGCTCTTCCCATCAAAAAATCTTGTGAACACAGATTGATATTCCCATGTAGGTTCGGTCACAAGACGAGTCTATGGCTAGTGATAATGCTTGTATTCTTCAAATCGGTAAGTAGATTGGAAAAACACTGCTAAAAGTTCTACTCTTCTTGTTGCTATGTTAGCCGACAGTGGCACCTGCTTTAATAGCTCCACAACTGTTTTCTTGTTTTTCTCATCATGACTTCGCCAACCATATCAGTTGCATACATTTTAATCAACTCAGCATCAGCGAATGGCTTCTTAGCTTTAGCAAGGTTCCTTGAAACATGCAATGATGCAGCTGTTGCACTCTTGTGCAGATATTGATTTACAGATAGTAGAAACAGAGTGCTTGTATTATGTTATCATATTTGCTATTTTTTGTTTGCAGTGATTTGATTTTGTTGGGTAGTTGGCATTAAAACTGGCAGCATGCATAGTGTTGAAGTGCTCCTTGAGATTATCTGCTTTGCAGAGAGCTACTGTCTGCAGCCATATCAAGCATATCGGTTTGGCATTGGCATGGTCCAGTAAAATAAAAAAACTGAACAGTCCAGTTAGATTTGAACTGACGGTTTTCTTGGTTGATTTTCTGCTTTTTCGCGCAGGCCATGTTCTTGATTTAGGACAGTTATTGATTATCTGTGACTTTGCTGGTGAGTGGCTCTCAAGTCAAGGACCGTATAGAGCACGGAGTATGTCTTAAATCTAGTACGTGCGCTCTACGGTATAGGTCAAGTGTATGGTGTTGAGTGAGGTCAAAATTGAGTAGAGCAGCACGCACTTTATTTCATGTTATGATAGGTGCGTTAGTGCCAATAGGTCGGCGTGGGCCAGACATTTGGCTTTCGTGGACTGGACCTGGCCCGCGGGCCGCTCATTGGGGTTCAGGGACTTAGAGGATCAGCAGCCTTATTCAGATGAATATTAAAATCACCAAGAATTAGAATCATCAGAATGACTAACAAGACTTGAGATAAGTTCTCCAAATTCTTCAAGAAATGTGAGTAAAGGCCAGGAGGTCAATAGAGTATCATAATCTGGACTGAGCAGTCTGTTCTTGGCTGAGGGAGGTGGACATAGAATAAGAGCCTCAAAAGACTGGAATTTAGATTCAAGTTTAGAAGTTACATTGAAAATAGACTTAGATATACTTGTTTATTTGCCCGAGCTACATGGGCATAAGTACAGTCAGGTTGGGAAGCTTCATTTAAGGGAAGGAAACATTTCGTTTCAGCCATGTTTCACATAACCCAAACATATCAAAACTATGTTCAAGAATCTGATCATGAAGGGATGTACCTGGTCTGCAGTGATGTTTAGGTAGGTGGCACATATCAAATTGACTTTCTCATAAATTACCAGACCCAGGGTTACCCAGCAGAACATTGCCCAGAGCGCCACTCTCCCTCCGCTGGCATGTTGTCTTTCCACAGTGTATTCTGGTGCCATTATTTCCTCAAGTAAACAGCCCCCACACACATGGCCATCCACATGATCTAAAAGAAAATGGGACTCGTCAGACCAGGCGACATTTTTCCACTGCTCCAAGATCCAGTTCCAATGCTCGCGTGCCCATTGTAGGTGCTTTCGACGGTGGACAGGGATCATCATGGAGACACTAACTGGTTTGCAGCTACGCAGGCCCATATACAGTGCATCCGGAAAGTATTCACACCCCTTCACTTTCCCCACATTTTGTTATGTTACAGCCTTATTCCAAAATGGATTAAATTCCTTTTTTTCTCATCAATCTACATACAATACCCCATAATGACGAAGCGAAAAAGGTTTTGTATAAATTTTTGCAAATTTATTAAAAATAAAAAACTGAAATATTGCATGTACATAAGTATTCACACCCTTTACTCCAGTGGTTCTCAATCTATTTGGGGTCCTGGACCCCCTGCGTATTTTTGATCTACCCTGAGGACCCCTCCATCTGATCTTGGGGGAGGGGGGTTGCAATTTGATAGAAACAGTAGAAACCGCATTTTAAATTGCATTATAGCATTTATTCACTCTTTGGGGCAAAAATAAGAGCTTTCAGTTGTAACTTAGATATAGTTAACAAAACAGAATTCTTATGCAGTAACTTTCAGATATATGTAACAAAACAGAATATGTATTCAGTAACTTTCAGATGTATGTAACAACAGAATTTTTATGCAGTAACTTTTAACAATGCAAACGGGAGCGATATCTCTTATTAAAATACAATAAATTACACTTGTGAAACAGATGTAATTAGAGAAAAAAGTCCTGTTACCCTTTATAGTTTAGGTAGATAAAGGTCTCAGTCACATCTGAGTAAAATAATCCTATTTCTATAAATGTCATAGGATCTTTTTTTTAAAGATATTTTATTTTCACGGACCCCTTGCAATTACACCACGGACCACTAGGGGTCCGTGGACCCCCGGTTGAGAAACTGCTTTACTCGGTACTTGGTTGAGGCACCCTTGGCAGCAATTACAGCCTCAAGTCTTCTTGGGTATGAAGCTACAAGCTTGGCACACCTATATTTGGGGTATTTCTCCCATTCTTCTCTGCAGATCCTCTCGAGCTCTGTAAGGTTAGACGGGGAGCGTCGCTGCACAGCTATTTTCAGGTCTTTCCAGAGATGTTCAATGGGGTTCAAGTCTGGGCTCTGGCTGGGCCACTCAAGGACATTCACAGACTTGTCCTGAAGCCACTCCTTCGTTGTCTTGGCTGTGTGCTTAGGGTCGTTGTCGTGTTGAAAGGTAAACCTTCGCCCCAGTCTGAGGTCCTGAGCGCTGTGGAGCAGGTTTACATCAAGGATCTCTCTGTACTTTGCTCCATTCATCTTTCCCTCGATCCTGACTAGTCTCCCAGTTCCTGCCGCTGAAAAACATCCCCACAGCATGATGCTGCCACCACCATGCTTCACTGTAGGGATGGTATTAACAAGGTGATGAGAGGTGCCTGGTTTCCTCCAGACATGACGTTTAGCATTCAGGCCAAAGAGTTCAATCTTGGTTTCATCAGACCAGAGAATCTTGTTTATCATGGTCTGAGAGTCCTTTAGGTGGTTTCTGGCAAACTCCAAGCGGGCTGTCATGTGCCTTTTACTGAGCAGAGGCTTCTGTCTGGCCACTCTACTATAAAGGCCTGATTGGTGGAGTGCTGCAGAGATGGTTGTCCTTCTGAAAGGTTCTCCCATCTTCACAGAGGAACGCTGGAGCTCTGTCAGAGTGACCATCGGGTTCTTGGTCACCTCCCTGACCAAGGCCCTTCTCCCCTGATTGCTCAGTTTGGCTAGGCGGCCAGCTCTAGGAAGAGTCCTGATGGATCCAAACTTCTTCCATTTATGAATGATGGAGACCACTGTGCTCTTCGGGACCTTCAAAGCTGTAGAAATTTTTTTGTACCCTTCCCCAGATCTGTGCCTCGATACAATCCTGTTTCGGAGGTTCACAGACAATTACTTTGACTTTATGGCTTGGTTTCTGCTCTGACATGCACTGTCAACAGTGGGACCTTATATAGACAGGTGTGTGCCTTTCCAAATCATGTCCAATCAATTGAATTTACTACAGGTGGACTCCAATCAAGATGTAGAAACATCTCAAGGATGATCAGTGGAAACAGGATGAACCTGAGCTCAATTTTGAGTGTCATAGCAAAGGGTGTGAATACTTATGTACATGCAATATTTCAGTTTTTTATTTTTAATAAATTTTCAAAAATGTCTACAAAACCTTTTTCACTTTGTCATTATGGGGTATTGTGGGTATATTGATGAGAAAAAAAAGGAATTTAATCCATTTTGGAATAAGGCTGTAACATAAAATTTGGGGAAGTGAAGGGGTGTGAATACTTTCCGGATGCACTTGTATGTCAGGTTGTGATGCACTGTTTGTTCTGGCACATTTCTCCTGTAACCACCATTAAAATTTTCCTTGACTTGTGCTTCAGTAGACTTCTATCAGTTTGGGCCAGATGAGCTAGCCTTCATTGCCCTTGTGCATGGATGAGCCTTGAGCGCCCAACACCCTGTTGCCGGTTTGTGGTTTTCCCTCTTCGGACCACTGTCAGCAGGGACTCACCACTGCTGACCGGGAACCCCCCACAAGCCTTGCCGTTTCAGAGATTCTTTGACCAAGTCGTCTGGTCATACAAATTTAGCCATCGTCAAAGTCGCTGAAATCTTTACTCTTGCCCATATTTCCTGCATCCAACATGTTGACTATGAGCACTGATGGTTCGCTGACAATATAACCTACCCAGACCTTGACATGTGCCCTTGTTTGGGGATGACCATTATTAGGTTCACCTGTGAGTGGTCATAATGTTTTTGTCCCCCCCCCCCCCCCTTTCCTGTTAGAGAGGTGACATGTCACCTCTCAAGTCATCCGGCGTCCCACCCGCAGACAAAGCCAATTGTGTCTGTAGGGACGCCCGGCCAAGCCGGAGGTAACACGGGGATTTGAACCGAGTCATAATGTTTTTGCTCATCAGTGTCCATTGCGCCCCCAAGGGGTGGCCACGGCCACCCTGATACTATCCCTGCCCCCCCCCCGCTGGCCCCCCCAGCCACGAGTCGCATATGCAGAATATGCTTCTGATTATGCATGATATGCTTCTATCTGATATTTTACATTAGGTGCTGTTCATTTAAATCAATAATGTATATTTTTCTTAACTCTGATATTGACAGTTTTCAACTAGCCTATACAGTATACTACAACAGCATCATAGAATTCCCGAAATTCAGTCATGGCTTTTGGTTTTGGTGTGCCACCCCAAGATTTTCAGTGGCCCCATTTGGCCACCCCTATGAAAAATTTCTGGGGGCCCCACTGATCAGTGTTTGTCGACATTTTCCCTTATGGCCCAAGAATTCAAATCAATTAGCCTCTGGTCCCAGAACAGCCTCTTCAGAACTGTAGTATGGTAACCAAAATGTCTAAACCAACTCACTTTTGTTTTTTCTCCGATTCCATGGTCAGTCAGGTCGTTCCAAAAACCTCAGCTTGTTCAGGTGAGATCTGACCGTGGTTATGCCCTCATCATCTGACTGGCTAAAACTGGCAGCTCATTTCCTCTCTTCTGCAGGTTGAAAGTCATGAATCCAGAGCTTATCTCGCAGGAGGAAGACCACTGTGTAAGTTTGTCCGGAATTGTTGGAGGACCAATCTCTCTTCCATAATTGTTACAAAAAATGTGGTAAGAAATTTTAAAGGGAACATGACATAGTTAATTTGGTAGAGAAAATCAGTGATGTATTACATCAGAAGAAAATGCACATTGCAATCAACCCCTTCCTATTTGCTTATGTAATGTGGGGCTGTCAAAGATGCCAAGACCCATGTGACGTGGTGTTCACACTTGGGATCCTTTGCGTTAGACCAGAAAAATACGAGGCGAGTAGAAAAGCGTCACACCGGTGTTAGCCAACTAAACTCTCTAGGTAGACTAATGAGAAGCTGGGCTTGGTGTTCTACTACAACACTGCCACCTTCAGCCCTCACACATCATCTTTCTGTCATTGCCACCCTCGTTGGCTTGTGAGGGGGTAAAGACGGACTAAAACTTGAGTGCTTAATGTTTAGTTTTCTCAGACAATCAACCATAAGAACTGTTTATCGAAGATTTGAAGCTACAGTAATGTCCTTTAGCATAAAATATGGATATGTTAAAAATGTATTTATGAGGATAAACCCCTTGAGATATACAATCTTGTTTTTGAGGGGGTCCCAACATATATCACAATCACTACATAACAGCAGATTGACAACAGAAATAAAGTTATCAATACAGTACCATACATACAGACAATAGACTAAAAAATAAAACAAATGAGGACAAACCAAATACATTAATAAAAGAAAATATTGAAAACATACAACCACAATTTGGCAAAAGTGGCCAATAATAGAAAAACAATAGAATGGATCACCGAATGCAGTCAGATCTAAACATCGGATCTAAACATCAGGAACAAACAGGGACAGCATCATTGATAACGAGCAGTCCATCGCCACGTAAGAAGACGGCATGCTTAAACATACAAAATGATGAAATGGATCTAATATCAACAGGTAAATGATTCCAATCTGCCAGAGCTTTAAACATAAAAACTTTTTTGCCAATTGTTGTCTTAGCACGAGGGACAGAGGAATGGAGTTGAGCAGAGTGCCTAACTTGATAATTTGAAGTAAAAGTTACAAGTTACTGTTGTAACCAAGGAGGATATTTGAAATGAATACATTAAAATATAAGCTTGAAGCCAGTAAATATCCATCCATTATCTAAATTTAGAGATGGCCATTTAAGTGCATCATCCATTTTACAATGATGAGTGAGTAAAGGAAATGCAAGGATAAAGCTGCAGAGTCTATTAAAAGCTGAAAAATATGAGGTGAGTAGAAAAGTGAAACTACGTTGTTAGTCAGCTAAACTCTCTGGGTAGTCATGAGAAGCTGGGGCTGGGTGTTTTGCTACAACACTACCACCTTCAGGCCTCACACATCAGTTTCCTCTCACTTGCCACCCTTTTTCCCCCCACCTTTCTCAAAATGTGAGTTGGATAATACAGGGTAAAACTGAGTGCTTACTTAATCTTTAGTTTTCTCAAGAACTGTTGATCAAAGGTTTGACACTACAGTAATGCCCTTTAGCATAAAATACGGCTTGATCTAATGCTTAATCTAATACAGGGTCCTGGGGGACTGGAACCTGTTTCACCAGACACTGGGCATGAGGCAGGAGGATGTTCTGGACAATCCACCAGTCCATTGCAGACAGACCAAACAAATGTAACCAAACTTTGATTTGACTGACAATATATTTAAAAGGGGTATTGTCATCTCATTCCAATGCTGGATCTGTAGGTGTGCCAGCACATCCATCAGCATTGACAGACAGACAAAGCCAATACTAGCAGTTGTCAGTAGTACTATCTACTGGCTGGTTCTTTGACACGCCTACATCCAACAGACCCATTATTATTACCTGCAGCTGTGTTTATCCTGCTATGCCAACACCCAAGTAGGAAGACCAGCCTGCCATGTTTAACCTTTATATGGTTTTTAACCTGTAGATATCCCGTAGATTTCAGCATTCACTAAAATGGTCTAGAATTGGTTAGTATTTAATAGTCAGTTATAACACTAGATGACACCAGGACTTTTACCTTGAAACCTACAAATTCCCTTTCTGTACTGTAATAGCACTGTTTACTTTTTATATATCTGAGGAAATGACAGAGGTGCTCTATAAGTTACTATAACCTTTTCTATATGTACTGTAATCCATCCATCCATTATCCAAACCGCTTATCCTGCTCAGGGTCGTGGGGATGCTGAAGCCTATCCCAGCAGTCATTGGGCGGCAGGCGGGGAGACACCCTGGCCAGGCCGCCAGGCCATCAAAGGGGTATAAGCTCTACTATAATAGGAATGTTAACATCTCTGTCTCTCTGCACTTGTTAATCTAAACTGATGTTAGATATAGCTCTTCTTAGGATATTTGGTTTCACGACTTTTGCAGTTTTCTCTGAGAACCGTCTTCCAGACAGGGGTGAATGGAGAGCAAAGTGACATAGCTGAGCAGGGCAGTGGGACAGACGGACATACAGACGTTGCTGCTCAACATACTCCTGGAGCCATGGATATATGGAGCCAACGCCACATGTAGGCCTTCATCCAATTCTCAAAGTGGGGCTTTATGTTCAGCTTCGCACCTACAAAATGAAGCGGGAGCAAATATCTAGGAATGTTGCTTTCAGAGGGTTTGACAAGTTTTATTAGTGGAGTACAAATGTTATATCTGAAGACATTTATCAAAAACATTTTAATTATTCTACATTAATTTTCTCAGATTCTTAACTTCATTTGATGACAGCTAGATTTGTCGGGGCTCATTGTTGATTCGTTTGTTCTGCTCATTTTGTTTTATGCAGCATAATGACTTGGAAATGGATGAAAAATGTTGTCATCATTTCTGTTATAACAGAAGCTAGAGGATTACATTAACTCACATTGTCTCAGCTCAGAATGGAAAAGAGGACCTAGGTTGAGGACTGATAACGCTGAACTGTGATTTTTAGCACATGTTAAACTCTGCGATGTGTTTTGTTCTTTGTTATAGTCTGTTTTAGTTTACCTTTTGAAACACACATGGTCACATTTTTGTATATGTAAATGTGATTTTAATGAATTTTACAAGATGCATTTCTATTTTCTGACCTGCCTTTTCAGTGAAGGAGATGGTGAAGTGAATGAAGAGCCTCTGCTAAGTGAGCAGTTTAAGCTTCAGTTAGTTGGATCGGATGCTGCTACAGCATGGTAAAGTGGAGATATATATATATATATATATATATATATATATATATATATATATATATGTGTGTGTGTGTGTGTGTGTGTGTTTGTATATGTATGTGTGTGTGTATGTATGTATGTATATGTATATATATGTGTGTGTGTGTATAATATATGCGTGTTTTTTTTATCCTTCCACTGTACTGTTAACCAGAAGGTGTTGGTTAACATTTTTTTCTTCTTTTGATTGTGTATTCACAAATACATTGACAATTTTTGACAATTTTGAAAAAGACATTGCCTAGTACTAATTATGCTCTTTGGTTGTTCATCAAAATTGGGGTGCATTCGTTTGTTTTAATGAGTATCATCTCCCAACACTATCAGCTTAGTTTTGCCCCTTCCTCATCTTTGAATAATGCAATCAATGCAATCAAACTGGTCAGTGGGGGCAGTAACATTCATAATACGTTTTCTTGTTTGATATATTTGTTGACAAAAACTGTCGGAACATGAAAACATTTTGGGCTGCCAACCTGTGGTTGAATTTAGTGAGCAATAGAGCAGTTTTGGCGCTTTTACTACAGAATATGTGGATGTTCTCATATTTGCTCATAAATTTTGAGATTTCACCCAGGACTAATGTCTTTACATGAAACAACTCTAAATATAGTTCGGTTTTTCCACTCAGACTGTATAAGTGTACCACAGAAAGTTGAAGCAGTTCATCTGGACACGACATTTATTGAGAGAAATGTTTCATCACTCATCTAAGTGACCTCTTCAGTCTCAACTGACTGCAGGTATCCCCCCCCTTATAAACAATACAGTGATATAACATAACATACAACATAACAAACAAATCAGTTTCATATGCAAATTACCCTGACCATTAATTACAGTTACAATGGCCATGTGTACTATTCACAGAGGATTGGGGAATAGTTGCAATCACATCATTGTAAGATGGTGGCAGATGTACTCTAAGCCCCTCCTCCTCTCGGTTCAGGATTGGTTGTTCCCTCTTCACATAGATGGCCTCTTTGACTCCCTGTTCAAAATAGTGTTCCTCCCTATCAAGGATGTGCACATCCTTGTCTTTGAAAGAGTGGCCACTGGCCTGTAGATGGGTGTAGACTGTGGAGTCCTGGCCTGACACGTTAGCTCTCCTGTGTTGTGCCATCCTCTTGGCCAGCATCTGTTTGGTTTCCCTAATGTACAAGTCACGGCAGTTGTCCTGGCACTTAACAGCGTACACTATATTGCTCTGTTTGTGCCGGGGGGCCTCATCCTTGGGGTGGACCAATTTCTGGCACAACATGTTTTGGGGTTTGAAAGCAACTGAGGCATGGTGTTTGGAAAATGCGTGTCTCAGCTGTTCCGACACTCCCGCCACATGGAATCACCACTGGTTTACACTTAGGCAGCTGTTGTCCTTCTCCTCTCTTCGATCGGCTGTTGCACTGTTTGGGCGTCTTCCTGGCTTTAACAAATGCCCAGTTAGAATAACCACACTTAATCAGGGCCTGTGTGGGATTTCTCCTTTTCCTCGGCCTCTGTCTTGGTGGGGACGTTGTCAGCTTGGTGGTACCTTGTCCTGATGACTCTTAATTTGTGTTCCAGTGGATGATGAGAGTCAGACCTTAAGTATTGATCAGTATGTGTTGGTTTACGTAAACATCAATAATCAAATGTCCCCCATCACCAATTGCAATTTCACAGTCTAAGAAAGCTAACCTGTCATTTTTCACATCCTCCCTGGTGAACTTGATGTGGTTGTCCACAGACTTAATGTGGTTGGTGAATTGTAGTACATCCTGAGATTTAATTTTAACCCAGGTGTCGTCCACAAATCTGAACCATAGATATAAGTGGTGTCCCTGGATAGGACATCAGAGCCCTCTTTTCCACTTCTTCTATAAGTTGGCCACTACAGATGAGACTGGGGAACCCATAGCACACCCATGCTTCTGTACTTCCCCCTGTATGTGAAGTATGTGGACGGAAGACTCAGCTTCAGGAGCAGACACACTTGGTCAGTGTTAAGGGTGGTCCTATTGCTAAGGGTGGGGTCGTTTTTTAATTTTTTTTGGGGGGGGGGCTAAGAATACATCTGTCGCCATCTTACAGTGCTGTGATTGCAACTATCCCCCTATCCTCTGTACACATTGCCATTTTAACTCTAGTTAATGGTCACGGCGATTTGCATGTGAAACTGATCGTTGTTTCCAGTTGTTATGTCACTGTATTGTTTATAAGGGTGGGGGTACCTGCAGTCAGTTGAGACTGAAGAGGTCATTTAGATGAGTGATGAAACCTTTCTCTCAGTAAACGTTGTGTCCAGATGAACTGATTCAACTTTCTGTGATTTCCTTACCTGGATTATTGAGGATGCACAAAGACGCTTAAGTGTACGGTTATTTCATAGGTACTGGCTTTATCTTCATTTTCTCCAGACATTAACACTTATCTTCATCTTTGTTGGTTTTCATCCTCTCCTTGTGTGTTTATACCCCAGTTCTCCCATTGCTCCCAGAGAGCCAGTAGGACAATCCAAAGAAATGGAGACACACACCGAGCAAGGCATTACGGAGTTGCAGGCCTGTACACGGTGATTTTCCTCAATTCATCAGCTTCCCAAGATAGAAGTATGCTGATTTTGATTAAAACTCGATTTTTAGGCCACTGACTATTGATTCTGATGCAGGCTGCTGGCGTGGTTGAATCCGGAGTCCCCAAACCCTGACTCAGATGCAACAGATGACGACGTGGTAGGTATTCTGGTTCCAGCACATAAACATCATGCACAAACTTATGAGCTTGAAACATGTCAAATTTACTGAGATATTTTAATAAACAGCTTTAAGAAAGTTACAGAAGGGGCACCCCGGTAGCTCACCTGGTAGAGCGCGTACCACATATCAAGGCTGAGTCCTTACCACAGTGGCCTGGGTTCAAATCCGGCCCAGGCCCTTTGCTGCATGTCATCCCCCTCTCCCCCCTGCTTTTCCTCTCTCTCTCTACTGTCACTGTCAAATAAAGCAGAATGCCAAAAAAAATTATCTAAAAAAAAAAAAAAAGTTACGGACTTCCGGTGATGCACAAACATGGAGTAGACGCATCTGTTCCATGCATCTGTTCCCCGCAACGAACTCTTAATAAGTAATATTTTTTGCCCAATATTTTGCTTACTTTTTGTCTTCTAACGAACAGCACACTTTTAATCCTGTATCTTACAAAACCATGGCCTCGAGATCCAGCAAACAACCAAAAAAAGACAATAACGTCACCAAAAAGGCAGACTTGCTAGCTAGTGGCACCGACATGTCCACTCTGACTGCTTTGCTTGAAAACCTCATAGTGACCATATCAGCCGAATTTAAGTCAGCGTTTTCAACCTTCGAAGCAAAGCTGGAGACAATTCAGACCACCGTCTTGGACCACGAGCAGCGAATCGGCTCTCTCGAGCTAAACGCAGAAATGATTAGCCAGAGCACTCAAGCCTTAGAGACGAGGTGTGCAGACCTAGCTAGCAACAACGTTAAATTGAAAGCCAAAGTTATGGATTTGGAGGGACGGAGCCGCGGAAACAACATCCGCATCATTGGACTGCCAGAGTCAATCAAGCAGCTGCATCATGGCACTGCCCAGAGTCAACCGAGGGGCCCCAGCCAAGAGTTTTCTTTTCTGAACTTCTGGTCAAGTTACTTGGCGACAAAGTTCTGGACCCATTACCTTCAGTAAAAATTCAGTAGTTACACAGTCAGTAAAAATCTGGGCCCAGTTCAGAAAACATTTTGGTTTGCATAGGCCCTCTACTCATGCTCCAGTTTTTAATAATTGTACATTTGGTCCTTCATTGACACTTTTCATTCCATATTTGGTTTAACAGTGGCGTTAAGCCCATTGATGATTTTTACAGTAACGGTATATTCATGTCTTTTGCTGAACTCTCCACTCAGTTTGGCCTACCCAATTCCTACATGTTTCTTTTTTTTTTTTTTTTTAAATCAGGCATTTTGTACAAAGACAGTTCCCTCACGTCCCCAATACCTTTTTAACTCTGGATCCACAGCAGAAACACCTCATCTCTACTATTTACAGCCTAATTGACTCACTAAACTCAGGCCTTTTTGCCCAAACAAAAAACTCTTGGGAGATAGACCTAGGTATTGAGCTACCAGAAGATAGGTGGAATCACATTCTTAAGCTCTTCCACTCATCCTCAATTTGGGCCAGGTGTGGCCTGCTACAACTTAAGATTCTGCATAGAATCCACTATACCAATGCTAGGTTAGCAAAGATGTACCCCAACGTCAGTGACGCTTGTAATAGGTGTAAATACTAACCCGCTAACCTTATACATATGTTTTGGTCCTGTCCCAGGCTACTAGACTACTAGACAAAAATATTTGAAATGCTGGGGGATGCTTATAACATGATCATTGATCCTAACCCACTTACAACAATATTTAGCATTCCACCCGAAGTAAAATTTCCCTTACCATTGCAAAAGGTCCTGGTTTTCACAACTTTATTGGCCCGTCGTCTCATTCTTTTAAAGTGGGAACATATTTCACCTCCCACTCATGATCGATGGATTAAAGAGGATCTACAATGTATCAAACTTGAAAAAATCAGATTCTGCCTTAAAGGCTCCCCGATCCTTTAATAAAACATGGAGACCCTTCTTGGACAATATAAATATGACAGTTCTGCCTGACCCTGAGGACAGCTGAGCTCCCTCCCTGTTTTCCTCTCCCCCTCCCCATCCTCTTCTTTCTTAATTTTCTTTTAATTCTATTTTCGATTTCATTTATTTATTTTACATGTATGTATATTTGTATATATGTATATGTATTGATATGTATATGTATACATACACTACCGTTCAAAAGTTTGGGATCACCCAAACAATTTTGTGTTTTCCATGAAAAGTCACACTTATTCACCACCATATGTTGTGAAATGAATAGAAAATAGAGTCAAGACATTGACAAGGTTAGAAATAATGATTTGTATTTGAAATAAGATTTTTTTTACATCAAACTTTGCTTTCGTCAAAGAATCCTCCATTTGCAGCAATTACAGCATTGCAGACCTTTGGCATTCTAGCTGTTAATTTGTTGCGGTAATCTGGAGAAATTGCACCCCACGCTTCCAGAAGCAGCTCCCACAAGTTGGATTGGTTGGATGGGCACTTCTTTGAGCAGATTGAGTTTCTGGAGCATCACATTTGTGGGGTCAATTAAACGCTCAAAATGGCCAGAAAAAGAGAACTTTCATCTGAAACTCGACAGTCTATTCTTGTTCTTAGAAATGAAGGCTATTCCATGCGAGAAATTGCTAAGAAATTGAAGATTTCCTACACCGGTGTGTACTACTCCCTTCAGAGGACAGCACAAACAGGCTCTAACCAGAGTAGAAAAAGAAGTGGGAGGCCGCGTTGCACAACTGAGCAAGAGGATAAGTACATTAGAGTCTCTAGTTTGAGAAACAGACGCCTCACAGGTCCCCAACTGGCATCTTCATTAAATAGTACCTGTTAGAGCCTGTTTGTGCTGTCCTCTGAAGGGAGTAGTACACACCGGTGTAGGAAATCTTCAATTT
Source organism: Lampris incognitus (assembly GCF_029633865.1). Classification (NCBI taxonomy): domain Eukaryota; kingdom Metazoa; phylum Chordata; class Actinopteri; order Lampriformes; family Lampridae; genus Lampris; species Lampris incognitus. The sequence continues at coordinate 16,949,585 of NC_079216.1, read as the reverse complement.
CTTAGCAATTTCTCGCATGGAATAGCCTTCATTTCTAAGAACAAGAATAGACTGTCGAGTTTCAGATGAAAGTTCTCTTTTTCTGGCCATTTTGAGCGTTTAATTGACCCCACAAATGTGATGCTCCAGAAACTCAATCTGCTCAAAGAAGTGCCCATCCAACCAATCCAATTTGTGGGAGCTGCTTCTGGAAGCGTGGGGTGCAATTTCTCCAGATTACCTCAACAAATTAACAGCTAGAATGCCAAAGGTCTGCAATGCTGTAATTGCTGCAAATGGAGGATTCTTTGACGAAAGCAAAGTTTGATGTAAAAAAAATCTTATTTCAAATACAAATCATTATTTCTAACCTTGTCAATGTCTTGACTCTATTTTCTATTCATTTCACAACATATGGTGGTGAATAAGTGTGACTTTTCATGGAAAACAAGAAATTGTTTGGGTGATCCCAAACTTTTGAACGGTAGTGTATATAACAATTATCTTTTGTGTGTGTATACATGTATATGCGTATATATATATATATATATATATATATATATATATATATACAGTGTTTTTCCGTCTGCTTCTTTTGCTTTTCCAATGGAGGGTGCAGTTGGGTGGGTTGAGGGTGGGTGGTTGGTGGGTTTGGTTTTCATAGGGTAAAACTCATAGGCATGTTTACTTTTTTTCTTTGTCTTATAAACCTGTGCAAAAATGCAATAAAAAGATAATTTAAAAAAAGTTACAGAAAACCAAATGACACCATGCAGATGATTTTATGACTGTTTACATCTCACAAATATTGAGGGGCAGGGCCTGTGTGTGTGCATGTACGGGAGGCTTTAAATCAGCACCATCAGTGTACACGTACTACTTCTCAGCTATCTGAAATGTCTGACATCTCCTGCTTCCTTGTCTCATTTCAGGACAGACATATTGAACCCAGCAAGGTCAGGATACTGGTGCATTCTGCCCTTCCCTTGGAGCCCTGCTCCAACTTGTGCGATGCCCCGATCACTAAGCCACTCCGAAAGGTAAAGAACCAAGTTCTCTTGAAAGAAAACTAATCTATTTATTCTGTCTTTCTTTCTCTCTTTGTTGTTCTCTCTTTTAGTTTATTCATCTGTGTAATTCAGGGACAATGCCCATAGATAAAGTTAAAAAATTTAAATATGATTGACTATTGCTTGACTCACTAATAAGAGGCAGTGGAAACTTGTCTGTGGTTATTTTTACTGTTAACAGGGTTCCCAAGGTCATGGACCGATACAGTGCATCCGGAAAGTATTCACACCCCTTCACTTTCCCCACATTTTGTTATGTTACAGCCTTTTCCCAGAATGGATTAAATTCCTTTTTTTTTCTCATCAATCTACCCACAATACCCCATAATGACAAAGTGGAAAAGGTTTTGTAGACATTTTTGAAAATTTATTAAAAATAAAAAACTGAAATATTGCATGTACATAATAAGTATTCACACCCTTTGCTATGACACTCAAAATTGAGCTCAGGTTCATCCTGTTTACACTGATCATCCTTGAGATGTTTCTACATCTTGATTGGAGTCCACCTGTAGTAAATTCAATTGATTGGACATGATTTGGAAAGGCACACACCTGTCTATATAAGGTCCCACTGTTGACAGTGCATGTCAGAGCAGAAACCAAGCCATGAAGTCAAAGGAATTGTCTGTGAACCTCCGAGACAGGATTGTATCGAGGCACAGATCTGGGGAAGGGTATTAAAAAATTTCTACAGCTTTGAAGGTCCCGAAGAGCACAGTGGTCTCCATCATTCGTAAATGGAAGAAGTTTGGATCCACCAGGACTCTTCCTAGAGCTGGCCGCCTAGCCAAACTGAGCAATCGGGGGAGAAGGGCCTTGGTCAGGGAGGTGACCAAGAACCCGATGGTCACTCTGACAGAGCTCCAGCGTTCCTCTGTGGAGATGGGAGAACCTTCCAGACGGACAACCATCTCTGCAGCACTCCACCAATAGGGCCTTTATGATAGAGTGGCCAGACGGAAGCCCTGCTCAGTAAAAGGCACATGACAGCCCACTTGGAGTTTGCCAGAAAACACCTAAAAGACTCTCAGACCATGAAAAACAAGATTCTCTGGTCTGATGAAACCAAGATTGAACTCTTTGGCCTGAATGCCAAACGTCACGTCTGGAGGAAAACAGGCACCTCCTGTCACCTTGCTCATACCATCCCTACAGTGAAGCGTGGTGGCAGCATCATGCTGTGGGGATGTTTTTCAGCAGCAGGAACTGGGAGACTAGTCAGGATCGAGGGGAGATGAATGGAGCAAAGTACAGAGAGATCCTTGATGAAAACCTGCTCCAGAGCGCTCAGGACCTCAGACTGGGGCGAAGGTTTACCTTTCAACACGACAACGACCCTAAGCACATAGCCAAGACAACGAAGGAGTGGCTTCGGAACAAGTCTGTGAATGTCCTTGAGTGGCCCAGCCAGAGCCCAGACTTGAACCCCATTGAACATCTCTGGAAAGACCTGAAAATAGCTGTGCAGTGACACTCCCCATCTAACCTTAGAGAGCTCGAGAGGATCTGCAGAGAAGAGTGGGAGAAATACCCTAAATATAGGTGTGCCAAGCTTGTAGCTTCATATCCAAGAAGACTTGAGGCTGTAATTGCTGCCAAGGGTGCCTCAACCAAGTACTGAGTAAAGGGTGTGAATACTTATGTACATGCAATATTTAAGTTTTTTATTTTTAATAAATTTGCAAAAGTTAATACAAAACCTTTTTTGCTTTGTCATTATGGGGTATTGTATGTAGATTGATGAGAAAAAAAAAGGAATTTAATCCATTTTGGAATAAGGCTGTAACATTAATAAAATGTGAGGAAAGTGAAGGGGGTGTGAATACTTTCCAGATGCACTGTATGCAGTTTGATACTAGTCTTTTCAAGACCTGTAAAGTTCTTGCAAAATGTTTACATATCCCTGGAGACTTGGGAAAATTTTGCAAAGTATTTTGTTCCCATACCTGAAAAGGTGCTTTCATAAATCCATTTTTATCTTTGAAACGATATGTTTTTTCTATAGGCGGCACGGTGGCGCAGTGGTTAGCGCTGTCGCCTCACAGCAAGAAGGTCCTAGGTTCGAACTCTGGGGTTGTCCAGCCTTGGGGGGGTCATCCCACGTCCTTTCTGTGTGGAGTTTGCATGTTCTCCCCGTGTCTGCAGTGGGTTTCCTCCGGGTGCTCCGGTTTCCCCCACCATCAAAAAGACATGCATGTTAGGGTTAATACTCCTGTCTGTGCCCCCTGACCGAGGTATGGCAAGAAGAACTGGAGTTGGTCCCCGGGCGCTGCACGGCGGCTGCCCACTGCTCCTAGCTACACAGCTAGGATGGGTTAAATGCAGAGGAAGAATTTCCCCATGGGGATCAATAAAGTAATAAAATAAATGTAAAAAAAATTGCTTGTGCGCGCGTGCGTGTGTGCATGTGCGCATGCACGTGTATTTGTTTGTTTGATACGGGTCTGTCTGTCTGCAGGTCTTAATAGAGGAGGGTTACTCTGGTCCCTCCATGGCGGAGCGTTACTGTTGGTCAGCTGTGGCTCGAGGCTGTGACACCATCCTCATCTCCCACAGTGCAGAGCACCCCTTGAGTTACCTCCCCGCTCTCCTCACCAACCTGCAGCTGTCCTGTAGCATTTCCACCCCCGCATCTCTCACTGGGGTGAGTTCCATAATTTGGAAGGCAGGAAGGTTGTTAGGATACCAGTGAGGTCGCAGGGCTGAGATCATGGCTATGATGGTGAAACAGAAATGTTCTAGGATGCTGGTCACTTCTAATGTATGGAGTGTAATATCACTAGAACATTACAGCATTGCAGCTCAATAATAATCATCTGTCCATTTCAATGGTAAATGAGCCACTGTTGTGAATTGCTGAAGAACCCATTCCACCTAAATACTGGGAATCTGTCAGGGTTTTTTTGTTTGATTTTAAATTTAATTTCTCCAGGGAAGATATGCTTTAGCACTTGTTTTTTCACCATCACACTTTTTCACAATTGTATACTTGTACATCTTCACATTTGGATGATGCTCAGTGTAACAACAGTTTATAACTCAACCATTGGGATCTGTCAAGAACAACTAGTTTTTGTACTGTCTGCTTTGCTGGAGCAATTTGTGTTGGTTTCCATGCTCAAGGGTTCTATGGTGGTAGTTTATGAGGGACAGTAGAGAGTCCTCTCTTTCCTTAACTTGCCTGGACTTTTCTGGTTGGACCTAAATTCTGATATTCTTCTGACAACTCTACATCTCTTAAGGTTCTTATTTTCCCTGTTTTAAAAGATGGTATTCACCACTAAAAGGCTTTTATTCTAAAATGCTGCGTAGCGGTTTAGAAAAAAATGAAAAATCCCAAACAAAATTTTATAAATTAAAGTCATCATGTATAAAACTTACCTGGGTTTAACTTAGCTGTTATTTATTAACACGGAAATCCGGGATTTGTTATCCATCTGGACCATGGAGTCAGGTTACATAATATGAACTAGCGTCTTTACCGTGGTTGAAGACACTGCATGCACCGACCAGCCAGAACATTAAAACCACCTGCCTAATACTGTATAGGTCCTCTTCGTGCCGCCCAAACAGCTCTGACCCATCAAGGCATGGACTTCACAAGACCTCTGAAGGTGTCCTCTGGTATCTGGCACCAAGACGTTTGCAGCAGATCCTTTAAGTCCTGTTAGTCGCGAGGTGGTGCCTCCATAGATTGGACTTGTTTTTCCAGCACATCCCACAGAAGTTCGATCGGATTGAGATCTAGGGAATTTGAAGACCATGGTGTGACACCTTACACTCTTTGTCATGTTCCTCAAACCATTCCTGAACAATTCTTGCAGTGGAGACAATACAATACAAAATTATTAATCCTGCTAGGGGCAATTTGTTTGGAGCAGCTTGTTGTACGCAAAACACAGTAACATGCAAACAAATAACACAAACGATAAATGATAAGACTCCAGGGAGCTAAATGTGGAATAAAAGCTAAAACATCTACAGTTAAGGTCAAAATTATTAGCCCCCAAGGAACTATGGAACATTTCCCTAAAATTCTGTCCAATGTTTGCATCATTCATAAAACTTTACATAGGAAAACATTCATCAATGTTAAGGCCCCTATTTAGTACATTTTGGAATGTAAAATAAATCTTCAGGTTCGCTTTATAGTAGTAGTTAAAATTGAGGTGGTCAAAATTATTAGCCCCCATGTGATTTTTTTTGCTTTCAAAACACACCTGAGCGATCAATCAGCTTTCAAGCTTTGGAGAGGAAAATAGTCAGAGATGTCAACAACAATCCCCGGATCTCTGTCAAGATGATTGTTGCTGAACTGGCCTCTTCTTGACTTGATGTTTCAAGGAAGACTGTTGTGAGGGCTCTTGATCGTGGTGGGCTTCGAGGTCATCGTCCAAGAAAAACTCCATTGCTCACACAGCGGCACACCAAAGCCAGACTGAAGTTTGCCCGTGAACATTTGAAACATGGGCATGAGTTTTGGAAGTCTGTCCTTTGGTCTGATGAGACTAAACTTGAGCTGTTTGGGCACATGGGTGGTGCTTTTGTTTGGCGAAGGAAGGGAGAGGCCTTCAACCCTAAAAATACAGGGGTCCGGTGGTGGAGGTGGAGGGTGGTGTAGCGGTCTAAGCATCGGCTTTGTGTCGATGCAGTTGACCACTGGGGACCGGGGTTCGCGCCCCGGTCTCGTCAGATCCGACTATGGCTGGACTCGATGAAGCAGCAATAATTGGCAATGCTGTCTTCGGGAGAGGGGTGGAGTCGGCTTGTGTTCGACACATGAGTGCGTCTCTGTGTGTGTCGGAAAAAGCAGTGGTTCAGCCTGGATTCGCCTTGTCAGGAAAGTGGGGAGGTGTCTCCTTCGAGACTGCCGGCCGGAGAGACGCAGTTGGCGAACGCATGCAGTATGAGGGTGGGCGTTTGAACTAAAATAGGGATTGATTGGCCACTTAATTGGGGGAAAAATCAGAAATACATTTTTTTTTTTAATACAGTTGCTAGAGTTAAACATGGTGGTGGGAGCATAATGCTGTGGGGCTGTTTTGCTGCTTCAGCAGGCACAGTGAATCTTGTTCGGGTGCATGGGATGATGAAGAAAGAAGATTATGTTGACATTTTGAAGGATAATGTAAAGAAATCTGCTGCCAGTTTAGCTTTAGGTCGCTACTGGGTCTTCCAGCAAGACAATGACCCGCAACATACATCCAAGTTGGTCCAAAACTTTTTGAAGGGCACCAAAATCAAGGTCCTGGAGTGGCCTTCTCAGAGCCCAGATCTCAATCCTATTGAGAATCTGGCAGGAGCTCAAGGTTAATGTCCATGCTGGGAAACCACGCAATTTGGGTGAGCTGGAGCAATTTGCGATGGAAGAATGGGTTAAGATCCCTCAAGAGACATGTGCCTACCTCATTAGGAACTACCATAAGAGGTTGTTGTCAGTTGGGGGTCAGAAAGGTTATACTATTGACTATTAACTGTCAGAGGGCTAATAATTTTGGCCTTGTCATTTTTGTTTTTTCTTGTTTCAATTCAGCGCATCAGTAAAATATCTTAAATCAAGCTTAGTGGAGATTTTGTCTTTGTGCTTTTGGAAGCAATTAAACTATAAACACTTTTGGTTATGGTCATTTCCGTGGAAAAGTTAAGAGTTTTGTTTAATTTCATAAAGGGGGCTAATAATTTGACCGTAACTATATAAGTAATTAATAATATTGATAGGCTAGATCAGCGGTGGCTAACCATGTGCCATGGAGAGCCATGTGTATGCAGGTTTTCATTCCAGCCGGACTCCACTCCAGGTGATTTCACTGATACATTCTTCCTCTGTGGTTGAATGGTTGCTAATCAGTGATATCACCTGGTGTGGAGTCCGGCTGGAATGAAAACCTGCATACAAATGGCTCTCCATGGCAAATGGTTACCCACCCCTGGGCTAGATGAACTTGGTAAACGCAATAAAACAATCGCATAATAAAATAAAAAACTAGGGAGCATGTAGTAGTCACAAAAGGAGTGAATGATTCAGAATAATGGGTACTTTTATAAGCAGGTAAAACATAATGACGCCCTGGTCGCAACAGAGAAAATTGATGTGTTCCAAAATCTCAGCGGTGAGATACTCCAACACAGCCGCCAGGTAGACCAGGGCACCGGCACCGACATGCTCTGCATAGTTCCTTTACGGAGGAGTCTGTGAACACGGCCCACAGGGAACTGAAGCCCGGCCTGCGATGAACGGGTCTTGGCCTTGGCCCTTGCCTTTCCACTGGTCTTTCGTCTTCTGCTCATGTTTGAATTGCTTCGTATAGTTAAACACTGAAAGATTTTTGTCCAGAAGAAGCCAAAATACTAACTGCTTTCTGGAGAATTTGTTACTTGCAAAAAGGATTCAGATCTCTGTTTCACCCCGGTGATCTTAGAACAGATTTTAACAATGCTGTTCAGGCATTTTCTGTCTTTTACTGTGAGGCTGTGAAACCAGCATATAAAGAAAAACTCGGAAGATTCTCAATAAAAGATTGATAAAAGCGACAGAGGATGACGGGACCGACAGAAAATAAATTTAGCTACGGAGAAGGTGAATTCTCTTTTGCCCCCGCTTCACAGAAGCGTCAGTGTTCACATCAAATTTAAGGTGATCATCAATAATAGTACCCAAATATTTGCATGATGTAACCATTTCCACACTTGCGTTATGTATGATGCAGTCTGACTGCACCAATAATCAGTGTGGCACCCTATTGTCCATTTATTTTTTCGTTTGGATTTTAACCAGTTTTTCTTCCCAATTGTACCCTTCCAATTACCCTGCTCTTCCGAGCCGTCCCGGTCGCTGCTCTGCCCCCTCTGCCGATCCGCGAAGGGCTGCAGACTACCACATGCGTCCTCCGATACATCTGGAGTCACCAGCCGCTTCTTTTCACCTGACAGTGAGGAGTTTCACCAGGGGGACGTAGCGCGTGGGAGGATCACACTATTCCCCCCAGTTCCCCCTCCCACCTGAACAGGCACCCCGACCGACCAGAGGAGGCGCTAGTGCAGCGACCAGGACACATACCCACATCCGGCTTCCCACCCACAGACTCGGCCAATTGTGTCTGTAGGGACGCCCAATCAAGCTGGAGGTAACATGGGGATTCGAACCAGCGATCCCTGTGTTGGTAGGCAATAGAATAGACCGCTATGCTACCCAGACGCCCACCCTACTGTCCATTTAGAGATGTTTCTAGTGGAGCGTCATGTCCACCCACTGAGCCCCATTAATCCACACGAATGACGAGTGAATTTTAAATCCTTAATTACATTCCTTAAATCCCTGTAAGTTGCAAGGTAGAGCTGCCGTGGATGGGACTTGTCAGTCTAGCACATCCCACAGATGCTCAATCAGACTGAGAGCTGTAGAATTTGGAGGCCAGGGCAACAGCTTGAACACTTCATCATGTTACTTAAACCATTCCTTAACAATGTGTACGGTGTGGCAGGGTGCATTATCCTGCTGAAAGAGGCCATTGCCATCAGGGAATACCATTACCATGAAGGGGTGTACTTGGTCTGCGACAATGTTTAGGTAGGTGGTACATGTCATATTAATATCCACATGAATGCCAGGACCCACAGTTTCCCAGGAGAACATTTCCCGGAGCATCACATTTCCTCCACCGGATTGCTATCTTCCTTTAGTACATCCTGGTGTCATCTCTTCCCCAGGTAAATGATGCACATGCACCTGGCTGTCCACATGATGTAAAAGTAAACGTGATTCATCAGACTAGGCCACCTTCTTGCATTGCTCCGTGGTCCAGTTCTGACACTCGCATACCCATTGTAGGCGCTTTGGCGGTGGGTAGGGGTCATCATTGGCACTGAACAGTTTGTGGCTATGCAGCACCATATGCTGCAAGCTGCAATATACTGTGTTCTGATATCTGTCTATCATAGCCAGTATTAACTTATTCAGCAATTTGAGCGACAGTTGCTCCTCTGTGGGATGTAATGAGATAATCAATGTTTGTTGTATACTGCTGTTGAAATATTTGACCAAGTAGAACAAACACTGGTACAGTGGCAAATGCGTCCCTACTTGAACAGAAAAAGATTGAAACATTATGATGTGGTGATGCTTCTGTTGGACAGCTAATCTACCAATTCTACAGTCAGTATTAGAGAAGAGCCATGTTCTCTTGCAGTTTGATGTTGTTTCAAATGTATTAGATTGCCTTTGTTGAAGGATGCATAATATTGAATATTTAGCTGGTAACGGGCAGCACGGTGGCGCAGTGGGTAGTGCAGTCACCTCACAGCAAGAAGGTCCTGGGTTCGAGCCACGGGATAGTCCAACCTTGGTGCATCATCCCGGGTCGTCCTCTGTGTGGAGTTTGCATGTTCTCCCCGTGTCTGTGTGGATTTTCTCCGGGGGCTCCGGTTTCCTCCCAGTCCAAAGACGTGTGAGTCAGGTGAATTGGCCATACTAAGTTGTCCCTAGGTATGAATGTGTATGTGTGTGTGTTTGGCGGGGGGGGGGCTGTGATGGCCTGGCAGCCTGTCCAGGGTGTCTCCCCGCCTGCTGCCCAATGACTGCTGGAATAGGCTCTAGCATCCCCGCGACCTTGAGAGCAGGATAAATGGTTCAGATAATAGATGGATGGATTCAGCTGGTAACCACTAATTTCCACCATCGTTTCAGTTGATACCAATATTGATATTTTTCATTTCATTACAATACTGCAATGTATTGTAATGAAAGTGTACACAGGTGGACTATATCGATGTAAAAGGGATTGGAGACTGCAAGGTGGTGACAGGGGAGAACGTAGCTAGGCAGCATCGGATGGTCGTCTGTAGGATGACTTTGGAGACCAAGAAGAAGGAGCAAGTGAAGGCAGAGCCGAAGATCAAATGGTGGAAGTTGAAGAAGGAAGACTGTTGTGTGGAGTTCAGGGAGGAGTTAAGACAGGCACTGGGTGGTAGTGAAGAGTTGCCGGATGGCTGGGCAACCACTGCAGAAATAGTGAGGGAGACAGCTAGGGAGGTACTTTGTGTTTCATCAGCACAGAGGAAGGAAGACAAGGAGCCTTGGTGGTGGATTGAGGAAGTACAGCAAATTATACAGAGGAAGAGGTTGGCAAAGAAGAAGTGGGATGGTCACAGAGATGAAGAAAGTAGACAGGAGTACAAGGAGATGCAGCGTAAAACAAAGAGAGAGGTAGTGAAGGCAAAGGAAATGCATATGGTGAGTAGTGAGAGGTTAGACACTAAGGAAGGAGAAAAGGACTTGTACCGACTGGCTAGACAGAGGGACCAAGCTGCGAAGGATGTGCAGCAAGTTAGGGCGATCAAAGATAGAGATGGAAATGTGCTGACAAGCGAGGAGAGTGTGCTGAGAAGGTGGAAGGAGTACCTTTAGGGGCTTATGAATGAAGAAAAAGAGAGCAAGAAGGTTGGATGATGTAGGGATAGTGAATCAGGAAGTTCAGTGGATTAACAAGGAGGAAGTGAGGGCAGCTATGAAGAGGATGAAGAGTGGAAAGGCAGTTGGTCCTGATGACATACATGTGGAAGCATGGAGATGTTTAGGAGTGATGGCAGTGGAGTTTTTAACTAGATTGTTTAACACAATGTTGGGAAGTGAGAGGATGCCTGAGGAGTGGAGAAGAAGTATACTGGTACCGATTTTCAAGAACAAGGGCGATGTGCAGAACTGTAGCAACTACAGAGGTATACAGTTGATCAGCCACAGCATGAAGATATGGGAAAGAGTAATAGAAGCTAGGTTAAGAGGAGAAGTGACAATTAGCGAGCAGCAGTATGGTTTCATGCCATGAAAGAGCACCACAGATGTGATGTTTGCTTTGAGAATGTTGATTGAGAAGTATAGAGAAGACCAGAAGGAGTTGCATTGTGTCTTTGTAGATTTAGAGAAAGCCTATGACAGAGTGCCAGGAGAGGAGGTGTGGCATTGTATGAGGAAGTCAGGAGTTGCAGAGAAGTATGTAGGAGTGGTGCAGGATATGTATGAAGGAAGTATGACAATGGTGAGGTGATCAGTTGGAATGACAGATGGGTTCAAGGTGGAGGTGGGATTACATCAAGGATCGGCTCTGAGCCCTTTCTTGTTTGCAATGGCAATGGACAGGTTGACGGACAAGATCAGGCAGGAGTCTCCATGAACGATGATGTTCGCGGATGACATTGTGATCTGTACTGAGAGTAGGGTGCAGGTTGAGGAGAGCCTGGAGAGGTGGAGGTATGCACTGGAGAGAAGAGGAATGAAAGTCAGTAGGAGCAAGACGGAATACCTATGCGTGAATCAGAGGGAGGACATGGGAAAGGTCAGGATGCAACGAGTAGAGGTGACGAAGGCGTATGAGTTTAAATACTTGGGGTCAACTGTCCAAAGTAACGAGGAGCGCAGAAGAGAGGTGAAGAAGAGAGTGCAGGCAGGGTGGAGTGGGTGGAGAAGAATGTCAGGAGTGATTTGCGACAGAAGGGTACCAGCAAGAGTTAAAGGGAAGGTTTACAAGATGGTTGTGAGACCAGCTATGTTATATGGTTTGGAGACAGTGGCACTGATGAAAAGACAGGGGCGGAGCTGGAGGTGACAGAGTTGAAGATGCTAAGATTTTCATTAGGAGTGACGGAGAAGGACAAGATTAGGTACAATTATATTAGAGGGACTGCTCAAGTTGGACGGTTTGGAGACAAAGCAAGAGAGGCAAGATTGAGATGGCTTGGACATGTGTGGAGGAGAGATGCTGGGTATATTGAGAGAAGGATGCTGAATATGGAGTTGCCAGGGAAGAAGAAAAGAGGAAGGCCAAAGAGGAGGTTTATGGATGTGGTGAGGGAAGACATGCAGGTGGCTGGTGTGTCAGAGGAAGATGCAGAAGACAGGAAGGAATGGAAACGGATGATCTGCTGTGGTGACCCCTAACAGGAGCAGCTGAAAGTAGTAGTAGTAGTACAATACTGCCATGTAGATTCGTTTTCTATTATTCCCTGTTTGTTTGTTTTTGCCCCCCTATTTCTCCCCAATTGTACTTGGCCAATTACCCCACTCTCCTTGTCACTGCTCTGCCTCTTCTGCCAATCTGGGGAGCGCTGCATACTACCACATGCCTCCTCCGATACATGTGGAGTCGCCAGCCGCTTCTTTTCACCTGACAGTGAGGATTTTCGCCAGGGGGACGTAGCGTGTGAGAGGATCACACTATTTCCCCCAGTTCCCCCTCACCCCCAAACAGGCGCCCCGACCGACCAGTGGAGGCGCTAGTGCAGTGACCAGGACACAGGCCCACATCCGGCTTACCACCCGCAGACACGGCCAATTGTGTCTGTAGGGACGCCTGACCAAGCCAGAGGTAACACGGGGATTCGAACCGGCAATCCCTGTGTTGGTGGGCAACAGAATAGACTGCCATTCCGCCTGGATGCGCGGATCCTGGGAACTGTTAACTCGACAGCACACAGATGACACTTGAGGCTACAACTTGTTTGTAGTTCTTGCTGCTTGAGGAAGGGACAGATTGGGGAAATTGTGTATTTCAGCTTTAAAAAGTACCATCATCTGGTTTAATGATTTTCTGAAAAAATGTGTCCCCTCTGGAACCAAGTTCTTAATCTATAACACGTCTGACACACAGTGATGCTTTGTCTGTGCTGTGTATGTGTTCAGCCCAAGGCAGTGATCCTGTGCCCTGGCTGGGAGAAGGCCCAGATGTTGACTGACCAGCTGGAGAAGTGTAAAGTCAAGAAGATCTTCCAACCCATGACTGTAGTGCTGGGTGTGGCCAAGGATGAGGCCAGGACCGTCAAGATCCCCCAAAACTGTAAACCTGTTGTTGCTAATGATTAGGACTACATCATCAATAGTAAAAAATATTGTTGATTCCTGTGGATACTGTTGTGGGTGAAAAACTACTGTTGAGCACATGGGCAGACAGTGCAACTGACATTTTGCAAACTGACTGCTGATGCAGCGATCAACCATCCAGCACTTGGCAACATATTTTTATCTCAGAATGGAGACTTACCCAGCAGCCTGTTTAGATGAATGGAGAACAGCGCACAATAGATAATGCAACATGACTAAAATGACATAGAAAGGAATATAGTGAAAAGGGGATATAGTGAAAAGAGGTTTCTGGGGAAAGCATAACGCATTCACATTATCCGGAGTGCGTTAGGGTTGCATACTATAAGATAATGGTAGGAAACAAATGAGCTAAGTGTTTAACAAACAAAGACATAAAATATCACGACAGTCAAGGAATTTTACACGGTATTTCTCATGTTATCTGTCAGCATACGCAACAATACCACATTTTAGAATCCACCGGAGTCTACTCAAATTGAACAGTTTCTTTTTTAATGTAAAATCTCTTGAGCTATAATTAATTTTCATTTAAGAGTCCCTTAGGTATTTGACTTCATTTTTGGGACATTTAAGTTAATTGATTCTCGTTGCCATTAATTTAGACTACAAACTTTGTATCAGGATATGACAATATCCACATTTCATCCTGATACAATGCAACTGAAAGACGAATGATGATATTGAATAACTGCCCAGCCCTTCTGTTACCCCAGTAACATGATTTTTTTTTTTTTTTTTTTTTTACTTTATAGCACCCAGTGAACAGACTACAGCTATATTCAAAAACTAAGATGGTGGATTTTATTTTGTTTGTCTAAGCAGGCTTGGTACTAGTGACCACACCCTTCAGCCTGGTCCGTCTGCTGGTCCACCACTGCTTCCTGTTCCTGCGTCTGTGTCACCTGGTGTTAGACCAGGTGGACCAACTCTTCTCTCTGGCACCAGACCAGGTGACGATTGACATTGTTTTCTGTGTTATCTGTTGATTTATTCTTTGTGTGATTATTCCCACTTCAGATTTCCACCTGTTTTGCGCTTGAAGGAAGGACGTGAAATCAATCTGTTTAACATCTGAAACAAGGTTTCGGCTACCTATACTATAATACACTATAAAACACTATAATAAAGCGCTTGATGACTCCACTGAGTGAAAACTAAACAACTAAGGCAAAAAAGAAAACTGGGTGCTGTGATAGCATTGCAAGTAATGGCACATCAAGTATGCACTCTAATCATCACCGAAGAGCAGGACCATCCTACGCAACATCAACATTTGAGTACCACAAAGCCCGGGAAAATAGAATAGAGTACTGATGCAAATACCAAGTAGACCCAGGCACGTCATTCTCGTAGAAAGAGTAAATGTGCGAAGTGCGAATGATGCGTAACTGGAGTTGTCACAAACGGTGAATTAGCAGCCATGAGCGAAATTCAAAATAAAAGCCCGAAAAGAGTTTCTAGAGAGACCAGAGCCTTGGTCACTGGGAATAGAGGATGCGGAGCAGACAGAAGCCTCATTCTCTCCATCACTGTGCTGCTCCTTACAGCGCAAGGCCATAGAAGACATTTTATTAGCAACTCCGATTCACAGCTGGACCTGGACTTTTCTTTTTCTTTTACATGTCGGATATAAATTAAATCTATAGTTTAGAACTTTTGCTTCAATTTTTGGCGTGTGATTTTGGCTCAAAGCTTTGCATCTCCTCCTGTCAGATGACAACCATCTTACAGCATTTCCAGAAGGTTACGTCCAGCCAGAAGTTGGTCTGCCCGAGGCAGGTCATTGCCGTTGGGAAACAGTGGGGCAGTTATATGGAGAACCTGCTGGCCGATTACATGTTCTCTCCCTGTGTTGTCATCTCTGCGGCGGAGGAGGCTGCACTCTACGGGGGCGTCCACCAGGTCAGTTAGGAGGGGAAGGTGCTTGATGGGCTATGGTAGGAGATGGCATGCAACAAAACAGTGAGTCAAGTCAAAACTTTATATAGCACATTTCATACACAGGCAACAAAATGTGCTTCACATAAAGTGTCAATACAGTCGAAACACAATCATAAAAGTGCAAATGTAGAAAATAAATATGCATATCAACAGGCATTAGTGCAGTTATACAGGAATTTGAGCAGAATATAAGAATATAAAAATATACAAAACACACTCACGCAAACCAAGAACTTAGCCATATGCTGTTGTGAAAGGAAAAGTTTTTAACCTGCTTGTAGAAGTGTTAAGTGTGGGGGGCCTCTCTCAAGTCATCAGGCAGGACATTCCATCTACTTGGGGCGTAAATACAAAAGGCAGTACAAGAGTACATCTATCGCCATTTTACAGTCCTTTCATTGCAATTATTCCCCAGTCCTCTGTGACTAGTACACATGGCCATTGTAACTTTGCATATGAAACCGGTCGTTGTTTTCGCTGGTTATGCCACTGCATTGTTTATAAGGGTGGGGACACCTGCAGTCAGCTTAGACTGAAGAGGTCACTTAGATGAGTGATGAAACGTTTCTCTCAATAAACGTTGTGTCCAGATGAACTGATAAAACTTTGTGATTTCCTTACCTGGACTATTGAACATGCATCAATACAATTAATCTGATTAGTTCCATATCCAAATTAAGGGAGTTAGACACAGTTGTAGAAAAGAGTGGAAGAAGTGGTTGATACACATCTGACATTTTGTTCTTTTGAGCCATAGATTGACTGTCAGTAGCTGTGTAATACTTTATCCTTTGTAATGTGAAAAGAAATGTTCAGCCATAGTAATATGGATTAGTTATGTCATGTTGCCCAACAACTATCAGAATACGCTTAAAAAAATGTAAAAACCAGCGTAGAAGTTAAGGTCTAGAATAGGGCTGCACAATTAATCGAATATTAATCGCAATCACGGTTTTGGCTTCCCACAGTTAAATGAACATGATCACCTGCAATATTGACGTATAAAATGCGTGCTCCGCTCATGGAACGCTCTGCTATATATCACATCAAGCGCTTCCTGAACTAACTGGCTGACCAATCACAGCTGTTCCCTTTAAGCGCCAACCCTGCAGCGGCAGCCTGTGCTAAAATGTTCTGGTTGGTGCGGCTGCAGTCTAGAGTAGACGAGTAAGGGCAAAATAAACATCAAATGTCCAGAGCAGAAGGCGAAGAGCTAGCCCCTCGAAACGGAGCATCATTCCTTGTTTGGAAATATTTTTGATTTAGGGCAAGTGACGTCAACCAAGAACAAGTCATATGCAAAGAGTGCCGTAGAATTGTGTGCGCCACAAAGCAACACAACTAATCTTTTCAACCACCTGAAAAAACAACACAAACTGCAGTACGATGAATGCGTGAAGGCCAAGAAGAACTACATTGCTAACGGTTAGTTCACTGAATCCCCGTCCCTGTCCGACGTCCACACAGACAGCCATAACAGCGACCCTGTACAGTGTGTCACCGTATCCATCCAGCTCCCACAGACTGAAATAACCCATCCAACCGCCTTCCATTTGGCCAAAGATATGTGTCCAATAAACACTGTGAGCAATGAAGGCTTCAGGAAAATGGCCAACACACTGGACAAAAGATATAGAGAGGGAAGTCACAGCTGTCGAGTACTTTGCGACTACCACTGACCTATGGTCAAGCAGACCACAATGGGAGCCGTACTTGAGCCTGACAGTTCATTACATTGTAATGAACTGTAATGAATCATTGATTGTAAAATGAATAGTCGATGCTTGCAAATGTAATTTTTCCCAAAAGACCACACCAGAGAATCTTAAAAGAAAATATATTTTGTCCCTAAAATCAATTAATAATTGTGATAAATAATTGTGATTATCATTTTGGCCATAATCATGCAGCCCTGGTCTAGAAATAGTCTGCAGTTTTAAAGGGAAGTTGTGAGGAAGCATGAGAAGTTCATATGGCATGAACTGGTCTGAAAGGTTTTGGTTTGTTTCTTGGCATTAGTGTTTAATTTGATACAGAAAACTAAGATTTCAAGTTTTAATGCAAATGGTCCCTTTTCGTGAGTTGTGTAGTTTTTCTGCTCTCAAACGAAAAGTTTCTCCCCTCTGACAGGTTATTCTCCACTCCCTGGAGAGAAACAAGATGTCGGCTCTGTTGAATGCGTTAGATTTCAAACCTGCTGTTAGACAGAAGACCCTCATAATTACCAACTCTATTGAGGATGTTGAACTAGTGTTTAAGGTGAAGTATCACACTGTTGTCAAACTTCATGAAGCGAAATGTGCATTTTTGTTTTGTTTTTGATGAATGGACAGAAAGGTCCTAACAGCCTAGATGCTTACCCACTTCAGCGTCTCTGGACACATCTTCCCCCTGTCCTGCAGGCTTTGAGTAGCGCATCAGCATTCTGTCTGAAGACTCACCAAGGGTTAACACACCAGTTGGACAGCATTGTTGAGATGTGGAGGAAGAATTCTGGCCCGGGCATTCAAGTCAACTTGGGTAACTGGAACATGTTCTACAAGTAGCTGACATTTATAACATTGCCATACTATGTTGTAGTCAGCAGTGGGCTCTGTGGAATAGTTAGTTTACTTTGCTCTACCCCTTGGTACCACAAACCGTGTCTGCACAAGTCCATTTCTCTTAATAGAGACACTCGTTTTAATCACTCCTGCCTTCCACACCTGGTTTGTGTCCTAACTGATCTGACTTGTTTCGTCTTATTTTTTATACGGATATGCGTGTAGATCAGGGGTGCACAACATACAACCAACCCATGGGCCAGACTCTGCCACACTATCAACTTGCCAATGAATCTGCCATGATAAAAACATTTAAAAGTAAATGGAGCGCCAACGACTAATTCATTAAGATAAACAAGTTAATTGTGATACTCCGCCTCCTAACAGTTTTCCAACATTTTAATTATTACTTCTTTGCATTTCATATTTTTGTTGTCTGAAATGGACATGAAATTAACAGTGATTTTTTTTTTTGCATCATGCATCACTGAAAACTCAAGCCCCCTATGATAATGAATTTACAGATTTCCATGTTATTTCACTGCTAACATGTCTTTGTTAAAGACAAATATGAGTTAAAAAGAAAAAAGGTTGATCTTGTGCATGGCAAGTTTAAATCCAGAAAGGATGCCCTTGTACCCCCCCCCCCCCAAATAATACTACTGTTAACATGCAAAGTGGGTTTTGATTGTGGTGAAAGAATGTAATTTCAGGGTGTCCGGGTAGCGTAGCGGTCTATTCCATTGCCTACCGACAGGGGGATTACCGGTTCGAATCCCCGTGGTACCTCTGGCTTGGTCAGGTCTCCCTACAGACACAATTGGCCGTGTCTGCGGGTGGGAAGCCGGATGTGGGTATGTGTCCTGGTCGCTGCACTAGCGCCTCCTCTAGTTGGTCGGGGCGCTTGTTCGGGGGGGAGGGGGAACTGGGGGGAATAGCGTGATCCCCCCATGCACTACGTCCCCCTGGTGAAACCCCTCACTGTCAGGTGAAAAGAAGCGGCTGGTGACTCCACATGTATCGGAGGAGGCGCCTATGTGGTAGTCTGCAGCCCGCCTCGGATCGGCAGAGGGGGTGGAGCAGTGACCGGGACAGCTCGGAAGAATGGTGTAATTGGCCGGATACAATTTGGGAGAAAAAGGGAGGGAACCCCGAGAGGGAACCCCCCCCCCCTCCAAAAAAAAGAAGAAGGCAATTTCTGAAGACATTCCAAAACCAGAACCCTAAAACTTCACAATCTACAAGAGGAGAAGAGAACACAAAACATAGAAATCTGGGGGGGGGGGGACAACCGGGGCGTTAATAAAGCTCGTTTGAAAAGAGATAAAAGGAGTCAGAGGCGGCTATCATTTGTGGTGAAATTTGCCTGTCCCTTCACCGACAAGTATGAAAGCTTGTTTGGTAGAGATAGAGATCTTGTATAGTAGAGGTCTCCCAAATATCAAACGTCTTTAAAAACAATCTTTCAAGAGCAAGCAGTCTGTACTGCAGCAAAGTAAATCACCTTTATTTTCTGCTTCTATGGACGAGCACAAACATGAGCAATAAAGCATAGCCCTCACTATTTATCCATGGTGTCGCTGAAATGTTTCAAGTCTATCAAGAACTTGCATCACTGGTGCCCTTTGTGGTGTGGAGCCACTGGGTCTGGCATTTTCTGTACCTTCAGAAATGCAGTCAAGGACCTGAATTTACCATGGAACAAGTTGGTACCTATCACAGCTTTGTGCTTCAAGACGTGCAGCAGGTGTCCACCAATAGATTTGAATAGTTCAGGAATGAAAAGGCTGTCCTTTTCATTTCTGGTGATGTGTAAAGTTGAAGTAACTGATCTCCGGTGCTCTTGGGATGAAGAGTAAGCACAGGGAGATAACATTCCTAGAATTGTACGGGTGTCTGGACTGGTATCAGTTTTCCGGTATCTTTCCAAATGCACAAAAGTGGATCTCCATGTTTGGAAACACTTGCGTATGTCAACTTAACGAATTACTTAATGAAGCTAATCAAGTCCTCTGCGAACAAGGGTGACAAATGATAACCTGCATGCAGTGCTCAGAGTTGCGACTACCTCACCTGGAATCAGACATAAACCAGTTGGTATTAGAGAAGTACCAATATGGAAAGATAGGGGAATAAGAAAAGAAGTGAAAGTCAGTCTACTTAAAGCACTCGTCTGGCCAGTGTTGTCATACGGAGCTGAAAGTTGGACACTGAAGAAAGCGATGGTGAACAGGATTTTGGGGACTACACCAGCAAAGCGCAAGAGAGGCTGACCAAGAAGGCAGTATCATGATGACATCAAAGAATGGCGTAGTCTGAAAATGTCAGTGGCAACAAGATCAGCTCAGGACAGAAAGAATTGGAGGAGACTTGTTTGGTGAGCATGTCCTCCTGATGGTGCTGGAGGCGTCCTCACTAACAAGGAGGCCGTGAAGAAGAAGAATTAGAGAAGTGCAGCAGTATACAGAAGTGACTAAGTGATTTCTTGAGTATAAATGACATCAATGTAAACGGAATCTTTTCTATATGACAGATTGTTCTGAATAAGTCTTTAAAAAATGAGATGGATGCCAGGCCTTAGTGGCCGTTTGCTGGATGTTTCTTCTTGAAATTGACCCTTGTCAACAGGTTGTTCACCCCTGCTGAAATTTCTGATTTTATTAGTTTTTCTGATTACCAAAATATCCATCTCTACTTTTTTTCGCGGTAATTACTCTCAAGAATACAGCAGATTAGCAGGTTGTTTAACCTAGAGTACAATTAATTCGTGACTTTACAGTGTTATCTGTTTTATTGGGGGAAAAATAAACAGAATTGATGAATCAGTGGATAACTGTTAATTTATTGTGCTGTGGCGGATACTAGGTTCTATGCCTCTCACCCAGCAGGACTGTGAGCTGGGGGCGTGGTTTACGTTCCCGGGCTTGCATGTGCAGGGTTGTTCCTGCTGTAGTTTGGTTTTGGAGCTGAGGACTCGCCTTCGTCTCCTGTGTTTTTCCTCATCCTGCCACATTGGTGATCCCGAATTGAACATGTTTGGAGCAGAAGAAGAGTGTGAATCCACTTCGGCCACGCCGCCCCAACTCTCACAGCCGGCCGTTCTCGCCGCAGCTGTGAAGCTCCCAGAGTTGTGGCAGAGCGACCCGGCTTCATGGTTCCAGCACGTCGAGGCGCTGTTCCACCTGCGTGGAATCTCCGCGGACGACTCCAGATACTATCTAGTCGTCGCTGCGCTGGACCAGCAGTCCACACGCCGGGCCATGCAGCTGTTGCGCGCCCCTCCGCAACACGATAAATACGTCGCCCTCAAACATCTTCTGCTCCGGAGGTACAGCCTATCTGCCGCAGAGAGGGCAGATAGAATCCTTTCCCTAGCCGGTTTGGGTGACGGGACGGCTGTGGATCTCATGGACAATATGCTGTTACTGCTGGGCTCGGACGAAGGTGGATTCCTTTTCCCGCACGTTTTCATGCGCCAGCTTCCGTCTCCTGTGCGTGCGGCTTTGGCTAACTCCCGTGTCTGGCCGCTGGTGACTGCCGAGGTTTGGCTGAGGAGGCCGATCGGGTCTTGCTGGCTACCAGATGGTTCTCTGTGAAGAGTGTGGCATCGGAGCCTCTGCAGCCGGCGTCGGAGGACGCGGACCCAGCAGTGGTGGCTGGAGTGACTGTCCGGAGATGGCGCGGGAGCGACCTCTGTTTCTTCCACCAGCGGTTCGGCGGCAAGGCGAGGCGCTGCGTCCCTCCGTGCACGTTTGAGGCGGCGGGAAACTCCAGGGCCAGCGCTCAGTAGCAGCTGTGGGCGCTGGCGGACGTAGTGAGCTGCTCTTCATTAAGGACACGATGTCAGGAAGACGGTTTCTGGTGGACTCAGGCTCGCAAAAGAGCCTACTCCCTCCTGCTAAGATAGACAGGTCGGCCGAAGGCGGCGGCCCACAGTTAAGTGCAGCTAACGGTTCGTCCATTGCGATGTTTGGCACAAGGTTGGTGACTGTTTGCTTCCACAGGCGCCATTTTGAGTGGGACTTTGTAGTGGCCGCCACTACTGTTCCTATTATCGGCGCGGATTTTCTGTGTGCTAATGGTCTGCTGGTTGATGTTGCAAACCGCCGTTTAATTGATGCTGTGTCTTTCGCCACTTTTCCGTGCGAGACGGGGAGCCGGGCCGTTAACACACGCTAACTTTTTAGCATTAGGTGATGTTTTTCAGTGTTTGCTGGCGGATTTTCCATCGGTGACTACGCCTGCCTTTTCCACCACGGTTACTAAGCACGGGGTAGAACATTTCATTCCCACTGTGGGACCGCCAGTTTTTGCATGCGCGTGGCGCCTCGACGCGGTAAAATTGGCTATAGCTAAGGAGGAGTTCGCCATCATGGAGCGTCTGGGTATAGTGAGGCGTTCCAACAGCCCGTGGGCCTCGCCGCTTCACATGGTGCCCAAGGCGGATGGGTCGTGGCGGCCTTGCGGCAACTTTCGCCACCTGAACAACGTCACCGCCAATGACCGCTGTCCCATCCCACACATACAGGACTTTTCCATACGCCTGGCAGGTACCACTATTTTCTCTAAGGTGGACCTGGTGTGCGGCTATCATCAGGTTCCTGTGCGCGCAGAGGACGTGCCCAAGACCGCAGTGATCACCCCATTTGGGCTTTTTGAGTTCATGCGCATGCCTTTTGGCTTGAAGGGGGCAGCGCAAACCTTTTAGAGTCTGATGGACTCGGTGTTGCGTGACCTTGCTTTCGTGTTCGTTTATCTCGACGACATATTAGTGGCCAGTTCGTCAGCTGAAGAGCACCTGGCGCACCTGAAACAGGTTGTCCGTCGTCTGGACGAACACGGCCTTTTAGTCCACCCGGCCAAGTGTCAGTTTGGACTGCCGGTGATTGACTTCTTGGGTCACCGCATTTCGCCAAAAGGGGCGGTCCCGTTGCCTTCTAAGGTGCAAGCGGTGGCGGAATTCCCCCGCCCAGTCTCTGTTAAGGCATTGCAGGAATTCTTGGGCATGGCGAATTTCTATAACCGTTTCCTCCCTCGCACTGCCCACCTCCTTCAGCGACTTTACGAAGCCCTGCAGCTTAAGAAGGCTAACGACCCTGTCGACTGGACTCCCGAACGGGTCCAAGTCTTTGACGGAGCTAAGTGTGCCCTGGCTAAAGCTGCCCTCCTCGCCCATCCCACACCCACGGCGTCCATGGCTTTAACAACCGATGCGTCTGATATAGCCGTGGGGGCTGTGGTTGAACAGCGTGTGGTGAATGCGTGGCAGCCACTCGCATTTTTTAGCCGCAAACTGCGAGATAGCGAGCGCAAGTACAGCGTTTTTGACCGGGAGTTGCTGGCACTGCACCTTGCGACCCGGCATTTCCGCTTCCTGCTGGAGGGTCGCCCATTCACGGCTTATGTGGATCATAAACCGCTGACTTTCGCCATGTCCAAGGTGACTGAGCCGTGGTCTGCTCGTCAGCAGCGCCACCTAGCGGTAATCTCCGAGTTCACAATGGACATTCAGCATGTGGCCGGGAAGTCCAACCCTGTTGCTGATTGTCTGTTGCGTGTGCTTGTGTGTCCTGTGCACCTCGGTGTGGATTTCTCCGCTATGGCTGCCGACCAGCCCAGCGACCTGGATGTCCTTGCCCTTAGGTCAACGCGTACCGGCCTCAAGCTAGAGGACGCTGTGATGCAGGAAGGCAGTCCTGCCCTCCTCTGCGATGTCTCCACCGGCCGTCCCCGCCCCGTTGTTCCAGTGGCCTGGCGCCGTCGAGTTTTCGATTCGATTCACTCCCTCTCGCACCCTGGAGTTCGGGCGTCGGTGAAGTTGGTTGGTTCCAAGTTCGTCTGGCCTGGCCTCCGCAAGGACGTCAAGGGGTGGGCAGCTGCATGTGTAGCGTGCCAGCGCGCTAAGGTCCACCAGCACACTAAGTCGCCCCTCGAACCGTTTCCGATCCCGGCCAGACGTTTCGACCACGTGCATGTGGACCTGGTGGGCCCTCTACCTTCTTCACAGGGTTTTACGCACCTGCTCACAATGGTGGATCGGACCACCAGGTGGTCAGAGGCTGTCCCTCTGTCCTCCACAACATCCTCGGATGTTGCACACGCTTTTCTTTCCTCCTGGGTCGCCCGTTTCGGCGCTCCATCGGATATCACCTCAGACAGGGGCCCCCAATTCGTGTCAGAGCTCTGGTCGGCACTTGCACGATCCTTGGGTGTGCAGGTACACCGCACTACCGCGTACCACCCTCAGGCTAACAGCTTGTGTGAATGTTTTCACTGGTCGCTCAAGGCAGCGCTGCGCTCTCGGATGGTAACTGGGTGGATCGTTTACCTTGGGTTATGCTTGGGTTGCGTTCGGCTCCTAAGGAGGACCTCAACGCGTCACCCGCTGAGCTGGTGCTCGGTCAGCTGCTCCGCATCCGTGAGGAATTTTTGCCTGGGAGTTCCGCTCCTCGACCCCGTCCGGCCGTTTATCCTTTTTTGTCCGACAGCACTCGGGTTCCAGGCCCCGTTCACCACTGTTTTCCGCCGTTCGTTCGTGCCTACGGAGCTCATGTCGGCTCGTTTTGTTTTTGTACGGCATGATGCTCACCGCTCGCCCCTCCAACCCCCATACGATGGTCCATTTCGGGTTCTCGAGACAAGTCCTAAGGGTTTTGTGCTGGATATGGGTGGGCGTAGGGAGCGTGTCACGCTTGATAGGCTTAAACCGGCGCACAGGGTGGCAGGCGAAGTTGTGTTTCCGGCCCAGGTTCCCTGTCGGGGTCATCCTCCTTCCAGGACACTAGGGGCTATGCCTCTCACCCAGCAGGACTGTGAGCTGGGGGCCTGGTTTATGTTCCCGGGCTTGCGTGTGCAGGGTTGTTCCTGCTGTAGTTTGGTGTTGGAGCTGAGGAATAAACATCAAACTCGCCTTCGTCTCCTGTGTTTTTTCCTCATCCTGCCACAGTGCGTGATTTTACACTGCTGATCCATTTGCTATGTCATCGGTCTACGTTTTAAACAAACAGTAATTTAACCATTTAACTGGGCAACATGTTGTGTATAGCACTTATTGAAACTTGGACTTGTCAAGAAAATAGAAAAAGAACTTCACTTCTGTGGGGTATGACTTTTTGGCCTCTGTTACCTTTCTAGTGACTACGCAGGGCTGTCTTGAAGCTCTTGGGATCAGAGATGCCACATGTGTGGTTCACTACAGCTTTCCCACATCCCCCAGACTGTTTGGCAGGCAGCTACTCTGTATGGAGCAGAACTTCAGAAACCTCACCAACAAAGTAAGATCAGCCACTTCATTTGAAGCCCTCATGGGTATGTATAGTTCATTGGCTAAAACATGGCACTGACAGGGTAGGGGTTCTGTTGCCTGTGTTGGTCATTGGGTCCATGGCAAAGATGCAACCAAGGGGCGTCCAGGTAGCATGGTGATCTATTTCATTACCTACCAGCATGGGGATTGCCGGATTGAATCCCCGTGTTACCTCTGGCTTGGTCGGGTGTCCCTACAGACACAGTTGGCCGTGTCTGTGGGTGAGAAGCCGAATGTGGGTGTGTCCTGGTCGCTGCACTAGCGCCTCCTCTGGTCGGTCAGGGCGCCTGTTCGGGGGTGAGGGGTAACGGGGGGGAATAGCGTGATGCTCCCACGCGCTACATCCCCCTGGTGAAACTCCTCACTGTCAGGTGGAAAAGCCCCTGGCGACTTCACATGTATCGGAGGAGACGGGGTAGTCTGCAGCCCTCCCCGGATGGGCAGAGAGGGTGGAGCAGCGACCGGGGCGGCTCAGAAGAGTAGAGTAATTGGCTGAATACAGTTGGGAGAAAAAGGGGGAAGAAAAAAAAAAAAGATGCAACCAAGGTATAAGTTGGAATGAATAGAACAGTAGGTCACCACACCTCTCTTTCTATGGTGAGGATTTCGTGCCACCCTGAAATGCAAACACGACTTGAGGATGAGGGGAAAAACAATCGCCACAACGTATTGTTCCAGCACGCAGAAACAGTGCCATGTGGAAATGCAATGCACAAGATGCATCGCTTTTCACTGTGTGGCGTGATTAGAAGGTGCCACAGTGAAAAGCAAAATTCATTGATTTGCATCTTGTTCACCTACCATCCAGAAAAAAACAATGAGAAGGCACTACATTCCGCACAATTTAATGATGAAATCTGCCATACCACACCAAAATGCAATGGGCATCCTTTCTTTCCTCCGAATGCTCTATCGGCTTGTTTTCATTTTTGAAAAGTACATGTTGAAATCATGCTACCAGGAAATGTAATCACTGTCCAATTAAAGCGTTCTAGCAAACAGGGCCTGTGGTTGAGAGAAACAGTGTGAGATAGTCGCTCAAGATTTATTTTTTTTTGCCTAAAACAACGAGTGAATGTAGTTAATAACATGGCAAAGCGGAAAACCAGCATAACTAGGGGGGGCTGAGGCCCATGTTTGAGAACCACCTCAGTAGAGTATGGCACGGATTTTTCCAGGGTGAGGGGTTCCATTCTCACTTTGGTTCTAAAGTGACTATGAAGGTTCTGTGGATAAAGGTCCCCAGCATAACATATGCTGCAGTAACACTGAGAAAAGATTTCTTGTGGCATTCTCTCCAAGAATCATGCCAAGAATGGCTTCTCCCAACCTGCCAAGTCACTGCTGCTCATCTCGGAGAGGAACGCACGTCATGTGATTGGAGTCCTGCGCTACCTTAGGAGAGCTGAGGCCCTGTTGCCCCCTGAGTTACTGTCCTTCTGCTCTGGGGTCTTTCAAGCCACGGAGAGGCAGAAGACCAACAGGCCATTCTGCAGCTACCTTAAAAGCTTTGGAGTCTGCGGGTAAGTGTGCTGATGGAGTTAAATCCACCCTGTTCTGGTTGAAAGTATCAAATAAAGACAAACCGGGATCATCTGTAGTCTGACGAGTAACTGTAATGTTTTGAACCTAGTTCAGTAACAGCTTATTTGAATGTCATTGCTTTGGCTTTATAGTTGACCGTTTAGCTTTTCGATTAACATGTTTAAGTTAAATTCTCCAAAAAGCTTAACTTTTACTTCCTTTTTAATACTCGAATACAGTTCTGTAATGAACAGACACGTCAGGTAGAAAGGGGTTTTCGCTGAGTTGTGTTCTCATGAGCCGAGATATCTTCAAACTGATGATGTGAAGCATGGAAACACACACACACACACACACAATGTTAAAAATGCATGTTTTTCTCTCCAGGGCCATTGGTATGTGTCCAGATCGTCACTGTTTTGATTCCCAACTGGATCAGTCTCATCTTCCGAGTTCAGGAATGGTGGCAGTGAGTGTTAGATCCACATATCCTCAGAGGCAACAAAACATTACAACTGCATTTCATACACTAATATGCTGAATTTCCATCGAAATATTTTTATGCAAAATTTGAAGTTTCAAAAAAGGAATACTGACTTGAAATGACAAAATATATTTTAAAAAAAAAACAACTACATATCAATATATGAAATAGTTTTTTGTCCCCACTGAGGTGGAAAATTTGAGATATCAATGAGAGTGCAAGAAGCAAGCCTTCTGCGGGCCCCTAAAATCTGAAGTGTTCTAACTTGCAAGGCTAGGACTCAACTTATTTGGTAAACTTAGTCGACTCAGCTGATATGATTTGTGTAGTAAAATGCCAATGTGCAATGGTGCTAGAAAGTTTGTGAACCCTTTAGAATTTTCTGTATTTCTGCATAAATTCCCCCCCTTTTTTTTCTTTTTTCCCCCCTCCCCTGTTGTACTTGGCCAATTACCCCACTCTTCTGCGTCGTCCCAGTTGCTGCTCCACCCCCTCTGCCAATCCGGGGAAGGCTGCAGACTACCACATGCCTCCTCCGATACATGTGGAGTCACCAGCTGCTTCTTTTCACCTGACAGTGAGGCGTTTCGCCAAGGGGATGTAGCGTGTGGGAGGATCACACTATTCCTCCCAGTTCCCCCTCCCCCCTGAACAGGCGCCCCGACCAAACAGAGGAGGCGTTAGTGCAGCAACCAGGACACATACCCCCATCCGGCTCCCCACCTGCAGACACGGCCAGTTGTGTCTTAGGGAGGCCCAACTAAGCCGGAGGTAACATGGGGATTCGAACTGGTGATCCCTGTGTTGGTAGGCAACGAAATAGACTGCTACGCTACCCGAACGCCCCCTATTAAACAACTTGTTCCAAAAAACAAGTCACAAAAATGTTACCAACATTAAAACCTAATAACTTTAATGTCCTCTAAAATAGGCTAGTTTTTGTGATTGTGTCACTAAGTCCAGGCAGGAAGCAACAGTCCAACCAGTAATATCATAAACTATTTTTCACAATTCAATCTGGATGAAATCACATCCCTCCCTATGTTTTGTCCCACCCCAATATCCTATTTTATTTAGAAATAAATCAAATTACAGAAGCAAAATTTGTTTTGAATAATGTTTCATGTCATCCTCAGATTGGTGGGTTTTTATTTAGAAGTAAAGGAATGTCCATGTTCAGTGGTTAGTTTGGAATCACTGTTGCACTTTTGTAGTCATGGGGCTGAGATGACTTATTTGGTAACAGTGGTGGTATAATTGAAGTCCTCAAGGTTGATCAACAGATAAAACAATGTGTTGATAATTCATGGGTCCATGGACTACATGCACAAAGAGGGTGTCACGGATATGAACATGTTTGGCTTCTAGTCTGATCTTCTCTCTTTTGTCCCAAGGTTCTGCCCCTCTCCATAAAGACGGCCTCTGTCTACTGCGGTCGAATCGTCAGGGAGGCTGATGACTGTTTTGAGAGGCTGGCATCAGAGATGGCCTCCTACTATGCCAAAGAGAGATTGGCAGCCCAGGAGCTGGTGGAGGGAGGTCTATATGGTGTAAAAGAGGCGGGGATGTATCACAGGTCGGTTGCAAAATACTGCTTACATTATGACTCAGTGTTTATTTGAATGTTTTACATTAACTGAATTACTTATCCATGCTCGTGACAGCATTCGATGCAGGTATCTCTTAATTTCAATTCCAAGATTAACCCTGAAAGACTGGGTATTCACATTTTATATATTTATATTTAGGAATGCACCGAATGTTCAAGCACCAAAAATGTTGGTCCAAAAATGGCAAAAAATGACATTAAGCTAAATGATTAGTAATTAAAAATATTTTGACTAAATATCTAATGCTGTTTTTGTTGCTCTCTTGCGTAGGTTATTGACGACATGTTAAAACAGCATCAGCAACCCATGCCGTTTATACCCTACTCCTGTATTTTGATTTTCAGCAGTGAACATGTCAAAAATAAGGAACCATTTCAGTTTCTGGTAACTGTACCAGATTAGCCATTTATAAACACTATTCAGCTGACTTGTCTAGAGCGGGTACAACGCCTGAAAACCAGAACAGCTGCTGGCACCAGACTTGCCCTCCAGTTGGTCCTCATTAAGGGATTTAAAATAAACTAATTTCAACTACAGGGAAGATTAATGTATTGTCATTTTTTTTGTCACTACCTTCCCTAGTCGGGTGTGGGTAATTTTATGTGCCTGCTGCCTGCCTTTTGATGTGGTAACCAGTTCTCAGGCTCTCTGTTTGGAACTGAACCCCGATTCCCTGTTATAACGGTCACCATGGTAGACACAGAAAGTATTGTCGAGGCAGTTATTTAATTCCAGTCTGACATGAACATGACCAAGGTCGTCATTTTGGCGGTTTTGAATTTTCAAAGTTTAATAACTGTGTGGGGGAAAATATGATACGGATGTGCCGCTCTGTGAATGCTCCTAAAATTGCATATATTTGCATTAAATTGAGTTTTACATCAATTGCACAAAAAAAGTTATGATAAGATCTATCTAAAACGACCATGAGCTGTCAAAATGACTGCTCGTAATTTACACATTATTGTGCGCATCATGTCACTATTTACGACATGTGTTGGTCGCATCATTTCCTTCGCAAAGTTCATTGCTCTGTCCTAGAATAAAAACTAGCATTCTCCAGTGCAGAGAAATAGTCTAAATTTGATTTTTGATTATTGCCAACATGTCTAGTTACAGACGCCGTTACAGACACACCATGACTACCACCGAGATGTTGCAGCATTTACAGAAGTTGGACAGCGGCCATTTTAAATTGTTTGAAAAATAGCATTAAAAGTTATTAAAATGTTAATTTTGGTGTCACTTAGTTTCTGAACAGACACACTAACTTATGTAATGCATTAATATCTCAAATGGGTATTTATCTTGACAGAATATAGAGTTTAAAAACCGCAGTGGTCAAAATGACTGCCCACGGTCGTTCTCATAGGTTTTAAGTTCCAGTCATTGTTTGGGACTGTTTTAATATTTATTTTCAGTTCCTTTTTTTTACATTTCACATTTTATAGGCCTTGTTACGTTTGTTAGATTAGCAATATGTGTTTTCCATTATGTTTTTCAGGTAATATTTTTACTTTTTCTATTTTGCTATTCAAGTTCGGTTATTATTTAATTATTATTTAAATAATTTGTTAATTTTTCTGTCAATCGTTTCCTGACAGGCATACTAACATATATAATGTATATCTCAATTGGGTATTTATCTTGACAGAATATAGAGTTTAAAAACCGCTGGTCATTTTGACTGCCCATGGTCGTTTTAGGTAGGAGTGAAATCCTGGTCGTTCTAGTGTTAAATGAGGAGCGAGACAAAAATCTCTTACAGTTTGTCACACTTTAATATGTTCAATAAGCATGACGCACAAGCATTAATTGCTCTTATGGAGCACAGAGGGAAGTTTTGGTGAGCAGGCATATGGAGAACGGAGATGCGGGGTGTCAGATCCATGGAAAAGAGACAGCAAACTGCTTTGTATTTAAAGATTTAAAATTCGTTCGTCACTCGTGCTGATTAATGGGGCTCAGCGGGCGGACATACAGCTCCATTAGAAACATCTCTAACAGGACAGTAGGGTGCCAATTCTAGAGATTATTTTTAGAACATCTTAGTTCTGATAGTAAGTTAGTTAAAAATCGCCTTAATATCGGTGTAGGAAAAACCAATCGTTGATCATCCCTTCAATTGTCAATATATGATCGACCGCCAAGCAGCAGAAGCCTAGCTGTATTTGAGATCGCTCTTCCGCGGCGATCAGAGGTGCGTCCTTTGTTGTCAAGCATTGAAGCGCAGCTCCACGAAACCAACGTCTTTCTCCCGGCAGCTCATCAGCTGAGAATCCTCAAAGCTCTGTCCGTCGTCTAATGATGCTGAAGGATTCAAAGCCGTGATTGTGTTGACGTTTAAGAAATGAAAGGGGGTCCGGTCGACTTCTCTTTCTGTGAAAACCGCATGGCTTGCTGCAAAGTTTTACTGGTAGTCGCAGCTGTTTAGCAGATGAGTAAGACTAGGTTGTCTTCCAATAAAAAACCGGGTCCAGTGGTAATGTGAAAAAAAAAGTGGTCCTTTGTTCTCGTTCTGCCGGAGAGGGTATCTAAATGCATGTAGTGTGTATGGTTCTACTTGAGAAGAGCGAATTTCAGTTCCACTGTGGTTTTAAGGGCGAAATTGCATCACCAGATACACAAGGCTCAGCGTTTTCGGTTTTTATTTTTCAAAGCCATCCAGCATGCGGAATTTCGCCACAAGAGGGCACTGTTACATAACTTCATACGAACAGGAACAACTTTTGGATCCACAGAAACATAAAATCCGGGTGAAAATCAATTTAAACCGATCTGCTGCTTTTAAAAAATCTGGGTATTTTTCGGTGAAAATTGGTAAAAACTGAAAATGCTTAGCCTTGTAGATACAGTACTGTTATAGCCAATCATGTCATAGTGAAAGATAATACAGTACTGTTACAGTGCATCCGGAAAGTATTCACACCCCTTCACTTTCCCCACATTTTATGTTACAGCCTTATTCCAAAATGGATTAAATTCCTTTTTTTTCTCATCAATCTACACACAATACCCCATAATGACATAGTGAAAAAGATTTTGTAGAAATTTTTGCAAATTTATTAAAAATAAAAAACTGAAATATTGCATGTCCGTAAGCATTCACACCCTTTGTTATGACACTCAAAATTGAGCTCATGTTCATCCTGTTTCCACTGATCATCCTTGAGATGTTTCTACATCTTGATTGGAGTCCACCTGTAGTAAATTCAATTTATTGGACATGATTTGGAAAGGCACACACCTGTCTATATAAGGTCCCACTGTTGACAGTGCATATCAGAGCAGAAACCAAGCCATGAAGTCAAAGGAATCGTCTGTGGACCTCCGAGACAGGATTGTATCGAGGCACAGATCTGGGGAAGGGTACAAAAAAACTTCTACAGTTTTGAAGGTCCCGAAGAGCACAGTGGTCTCCATCATTCGTAAATGGAAGAAGTTTTGATCCACCAGGACTCTTCCTAGAGCTGGCCGCCCAGCCAAACTGAGCAATCGGGGGAGAAGGGCCTTGGTCAGGGTGGTGACCAAGAACCCGATGGTCACTCTGACAGAGCTCCAGCGTTCCTCTGTGGAGATGGGAGAACCTTCCAGAAGGACAACCATCTCTGCAGCACTCCACCAATCAGGCCTATATGCTAGAGTGGCCAGACGGATCCTCTGCTCAGTAAAAGGCACATGACAGCCCGCTTGGAGTTTGCCAGAAAGAACCTAAAGGACTCTCAGACCATGAGAAACAAGATTATCTGGTCTGATGAAACCAAGATTGAACTCTTTGGCCTGAATGCCAAACGTCATGTCTGGAGGAAACCAGGCACCTCTCATCACCTTGCTAATACCATCCCTACAGTGAAGCATGGTGGTGGCAGCATCATGCTGTGGGGATGTTTTTCAGCGGCAGGAACTGGGAGACTAGTCAGGATCGAGGGAAAGATGAATGGAGCAAAGTACAGAGAGATCCTTGATGAAAACCTGCTCCAGAGCGCTCAGGACCTCAGACTGGGGCGAAGGTTTACCTTTCAACATGACAACAACCCTAAGCAAACAGCCAAGACAACAAAGGAGTGGCTTCGGGACAAGTCTGTGAATGTCCTTGAGTGGCCCAGCCAGAGCCCAGACTTGAACCCCATTGAACATCTCTGGAAAGACCTGAAAACAGCTGTGCAGCGACGCTCCCCATCTAACCTTAGAGAGCTCGAGAGGATCTGCAGAAAAGAATGGGAGAAATACCCCAAATATAGGTGTGCCAAGCTTGTAGCTTCATACCCAAGAAGACTTGAGGCTGTAATCGCTGCCAAGGGTGCCCTAACCAAGTACTGAGTAGAGGGTGTGAATACTTATGTACATGCAATATTTCAGTTTTTTATTTTTAATAAATTTGCAAAAATTTCTACAGAACCTTTTTCCCTTTGTCATTATGGGGTATTGTATGTAGATTGATGAGAAAAAAAAGGAATTTAATACATTTTGGAATAAGGCTGTAACATAACAAAATGTGGAGAAAGTGAAGGGGTGTGAATACTTTCCGGATGCACTGTATATCCAATAATGTTACAGTGAAAGGTGAAGCGGGTGAGCGGAGATCACCGGTGAGGTTGAGCAAGGAGTTATGGGTATTGTAGTCCATAGGCAGCACTAGTCCCAGCAGTTCTTAAGACTTGCATGGCTTCCATCATATTAATTGGAAGAACATGTTTTTAACACATGATTTACGTC
Source organism: Lampris incognitus (assembly GCF_029633865.1). NCBI lineage: Eukaryota > Metazoa > Chordata > Actinopteri > Lampriformes > Lampridae > Lampris > Lampris incognitus. The sequence goes on along the minus strand of NC_079216.1, from coordinate 16,916,537 downwards.
ATCATAAAAGTTTTATCTTTTTAAACTTGTTTTAATTAATTAATTCTTACGTTCATTTTTGGGGGAATAGTGTCCTCTTGAAACGACTGACTTTCAAATAATAAAAGGGTTTTTTCATCACTTTGTAGTTCTGAATGTCATTTAAAAGCAAAATTGATTTTAAAAGTCCCATATTTTACCACCAAGTGCACAGTCAGTAAACCATGCAAGCGATTTCCAAATCGAGCTCGTTGTGACATTACATTGGGAAATGACCGGGAAGGAAGGAAGGACTGATCAACTCCAGCCAACCAGTTCAGAGTCACTGCCCTAGAAAAGTAACTTACTGTGTTCCATGTTGTGTCAGAGGTGCGTGACTGACCATTGACCTCTGTGCCATTGATTGCTTGGTTATCTAGGATATTATGCTATTTCTGCTGTTGGTCCAAATTTTCTAATCGGACGTAAATTGCTTTGGATAAGAAAATGGGATTGGTGAATAGGATGTCAGTGTCTTGTCCTTGGCAGGGTAAAGGTGACCTCTGTGCCAGACCAAGGTGAGCAGCTGTTTTCTCACGTCTCCGTGCTTTTTGTGGATGAGGGCAGAAAGCAGAAGATAAAGTCGTACCAGCTCCTCCAGCTGCCAGCCAAGTTTCACACTCTGCCCCCCCAGGCTGTGGAGATTATCCTCTGCAGAGTCAAACCTGTAGACTGTGAGCCCAAATGGAACCCCAAGGTTTTCCCCTTTCATTGCCTTCTCTCTATTTCTTCCTTGCACACATCTCTACCCTCACCCAAATAGACACATACTCAAGCACTCCCAAGTTTCCCCCGCCAGCTGTTATGTAGTTGTTTGGCATCTCAATGTCTTGCTTTCAAGATTTTTTAATTATTTATTTATTTGTATTTATCAAACATTCACAAATTTTAATCATTTATTTCTGTTTTCACCATTGTGTAAATAAACTGCAAAAAGGCAGGGGAAATTCTCCCCAGAGCCATTCTGATCTGGACTAAACTACTTGAATCTGGCTACAGTCTGGACAAAAGGGTTGTTACTCTCAAAAGGAAACAGTCTTGTAGCATCTTTAGTCAATAGAGAGTGGAAATTTGACAGAAATAAATGTACCTCTGCACCTGTAGGTCACAAGGGCCATCAGACAGAAAATCGGGGGTTTGCTGCACAAAGCCAGAATTGCTCTGAGCCTGGGAGACACCATCTTTGTTGAAGCCATGGTAAGCTCTTATCTGTCAGCCATTTGCTCATTCAGTACATCAGGCATCACAAGACCGATTGTTCTTCTGTTTAGCGGGTGCCTGAATGAATAACATTAAAAGGGCTACACATTTAAATTGAGTGAACCATGTGAGTTCCTACATAGACTATTTCAATTAAAAAATGAATTGCTAACTTTTACAGTTAAAATAATTATTTTTGAATTATTTGGGACTTAAGTCCCATGGAGGTCAATCAAATCTTCAATAATGAAACCACACAGATTACAAGATCTTTTGTTTGGTTATGTAGGACATACGGGCGGCACGGTGGCGCAGTGGTTAGCACAGTCCCCTCACAGCAAGAAGATCCTGGGTTTGAGCCCCAGGGTAGTCCAACCTTGGTGGGTCATCCTGGGTTGTCCTCTGTGTGGAGTTTGCATGTTCTCCCTGTGTCTGCGTGGGTTTCCTCCGGGGGCTCCAGTTTCTTCCCACAGTCCAACGACATGTAAGTCAGGTGAATTGGCCATATTAAATTGTCCCTAGGAATGAATGGGTGTGTGTGTGTGCGTGTGCGTGTGCGTGTCGGCCCTGTGATGGCCTGGCGGCCTGTCCAGGGTGTCTCCCCGCCTGCCGCCCAATGACTGCTAGAATAGGCTCCAGCGAGCAGGATAAGTGGTTAAGACAATGGATGGATGTAGGACATACACTGATCAGCCAAAACATTAAAACCACTGACAGGTAAGTGAATAACATTAATTATCTAGTTAAAATTGTCATGGAAATTGCCTGCAAACACTCAAGACTCTTACTGAATTGCCCTTCTGGGATAAATAAAGTTGTCTGAATCTGAGACTCTTGAAATAACACAAGGCATCGACAGGTTGAAGATTAAAATGTATTGTACAGTTGATGTCGGCAGTTTACATACCTTAGCCAAATACATTTAAATTGTTTGTCACAGTTCCTGACATTTTAATCCTAATATAAATTCCCTGTTTTATGTCAGTTACAATCACTACTTTATTTTAAGAATGTGAAATGTCAGAGTAATAGTAGAGAGAATGATTTATTTCAGCTTTTCTTGCTTTCATCACATTCCCAGTGGGTCAGAAGTGTGCATACACTTATATAGTATTTGGTAACATTGCCTTTAAATTTTTTAATTTGGGTCAAACATTTCAGGTAGCCTTCCACAAGCTTCTCACAATAAGTTGCTGGAAGTTTGGCTCATTCCTCCTGACAGAACTGGTGTAACTGAGTCAGGTTTGTAGGCCTCCTGGCTTGTACACACTTTTTCAGTTCTGCCCACAAAGTTTCTATTGGATTGAAGTCAGGGTTTTGTGATGTCCACTCCAATAACTTGACTTTGTTGTCCTTAAGCCATTGAACTACAACTTTGGAAGTATGCTTGGGATCATTGTCCATTTGGAAGACCCATTTGTGACCAAGCTTTAACTTCTTGGCTGATGTCTTGGGATGTTGCTTCAATATATCCACATAATCTTCCTCCTTCATGATGCCATCTATTTTTTGAAGTGCACCAGTCCCCCCTGCAGCAAAGCAACCCCACAACATGATGCTGCCACCCCTGTTCTTCATGGTTGGGATGGTGGTGTTCAGCTTGCAAGCCTCCCCATTTTTCCTCCAAGCATAACAATGGTCATTATGGCCAAACGGTTCAGTTTTTGTCTCATCAGACCAGAGGACATTTCTCCAAAAAGTAAGATCTTTTATCCCCACGTGCAGCTGAAAACTGTAGTCTGGCTTTTTTGTGGTGGTTTTGGAGCAGTGGCTTCTTCCTTGCTGAGGGGTCTTTCAGGTTTTGTTGATGTAGAACTTGTTTTACCGTTGATATAGATTTTTTAAATTCTTTTTTTAATAGCACAGTGGCCTCTGCAAAGCTTCAAGATGTGCAGCTGCAAATGGGACAGGCTCAACTGTGACCAAAACAAGATGTGGCTACATAGTGGAATTCGACCCACTACGCGTTTAAGCACATCACTAAAGTCAGGGAGGCCCTGCGATTGCCTGGTGGCCTGTCCAGGATGACTGCTGGGATAGGCTCCAGCATCCCCGCGACCCTGAGAGCAGGATAAGCGGTTTGGATAATGGATGGATAGAGTGGATTTTCTGCCTTTTAATTTGAGAGAGACAGGAAAGGCAGGGGAGAGAGAGGGGCTGACATGCAGCAAAGGGGCCCGGGCTGGATTCGAACCCAGGCCACTGCAGTAATGACTCAGCCTTATGTGGTACGTGCTCTACCAGGTGAGCCACCGGGGCACCCCTGATATAGATACTTTGGTTTAAAGATAATTTTTCGGTTTCCTCCAGCATCTTCACAACGTCCTTTGCTGTTGTTCTGGGATTGATTTGCACTTTTTGCTCCAAAGTATGTTCATCTCTAGGAGACATAATGCGTCTCCTTTCTGAGCGTTATGACGGCTGCGTGGTCCCATGGTGTTTATACTTGCATACTATTGTTTGTACAGATGAACGCGGTACCTTCAGGCATTTGGAAATTGCTCCCAAGGATGAATCAGACTTGTGGAGGTCCACATTTTTTTTTTTTTTATCAGGTCTTGGCCGATTTTTTAAAAATTATTTCCCCATGATGCCAAGCCAAAGAGGCACTGAGTATGAAGGTAGGCCTCAAAATACAGCCACAGGTATGCCTCCAGTTGACTCAAATTGTGTCAATTAGCCTATCAGAAGTTTCTAAAGTCATGACATTTTCTGCAATTTTCCAAGTTTTTTAAAGGCACAGTAAACTTGGTGTATAGTAACTTCTGACCCACTGGAATTGTGATGTAGTGGATTATAAATGAAATAATCTGTTGGTAAACAATTGTTGGAAAAATTACTTGTGTCATGCACAAAGTAGATGTCCTAACCGGCTTGCCAAAACTATAGTTTGTTAACATGAAATCTGTGGTATGGTTAAAAAATTAGTTTTAATGACTTAAACCTAAGTGTATGTAAACTTCAACTATACACACTATATTGGAGAGAAACACCCTGACATAGAAGTAAAGGGAGCCGTCTCTCCCTGTAGAGAGAGGAGCTCAGTGTCTTATAGTTGAACAAAACAAAGAAGTCTTACATGTTCAACCCCTCGATGTTTAAAGACAGCCGACCTATAGAAACACTCCTGCATTCAATAGGGGAACTAATTGTAACAAGAATCAACATAAGTTCAACACAAGTATTGCTTTCTTCAGAAACACAGACAAGGAGAAACACAAGACCCAGGGCCTCTCGAAGATCTCCACATATGTGTTGAATGACAGAACATGTCTACCTGCTGACACATGATGTGTCTCATGACACAGCCTCCTTTAAGATGCATTTAAACCACAACAGCACAGACAAAGAAACAAATGCATTATGAATAAATGATAATTCTTATGTTTTATGTTAGTTTTCTTTCACACAATGGCACCTGTCAAGGGGTGGGATATATTAGGCAGCAAGTGAACAGTCAGTTCTTGAAGTTGATGTGTTGGAAGCAGGAAAAATGGTCTAGCAGAAGGATCTGAGTGACTTTGACAAGGACCAAATTGTGATGGCTTGATGACTGGGTCAGAGCATCTCCCAAACGGATGGTCTTGTGGGGTGTTCCTGGTATGCCGTTGATCAGTACCTACCAAAAGTGGTCCAAGGAAGGGACAACTGGTTAACCGACAATAGGGTCATGGGTGCCCAGTTCTCATCGATGCATTGACCCTGTTGTGGACAACTGTGTCTGACAACTCAGACACGACAGTCTCCAGCACCCTGTTGAAGGGGGGGGGGGCTGGCAAACATTAGAGTGTAACCCTTTTTCTTGATTTCATCCATTCGTTCATGGAAAACAGACTTTGCCACACTGAACAGTGCTTGAGTGTGGGCGAGCAAACATCTGTGGAGCCTCTGTAGGCATTTCTGACAGCTGGCGAAGAGCACTCTTCACCGCAGTGTGAGCCCATGGGAAGGTGGAGTCAAAAGGGCTGAGGTTGGAGGATGTATGTCACTGGAAACACCGAACACTCTGATACTGATTCATATAATGGGGGAAAACCTCCACCAACACACACTGGTGGGTGAGAAGTGGGGAGGTCGTAGAGAGGCAGACAGCATAGATGGACTGTTGTGTTCATATGAGAGCTTATTCCCACTTGTGACAATGTGTGATAGGGACAGAAGTGACTCTACAGCTCACACACCATATGTGCATGCAGTGGAGGCAACGTGTGAGGGAGATGTCTCACGTGTGTTTTCTTTTTGTCTTAACAGAAATAACTGCTGAATGCTCAGGCTGATTGTTAGAAAAAGCTCTTTATTGATAAGTGACGGCTGACGCACCGTGTGTGCAGTGTAAGCAACATGTATGGGGGAAACATGTCTCAACAGCTGCTGAATGCTCAGTGGAGAAAAGAAGCAGACTGAACGTTAGGAAACTGCTATTCATTGATAGGTGATTGGCTCTGAAAAGAGCTATTGTGAACAGCAGTTCCCGGTAATAAACACACGTCCTGCACATCCCATTATTGCCACCACTGCTTGTGGAGGGGCTCAATAGGTGCAGGCTGGCCATCAGCCCTTGACAGCAGTACGGAGCATGCTGAGCAGTGGCCACTGGAAGAGGCCAAGGAGGAGGAGGAGGTTGCTGGGCAGAAGCGGGCTGAGATGGATCGACAGCAGTGGTTGACGGGTGTTTCAACCTGTGGTGGGAGTCCTGGCAATCGCACTAGGGGGGGCACTATGGGTGTGACAAAGCTCTGCCCCAAGTGTTGTGTTGCTTCACTCTGTCTGCTTTTTTGGACTCATCCTGAAGGAGAGTGACAGCATCGTGGAAGAGCAGCCCAAAGAGCCCAGGGGGGCTAATGAGGCCATCCAGCAATCTCTTCCTGATTTTTCGGGAAACTGGGACATGTGGAGCCACGTGTTATGCCTGCAGCACAGTGATCCAAGCCATAATCTGAGTGTGAGCCACCGCTGTGGCCATGGAGAGGGTCAGGATGGCTGGCATTGCCTTCCCGATCTCACTTACCAGCTCCGGAGGGTGTGCATCAGGCTCAGCAGCGATGGAGGAGATGGAAGAGGTGTGCAACGCTATATAGTTGATGGCCGCTACTACCTGAGCGGCACACTCCTGAGCGCGAGGTAGGTGGTGACTTGGTGCTGAGCAGAAGGTGGTGAAGGTTTCCATCTGCTGAAGAACATTGCTTTTGGCAGCACGATGGAGGCCAGACAGGAGGGGAGCCACCAATGAAGGGAGCCAAGTCAGAGGACTCTTGCCCCGCATTTTGCTCACCCTCCAAGCCAGGCGAATTTCAAGATGTCCAGAGCTGCTTCTATGGAGAAGCTCTTATGAGAAGCCAAGCTGCCATCGTCATCTTGCTCCTGAAGCACCGCAATGGCATCTGCTCGCTGCCGTTTCTCCAATGCAGGCAGGCGTGCACATTAGGGCCACATGGCTCGGGTTGTGAGTGCCAGTCGAGCATGCTGGGGACCGAGGTACGTATGTCTAGCAGCAAGTGAGGAGGTCAAAGTTAGTAATGTAACCGGCTTGGCAGGAAGGACAGAGAGACCCCACTAGCAGAATGCTGAAAAGTCACTACTTCCTTCTTTACTGTAGCTGACTGTTTATTTGCTGAAGAAAACGAGGGAGCAGAGCACAGGTCATGCAGGAGTTGCAAACAGTCACTGCGGACCTGAGGGAGGCCCGTGCAAAGCACAAGTTTGCAAAAGAAAATGTTCACGATTGCTCGTGTGTGGGGATAAACCCAATAGCGACAGCTCTTAGAGGTCAAAGCCTTTACTAAAAAGAGCTATTGAATCCTCTTGTCAAAGGTAATGAATGCACTTATGATCTGTCTCAGGTTTATATACAACGTTTTTTGAGATTTTTTTTCTTCAAGTTGTCTGTTAGCATTAGGTTGGTTCTAATTGTGTGTTGTCCTTATTTTCCTGTTGTTTTATGATTTAGAAAAAAATTGATCACAAAAGCAAATTTTTCAGAGTGACTTCATGGTTCTATCCCAAGGTGCGAGTGAATCGTGTTCCAGGTGTGAAGACGTTTATCAACGAATATGACATCCACTCAGAGATCTTGAAGACAGGGATGGGAACCAGCAACCCTCAGCATCTGGACTTGCTCAGGGAGCTGTGTGAGGGCGGCAAGACCACAGATGGCAAGGAAGCCAATCATATCTCTCGGTGAGAAACAGACTGACAAACACACGTTTCCATTTGTATCAGACCTGCACAAGGAAACTGGCTCCAAAAGTTCACTAGCCATAGATTTCCACATTATTGTTGGTCATCCTCTACAGTACTTCAGCAGAAGGTATTTTCAAATGGGCAGAAAGACCTCCTACTACAATTATTGAATTATTATAAACTGTAACAGCCGATCTATGAGCATAGCTGGACTGATTACAGTATAGTACAGTATCATGATGGAACATCATTTGATGTTAGAGATTAATCCAAGCATGCTAATGTTGCTGAAAATACACACTGTGAATTAGGACAATTTCAATAAATTGTGTGAAAGCTGTGTACAGCACCTTGCTTATTTTAGTCTGCAGGATCCTGTGTTGGCGAACCGTTTACAGCTCATGAGCTTTTGGCCAACTGAGCTCTCTGGTCCAGGCATAGCTGCAGAGCCAACCCAGCCTCTGACCAACTCAAATGCTTCTGGCCCAGATGCTCCTCAGTTCCAGCCGCAGGAAATGATTCATCCAGTGACTAAACCAAAGCAAGGTACATAATCTCCCCTGTGAAACTTAACACCAGAACAATTTATCATCCCTGTAGAATAAGCTTGAAGGGTAAGCACTCTTATTTGTGAAACGTGTGAGGTGTAAAACTATTGAGGTGTAAAACGTGCGGAGGAAATGCTGTCAGAGAAAACACCTGTTCACACTTGGAACCAGTGATCCATTTGTTTATAAATGTTCATCTCCGCCTGGCATTATGTTAGTCAAGTAGATTTTTAAGTAATTGTCCATCTCCACCTTTAACAGCTTAGTAAATATTGAGAGTTAATACCCTTGTAATTCTAATTAGGGGGCCAAGCAACAAAAAGGTGTAAATCTCCTCTTCATCACCATCACTGAACTAAACCTTATCAGCAGCTACCCATACTTGAAAACTCATGAAATTTGCAGCCTTGTCAGGTTAATGGGCACTTAGAAATAAACCAAGGCCCAGGATGGTGGCAATGCATTTCCACGGGACTAGCACCCACACAGAGTTTATGCTAATCCAAAAGAGAGCTACGGTATAAGGAGACTGGAGAATGTTTCTAACCATTGTAGAGATGCCAGGTATTATTATTTAATGCAACTCAGTGGTCCAGATGGACCAAATGACAATTTATTTAGGAGGCCAAGTCATGGAGTTTAGCTAGAACACTGCCCACATAAGCATTGCAGCTAGCTGTAATGAAATGGATAAAATGACAATTTATCAAGGAGGACAAGTCATGGAGTTTAGCTAGAACACTGCCCACATAAGCATTGCAGCTAGCTGTAATGAAATGGATAAAATGACAATTTATTAAGGAGGACAAGTCATGGATTTCAGCTTGAACACTGCCCACATTAGCATTGCAGTTAGCGGTGGTGAAATCTGGCATGCTACTTTCAGCTGCTGTCTCCTCCTGCCTCAATGCATTTACCATTCTTGTTGGGATAGAAGTTTACATGAATAGAGCTGAATTAACATTTACACACAAAAGTGGGACTTAATTTGCATCAACAAAGAACATTTGTTCTCCACCATTTGAATTCTGTAAGCGTGTCTCCTGTAGCAGATGGAAATAGGAGTTTTTATAAGTACTTCACCTAGGCTTGGTTGTGCTTATGCTCTAATGGCCCAGCCACATCAGTTGCACCAATGTGTAGTAACTTGCCAACGGAGGTTCGTTCAGTTTCATTGAGAGATTGCAATATTGCTGCATCATTACATTGCCTTTGTGACATGTTGTATTATGCTTTTGCGTTGAAAATCCATGGGTTACCTTAACTGGGTGTGGTGAAACGGACAAATTATTTGGTAAAGTTTTTAGCTGCTCACAGAAATGAATAGTATGTTGTAATGAATAGCCTAAATAAAGATTTGAATATATTTAAACAAAATTACATATATATTTTTTTTCTTTGACGTTATTCACCTTTTATTTTGTGTTTTTCTCCTCAAAACTTGGGCAGTGAAGGTTACCCCATATAAATTGAAGCTATCCTATTTTTATCTATTTAACCATGAGATACATACTGAGAAAATACCATATTAGTGAGAGATTTTACAGCCCTGTGTGATGTCATGCATATGCTTTCAACGGTATGGGTACGACTGCGGCAAAACACTACCGTGAACTGTCATGAACTCCGCTACATACCACAAAATCTACATTTGTGCTTGGACCCCGTGATTGCCACTTGCAGTTGTATTTATGTAATGTGTAATGTGAAGAAGAACGTGTTAGTATAACAAGCCAGTTGAGGTGAACCCTGCTGTGATGTTCTTACCTGTCAAGAGAGACTGGTAGTGTAGCTAGCCAATTTTCTGTAATTTACCAGTACTGCTTCTATATGTGTGTTCTATATGGTTCTATGATGGTCGCGTGGCTCAGGTCCTGGGCTGTTCAACTGCTTGGCATCCTGCGCATTGTATTCTTTATAAATTGTATAATTCCATTATAATTCTGTTAACCGAATTTGACATCCGCAATCAGTGTTTCATTTGTGACGAGAAAGCCCACTATAAAAAAGGGCCATTGACCTCAATAAGTACTGGAACAGGTGAAAGCACAAGGTTAAAGGCCCTTAGTGATGCCTCAGAGAGGCTTGATGAAAAAATACATCTTCGCATGCTGACACATCAAGATCTATTTGCTTATGATGCGAAGTACCACAAAAGCTGCCTCGGACACTACATCCAGCAAATAATATTTCAGCAGCCAGAAACAAGCATCTGTCAGAAAAGAAGTTCACCGAACATCAAAGAGCTTTCATTGAGCTAACTGAAGATTTAGATGAGACAGTCTTTTCAGATAATTTGACTGTCACAACACTGAGTGCTGTAACTGAGAGCTATGAGAGAAAACTCAGTAAAGTGGAAAACTCAGTAAAGTCATGGAAACTAAAAGAAAATTTGGTCCAAAATTATGGAGACAGGCTAATTTTCATTGAACGTCCTCGAAAGTCAGATCTCATTTGTTCCAGCAGCATTACTGTTGGTCATGCTATGAAAGAAGCATCACTTCTCAAAGAAAAACTAGTGGAAGGCAGGGAAACAATGCCTCCTCAGAGAACAGAAGCACTAACTGATACTCAAATCCTACACCAAGCTGCAGGTATACTAAGGAAAACCATGGAAGAAGTTGAGCACGAGCCTCAATTCTACATAAGCAGTGATCAGCTTTCCCTCCCCAGTGCAGTAAATATGTTCCAAACATTCTATATGATTTTGTGAATTGGTGTGTTAACTCTAGGGCATTTAGAAAAGCGCAGACCTGTAATGAGGACCCATCTCTGAAGAATAATCTAAGTGTTCTAACATTTTGCCATGACCTGATCGGACAGTGCTGCAGCAGCCATACACCTATCACACTGGGACTTGGCATAGTGATACATCATGAGTTTGGCAGCAAGGCCCTTATCGACAAGCTTCACGCAATGGGTCACTGTGTGTCTTATGATGAAGTGCGTCAGTTCCTCACATCTGTAGCAGCAGATCAGTTACAATGAAGCAAAGGTATTTGCATACCTAATGGACTGACAAGGACATCGGAACATGGGATAATTGATGCAGCCATTGACAACTTCGACCAGAATGAAGAGACGCTGGATGGCAAGAATACAACACATGCTATGGCAATTGTTGTATACAGGAGAGTCAATGTTACTGCAGTACATAACCCCATCCAGAGAGTTCCCAAGAGATCTCTCACAGCTCTGAACAGCTTTGATTTGGATGATGAAGTTCAGAGGTAAATATTGTAATTGTGATTTCTGTTATGATGAAATATATTGATATACAATACTTGCTACATTTTCTGTTTACTGAGACATGAGTTAATATGAGTTAATATGCTTATGTCTTCCTTCCCCTCTAATTTCAGGTATGTCAAGCCACCTAGGCGACCTGAACCACCAGCAGTTCTACCACAAGTCCTCAAACCAGACAAGACAAAAACTGAAGCAGCAGAAACAAAGACTTTCTTTGGAAGGTGAGCCGTATCATGAAAGAAAAAGAACAGAGAATCCCAGGATGGTCTGCATTCAGTGCATACATATCCAGGTCAGACATCCCCGTAGCCACATGGCAATATATGCCCTTCATAAGAGCTTCACCATCAGACCTCTCCACCATCTACACATCCCTTTTGCAGCTCACACAGCTTGCTGAGGAACTAGGACAGAGGCATATTCTCATAACTGCCGATCTTGCAATCTATAGCAAAGCACAAGAGATTCTATGGAGTAAACTTGAGGCATTGGATGGGAAGGTTACAATGAGAATGGGAGGCATGCACATCACCATGGCCTTTGTGGCAAGCATAGGGAAGCTGTACGCTGACAGGGGCCTCTTAGACACTATAACTGAGTCTGGTCTGTATGCTGAGGCAACAGCTCGACAGATGCTTCAGGGAAAACAACTTGCAAGAGGTATCAGGAGCATTAAGCTTGAATCTGAGGCTCTCTTCAGGCTCCTCTGGATAGCAATGGTATCCTGGCTTGACAAACAAGATGAAACTCCACTGGCTGTTGCACAAGAGGACCTCCTGCAAAATGTACAGCATGCTTTTCATGGCAATGACCAGGGTTCTGCCAGACAGTCCTTAAAGGAAATGGAAACAGACCTTCCTGAGCTGAGGAGAAAAATACAGCAGTTTTCAGAGTGGAGTTCAACAGTCAGCAACCTTTAAGTACTGGCTACATTTTATCGAGTGGGCTGATCTCTTACTTAGAATGCTGCGTTCAGAGCGTGAGGCTAACTTTGAACTTCATCTCAACTGCATGTTGAAGCAATACCATGGTTCCCGGCTGCTGACAGGATGAACTATGCAAAGTACATGCCAGTGTACATAGCTGAGATGAAAGCTCTTGAAAAAAGCCAACCAGAATCCTACAGATTCCTGAGAGAGGGAGGGTTTGTTGTGCGGCGCTCAGACAACAGAAACTTCAACTGTGTGGCAACTGATCAAGCACTTGAACAAACTATCAACAGAGAAGGAAAGAGTCAAGGAGGCATTGTCGGCTTCACCCTACGAAAAGGAGCTCTGAAAAGATGGCTCATTACAAGACATGTCACCAGTGAGTACCGCAATGCAATGATAGAGCTTTGCGATGGAGACACACATACAGGTACACCAAAATCCCACAAAGAGCATGGAGCGGCCCGCATGGACAGGGATGAGAGGGAAATAGCACAGATAATGGAGTTTGTACAAGACAGGCAGAACCCTTTTGATTTGGAGAAAATTCCTGATGAGCTAATCAACATTGCAAGTGGACAAGTAGCATCACAAAAAGTGACAAAAGATCTCTCAAGCTTTCTGGAATATGGAGAAAAGGTAAATACAGCCTTTATAGAGGAACGACTAAAGAGCGAAAAACCATTAAGTTTCTGGAACCCAGAGAAAAGACACAAATTGGCAACATTCACTGATATGAAAACATGCATTGCAACCAGTAAATCTATGAAGCTTCAAATGGATTCAGATGTGCTCTTCAGGAGACTCCTGGCCGTATCAAAACAAAGAGACGTGTCATTGGATAATGTAATGTCTCACGAGTTGGCGGCCGTTCCACCCTCTCTCTTCTATGATGATGGAGAGATGAGGAAAACCACAAAAGCTGATCTAGCAAAGAAACTGGAGTCTGTAGTGGAGGTGATGCAAGAGCTGCCTGAGATCACAGCAAAATCAGCGTATATCATTGATGGCATGGCTCTGCTCCAAAGTCTTCCTGATTCAGCTTTCCTGACTTTTAGTGACCTTGCTGAATGCATCCTCAAGAAGATCTTGTCTCTTCTAAAGAAGCAAGAGATAAAATTTGTCGTCATAGTCTTTGACAGATATGACAACCCACAGTCAATAAAGATCCTGGAGAGACAAAGGAGAGGAGCAACTGATGGGCCCACACATGTGATCACAGGTAACGCAAATGTTCCGAACCACAGAAGGTACCTGAGGAGCAGTGGAAACAAGACGGCACTGTGTATCTTTGTGAGCAGTTACATCATGTCTACAGGCACACAGGATCCAATCAGATGGCTCCATCATCCTGGCAGGTAGATTTGAGAAAGGAGAGGAGGTGAGGAGCATAAGCAGAGCAGGAGTCAGCACTCTCACATCCCTTTACAGTAATCAGGAGGAGGCCGATACGAGAATGGTCTTACATGCCATACATCTTGCCGATTCATATTCTTCCGTCATTGTGAGTTGTGATGACACAGATGTAGAAGTACTGCTGGTGTATTATGCAAGCAAAGGCATGTTTGGATCATCTTAAGTCTGCATGCATGCAGGGCATGGAATGAGAGGGAGGTATGTCCCCATCAACACCATAGCAGACAAACTCGGAAAAGACATGGCCAGCTGTCTTCTAGCATGTCATGCGCTCACTGGCTGTGACACGACAAGCAGTTTGTATAGAATAGGCAAGACAACAGCATTCAACAAACTCAAGACACATCTCAGTGAGCTCAAAGACATGGCTCATTTTGGACTCTCTGGATGCTTGGAGGAGTCTTTGCCAGTAGCAAGAGAGTATGTGCTTCTCCTGTATGGGAAAAAGAAAATGGAAGAATGTGCACTAACCTGGATGAACTTCGCTACATCATTGCGTCGACAACAGATGCAGCCTCTGGAAATTTCCCACCAACAGAGGATGCATTCGATGTTCCAGACCACACAATCGGCAGAGGATGGACTGTCAGTGATGGAGCCCTTAAAGCTGTCCTCTTTAAGAAACCCCCTGCACCGACAGAGGTTAGAGACATTACACACCTATATTGCACTGTTGCAAATTGTGGACAGACTGGAAAGTGCCAGTGCCTCTCTGTTGGCCTCCCCTGTACAGAGTTCTGTACTTGCTGTGCAGAATGTCAAAATGTATCCCCAGATGTGTCTGAAAAACCTGATATTTGACAATTCAATATCTAAAGCACACTTCACCCAGTCATGAAACTCGGGTTTATAACAAGGAGTCACAAAGACACACACAGAGAGACAAGGGGAACAGCTGAACATAAGAAACTAACTCAACTGAACAATCATACACTAGATGGCGTGGGGAGAATACAAAGAACAAAACAATGAATCAAAAGGCTTCTAGTATCCAGGGAGGAGGAAATCGAACATACCGAACACCAATGAAGGAGCAAACTAACACAATGGGGAATACTGAACAAGGGGAGAGGACAAATGGACAACTAACAAACAAAGGGAAACAAACAAAGACTTGTCAATAAGACAAACCAGACTTACACACACAGGAAGACTGGAGCATTGCGGAACAAGGAACAGAAGCACAGAGGAACCAGAGGGACTAAAATACTGGAGAAAGCTGGGGATCACAAAATGCATGGAGCAAAAAGGACCGGGCAAAGACACACGGAAACATGGAAGCTTCAAAAGGAGAACAATCAAGGAGTGAGGGGAAGAAGGCCACCTGGGCACGAAGGGAGTGGATGTCAGCCTAGGACACGGAGAATATGAGCTAGGGGCCGCCGGACTGAGGCACTGGGGAGATACTTTAGGGGCCGCATCAGGCTGGAGAAGTAGCATTTGTTCCACACTCATTCACACTCACACACACACACACGCTGTCTTTATTTTATCTGTTCTATTTTTGTATGTATGTTCTTGTTCTTGGTTCTGATGTAAATTGATTATTTCAATAAAAGTTATTGTACCTACACTATAGATCTTTATGTTTGTAATTTAGTTAAGCTTTATTGGGTTGCTCACATTCTGACTGTTTGGTGTAGCCTACAGCACCTGGCCTTTCCCTCTCCAAATATGAGCATTTTGTAATCATCTAATTTGTTTGGTTCCAGAGAAGTAGTAGGTCTTAATGCACCTTGTTTGCAATAAAAAACAAAATGTATACCCACATAACCATTTGGTTTTAGTTCAATAGCACCCTAGGCCAACCAGTAACAGTATATCCCATGGGAATCTATGTTTTCCCAATGGATAAGAGAAAGGTTAAGGAGTGCTCTTGTCCTATCCACAAAAATGCAATTTCCGCCTAAGTTAAAACTATGTTTATATGAGCTTATATCAGTATTTATTTATGTATAAATAAAAAAATTACTCTGGTTATGTTGGGCAGATACCTACGTCATACCACAGCAAATCTGAGGAAATTCTGAGTGAGCATTATGAAATTATGGGCTTTTTTGTCACCTCACCCTTATCCAGACTGGCCTAATTTGGCTCTTTTTCAGATACTAGCGTAGGTCTAAAGAATAGGCCAAAAATCTTTTTTCCCACAAAAATAAAGTTCCACAACCATCCATTTCATTAATGGGACACATATGTATGGGATATGAAAAAACATGGTTGTGTTTTGTTCTAACTCGGGTAGGGGTATCTCAAAAATTAAAGCCCTTTTTGAGGACTTGCTGCTAGCCTATGAGGTTTCTTCCTTTTTTTTCTCCCTGTTAAAGGTTTTTTTAGGGATTTGTTCCTTATCCGATGTGAGGGTCTAAGGACAAGATGTTGTGTTGCTGTTAAGCCCAATGAGGCAAATTTGTAATTTGTGATATTGGGCTGTACAAATAAAATTAACTTGACATACTGCTGCTTTCTTTTCTGTTTCACATTAACAAGTGTGTGTGTGTGTGTGTGTGTGTGTGTTTTCAGGTGTGGTTGTCGATAACAACCAAAGCAACAGTCAGCAGGTCCTCACCATTGATGAGCCACACAGTCTTGGCCTGCCAAAAAGGTAGAGCAAAGTTTTTTTTCAATCTGGATAACCTACCATCCAAATGTCTCAGAACTACCGTAGTTTATTCTACATTATCATTAAAATCTATAGAAAGGATCCCAATGTTGTCATTATGTCAGCCAAGAATGTCGGTTACTGGGCGTCTCTGAAGCGTAGTGGTCTATTCCGTTGCCTACCAACACGGGGCTCGCATCCCCGTGTTACCTCTGACTTGGTTGGGCACCCCTATAGGCACAATTGGCTGTGTCTGCAGGTGGGAAGCCAGATGTGGGTATGTGTCCTAGTCAGTGCACTAGCACCTCCTCTGGTTGGTCGGGGTGCCTGTTTGGGGGGGAGGGAGAACTGGGGGGAAAGCTTGATCCTCCCATGCGCTACGTCCTACTGGCGAAACTCCTCACTGTCAGGTGGAAAGACGCGGCTGGCGACTTCACATGTATCGGAGGAGGCATTTGGTAGTCTGCAGCCCTCCCCAGATCAGCAGAGGGGGTGGATTAGTGACCGGGATGGCTCGGAAGAGTGGGGTAATTGACTGGATACAATTGGAGAGAAAAGGGGGGAGGGGAAACTGCAGTTTACTGAATTTTATAAAATAATTATACGTATATTTGTACTGTAAGTCATTTTTTAAAGTGTTACTTATTTTGAAACACTCAAAGCGGCAGTAGACAACTTTTTTGCTTTAACTTATAATTGTAAAGTAAATGTTGATTGCTCAGTGTAATGGCTATAGAATAATGACACCATCGACATTTAGATTGGTTCTCTGTAAGCCTCGCTTTCACTATGCAATTCTGTCTGCCACTGGGTACGATCTCGTGGGAAAATGAATGCTCAATTTATGGCACAAAGGAAATGCTTCAACCATTGCACAACCAAAATAGGAAGAGGATAGTGCTTTTGTTTTCCTGTTAGCTAGTTCCAGTAGCAGAAATAGCAGATGGTGGAACAACCAAAATGACAGTGGAAACTCTACCCAGCAAGAAAAAAAGAACCCCATTACATTACATTACAGTCATTTAGCCAACGCTTTTATCCAAAGCGACTTACAATAAGTGCATCATTTAACGTAGGAAATCAGGAGAACTACTAGTCATCAGAGGTCATAAGTGCATCTAAACAAGCATCTAAGAGCAAAACCATTGCTAAAGTAAAAGTGCAAGAATGAGATTTTTTTTTAAATGAGTGAATACAATAAGTGCTAAGAACAAGTAACAGGGTAGTAGTTCTTGAAGAGGTGAGTTTTCAATCTGCGCCGAAAGATGGGCAGCGACTCCGCTGTCCTGACATCAGTGGGGAGTTCATTCCACCACTGTGTGGCCAGGACAGAAAAGAGCCGTGACCGGGTTGATCGGCAGCAAGGGCCTCTGAGCGATGGGGCAACCAGGCGTCCCGAGGCAGCAGAACGAAGTGGTCGGGCGGGGGTGTAGGGCTTGACCATGGCCTGGAGATAGGAAGGAGCTGTTCCTTTCACTGCCCTGTAGGCTAGCACCAGTCTTAAACTGGAAGCGAGCAGCTACTGGGAGCTAGTGTAAGGACATGAGAATGGGAGTTGTGTGGGAGAACTTAGGGCAGTTGAACACCAGACGAGCTGCAACTTTCTGAACAAGCTCCAGAGGTCTGATGGCCGACGCCGGGGCGACAGCAAGGAGGGAGTTGCCATAGTCCAGCCGGGAGATGACCAGAGCCTGGATGAGCACCTGTGCCATTTCGTCGGACAGAGGACGCAAAGAAGACTAAGAGGGAGAGTGATAGAAACAGAGGTAAAACAAGAGTGAACCTCAGATCGGCATTCATGGAGCAAGCTCCGGTGTTGTATCGAACTCTGTTTCCCTGTTGAGATCTGTTTCTCCTTAGCCAGACTAAAGTGTTCGAATGGAAACAGGTTAGCTATCGGTTACAATTAGGTTAAGGTAAGCGTTAGGTTAAGGTGAGGTTGAAGTTAGGTTTAGGTTAATCAAGCGACCCGGTTTTGTATCGAACCCTAGCTTGGGGGAAACAGAATTCAGTACAACACCTGGGACTTAAGAGGGTTCCAAGCCGACATTCAGTTGAGTTGGCATTCTTTCTACTGGATCAGTAAGTAGCGCAACCTTTCTACTTATTAATACTATCGGATGTTGTACTCTGCCGTTATCATAGAACCGAGATTGGGGTTTCTAGTTCAAATTGGGATTCGTACAGTTGTGTCTGGCTTTGGACAGTAGCCAAGCTGCTAATAAATGGAAAGTGATCCAGTTGTCTTTACGGCAGCAGCGCAAACAATAAAAACACAAGGAAACGTTTGGGGGAAAAGTTGTCTACAGCCGCTTTAAGTTTCACTGTAAAACTGGACTATTGGTTTTCTTTATATCCAGTGTTATTTTTGTGCAGTTTCCATCCCCAAGTCAAGTGGTTCCAGAGGACAGACTTGGTGATTGTCACTGTGAAGCTTTCCAACCCAGAGTCACAGCACTGTGACTTCTACCCCAACCGAGTGGTCTACAGGTACGTAAAAATAGATCAAGACTCCGTCCAGCAAAAATTGAGTAACAAGTATTCTAAGTCAGTGTTGGCTACATTACGTACCATAAAACACAAACATACATGTACTGAAAATTCAGATTTTGTGCAAAATATATTATTTTTTAGAAAACATTAATTTTCACGATTCTGAATGAAACTTTAAAGGGCCATTCAGATGTTGGGTCTTTTGTGCGTGTAGATTTACCCCTCGCCCCCCCCCCCCCCCAAAATAAAGAAATAATGAAAAAACCCTTTATTTTTGGGGTTTCCAGACAAATAACATAACAACAGTACTCTGAGTGTCCAATGAGACTTAGAGTGGAGGGGAAAAAAAGGAAGAAAAGAAACATTTCTGAGAAAGTAAAGAAAACCAGACCAAAAAAAAACAACCAAACAAAAAAAGATTGGTCACTTATAAGAGCTAAGAAATTATGTTGTTACATGGCAAATGTAATAGTAACCATCTAAGTGTGTATACTAGGGCATTCACGACTGCTGCATTTTAAGTCGTCAACTACTCCTAAAAAGTAGGCAGTTAATCGCTGGAGATATATCATATTTTTTCCACCCAATAACAACGATCGACTCTCATCAAAAAGTTCTCCAATACAACCATACAACCAGTAAAGGGTTAACTAATATAGGCGGGAGCAGCCTGGGGGTAGATGAAACAGCAGAGTCCTTCACTGGCTTTGAGACACTGTTTACAAATGAGCCGCAATCTGATTGGACTAAACCACCAGCAAGCTTGTCTGAGCTGGACATACTGTTTGACTGCTTTAACAACACGACTGCTTTCTTGCAGGTGTTTTGGTTTAACTAGTGACCGTGCTCTGGTGACTTTCAGCCGAGTGCGTCCACGGTTGTCGTGGTGATGGCAGCTGTTAAAAAGCCTTAAATTATGTTAAATTGAATGTTCAATACAGTGTATATTCATCTGGTCCTTCTTGTTCTACATTATGTAAATTAAACGGTGTCATCAACAAGAAGGATTCAGATTTCTTGAAGTTACTTTTAATGTGGAGGATAAATGTTGTTTAGCAGAGCAGCTAGCGTCTAATGAGGAATTGACATTATAACGTTAGAGGTTCAGTGACTCAAAGGTCACTTTTCAATTGAGGATAACTGTATAAAATATAGCTGTACTGCCAGCTGCAGTTTGTTTCCCACATTATAAGAAATGTTATGAGAGGTGAACGAGTCTTGCTGAGCACAGTTTAACTCGCGTAAATGGTTAGCGTAGCTATTGAACACGGATGAGTGTTTATTTAAAATTGATTAAAGTAAAATTAAAGGAGGACAGTACGTGTTCTGTTTGTTTTCAACAGCTGCCGTCGCTTAAGTTACCAGTTAACATGGTCACTCGTTAAACCGAAACACAAAGATAGCTGGAGTTTTTCCTTCTCTAAATACCTTGAATACTGTTAAATTAACATGGCATAACGTATAAAATGATTGTTAATTTAATATGGCATAATGTAGAAAATGATTGGTCCAACAAATTTATGTTATAACCACAGCGCCACCAGCTGCATATCTACTGTAGATGCATTGCCACTGCTTCATTACTGCACGGTGTTAAAACCACAGATGAACAATTAGTCTACAACTATGCAAAGTGTTGAGTAGTGGTTTTGATAGTTGACTGGTCGACTATTTTTTTTTTTGTCATTAATATTTTTTTCTTTTTCTTTTCCAAAACACCAGCATTACAGTACAAACAAAACAAAAACAAAAAACAGAAGCAAGCTTCACAGCACAGCATAATAGGCCACAATACCCCCCCCACACACACACACACACACACACAACACACAACACCCCATATGATATACATCAAGGCTCTGTTTTACATATTGCCATCTAATGATCCATACCACTAATAAATCTGAGAAGACTACAATCTCCAAAGCCGAGGTGAGAGTCTGTAGACATTCTCCTGGAAACCACGTAATCAGACAAATAAACTATATGAGAAACCAAATCATTGTATGGCAGTTGCTACTGAGCAAAAATCTACTTTTTCTGCTGCAATGCACGACATTTTCAAGTTGTGTTATTTGTACTTTGCTTATTGAGAATGTGAATCAGTAGTCCTGTGGTTTCTGAGACACAAACATCAATGAGCACAAATGAAAAAAACAGCCATTTTTGCCTGACAAAGGGATGGGACAAGAGGGAAATTGGCCGTTGGGCAGGGTCTTTAACACACTAACGCAATACAATGGTTTAATCCTGCTTTCAATACTATGACTGCATATGTTAATAATTCCAATGGGAATCCCTAACAATAGTAGGTTTAGTTCCATAATGTAGTTTGCTGCGAAGGACATGAAACACCTGTCAGTGTTGTTTAAACATGCTGCTATTAATATTAAACAGCTGCTGTTCTCTTCCTGAACATTGGTCAAGGGTATATACCTGGTCAGAATGCTTTACCTGGCTTTGATGGTTGCCTGCTCAGGGTGATCATTGGTCTTTATCTGTTTTTTTGTTTGTTTTGTTTTTTTAATTATGCAGCTGCAGAGTGAGTGGCAAGTTTTATGAAGCTGACCTGGAGCTCCATGGCACTATTGCTGCTGAGTGCTGCTCCTGGGAAATGAAGTGCAATGAGCCTGTCCTGCGATTGGTCAAGGATCGACAGGGATGCTGGGAAAGGCTCCTTAAACACAAGGTGTTGGTTACCTTTCTATCAGTCATGATCAGTATTACTCAGTACCTGTGAAATATGTACAACCACTTAAACACTTGAATATGTTTCCATCCTTAGAATCTTTTTGTAAGCTATGACCTAGAGCACTGTGGGGAGGATAAAGACGAAACCCCAAACGGTAGGACCAACAATCATTGAAATCTGAAAAGTTTAAGGAATATAAATACAGTGGAAACTGCTTATAGTGGTCACATACGTCCAGTGCAATGTTATCACAAGAAACAGTTTGGTACTTGAAGTTTTTTTTGTAACCCCCACCAGATGACTATCAGATAAATGTCATTAAACAGACAACTTCTCTGTTTTACTGGTTTAATTTGACTGTAAGACAGTAGCCTACTGACTGCTATTGTACTATGATAATGTATCAGCTGCTTCAAACAGGAATTTAAAGATTGACTACAAGTTACAGTAACATGAGTTAACACTGCATAATCAGTACCATGGGAATAAGTGAAAAAATAATTCAAGTCAAGTTTATTTATATAGCACATTTAAAACAACCACAGTTGAACCAAAGTGATGCTTAAAATACATTATAAAATAAGTGACACATATGAATATAAAAATATATGTAAAGAAAACATAATAAAATAAAGAATATAAAATATAAACAATAAAACATAAGAGTAAAAGTGTATTTGCACAATAAAATCATGGTGTCAAGCTGAACTTGAATTTAATGCCAGCGAGAAGAGGTAGGTCTTTAACAAAGACTTGAAAGTCTCTAGGGTCTGAGCAGATCTTATGTGTACTGGTAGATTGTTCCAAAGATAAGGGGCAGCCGCTGCAAAGGCTCTGTCGCCCCTATGCTTAAGCCTGGGTCTCGG
Organism: Lampris incognitus; assembly: GCF_029633865.1. Taxonomy (NCBI): domain Eukaryota; kingdom Metazoa; phylum Chordata; class Actinopteri; order Lampriformes; family Lampridae; genus Lampris; species Lampris incognitus. The sequence goes on along the minus strand of NC_079216.1, from coordinate 16,894,344 downwards.
AACATGTAGGAGCATTTATTTTTTTGACCTGAGTGCTCTGACTGGTGTATTATGATGTATAAGCTCAGATAAATAAGGTGGTGCCAGCCCATTTAAAGACTTAAAAGTAAGTAATAAAAAATCTTATAAGCTGGATCCTAAAACAGACGGGAAGCCAATGGAGGGAGGCCAGTACAGGCATTATGTGCTCACGTCATTTCTTTCCTGTCAGAAGGCGAGCAGCAGCATTTTGTACAAGCTGCAGGCGATGAAGTTACAACTGAGCTACACCAACATACAATGAATTACAATAATCCAAAGGAGAGATAATAAATGCATGAATTACTCTTTCAAGATTATTTGGAGAGAGATGGGCCTTTACTTTTACAAGAAGTCATCATTGAAAAAAACTGCTTTTGACGACTGAGCTTATTTGTTTATCAAAGTTAAAAGAGCTGTCAAAAATCGCACCAAGATTCCTAACAGAAGAGTGACTGTAGGAAGCCAAAGGGCCAAGAGTGCTATCATAATCATCCAGAAGATCAGGTTGTCCATATACAATTATTTCAGGCTTATTTTGATTTAGTTTCAGGAAGTTTAACTCCATCCATGTTTTGACATCCTTTAAACAACTCAGCAAAGCCTGTATAGAATCTCTGTTTTTATAGGCAGATAGATTTGCAAATCATCAGTAAAACAATGAAAAGACATGATGTTTTTTTTAAATGGACCCCAAGGGCAGCATATACACTGAGAAGAAAATGGAGCCCAAAATGGAGCCTTGAGGGACCCCACAGTTAAGTGGGGCCATAGCTGAAGAGAACTGGTCTATATGGACAGAAAAGCTTCTATTTGACAGATACGACTTCAACCATTCTAGGGCAGTACCTTTAATGCCTACACACAGCTCAAGACCTGATTAAACAATATTATGGTCAACCGTGTCGAAGGCAGCAGTCAGGTCCAAAAGCACCAGAACAGCTGAGTTCCCAGAGTCCACAGTTAAAATCATTAAAAACTGTTAAAAGGGCTGTTTCAGTGCTGTGACGTGATTTGAAACCAGACGGGAACTTTTCAGAAATGCCATTAATTTCTAGGTTCATTTGTAATTGTACATAAACTACTTTCTCTAAGACTTTTGAAAGAAAAGGCAGCTTAGAAATTGGCCTAAAGTTAGAAAGAACAAAGGGATCAAGATTGCTCTTTTTGATGAGGGGCTGTACTACAGCATGTTTGAAAGCAGCTGGAACACAGCCTGAGAGAAGAGAGGTGTTCATCAGATTTACAATACAAGACCCAACAGTGGTAACAACATCCTTTAACAGTCTGGGTGAAATACTGTAGGGGGAAATGTGAAGGCCTCAAATGCTTAACTTTCTCAGATATAAACGAGAGGGACACAGGCTCCAACTGCTCTAAGACAGCTGGGCACATAGAATAAACAGCAGGATCTGAGGCCGAAGAAGATGGTGAGGCCCTATCTGTAAAAACTTTAAGAAGTTCTTCACAGAGTGTGGGAGTTGGCACAGTGCAAAGAGAATCACATGGATTTATAAGAGAGTTAATAGTATTAAAAAGAACCTGAGGCCTATGACAATTGTTAGACGCAAGGTTTGATAGAAACGGTGTTTTGCAGATTTAACAGCTCTCTGGTACTCTGATAAGCAGTCTCTTAGAATTCCTAAGGAGACATGGAGTTTGTCTTTCTTCCACTTTCTCTCAGCGCATCTACATGCGTGGGTGGTGTCATTGAGCCATGGCTCTCACTGATTTAGGGCGTTTGGTTGCAACAGGTGCAACCAAGTCCAGTATGTCAGTGCAGGTAGAGTTAAAAAGAGTGGTAATGTCATCAGCACTGAGATTACAAGAGTCATCCAGGGTGTGAAGCAGAGTCTTTAAAAGCAACAGAAAACTTAAGACGCCGTCAAAGGGTTAATCATGCGCAGGCAGTGTGCCGGGGCGCACGATTTAACCTGAGAACAAGGCAGCGTCACAGTAAATAACACAGGCTAATGGTCCGATATACGTGTATCACATATTTTGCTGATGCATACACTTAAACCAAAGACCAACACAAGGTCCAGTGTGTGACCCTTCATGCATTGGGCCAGTCACCAATTGAGTGAGATTAAAAGAGTCAGTAAGATTCCAAAGGTCTTTGACCAGAGGTCTGGATTCACAACAGACATGGATATTAAAATCATCAACAATTAAGAAGCTGTCATAGTTCACTATAGTCCCCGCCACAAAGTCTGTGAATTCCTGAAAAGTCCTTATTGAATTTTGGTGGACGGTAGACCACTGCGCACAACACTGGACAATTACACTTTATTTCAAAAAGTTGCAACTCGAAGCTGGAGAAGCTGTCAGACTGAGCCTGTTGGCAGTGGAAGCTGGATTTAAATACAGAAGCTAGACCTCTACCTTTGCCAGTGATCCGAGGCGAGCTGATGAATAAACAGTCAGGGGGAAGAAATTCAGAAAATCGGGTGAACTCACTAGCGTGAAGCCAGGTCTCCGCCAGAAACATAAAATCCAGTTCCCGAGAGGTAAAGAAGTCATTAAACAGGAACGTCTTATTAGCTAGCAATCTAGCATTAATGAGAGCCAGATGGACAGTAAGCTCCTCTTTGTCCGATGCTGATGCACGATCCAGCGGGCGAAGGTTCCTGTAATCCACGCCACTGTGGGCCATTTCCACAGGAGGACATTAGGTGAGCCTTGATTCTCACCCGAACACAACCTCGCTTTCCCCCCGCTTCTAGGGCGCTTCCTACGGGGAATGACTCAAGGTGGGCGGTGCAGGTATGCCGGTATAGCTGACAGCAATGGAGGAAGGTTTGAGAATGGATCTCCCCAATCGTGCTTTAACAGCGACTGATGAGACGCTCAGATATTAAGACGCGCTTGGCGATCATATACGATATACGAGTAGAGCAAAGACATCATGACATCATATGCGGTAAAACAGAACAATAGCAAACAATATGCCAAACAGACCTGACATAAAAGTAATTCAGCCGCACACATGGGCGCCATCTTGGTTCAGTCATCAATTATCAATCATCAATAATTAATATATTTCCTGAATAACTTTTGTTTTAGAGTCCCCCCCCCCATGTATGAAAGGCCCACAATGATCAATTTAAGCAGATTTTTTTTTTTAATGGTGATGCTGGTCATGTGGCTCAGGTCTTGGGCTGTTCCGGTAGCGTCTGGACACTGCTTGCCATCCTGCACATCATATTCTTCATACATTTTATAATTCCATTATAATTCTGTTATCCTCTTTCAATGTTGTATTCTGTAAATTGTGTAAACACAACATCCATTGCACGTTGTCCATCTTGGGAGAGAGATCCCTCCTCTATTGCTCTCCCTGAGGTTTCTTCCTATTTTTTCTCCCTCTTAAAAGGTTTTTTTTTTTAAAGGAGTTGTTCCTTATCCGATGAGAGGGTCTAAGGACAGAATGTTGTGTTGCTGTAAAGCCCCTTGAGGCAAATTTGTAATTTGTGATATTGGGCTATACAAATAAAATTGACTTGTTTGATCACAATAACTGGATTATTTAAACAGTGACTCTGCCCAGCAACTTTTGACCAGTGTAAGCGGTTGATCACTTTAACTGTCATCAGTGAAAGCAGTTTCCACTGTATGACATACTGGGTAACGGTGTGAAGGTATGTTTTTCTTGGTCTGGAAATGTAATGGTAAAAGATGTACATTTGTAATTGTCAAATTTGAGCAAATGTTCTCTAACCTGGCTGCAAAATTGACATAGGAACTGTTTGCTTGAATATATAGTTATCTGTAAGAGAAAAAACACACAAAATCCACTTTGCCAGAGTAAATTCCTGAGGTATTTCCAGTAATTGCTTCATTAAAGGTTTAATGTGTAATAATGTGGCTTTGGTCAACTGTTCAAAGTAATGGGGAGGGCGGAAGAGAGGTGAAGAAGAGAGTGCAGGCAGGGTGGAGTGGGTGGAGAAGAGTGTCAGGAATGATTTGAGACAGAAGGGTACCAGCAAGAGTTGAAGGGAAGGTTTACAAGATGGTTGTGAGACCAGCTTTGTTATATGGTTTGGAGACGGTGGCACTGATGAAAAGGCAGAAGCTGGAGGTGGCAATGTTGAAGAGGCTAATTGGGAGTGACGAAGAAGGACAGGATTAGGGACAAGTATATTAGAGGGACAGCTCAGGTTGGATGGTTTGGATAAAAGATTGAAACGAGATTAAGATGGTTTGGGCATGTGTGGAGGAGAGATGCTGGGTATATTGGGAGAAGGATGCTGAATATGGAGCTGCCAGGGAAGAGGAAAAGAGGAAGGCCAAAGAGGAGGTTTATGGATGTGGTGAGGGTGGACATGCAGGTGGCTGGTGTGACAGAGGAAAATGCAGAAGACAGGAAGAAATGAAAACAGATGATCCACTGTGGCGACCCCTAACGGAAGCAGCCGGAAGTAGTAGTAGTAGTGTAGTAATGTGGCTTTGCTGAAGCTTTATATGACAAGTAAATATCAGATGGAATTGCTAAATAGTTCTGACTGGAACAAACTAAGCATCTTATGCTCCCTCCCCCGATATCTGTATTCAGAAACTTGGGAACTGAACTGCAACAAATTTTTTGTTGTTCTTTGATACCCTTCTCCCCCCAAAAATGGGCTGGTTCTTGCAGTCATCAGGCAACCATACCGCAATCACAGTTAAGTGATGTCTACTGAGGGTGTTCAAAAATTGCAGTTGCCTGCAAGCATACTATGCATTTCTATTTGAATTTGTCTTTGGTTTGATACTAACATCACTAAACCATAGAGGTCAAGATTTAGGAATTACTCATAGCGCCATTAATTCAGGAGAATCACATTAAAGAGAATTTGCATTTATCTGGACATTGATTTTCATATAGCTCATTTCTCTTTTTGCCTCATATGGATAATAGACTAAACAAACTATTTCTGTAGTGATTTTAAGACACTTTGAAAATACACTTTAAAAAAATTGTCACATTTCAGTTTCATAGTGTAATCAATTTTTGATCTGGTCCACAGGTCTGTGTTTTGAAGAGCACACAGGAGAGGCGGATTGCTACGTGTATTCAGAGAGTGAAAGTGAGAGTGACTGAAGACTCCAAAAACTGCCATGCAACCACTGGAGGGGGGGTGTCACATTATCAGTTCCTCTCTATCTCTCTCTTCCTACCACTTTAAATAATGTTTGATCATTGTCGCGCTCATCCATGCCCATTCATTCTTCCTGTTTTATTCCTATACATATTCCAATACCTTCTTTTATGTTTTTATCTTATGTGTAATGCCTTCTTATTGTTGTTATCTCTTATCTTGTCTACTTTTCTGTTACAACAGAGATGAGCAACATGATCCAGAAAGGGCTGGTGTGGGTGCAGGTCTTTGGTCCAACCAAGCAGTTACACACTTGAGTCTACAAGTCAAGGTGCTTAACAAAAACTACTGGTTAACTACTAGAATCAGGTGTGTAACTTCTTGGTTGGAACAAGACTATTGGTTGACTAATAGAATCAGGTGTGTAATTGCTTAGTTGCAACAAAGACCTGCACCCACACCGACCCATTCTGGATCATGTTGCCCATCCCTGCGAGTCACAGTCATATTTGTTCCAGCTACCTTTTGGGTGCTGTTGCACTGACTGTTCTTTATTTGTTGCTAATGATGTTGGTGCTGTAGGAACTAAAACTTACTCTGTTATTATTAATAAACACGACGTGTATTGAGTTAACAGACTTTTATTTAGTTCCCTGCAACAACACCTTGTGACTGCTGTTTTATCCACCAAAACTTCCTGCCTGTCTCCCCAGGATCAAAGGGGACCCCATTTTACTGTAATGAACAGAGTAGAGGGGAAATACATGTTAACAATCTCCCTGTACTTTTTTTTTTAAGTTTAAAATAAAGTCAGCATTTTAGCATTTCAAAATGACTTTGGAAAACACTTAACATATTTATAATGCAAACAAAGTTCAGTGCTTTCAACATTCCATGCAAACAGTGTTTAGCAAAGATTCCACAGTCTTTCACCGAGTGCTTTCAAAAGCACCAGAGCCGATGCTCCCCTTTTTGTTAGATAGTCAGCGAGTTCGGCTTTTATATATGTTATATGGTTTGGAGACAGGGGCACTGACGAAAAGACAGGAGGCGGAGCTGGAGGTGGCAGAGTTGAAGATGCTAAGATTTTCACCGGGACTGACGAAGAAGGACAGGATTAGGAAGGATTATATCAAGAGGGACAGCTCAGGTTGAACAGTTTGGAAACAAAGCAAGAGAGGCAAGATTGAGATGGTTTGGACATGTGTGGAGGAGAGATGCTGGGTATATTGGGAGAAGGATGCTGAATATGGAGCTGCCAGGGAAGAGGAAAAGAGGAAGGCCAAAGAGGAGGTTTATGGATGTGAGAGGATATGCAGGTGGCTGGTGTGACAAAGGAAGATGCAGAGGACAGGAAGAAATGGAAATGGATGATCCGCTGTGGTGACCCCTAATGGGAGCAGCTGAAAGTAGTAGTAGTCAGCAAGTTAGGCTTTTGTGTCTGCACCTTCTTGATTTTCTTGCTTTGTATGAGCTCCTTAATGGTGCTTATTTCCAACCGGAGTCTTTTCTCTGACCTGTTCTGTTGACTTAAGGGCATTGATCAGAGAGTGGTTGTCAGTCACACAGACCAACGAAGGAGCATTCAGTCCAGCATTCCCAGTAGTGAGCTCAGAAAAGAGAGTGGTGAAATCACCTGGTGTGGAGTCCGGCAGGAATGAAAACCTGCATACACATGGCTCTCCATGGCACATGGTTAGCCGCCCCTGGTGGTCTAGTCCATCTGACATAGCAAGAGTTTCCCCTGTAAGAGTGCCTCACACCACACGTCTAATTCTCTTGGATTGCTAACAGAGGGGAGAAAACATCTCTTTCTCCTATAATAGCAATCAAAATTCCACCCTGTGGACCTCCATCAGGAAGGTTTCCAAGAGAAGCATCACTGAAAGCAATCAGATTCAGAGCGTCATTGTTTCCCAGATGTTGAAACCTGAGGGTCACCTTTTCAGACTTGAGCTTACGGATGACTTTATTAGGTTCATGAACAGACTGCACCATAGAATTTTTTTATATTGGATACCAAACAACAAGAATCAAACATAACATCAGGTCTGGTCTGCTTGGCAACCCATAGGATATGACCTGTTTTTGACCTTAGCTGCTGTTTTCACTTTCATTAAGGGGGCATTCCTCTGTATAGCACGTGCTGCTTGCAAGTGAAGAGGCTGTAGATTTTCAATGTAACCGTGCTGATGTATCTGAACTACACCATCAACAGTGACAAAATCCATCCCTACATAGCAGAAATTTCTATGCTCCTCTTGTCCAACATGGAATGCAGACTTCAGTTAAGCAATTATGTATGTTGAAAAGTCTTCTGAGCCTGCCGCAATAAAATCTACATGACATGCAAGTACTCCATTAACCTTAAACTGCTCATCTAACTAATAAAATACTGCTGGATCCACCTGCAACACTTAATCACCTGTGCTCAACATGATTTCTTTCACTTTGTTATACCAGTATAGTGATGCATCATCATCATCATCATCGGCGGTCACTCGGGGTCGAGTATGACTGTCCTTCTTGGTCCCTGTGGGTCTTCAGGTGGGCGAAGAGGCCAATCCTGGAGCCGCATATTTTGGTGCAGTGTGGGCAGGGGTGGGCGGTGGTAATTGTGGGATTGGTTTTGGCCTTTTTGGTGGAAACTCCCTCCTTTCTGAGTCTGCGCTTGTCTTCTGCAGCACATCGGAGATCATTATTATAAAGTGCAGCTCCTTCCCGGACAAGTTTTCTCCAGGTCACCCTGTTGGTTGCTGTGTCTTCCCAGGTCTTAGGGTCTATGTGGCATTTTTTGATGTTCGTTTTGATGTTATCCTTATACCTTTTCTTTTGACCACCCGGGCACGTTGTCCTGTGAGAAGCTGAGAGTATAGGACTTGTTTTGGAAGGCGAGAGTCAGGCATACGGATGACATGGCCAGTCCATCTGAGCTGGTGTTGGGCAATGGTGGCAGTGATAGCGGGAATGTTAGCCTCCTCCAGGACGCTGGTGTTGGTGCGTCTATCTTCCCAGGTGATCTTGAGGATCTTTCGGAGGCACCTCTGATGATGTGCCTCTAGTGCCTTCAGGTGCCTGCTGTATGTGGTCCAGGATTCTGATCCATACAGTAGGGTGGGCAACACTACCGCTTTGTAGACCATAATTTTCGTTCTGGTCTGGAGGTCGCAGTTTTCAAAGACCCTTTTCCTCAGTCTTGAGAAAACCCAACTGGCACAGCTGAGGCGGTGGTGTATTTCCTCATCAATATTAGCTTTGGATGATAGGAAGCTTCCGAGGTATGTAAAGTTGTCCACATTTTCGAGTCTGGTTTTGTCAACATAGATAGTTGGGGGTGGAGCAGGGTTATTTGTGTTGGGTGGTGGCTGGTAGAGGATCTAGGTCTTTTTTAAGTTAAGGGCCAGACCAAGCTGCTTGTATGCCTTGGCAAAAGCATCCAGAATGCACTGTAGGTCCTCTTCTGAATGGGCCACAAGGGCATTGTCATCGGCATACTGCAACTCCATGATGGATATGGTGGTGGTTCTGCTTTTAGCCCTGAATCTGTTGATGTTCAGGAGTTGTCCGTCGGTTCTGTACATGATTCTGACTCCTTGTGGCAGGTGTTTACCCATAAGATGGAGGATAGCAGAAATGAAAATGGAGAACAGGGTAGGAGCAATGACACATCCCTGCTTGACTCCAGTGTAAACCCTGAAGGGTTCCGTTTCATCTCCACTGCCACTGAGTACTGTGGCTGACATATTGTCATGCAATAGTCTCAGTATCTGGATGTATTTGTCCGGGCAGCCAATTTTTGCCAGAACCAGCCACAGAGCCTGACGGTTCACAGAGTCAAAGGCTTTGGTGAGGTCTATGAAGGCCATGTATAGTGGTTGATTTTGTTCCCGGCATTTTTCCTGTAGTTGGCGGGCAGTGAAAATCATGTCCATGGTACCTCTATTTGGGCGAAATCCACTCTGAGACTCAGGGAGAATGTTTTCTGACAGGGGGAGGAGTCTATTAGCCAAAACCCGGGCGAGAGTTTTACCAGTGGTAGATAGGAGGGAAATGCCGCGGTAATTTCTGCAGTCTGCCTTGTCTCCCTTCTTAAAGATGGAGACAATGAGGGCATCCCTAAGTTGTGCAGGGATTTCCTCCTTTTCCCATATTTTGAGGAGCAGGGCGTGGATGTGACTAAGGAGAACTGGCCCACCATCCTTCAGGATTTCTGCTGGGATGCTGTCAGGTCCAGTGGCCTTGTTGTTCTTCATCTTCCTTATGGCATCCTGCACCTCGTTCCGACTGGGTGGTGCTCCCATATTCTCATTGATGGGTTGTTGAGGGAGTTGGTCAAGGGCCTCCATCTCAGTAGTTGTGTCCCTGTTCAGTAGCTCCTCATAGTGCTCTTTGATGATGCATCAGCAAGACCATAGACACATTTCTCTAGTTTCCATAGAACACTTTCACTTCCTGCCTCAGGAGAGGGCGAATATAAATATCCTTGGACAGCTCCATGCCCTGCAAGAAAGCAGATTTGATGTCAGTAGAATGGGCTTGCCATTGGTTTTGACAGATTACTGTTAACAACAGTCTCTAAGAGATTAAGAAGCACAGGTTGGGGAATCTTTTTTGCAACTCTTGGATATGAAGCTCTTCAAAACCTCTGGCTATGAGCCATGCCTTGGGCACCTTACAAAGCTTAGAATAATGCACTCAAACAAGAATTACACCATGTCTTAACAAATACAATAACTCCATCCTGGCCAATAACTACTCCTGGTCCCTTCCGTTCTGTACAGTCTGCTCGTTTGTAATATACCTTGTCACCTGTCTCATATTTGTCATCTGTGGGTCTGAGCTTGCTTACACAGTGCCCTCATCTTTTCGGAATATGCAGCTTCTGTGAATGCTTCCCTAGAAGCATGTAAATCTGATATGTGTTCTCCTACCCTAGTGCTTACAGTAGTACCCTCTAGAGCAGGAAGCTTATGATTTAATACAGAGGGAAGGTTAGGATTCTGTCCAAATACTAGTTGATGTGGGCTGTAGCCGTCAACATTGAGCATACTGTTCTTAGCCATGAGGGCCCAGTCTAGAGCAGTGTGCCAGTCACATCCATTTCCCCATTTCACCTTCTGGATTATTTTGGTGAGTGTTTGACTGTGTCACTCCAGTAGTCCTTTGCTACAGGTACTGTCTCGATGTTAAAAATTTTCTGCCATGTCTCTGATTTATTATTTATTATTGAATTCGCCACAATTATCACTGTATAGTCTCGGGGGGGGGGGGGGCGCCATGTCCTCTCCACAGAGACTATACAGGGATAACGGTGCCTCCTGGACCCCCACCAGTCTGGGTCCAAGGTGGGTCACTCGACAGAGACAGCCCTCCTTGCAGTGACAGAATCGCTGCACGCTGCAAGAGCAAACTCTCTCCTCTGTCCTGATACTCCTGGACCTGTGAGCTGCATTCGACACAGTGAACCACCAGATCCTCCTCTCTACCCTCAAGGGGCTGGGTGTCACAGGCTCTGCTCTCTCAGTGTTTGCATCCTACCTGACGGGTCGCTCCTACCAGGTGACATGGAGGGGATCTGTGTCGGAGCCTCACCGACTGACTACAGGCGTTCCACAAAGTTCGATTCTGGGTCTTCTTCTTTTCTCCCTGTACACGACATCCCTGGGTTCTGTTATTCGCTTGCGTGACTTCTCTTACCATTGTTATGCCAATGACACCCAGCTGATCTTGTCCTTCCCTCCCTCTGACACACAAGTAGAGACACGCATTGCTGCACGCTTGACTGACATCTTGGAGTGGATGGTGACACACCAATCTGGACAAGACAGAGCTGATGTTCCTCCTGGGGAAAGGTTGCCCACACCGAGACCTGGCCATCACCATTGACAACACCATGGTGACGCCAGCTCAGACTACAAGGAATCTGGGTGTGATCCTAGACAACCAACTGTCGTTTGCTGCAAACGTTGTATCGGTTGCTCGCTTCTGCAGATTTCTCCTCTATAACATTAGGAGGATCACCCATTCCTCACTGACGAGACGGCACAGGTGCTCATCCAGGCTCTGGTCATCTACCGGCTGGACTATGGCATCTCCCTCCTTGCTGGCGCCCCAGCGTCGGCCATCAGACCTCTGGAGCTTGTTCAGAAAGCTGCAGCTTGTCTGGTGTTAAACCGTCCTAAGTTCTCCCACACAACTCCCCTTCTCATGTCCCTACACTGGCTCCCAGTAGCTGCTTGCATCCAGTTTAAGACTGGTGCTAGCCTACAGGGCAGTGAAAGGAACAGCTCCTTCCTATCTCCAGGCCATGGTCAAGCCCTACATCCCCGCCCGACCACTTCACTCTGCTGCCTCAGGATGCCTGGTTGCCCCGTCGCTCAGAGGCCCCTGCTGCCAATTGACCCGGTCGCGGCTCTTTTCTGTCCTGGCCCCACAGTGGTGGAATGAACTCCCCACTGATGTCAGGACAGCAGAGTCGCTGCCCGTCTTTCGGTGCAGGTTGAAAACTCACCTCTTCAAGAACTACTACCCTGTTACTTGCTCTTAGCACTTACTGTATTCACTCATTTAAAAAAAAAATCTTTCTTGCGCTTTTACTTTTAACACTGGTGTTACTCTTAGATGCTTGTTTAGAGCAAAGATGCACTTATGACCTCTAATGACTTGTCGTTCTCCTGATTTCCTACGTTAAATGCACTTATTGTAAGTCGCTTTGGATAAAAGCATCGGCTAAATGACTGTAATGTAATGTAAATGGTAAAATGAAGGAGTTGACTATTTCAGAGGACTTCTTTGTTTTCACAATGTTCCCAGCACTGAAACGTATGAAATGATCAATAATATGGAGATACCATATGCCTGGTTCCAACTCATGCAGGTCCACTGCTGGGTCATTCTATGGAAATTTTTCTGTCCCTAGCCTTTACAGAAACATTACACTTGAAAAATAATTTAGGGTTACAATTTATTTATGTTTTAAAATAAAAAAATGTCATTTGAACAATTACATCTTTTTGAGCCATCAGTTTGGTAATATTTGTTTTTTATTCAATTATATATAATGCCAAGCAGCACAGAAGTGCTCATCCCCACAGTCATGTATAGAGGGCAAGTGCTGTATTTTGAGGTCAAAAACATGATTTTTACCATTTAAAGCACAATAATGTATACATAATAGTGAAATATCCATCAATTCCATTCATCATCCAAACGGCTTATCCTGCTGTCAGGGTCCTGGAGATGCTGGAGCCTATCCCAGCAGTCATTGGGTGGCAGGCGGGGAGACACCCTGGACAGATACACATACACACACATTCACACCTAGGGACAATTTAGTACAGCCGACTCACCTGACCTACGTGTCTTTGGACTTTGAGGAAACCGGAGCACCCGGACGAAACCCACGCAGACATGGGGAGAACATGCAAACTCCACACAGAGGACGACCCGGGACAACACCCAAGGTTGGACTACCCCGGGGCTCAAACCCAGGACCTACATGCTGTGAGACGACCATGCTAACCATTGCGCCACTGTGCTGCGCCACCATGCCGCATGATCAAATATATGATGTAAATTACATAAAAAAAACAAAATGACAAATTCATATTATAAAATATATAATGAAAATAGTGGTCCCATGGAGTTGTTTTACTGGTTTTACCCTGTAAGAAAAAGCTATTATTTTGAAGAAGAAAAAAATCACACTGATGACATCACTTGACTTCCTTTTACCCACTTCTTGAAGATGTATGAAGAAAGGCCCATGGTAAGTCCACTGTCTGTTTTCAGTTATCAGAAATGTTCTAGTTTATCTTATGATTTCTATGAAGCTTTTAGTTGAGGTCACTGGTATGACCTACTTTATTTTTAGGGAATTGTAAAAAAAAATAGAATACAAATGGATTAAATTGCATCATTTAGTGAGTATACCATGATTGACAACATATGGTTTGATGCCCTGTAGTGTCCGTTTTGTAAAATGTATTTTTCATGAAAATTATCACTGGTGTTACCGTCTCTGGTGTTACTTTCCTTATGCGTATGGTATGTAAGGGCACGTGAATATCTGTCATTTCATGTGATAAGAGTGACAAGCAATTGTGGCAAGGCCATATAAACCAGGACAGACAGTTACTCGAAGAGAACTTGTTTATGCTCAAAGGCAGGATAAGTGAGATTCCATTATGTAAGTTTAGCCATTTTTATTATTATTTGTTGAATGTCAAGACGATCATTAGACTCAGTCAGTGTAACCATTATTATGCAGAAAATAATAGTAGTAGTAGTCGTAGTAGTAGTAGTAGCATATCGAGACGACCATTAGACTGTCAAAGGGGGATGATTGAAGACATCCTTACTAGAGATGTCCCGTTACCACTTTTTCACTTCTGATACCGATACTGATACCAAAGCTTTGGCTATCTGCCGATACCGATATCAATCGGATATTTTGTTTTACTCTTGTACTACTACTACTTCTTTCAGTTGCTCCCATTAGGGGTTGACACAGCGGATCATCTGTTTCCATCTCTTCCTGTCCTCTGCATCTTCCTCTGTCACACCAGCCACCTGCATGTACAAATAGTAATGATAATAAAAAAATACACGGAAGCACTTTGCTTATGATAGCCAATTACCAGCCTAAAAACATCTCGCTCAAATGGACAGGGACATCCAGGTTAAGGAAATCCAGTTCACTATGAATAGGGTAACATGGAATCAGATGGAAATGCATGTCTGTGAATGTTCTCATTCATCCAGGTCATGTTATCCAAAAGACGAAGCTAGTCAGACTAGCTTCGTCTAGTCAGAAAGGCACAAACTGAGGAAGCCTCTTGGATGAGAGGCGAAACGTCTTCACGGATATATACCTAGTCCAGTTCCACTTGATTGAACTCCTTTGGATAGATGGAAATGCAGTTATATTTGCGTTATGAGTGAGTTTGATAATGAGCTCAGCTTTTGGAGGCAGTGAAAGCCAGATTTTAATGGGAGGCCATATGAGAAAATGCAGCTTTGCTTTCTGACATGCACTCATAATCTTGGTACTTGTTTGCTTTTTTTTTTTTACAGTTTTTAAGAAAATCCTTTTTGAAATTTTTTTATTTTGTATCACGTCAGCTTAATTTCTCTTGTTAACCCCAGTAGAAAACCTGACTGACAGAAAAACTACCATATTTATATCAGTTGCTGCTGTCCTCGGGTATTTCATTCCTGTTCCAATTCAATTCTGGTGAGTTCAACTAACTTTGGGCACCTGTGGTTGCTGTTAATGATCAGTGTATGGGGGCTATAGGATAGGTGTAATATGATCAAACTTCCTAGTTTCGGTCTAGATTTTAGCAGTGCAAAACTTTGTTTATTTGTGTTGGCCTGAATGATGGTGGGCTTTATATTTACGTAGTGAAAAACAGGTAGACTGACGACAATATTTGACAACCTTCAACGGTAGGCCTTCATTCTGTACCGTGTTCTGGAGGACCTTGATGTTAGTACATGGCAGACCAGAGAAAAAGAAATTGAAGTAATGTAGTTGGGATGAAACGTACACATGGCAGAAACACAGTTGAGGGATGGTAGTACACTTGTTATCCCTGCCCATGTGTTTCCATGTTACACACTCAATACTCAGACTCTAAACAGGGAGTCCTTAGTAATACAGTACCACCATGCCAAGAACATCTCTCCATGTACTTGAGTTCAGTGTTTTAAAATGCTCTGGAAAGCATTTAGTAGTGAACATAATAGCTGACTAACACCACAATATAAAATCAAAGCTACATTTGTATTTTTATTATTTCCATCCGGTAACATTCTAAACATATACTACATATTTAATCAAATTATACATGAATGTACACAGAGACTTCATACAAGTACACAAGACACACTTGATATGCCAATCTCCCTGTCATGTCAGTTTATCCTCAGTTTTAAGTATCATAAATGACTGATAACCATAGCGCAATGAAAAAAATGAGACAAGCCAATTTAATTTTTGTAAGACAAAAGGTTAGCAGGGTTGAAGAGAGAAGGTCTGTTTCACTGACAAGATTTTTCTCAAAGGGGGAACATCAGTGGTGAAAAATCTCATCAGCCTCCCAAAGAAGTGTCGTAGAAGGCCCTTTTTGCCCTTGACAATATATTCTGTTCCTGTATTGGCCTCCTTCTCATCTTGATCAGGGGAGGGTGGTCCTGCCTTGGCCTCCTGTCCATTCTGATCAGGGGAGGATGTTTCTTCTTTGGTCTCCTCCTCTTTCTGCTTAAAGGAGCCCTTACCCTGACAGGAGGAGGTCTTAGAGGAAAGTCTGTAAGGAACAAAACTGTCATCATTCTACTGTTAATACACTATAATACATTGTACTGCGGTACACTGATTGTCTGACATTACTGTAAACTTACTTGAGCCATTTCACTGAGACACGGAAAAGTTGTATACTTGTCTATAATGTGCATTGTTTCTTCCATCTACCACTAGAAACACATTGATCATACCAGTCTCTGTCATCCGCACTGCCCTCCACGGAGCTCTCCATTGTGCATGATGAACTTGTGTTCGAGCTGATGATGAAATCAAAGAAATTTAAGTAGGTCGGTAAGGATATATGATACCATAAAACACACATGTCACCACTGTCTGTAGTCTTAATGCAAAGCCTTGTTTTGTTTAAAGACCGCATGGCTGGTACAGGGATGTCTGTTGGGGGTACTCAAAGACAGTCAGACTCAACTTTCTACTAATGGACTTCATACAGAAAGACAATTGATAAATGAACAACCAACTCATGTCATCCCTCATCTCATCATCAGTCGCTTCTCCGGGGTTGGGTTGCGGTGACAGCAAGCTAAGTAGGCCACTTCAGATGTCCCTCTCCCCAGCAACACCCTCCAGCTCCTCCTGTGGGATCCCAAGACATTCCCAGGCCACATTGGACATGTAGTCTCTCTAGTGAGTTCTCGGTCTACCCTGAGGTATCCTCCCAGTTGGCTGTGCCTGGAAAACCTCCAAAGGAAGACGCCCAGGAGGCATCCTAATCAGATGCCTGAACCACCTCAACTGGCTCCTTTCGACACGAAGGAGCAGTGGCTCTACTCCGAGCTTCCTCCGGATGTCCGAGCTCCTCACTCTATCTCTAAGAGTTTCCTCTGTAGGGTGTCTAGCTGAGACTAGACACCCTACAGAGGAAACTCATGTCAGCCACTTGTATCCGTGATCTCACGCTTTCAGTCACTACCCAAAGCTCATGGCCATAGGTGAGGGTTGGAACGAAGATTGACTGGTAAATTGAGAGCTTTGCCTTCCGGCCCAGCTCCCTCTTCACCACAATGGTCCGGTACAACGTTTGCATTACTGCTGATGCTGCACCAATCTGCCTGTCGATCTCCTGCTCCACCCTACCCTCACTCGTGAACAAAACCCCGATATACTTGAACTCCTTGACTTGAGGCAACAACTCATCCCCAACCCGGAGGGAGCAATCCACCATTTTCTGGTAGAGGACCATGGCCTCAGATTTGGAGGTGCCGACTCTTGTCCCAGCATTTCACACTCAGCTGCAAACTGACCCAGTGCGTGCTGGAGGTCATGTTCTGATGAAGCCAACAAAACCACATCATTTGCAAAGAGCAGAAATGCAATTCTGAGGTTCCCAAAATGGACACAGTTCTCACCTTGGCTGCACCTTGAGACCCTGTCCATGAATATCACAGAATCAGAGACAAGGGACAACCTTGGCGGAGTCCTATGCCCACCGAAAACGTGTTTGACTTTGTGTCAAGAATGCGGACACAGCTCTTACTTTGGTTATACAAGGACCGGATGGCTTGTAGCAACTGCCCTGGTACCCCATTCTCCCACAGTACCCCCCACAGAGTGCCCAGGGTACGTACATTACATTGCATTCATAAATAATGTACATTATATTCATAACATGAACAACCAACTCCATTCACCCATATGAGTCTACAGACAGAGCTGTGTAACGCACACTTACTTGAAGTTGTCGGAGACGTTATCCTCAGAGTAGTCCATGGTGATGACCGGATGCTGCAGAATGTCATGGGGTGTTATTCTCAGGCTGGCATCCATCTGCAGCATTTGCTTCACCAGGTCTACAAGTGTCTCTTCCTCCTTGTACCAATATTTAAATGGCAAGAACTGGAAGTTTATTAGACAACAAGGGTCAAGATTATTTCAAATCACTCTTGTGGGTCATGGCAATAACATGACATAATGGAAAGTATTTGAGGTGTTTTTGGATTGGAACATCTTCTGGTGAAATGTCCTCATGTTCAAATCCTAAATGCCGAAGGATAAAAAGAGATCACTAATACACCGATAAATTTCATCATGTTTCAGGTCAAATCATCTGCTCCTTGTCTGGACCTCTTTCCGCTTCATATTCCTGCGGTGTCTACAAAGAGAAGAGCATTCATCGTGACATTTCTATCATAACTACAGTGAACCAAGCAGACCAATAGACAATGTGACTGACAAGCCCAGCTCCATCTTAGCAGGAAGGTGAATTATAGTACCTTGAGTCTCCACACTGGCTTGGAGGACTAGGGAGAAACCTCCTCGGAAATAATGGAATGTCTTCCGTCCTGCTTCGAGGAGATGGTCTGATGGCTGTCCCTGTCTCCCCACAATGTATCTCAGCTACACACAAAATACATCGCATTATGACCTAGGCCCAGATAAAGAGTGTGACCTCTACATTTCCTCAGTCACCTCTAGAGAAAATCTGACCAGCAAAAATCTCTCACACACTTGGTACTGTAAGTTATATTGACAAGACCTAGTGAGGTCTTATACTGGACACATTAACAGCTAGTCTAAAGTACTTTCCATAAGCAAACCACATATACTGTGCTAGAAAATAGGATGTGTTGAGAGGGCTTTGTCCTATTGATTATCAAGAAAAACAATGGGTGCATAAGAGAAAAATACAGCTCAACCATACACACAAAAAGCCTTACAAACAAAACAAAGGTTATTTCTGTTGGATGTATATGGAGTAAAATGGCAACAAGATGTTGTTAATCCGGTAAACTTGAGTGATTTCTCTAATTTCATGGTGTTGTCACTTTCTTTTTTAAATATCTAAAACAATTGCACCTTCACTGGAAAAAAGTAAAACCACCTCTTAACTACGTGGAGATTTGTGTTTTATTAGAAACACAAAACAACAAGTGAAAAGTGTTAAATTGAAGTACTTACCATCTCATAGTCATTATGCCCAGGGTACAGACACATGCTAATGACCAGCTCGGCAGCCACACATCCAAGAGCCCAGACGTCGATGGCCCGAGTCAAGGGGAGGCCGAGCAACATCTCTGGAGAGCTGAGAGGAGACAAACACCAACACATCAGTCATGAAAACTACACCCACTACCACAATGACTCCCAACTACACTAAACTACTCCTTCATATTGTCTGTCACTCACTTATACTCTTGGGTACCAACACTTGATACCCCCTCTATCTCATATGTGGAGGGATAGGCCAAAGTTAATTAGTTTGACCCTCAGAGGCCTCTGTGTGATCCACCACCATCACATTTTCCAGTTTCAAATCACCATGATGCCCATGTCATTCAGGGGATGAACTGCTATGGCCAACTGAAAAGTTATGAGAAATTCACATTCAGTAAATGAATCAAAAATGTTTTACAAAACATTTATTTAGTTATCCCTCTTTATGTATTAATCAATTAATACCAATTAGTGCCAATGGGTACTGAAGGGTGGACATTGCCATTGTGTAACAGGACAGCTTTCAGACTTAACTTTGACGAATCTGTAAAAAGACACCATTGTTGTGGGTCATGCCCACAACCCAAAGCCATGAACAATCCATCAATGTCAGTGCAGAAACAAAGGTTGTCAACCTGTGTAAAAAAGTTTGTCAAATGTTCTTGACGGTTCCAAAAGATGGAAATTTTTGTACATGGTGACAGCAAACCCCATCCTTGTATTCTTGAACCAAGTAGTTCTGCTTTAGCCTTTGACAAATCTAAGTCCCTGACCAGGTCATTTAATTCTTGCTGTGCTATCAGATGAGGATAACCAGGCATAAAGGGTTCAACACCTGGATCAGTGTCATTACCACATGTTGTTCATGTGTTGTGGCATCTTCATCTGCCTCATCTAGACTCCATGTCTCTGGTGGCTTTGGTACTGGCAAACTCATCATGTGGCACTGGTCTCATGGCTGAAGGCAGATTGGGGTATTCAATAGATTTCTTAAATTTAGTAGAGAAGCCAGATACATGGGTCGGACAGAAGTAACAGTCCGTCATGTGATCCTTCTGTTCTCGCCATATCATTGGGACTGCAAATGACACTGACTTCCGAGTACCTCTGAGCCAAGCTTTCAGGTTGACAGCACATGTTGCAGAACAAATGTGAGAAGCCCAGGGTTTCTCTTGGTCACCAATTTTACATCCGAAGTAGAGCTCATAGGCTTTCTTAATAAGTGCAGTCATGGTGCGTTTTGAGCCTTAAGCGTATACTCGCCCCAGATGTAACAGAATGTATCACAGCTGTTGCAACATTGACGAGACATTGCTGCTGTATTAAATCTTACTGAAGACAAATCCTATTGTTAAGTATACTCACTATGCTACTGCCTGAAGAACATGTGCATCAACATGCATCCAAACAGCATCTGTAAATGTGAGCAGCTTTTATAGCCCATCTGCCAGCATCTAACCTGACTAAGCATGGCAGGCATGCCTAAGACAACATTTGCATAGCACCTACACTGAGTGCCTGCCCAGGCATGTTTGGACTGACCGAAACACCTTTGTAGGCAATATACTAGTCAAGTCAATTTTATTTGTATAGCCCAATATCACAAATTACAAATTTGCCTCAAGGGGCTTTACAGCAACACAACATCCTGTCCTTCGACCCTCAAACCGGATAAGGAACAACTCCCTAAAAAAAAAAACCCTTTAACAGGGAGGAAAAATGGGAAGAAATCTCCGGGAGCGCAACAGAGGAGGGATCTCTCTCCCAAGACAGACAACGTGCAATGGATGTTGTGTTTACACAATTTACAGAACACAAAATTGAAAGAGGATAACAGAATTATAATGGAATTGAAGAATATGATGAGGAGGATGCCAAGCAGTGCCCAGATGCCACTGGAACAGCCCAGTACCCGAGCCACACGACCAGCATCACCATGTAGACAAAAAAAAACATTAGTCACACATGTCTGTGAATGTTCTCATTCGGTATATATCTGTGAAGACGTTTCGCCTCTCATCCAAGAGGCTTCCTCAGTTCGTGCCTTTCTGACTAGACCAAGCTAGTCTGACTAGCTTGGTCTGACTAGCTTGGTCTAGTCAGAAAGGCACGAACTGAGGAAGCCTCTTGGATGAGAGGCGAAACGTCTTCACGGATATATACCAAGTCCAGTTGCACTTGATTCAACTCCTTTGGATTAGTCACACATCTGAGTGAGAGAAGGATATAACATTGAAACAGGACAACAAAATTATATGGCTTTATAAAATATATAAAAAGAAAATATGATGAGGGGGGTGCCAAGCCAAGCAGTGTCCAGGTGGCGACCACCATCACCATGGAGACATGGGAGGAGGACAGACTGCACGTGTACACAAGGGAGACACACCTTTCACATACGCAGAAGAGAAAGGAGAATACATCATTTAGAGAGAGACAAAAGACATGTGAGAGAAGAGAACAGTTTGCAATAGTCAATAATCTATACTCTATAATCTCGTCGGCAGAACAGTGGTTCGTAAATTAATTGAGACAGTTCCCCGACCCACCATGCAGTACAGGTTGTGACGTACTCAACTTAAAGGCAACTAATTGTAGGCTAAGGCAAAAAGATGAGTTTTAAGTTTGGATTTAAAGGACTCAACAGACTCTGATTGTCTGATGGCAGCAGGCAAGTTATTCCACAAGAAGGGAGCCTGATAGGAAAAGGCCCTGCCACCAGCTGACTTCTTTTTAACTTTGGGTACACACAGGAGCCCTGCATTTTGAGAGTGACGAGCTCAAGATGCAATGTACAGTCTAAGGAGATAAGAAAGGTAAGATGGGGCAAGCCCATTTAGGATTTTATAAGTCAGCAGAAGCACCTTGAAGCACCTAGTAGGCTTAAAATATGACAGGAAATCACAAAAATAGGTTATATCTACAAAACGGTATGTGATAGGGAATTTTAAAGGTGGTTTTCATGATCAGCAGCCCAAAATCCATAAAATGCACCCAAAAGTGTTCATGAAGCAAAATCTTCGCTGTCCACAAGGAAGATTTTGCTTATTAATTTTATCAATAAGCTTAATTAATAACAATAAGTGTTATTAATGAACTTGGGTAAATCTCACCTTTCACATGGTGCGACGTAATGTCGACCAGTCCTCTTAGCAAATGAAGTCAAGTTTGCTCAGAAAGCCTTACATTTTGGACCCAAGTATTCTAGGCACTCATTGCCCTTTTAATATATGGAGTGAAAATGTTTATCTTGAGTAGCTGAGTAAACAACTAACAATGGAAGAGTTGACACTGTGTAAAGAGTGGAGACTTTTGAGTGCGAATGTCTAATTTACGTGAGTTCTTGGCTCTTAATGACCTTTAATTATTGCATGGGCAAGGTTATAGTCTGGTTCCTTGTCCCTTTTTTTAAGTCTTCAAATATACTCTAACGTGCATGGGGAAGTAGACGCGTTAGTCGGACCCTTAGTTGGGTGGTGAACGTAGTCGCCTGCGGTGCGGGAGCCCCAGGTTCGCGTCCCGGCTGTGGCGATTCGCGGGGACGTGAATCCCGAAGGAAGGGGGCAATGTTACGATCACGGATGAAAAGGCTCGCTTAGGCCTTGGCTAACGGGTCGGACCCTTTAGTCGACTGGTTGACGTTGTCGCCCGCGGTG
The DNA here is from genome assembly GCF_029633865.1 of Lampris incognitus. NCBI lineage: Eukaryota > Metazoa > Chordata > Actinopteri > Lampriformes > Lampridae > Lampris > Lampris incognitus. The sequence goes on along the minus strand of NC_079216.1, from coordinate 16,872,331 downwards.
CGGGAAATCAGAGTTCGCGCCCCGGCTGTGACGGTCCGGCCGCGCTGCCCCCCGAATTCGCCACAATACAAACACACGTGCAATGCCAGTATAACAACAGAGTAGACTAAGAACGGTACATACAAACATGTCAAAGACAATGAGTACAAATCAAGGAAAAAGAAATAGTAAAGTAAACAGAGATACAATAAAATAGGACAATGCAGTATTCCAGGGGTTAAATTACTTAAAAGTGTTCAAATCTAAGAATATTTTTTGGGCATTTCAGTTTTTCATACATTTTAGAGATTTGGAAAATGTTACTAATTCATTTTTTAAAGGCTGCTAAACAGGGTTGCGTTTTGTAATATTTACATTTGTGTATAAAATATTTTGCCAAAATGATTACATTATTCAATGAGAATTCTATATGTCTATCTTATATAAACGTTCCAAATTTGACACTTTCTAGTAGAAATGGAGGTAGAGCATCAATGCTAGGTTTCATCCATACATTCAAATTATACCAAAAATCACAAGTAATATTACAGTGGAAAAATAAATGATCCGTTGTTGCTATGTCTGTCTTGCAAAATTGACAAGAATTTACAGTCTACATTAAATGTTAATCTTTTAAATTCACTGGAGGGGAGTAAATTTCACTAATTATCTTGAAGTGAACCTCTTTGGCTTTGGGGGGGGGGGGATAGGGAATGAAATGTATCTTTTTCCAAGTTTATGGGCATCCGAATTTGAGTACGTCTAAGATATCATTCCTTCCTAAAGGGACGGGACAATCTTTACGAGCGAGTTTCTGATAAAGTAATTATTTCAGGTTCTACCGTCAAATGTTACGTTGTCAAATCATTAAGGGGTGAAGTGTACGGCACTTCACAACACTTTGGTATGCCACAGTTTTCGGTCCCCGTCTTAAATTACGTGTTTCCTGTTCGGGTCTGGCAACCCGTACCGTTTTCCGACTGCGGCGACTGTGCTGATGGAGTAAACAACCCGTGTTGAACGTCTCTACGACCAGCTAGCCTGAATGATCTTCGGGACTGACTTGTTCAACAGGTAAACAGCTAAGCGTGTGGCGCAGGGGGTCTCGTTTCCTGGCTGCCTGTCTTTCGGTTTAGGTTCGTCATGGGTTACGAGCGGGGACTGGGTATCTAGCTGGTCATGCTAACTTGTTATTCAGATAATGCCTGCCCGCTACAGGAAAGGGCTAGCGTGACCGATAGGCTAACCTTTATGAAATTGGCTTTTAAAGGTTGCCAACGTCTGCGAATCGGCATTTTGTTATTATTAGGAGGGGGCATGGTGCCGCTAGCAAGCTATGTACTTTGGCTAACATGGCAACGTGCACAGCCCGCTGTTGGTTGTGTATTCCGGGTGTTGTATCGCTTGTTCCTGTAAACTCAGCGTTAGCCCCGCTGTTACGAACCTGCTGTGCCATGGAGCCTGCGTGTCTGCTTCTACAATACAAGTTGGATTAAGCTTGGGATTCATACAAGTGGTGTACTGTGTGGCAGCGTGACATTTTACAGTTTCAAACGGTTAGCGCTTCGTTGCGCCTGGTACTCTCACATCACATACTCTCTCATCGTTGCCCAAGTGATTGACTGAGCTCGCCATTGCTCGTAATGTCACAGGTGGGACGTTATAACCACCGTACTGGTGACGCGTTGCCTTGTTACCTGACGGGGGGGGGGGGGCGCGCTAATGCGAACCGTCCCTCGGGTCTCTGACCGCGGTTCATCGGCTCTCGTGCTGAGGCGACGCTCTGAGCGCCGTTGTGTTGAGACGCAAGTGTGGTGCCTGTTCATCAAGAATGCGGTAAACTGCTCGAAATATTAGCCGTCATCGCAAAAGTCGAAAATCAAACGCGAAGAGAGGCTGTAAGTGTTTCAGTTTCTTTGCCGTCCGCTCTCTTGTGTACCGTCAGTGAAATGGAGAGGGGGTGGAGTGGGGGGTCGGCTTGGGTCTGTCTTGTGTTGTTGACAGTCAGCGGTGACAAAAGCCTTGATCTTGGTTGTAAATTGGTTTCATTATGAAAGCGGAGGGAGACTCCATCCGGACCAAACTTGATCAACCCGTCGTGCTCACTTGCCCTTATTTGTAGCCAGCTGCAGTTTGCCGTGTTGTAGTTTATTATATTTTGGGCTGTTGTTGCCCAGCTAAGTTTGGGGTGTTGATAAAGCGTCATGTGTCTTTCGGTTCTTTGCTAAGCGTCTGACGCTGGGTCACGTTTCGACCTCACATTCCTTGTGCGGTCTGCTCATCATTCTTGCCCGGGGTGAGAGATGTTCACAGACCCCGTGTAACCACACAATGACTCTCAATGCCTTCAAACATGTCCTCCATCTCTCTCCTTTTCTAATTTCGTTCTTGAACAGCACATCTTCCTGACGTGGCCATTCTGTGGTCACAGCAATACTGTCAGAGCACTGACGTGGACCTTTGACCTTGCTATTGAACCCCCACCCCCGCCCCCAATTGATAAAACCCGGAATGAGAGAGTTAAATTAGGGTTATTGGTCTACATATGTTGTGCTGGCTGATGTGGAAAACACTTACCTTGGTGGTCATAGGGGATCTTTACATATAGATAAATATATCACTTATGCAGTCTGCTCACATATGCAAAAATACCACATTCAAGAATCCAAACTGAAGTTCATCACACGGAACCATTTGGTCATATGAAGTGTAATATCAAGTCAAAATTAGCTTTCAAATAATGCTGTCAAATATTTGCGCTGACCTCATTTTGTGGGTAATTTTTGGCAATTTTGGTTGTCATTAAAGCAACTTCATTTAACTTTGGATTTCAGCATCATCTTTCAGCAGCAGTATCAATAGACCTAGGGGCTTTTTTTTAATCTCTCTCCACAGCGTAGCAATAATTTATGACAATTTATTTACAAGCTGTAGCTCAAAAGACAAGTGAAGTAAATTGCTGTACATATAGCTCTACTACACACACACACACACACACACACACTCTTATTTGTTGAGCACTTTTCCTGCCATTGAGTGTTTCTTTTACAGCATGTGCGTGCTGTAAAGAAATCCCTGTTCTGTTTTATTTTAAACTACAAATTATGCATTTATGATAATATCTGAATTTCATTCTGATAACAGTACTATTAAAAGATGATAATGTTACAATTTCATTTAACAATAATATGAAATTATTGCCCAAACCTATGTACATGTAATGTGATAGTGAATGCTTCGTGATAAGAGATTAAAATTCCTTTGGCTCTGAAAATGTTCTCCGAGCCGTCATGGATCATGTGGGAGGGGTGGGGGGCTCCAGGGCCCAGCAGCCAGGTCTCATGACACTTTCTCTGGTGAGCCCTAGCACCCATATCCTCATCCATCGTGTACTTTATTGCGGTTGAGTGAAGATGAAGCTCATCTCTGCATCTCAATCCTGTCGGTTGGCCGGACAAGTGAGTAAGCGTAGTCGGCAGTCAGTTCTAAAGGAATTGTTCTACATTGATGCCTGGCAACCTGTCTGTCTGTAAGAGCCCCATGATTCTCCTCAATGCAAATCTTATTTTTGTTTTTGGATTTTCTCCCCAATTGTATCCGGCCAATTACCCCACTCTTCCGAGTCGTCCCGGTCTCTGCTCCACCCCCTGTGCCGATCCGGGCAGGGCTGCAGACTACCACATGCCTCCTCCGATACATGTGGAGTCACCGGCCGCTTCTTTTCACCAGACAGTGAGGAGTTTTGCCAGGGGACGTAGCGCGTGGGAGGATCACGCTGTTCTCCCCCCCGAACAGGCGCCCCGACCGATCAGAGGAGGCACTAGTGCAGCGACCAGGACACATACCCACATCCGGCTTCTCACCCACAGACATGGCCAATTGTGTCTGTAGGGATGCCCGACCAAGCCGGAGTTGACATGGGGATTCGAACTGCTGATCCCTGTGTTAGTAGGCAATGGAATAGACCGCTACGCTACCCGGATGCCCCAATACAAAATCTTTTGATTGGATGTTAAAAGTGATGGGGTATGCAGCAACATGTCTAGGCTAATGTCCCATCTGTTTGTTGCGTTTTGTTATTTGAAAAATTATGATTTTTCAGGTTTTGTAATCTGCGCTAATATTCTGATCGAGTGTGTATGTGGATAGGTGTGACGGGTATGTGTGACAGTGTTTATTTGAGCAAGCGGTCAGGAACTTTAACATTTATTTTTGTGTTCATGTTTTTGTCTGTATTTTTAAAACACGTTACCTCAGAATTTCCCTGATTGGGAAATTAAACATCAGCCCTGACTGAGAGAAAGATGTGTTGACATAGTGTAGATTTTTCAGGGTGGTATACTTTGTGGCCTGTTAACTGGAAGGGAGCTGGGTGTTTGCTCAGCAAATAAGAAAAATACTGCTTCAAACAGTCCAAATTGATCTCACGGTTTCTGCATGTCTTCAGATTTCCTCCTGAAATTATTTTATTGGGTAGACCACAAAAGTAGAAGTTGAATAGTTTCATTGACAAAATTGGCCATTTGATGGAAGTAGTCAGCAGCTTAGATTGGGATGTTGAGATGAAAGTTCACGTGAAAATGTTTTCCAGGATCTCAGGGTATTGTCCTCCCCTCCATGTGCTTCCTGTTGTGGACCATTCCAGTAGGTGAAGTGTTGTAACCTTTTCTGCTGTGTAAATCCTCAGATGTACCAGTCACTTTTAGTATCCTTAGCCCCTCTCTAGGTAGTATTGATTGCCATGAAATGGGTTGGCAGTCCATCCAGAGAAATTTCACCTGTTCTCCTTTCCTCACCTCTCTGTCCTCCCCAACTGGGAGGTGATGCCATGACGGTCTCTACTACAACCAACGTGTGGCAGCTCTGTTTGAATATTGACCTGTCATTGGGTCATGTGTGAGACTGACTCTCCCTGTGGTCCTGAAGATGTTGTTAGTCTTTATCTCTATTCAGCCTGACTAATTTGATTTCCGAGAGTTTAGGAACTCCGCTGGGAGGGTGGGGGGCTTGGACAGCTGCCAACCAAACTGTCAACCCTGATGTCTTGAAGGCAACTGAAACTGGTACAGTAGTGTCTCTACATTTCCCTCCAAGTCTGGGGCAAAGCTTATACAAAGTCTTAAAGTACAAGACATTTAAATGAGAATCACTTGTTTTTACTTTAGCTGGTTTGATCTTTAGATTGATGGTCTCCAATGATGCGTGAATTTTTCCATCTCAAGATGGCATGAAAAGTTTTTTTGCAGTATTTTGGCATTTTGCCCTCAGTTTTTCTTATTCACAACAGAAAAAACGGTTTGATTGAAACTAGGGCTGGGCAATAATTCAATATGACTGTTAATTGTCCTTAAGTGGTATTGTATCGGGATGTAATTTGAATAGTCATATCATGATACATCTTGTTTTCGAAGTTAACGATAACGAGAATCTATAACCAATTTAAGTATCTATAACCAATCATTTTTTATTTTTTACAAAATGAGATCCGAAGTTTTTGATGGAGTATTATTTGAAAAGTAATTTTGGGTTGAATTATACTTTAGGACCTACATTACCAAAGAGTTCAATGTGATATACCTCAGATAGATTCTTCAACATGACATTTTTGCATACATAAGCAGATATTATGATGTGTATCGATACTGTGTAACAATCCCTATGATTATTGTGATAATATTTTCCTTATCGCCTCGCTTTAAGGGAAACGAGACTCTGGTCTGAATGCAGTTAGTTGACAGCCAAACAGTGTCAACACCACTGGCTTCCCTGGCCATCTTCCCTCTCACTCTCCTCCTCTCCCTGCCAGACAAATGGAATAAAGGCTTCATGCAGCTGTCCTCATCACCTCCTGCCAACACATATCTACCCTCTCTTCCTCCCCAGGAGCCAGACTCCCAGTTCCTTATGGCTGTATATGATGAGAACCTCCTGAAGAACCCTTTCTTCTTGGAGCTGGAGAGACAGAGACCGGACCTGTGCATCCGAGTAGCAGAACTCCATGGCATTGTGAGTGACCCGACAAGTATTGCCTGCACCCTACCCTAGTTAATTCCAGATTAGTCTGGTTTGGTTTAGTCTAGTTACGTTTAGTTTGGCAGGGGATAGGTCAGTGGAGGGATGCTCCGGGGGGGAAGCAATCCGGATACAGTGCAGTATTTATTAAAAAGAATTTATCAAAAGCCTGGCACTGGAATAATAAAAGTTCCCTTTCCAGGGGCAGTCCACAGCCTTTGACGATCTCCTTTGCAAGTGTTAATTTCAGCAGTTCACAGCATTCTCTTATGTCAGCCATCCACACCATCCAGACATCCAACCACCCAGGCTCCACAATAGGGCCGTGACGATAACCACATGACTGCAATACTGCTGTCATGTGATGCCTACCGTGGGGTTGGCCTCATTGCCGCCATCGCCGCAATCTTTTTTTTTTCTTTTTTGCTTGGGAAAGTTACAGGCAATATAAAATCCATCCATCCATTATCCAAACCGTTTATCCTGCTCTCAGGGTCGCGGGGATGCTGAAGCCTATCCCAGCAGCCATTGGGCGGCAGGTGGGGAGACACCCTGGACAGGCCGCGAGGTCATCACCGGGTCCACACACACACACACACACACACACACACACACACACACACACACACACACACACACACACCTAGGGACAATTTAGGAGATATAAAATAAAATATCTATCCATCTATCTGTCTATCTATTAAAATATATATCTGCACCATAAAGATAAGACATTGTTTGGTGAAATGCTCATTGAATGTGTGAACAATATGGAGTCAATTGTCCTGATGCATGCTCAATAATCCAGTTAAGAAAATCAAAGAAGGTTGAATCAGTTCATCTGGATACAACGTTTATTGACAGATCTGTCAATAAACGTGCCTCACAGCAAGAAGGTCCTGGGTTCGAACCCCGAGGTCGTCCAACCTTGGGAGTCGTCCAACCTTGGGAGTCGTCCTGGGTTGTCCTCTGTGTGGAGTTTGCCAGTTCTCCCCGTGTCTGCGTGGGTTTCCTCCAGGTGCTCCGTTTTCCTCCCACAGTCCAAAGACATGTAGGTCAGGTGGATCGGCCATACTAAATTGTCCCTAGGTGTGAATGTGTGCATGTGCGTCGGCCCTGTGATGGACTGGCAGCCTTTCCAGGGTGTCTCCCCGCCTGCCGCCCAATGACTGTTGGGATAGGCTCCAGTATCCCGCGACTCTGATTGGGCTAAGCGGCTTGGCTAATGGATGGATGGAAGTTACAGGACTGCATATAGTGTGTGATATGAATCTAAACACAGTTAAAGATATAAACGCAATAATCATTGTTTAGTTATCATCATTGACTGCCTTCCATACTATGTTCAAGGACTTCTGGAGAAACGTTTCAGTTACTCGTCACTTTGAGGAGGAGGGACCGTCCACTAAGCATATGGGGGATTTCTTTTGTATGTGTCTGATTATGATAAATTATTTCTATGCGTGAGTACTTGTGATATCTACGTTCAATTGAATGTATACACACTAGTGATGCGCGGATCGGGGTTAAAGCTGCAGTTAGTCCGTGGATCGGTCGGGCCGAGTCATAAAAGTTCTTATTAATAGCAGATGGGCTGAGGGTGGGTGAAATAATACATCGTTAATGAGGAAAATATTAACTACATTTTCTAAAATGTGGACATTTGAAGCTTCATTTTTCAGCGAGCATGAATTAGCAGCCAATTGCGGCGTCCATTTGTTAATGGAAGCAACAAAAAAAAAATTGAGAACATTTTTTAAAAGGAGACTTAACCCCCCCCCCCCCCCAATTTTCATCCCCATGGTTGGTGGGTCCACCAGGTGGTGGCTCCATGTTGTAATGGCATAACTGCATGTCCAGTCTGGCCTGGGAACGCCTTGCGATCGCCTAGGAGGGGATGGAGGGCGTTGCTGGGGAGAGGGACATCTGGAGTGCCCGAATTTGCTTGCTGATACCATGACCCGACCCCGGAGAAGCGGCTGATGATGAGATGAGATGAGAATTTAAAACAAAAAAAGGAAGAGCAGAAAAGTTCCATGTGGGAGCGATTTAGTGAAATACTTAACCATGAAGAGTCAAGTGCTGGGTATGTCATATGCAACAGCTGCCAAGCACTGTATGTGTGATCGAGTGCAGGTCTGGATGGATGCAGTGCAGGTCGGGTGGGTGGATGATATATGCATACATGCAGATTCAGATGACGTCCGAGCCGATCTGCGCATCACTAATACACACATAATGCACAGTCATAAAAGACAGAAGCATAAAGTAAACAGTTGGTAATGCCCATACAGTTGACGCTAGTTGCTAAACATTATTCAATTCAACAATGGCGGCAAATCTAGTTTCCAAAGCCAAATATTTTGTCGCCTATTTGGGCATATTTTGGCTTTGAGCCAGACGACAAGGGGCAGCCAGCAAATTTGGATGAGGCAATATGCCACATTTGTAGAAAAAAAAATCAGGGGGGACTATTGCTTTTTCACCGTGGAAAGAAAAAAATCCATACCGCCACAGCCCTACTAACCCCACAACTGATTCCTCCCTACCTTCAAACCAATGCACAACCCTGCCAAGCCCCGCCTACAGCATTTAGTTTAATCTACTACCACTACTACTACTACTACTACTACTAATACTTTCAGCTGCTTCCGTTAGGGGTTGCCACAGCGGATCATCCGTTTCCATCTTTTCCTGTCCTGTTCATCTTCCTCTGTCACACCAGCCACCGGCATGTCCTCCCTCACCACACCCCTAAACCTCATCTTTGGCCTTCCTCTTTTCCTCTTCCCTGGCAGCTCCATATTCAGCATCCTTCTCCCAATACACCAAGTATCTCTCCTCTGCACATGTCTAAACCATCTTAATTTTGCGTCATGCTTTGTCTCCAAACTGTCCAACCTGAGCTGTCTCTCTAATATACTTGTTCCTAATCCTGTTCTTCTTCATCACTCCCAATGAAAATCTTAGCATCTTCAAATCTGCCACCTCCAGCTCCGCCTCCTGTCTTTTCATCAGTGCCACCTCTCTCTTTGCTTTATGCCGCATCTCCTTGTACTCCTGTCTACTTTTTTAATCTCTCTTGACTATCCCACTTCTTCTTTGCCAACTTCTTTCTCTTTATATCCAAAGGAGTTGAATCAAGTGCAACTGGACTTGGATATATACCAAGTCCAGTTGCACTTGATTCAACTCCTTTGGATAACCATGACCTGGATGAATGAGAACATTCAGACTATCTCTGTATACTTTGCTGTACATACTCGTTCCACCACCAAGTCTCCTTGTCTTCCTTCCTCTGACCAGATGACACACCAAGTACCTTCCTAGTTGTCTCCCTCACTATTTCTGCAGTGGTTGCCCAGCCATCTGGCAAATCTTCACTACCACCCAGTGCCTGTCTTAACTCCTCCCTGAACTCCACACAACAGTCTTCCTTCTTCAAATTCCACCATTTGATCCTTGGCTCTGCCTTCACTCGCTTCCTCTTCTTGGTCTCCAAAGTCATCCTACAGACCACCGTCTGATGCAGCCTAGCTACGCCCCCCCCCCTCCCCCGTCCCCACCTTGCAGTCTCCAAGCCCTTTCAGATTGCACCTCCTGCATAAGATATAGTCCACCTGTGTGCACTTTCCTCCACTCTTATACGTCACCCTGTGTTTCTCCCTCTTGAAATACATATTCAACACAGCCATTTCCACCTTTTTCGCAAAATCCACCACCATCTGTTCTTCTACATTCCTCTCCTTGACACCATACCTGCCCATCACCTCCATTCCCCTCACTAACATGCCCATTGAAATCCGCTCCAATCACTACTCTCTCCTCCTTGAGTACATTCTCCACCACTTCATCCAACTCAGTCCAGAATTCATCTTTCTCTTCCATCTCACACCCAACTTGTGGGGCATATGCAAACAGTTTGAACCCACCTCAGATGCTCCTCGCCTTACTCCCCTTCCACCTGGTCTCTTGCACACACAGTATGTCTGCCTCCTTTCTCCCTTCTCTCCATCATATCAGCCAGCTCTCTCCCTTTACCAGTCATAGTGCCAACATTCAAAGTTCTGATTCTCACCTCCACAGTCCTACCCTACCTCCTCCCCTGCTTCCTCTGGACATACCTTCCCCCTCTCCTTCGCCCAACAGTAGCATAGTTTCCACCGGCACCCTGCTGGCCAACAGTACTGGTGGCGGTCGTTGGCAACCCGGGCCTTGACCGATCTGGTATGGAAATCTGATTTATGATCCACATATTTGATTTGGCAAAGGATTTATGACGGATGCCCTTCCTGACGCAACCCTCCCCATTTATCTGGGCACTAATAATGCACTGACTTGTGCATCCTCAGTGGCTGGTCACAACATTTAGTTTAATGATCAGTTTATGAAACCTACCGACAAAGACAGACAAAAACCTCTGTTTGATCAGATCCAGGCACAGCAGAAATACGTCCACAGAAAGATGGTTTACAGACCTAATTTGTCTCTTTATTAGTGTTAACATTTAAAAATTCCAAGGTCTAGCTAAATGTTTAGCTATCAGACTGCAGTCATTCATTCTTTGTCCTAGGTCAAGCAGTCAGCTTTCTGAAGTAATAGCATTTTTTTCATTTTTCATTCCCTTTCTCTTCTTTTTAACCTTTTTACTTATTTTTTTTTAATTCTTTGCCTTGCCTTTAAATATGTAGCACATTTAAAAGCACATTGTGATTTTTAACTGTGCTAAATATAAAGTTAAACTTAACTCGACTAGAATTCCACTGTGACTGTACAAAGAATCACGGTTTATGTGGAATTCTAGCGATCAGCATTTGTGAAGAAAAAGGAAATGAAAGTGACAGTGTTGCTCAAGAGGAACATGTCTTTTATTAGGCCCTAAGGCAGAGCTTGTTTTATGAGAGAAGGTTCTCTTAAAGCATTTGAAAATCCCTCCAATGTAGACCCATCTGTTCAAGTTTGAACAATTATAAAACCTTAGTGCTCTATATGTGGATATTTCAGATAAAATGGAAAGATAATGCTTGATTCAATTCTGGATCGTGGGTCTGACACCTTTTAAAACTGTTTTTGCATAGATAAGAATGAGCTGTTGGAAAAGCCCCAGAGGCATTCAGGGCTCACCAGATAAGAATCCGATAATGTTGGTCACAAGCTGCTGTGACTAAACAACTCCACACATTTTGAAGCTTGGTATTCCACCAACCTCAGGGCAGCGTAGAGAAGTACACGTCAATCTATGTTAATGGTTGTGTGTACATTTACCTAGTTCTCCTCACATCAGATAAGTGAACTGAGATGTTCCCAATTTCCCTTTTTCACCAGACTTGGGAAGAGGGAAATTGGAAAGTTTATCATCAGTGTGAAAAGATTAACCCATGTACATCAATGCCACAATACAGCCATGATCATGATCGGCTTGGTTTGAATTTCAGTTCCTAGACCCTTGGCATGGAGCCACACCTCCTTTGATCATCAAAGAACGTTGAATCAGTTCATCTGGATACAACTTTTATTGACAGGTACGTTTCATCACTCAACTAAGTGACGAAACGTGTCTGTCATTAAACTTTATATCCAGATGAACTGATTAAACCTTCTTTGATTTTCTTACCTGGATTATTGAGCATGCACCAGGAAACCTCCTTTGATCCTTTATTCGGCGAATGTAACATAGAATGTTAGTTGTACAAGACCAATTACTGAGGTGAGACATCAGTGTGACCGCTTAAGGAAATGGAGTTAGTCCTGGATCTTGTGTGACCGGTAGTGACATTAGACACTCCTGTGTATGTGGTGTGATGTGAAATGCTCCTACACGGGAGAGAGCCTGGTCAATATACTGCAATATGTAGTCCAAGGCAGCAGGTCTGGGGGACAACACTGAAAGTTAGTTGTGACTTGTTCCTCTCGTGTTCATTTCCCGCCATACTCCAGGTTCTGGTGCCTTGCTGTGGAAGCTTAAACCTCAGTACATATGAAGCGGCACAGTTTGACAGCTATGTCTTACAGCCTGTCGAGGAGGGCTATCAGACTCTGGATGGGAAGGTAAGTCTGACCATCGTGGAGCTCTGGTTAAAGTGTGTCATATGTTGGTGAACAGCATAGAAGCATGAAACAGTGTTACTTGCTGTAATCTGAAACATGGTACATAACATGACTTATAACAGACTTGCATAATGCAATTTTACTGATGCATAAGGCGTAGGGACAACTGGTTCTCCACAGATGGACATGGTACCTCGGTACATACTGACACATAGTACAAAGACAAAGTGGACCTCTAACAGATGAGAAGAGCACAAGCCTTGATAAATAAATGTAGTATAAGATGAATTAAATCAGAATTATTTTGAAATGTCCTCTTAACATTCATTCAAACTTGTTTTTAATCCAAGCACTTTTATTGACACCCCCCCAAGTCAGTCAAATGAGAGACATTTAAATGTTCCTTATCAAACTACTTCATCATTTAAATCAAAATCAAAATCAAATCAAATCAATTATCAATTTTATTTGTGTAGCCCAATATCACAAATTACAAACTTGCCTCAGTGAGCTTAACAGCAACACAACATCCTGTCCTTAGAACTCTCTCATCGGATAAGGAACAACTCCCTAAAAAACAAAAAAAAAACAAAAAACCCTTTAATAGGGAGGAAAAAATAGGAAGAAACCTCAGGGAGAGCAACAGAGGAGGGATCTCTCTCCCAAGACGGACAACGTGCAGCATTTGAGGGAAAAATGTTCAAATAGTACTTCATGAAGTCAAAATTGCACAATTTTAAAATGTATCTTTAATTCTAGATCTTAACACCATAGCAGCCATATTTCTCAAAGCTCAGCCATCTGTCATGGCTACAGCTGTGCCAAGCGATTTAACGTGGTCAGGACCTCCTGTTGTTGCTTTGCTTCAATTACTGCCCCTCTCACAGTGGCTTTTAAGTTCTTTATTTTATACTTGATCCTTTGAAAAAATGAAAATCAACATTTTTCTCATCATAATTTTGTATTTATCGTAGGAGGTGAGCATCTGTGACAAACGGGTGGTGCTGGGAGCAGGCTCCCAGGCCCCGGTCTCAGTTCCCATCCTGTTTGAAGAGACCTTCTACAATGACAAGGAACAGAGCTACAGCATCCTGTGCATGGCTAGACCCATCGACACAGAGCAGTGCTCTGAAGAGATGTCCCTGGAGCCCGCTGCCTACTGCCTGAGGAGCGTGGAGGATGTCACAGAGTTCCTGGGCCGGCACGCCAGAAAGCTGGACAAGCTCGTCTCCATGTTCTGCCACTCCTTCAAGGAGCCAGACAGGAAGGGACTGCGGTACCACATTGTACGTCAGCTAATCATTTACTGAGTTCATCCCTTTAAACAACAATAACAACAAAGTAAACTATAGTTGTAATTGTACTATTTGTTTTTTGTCAAGTTTGAAATAATAAACTTGAATCACTTTACAAAAAGGCCGAATTACATGGAATAGTAAAAGGTCTGAAAGGGAGCTTAAAATTGGTAGCCACATACAAAACAAAGGTTGCATAAAATTATAAGGTGGCGGACAATACATTTTTCTTTATCTTCTTAAAATTTCAAGTTAATTGTCCCCCCCCCCCTTTTCTCCCCAATTGTATCTGGCCAATTACCCCACTCTTCCGAGCTGTCCTGGTTGTTGCTCCACCCCCTCTGCCGATCCGGGGAGGGCTGCAGGCTACCACATGCCTCCTCCGATACATGTGGAATCGCCAGCTGCTTCTTTTCACCTGACAGTGAGGAGTTTCACCAGAGAGACGTAGCGCCTGGGAGGATCATGCTATTCCCCCCAGTTCCCCCTCCCCGAACAGGTGTCTCGGCCGACCAGAGGAGGCACTAGTGCAGCAACCAGGACACACACCCACATCCGGCTTCCCACCTGCAGAGACGGCCAGTTGTGTCTGTAAGGACGTCTGACCAAGCCGGAGGTAACACGGGGATTTGATCCGGCGATCCCTGTGTTGGTAGGCAACGGAATAGACTGCTATGGTACCCGGACGCCCTAAAGTTAGTTGTTTAAAATAACATTTACCTGTAAAGGCCAGTTAGAGGTGCAACTACAAAAAGGCTACACAGACTAATGATTTCCATGGCAGATATATCTGCTTCGGTGGGAGGTCGTCACAATACAAGTCTTGTTGGTTTTGTGTCTTTCTTTGGAGTCAAAGGTGGTCTTGATCCTGTCAAGGCAGAGCCAGTCTCCTGACCCCAGAATCCAAAAAAACTATAACTGACCACCCAGCAGTCAATTGACCGCCATCAACCTGAGAACGGGACTTTGTTCTAATATATTTATAGTGGCTTTTTTGTTTGTTTTAGATAATGGGTTTTTACCTGCGACAGAGAGAAGCCACACAGTTCCAACAGGTCTGCTTTCTGTTTTGTTTCCCCCTCAGGATACTGTTAATGGACTTTATACAAAATGTCTTCAGTGCCTGTTGAGAGACTCTAATCTGGTAAGTTTAAACTTCCTCTGTAGCTCTTGTGCCTGCAGGGTCAGATGTCTTTCAGACAGATGGATTCAGAGAGAGAGAGAGGGAAAGATGGAAGGAAAAAATATTTTCCTCATATAAACAACAACGAATGAGCCGGCACGTACACTGACGTAATAAACCATGGCTCATTCGTCTAGATGGTGGGGTGAAATGTCAGAGTAATGTCAGTGGTTTGGGTCTGGCCAATGTTGACATGTACGCTGGTTGATGGCAGCTCTGGGAAACTTAGTTGAGTCTACTAAAGGGGTCCTAATTCAGCCTATTATCTGGCATATGAGGAGCCCTCTTGACAACTCTCCAAACTCTTGTACATCCTTTTTCTGTCTTAATTTTATAGAAACTATTGGCCAAACAGGAGCTTCAGATGACCCTCCTCAAACAAGCGGTGGAGGTAGGATGGCTCATCGTGTTGTTACCAGTGTCCTTGTCTTTTTTATAAAAACCATATGCCTGTCATTAAAAATCAATATGTCCTCTCTCCTCTTCTCTCCAGATGTATATTCATCATGGTATCCATGATTTAATCTTTAACTTTGTGGGAACGCTTGAAGCCAGCCAGGTATGTCAATTTCCCATCTAACTGACAGAAGGTTCTGCTCCTCCATCACTCTTCTTGCCTCCACCTATCTCAGTGAGAAACTCTCAATGTAAAAAATGTCACTTGTGTTGGATCCATTTTGTCCATGTACCTTTTACTTGTAAACCAGCCTGAATGTTGTTTCACTCTGCTTCCAGCTAGCTCTCAGGGATGTTTTAATTGAATTGTCTTGATATGAATGATTTAATCTGTGAAACAAAGTTGAAGTGGAAATTCATGTCGCATTTCTGTAATTATCATGCAGTTTATCTCTGTAATTTAGAGCCAGAAGATCCTGGCATTGAGCCTTGTCCATAGTATGTAGCGCGATTAAAAACAAGAGATTGCTGCTGTACTCTTGTGTCTGACATTTGGTTAACATCCCAACAGGACGCTGCCTTCAACAAAACAGCCAGAAGTCTGCAGGATCTGCAGCAGAAAGATCTGGGTGTCAAACCTGAGTTCAGGTCAGTCTTCTGGCTTTTATTTTGGCAGTGTTTTCAAAGCACTTTGTGACCTGCTTTGAAATGAAATAAAATTCCTTCAGTGGTTACTTGATTAGCCGGTCAGGTTATATTTCTTATTATTGTTGGAAGTAATGATACTCCCACTACCAAAGACTCAGTTGGATGTCTTTTATTGGAAATGACTAACATTTCAAACTGCTAGGTTTAGAGCTTGGGCCTCCTGTGGTGAAGTCTTCAACTTCTACCCAGTGTTTGTAACCAACCACTTGCTGTCTTCTATCCATCAGTATTAACATCCCCAGGGCCAAGAGAGAGCTCAGCCAGCTCAACCTCTGCACCTCCCCACTCCTGAAGCTGCTCTGCCTCAGGAAGGTCATCCTCACTGTCATGCAGGCACCCAGCTGCACAGGTAGGCTGGCTAGTGGGTGTGTTGTTCTTGCTACTCTGATGTTCCGTGGAGAATGCCTAACTGTGAGAATTTTAAACTGTAAGGGCACCTTAATGTAAGAACTTCAGACCATCAGGACTTCTAACTAACTTGATAGTTTTGATGAGACCTAATTTTTAGTCTATTATCAGGTCAGTGGTAAAACAGACAGATGTAAGAAAATGACAACAAAATATGATCAGGTTTGATACACTTAAAAAAACTAATTTGAATCCATCTTGAATAAAAACTGCCTTTTAGGGGGGCGTCCAGGTTGCATGGTGGTTTATTCCGTTGCCTACCAGCAGGGGGATCACTTGTTCGAATCCTTGTGTTACCCCCGGCTTGGTCGGGCATCCTTGCAGACACAATTGGCCGTGTCTGCGGATGGGAGGCCGGATGTGGGTATGTGTCCTGGTTGCTACACTAGCGCCTCCTCTGGTCGGTCGGGGCACCTGTTTGGGGGGTGGGGTGGAACTGGGGGGAATAGCGTGATCCTCCCACGCACTACGACCCCCTGGCAAAACTCCTCACTGTCAGGTGAAAAGAAGGAGCTGGCGACTCCACATGTATCAGAGGAGGCATGTGATCGTCTGCAGCCCTCCCCAGATTAGCAGAGGGGGTGGAGCAGCGATCGGGACGGCTTGGAAAAGTGGGGTAATTGGCCGGATTCAATTGGGGAGAAAAGGGGGGGCAAAATCTGGAGGGGGAAAAAAAACTCAACAAAAAACTCTTTTGTGGGGGATTGTGGCTGCAGCTTTAAAAGTCACTAGACTGCTACTGCTAGATAATTTCCCAGCTAGGAGTCAGTGGTGTGTGTGTGTGTGTGTGTGTATATATATATATATATGTATATATATGGTGCATATATAGTGACATATGTCCAGATAGTGACTTGCATACAAGTCAAGCACAGCAGCATGATAAGAAGCCAAGCTATAGCAGCATAGTGTAGTCTGCAGAGCCAAGCAGGTCAGTCTGCCTGAACTCAGTGTGATCCCTCACCATCGCCTCCTCGCTCCCTCACTAATAGAATCTGCCGTTGTCAGGACAATATCCCCACTGTCAGCTCCTCATGTGTTTGTCCAGCTTGTTTACATCCCACAACAACCCTGCTGTCTAAGCAGAGTGCTGTGATGCTCCCCTAATTATTGTTTGCAAAGCATCTCATTTACTCATTTGAGCCCCGGCAGGAGGGACAAAGCGTGGTTTGACAAGTACCAGAGTGCCGTTTGCTTGAAAAGTGACATTATCGCTTTAATCTTTTCCACTTTTCATTCTTGATATTTTGCCCTTGATAACAAGATAACCCCCCCTCCAACTCTTCCTTTGCAGTCAGCATAGATGCCATATGTGCAGACGACCTCCTGTCAGTCATTCTCTATCTCCTGGTGAAGACGGAAATCCCCAACTGGTGAGTTGGGAGGGAATGCACAGCAAACGGTGACCTTGTGACTCCAAGAAAGGAAACAGCTTTATTCCCATGGGAAACAGTGTGTAACATTATGAATAGAATTTGGATTCCCGTGAATGAAGCTCTTTGTACCAAAATGTTGAAACAAGCATTATATGTGACTGTCATAGGATTTGCTCAGTTTGGGTAAAAGGAAACATTTTCTTTGGCTTGTAGATCATTGTGCATGCCACTATGTTACTCAGAAAATCCAACTGTTTCCCATTTTAGGTACCAAAGTAAGATTGCTTGATGAGCATTTACCTGTCACAAGTTTAGTTTATTGGGCCACTTAAACCCACTTTAAAAAGCCACACACATCTGAGAGTAATAAAAGATAAACAAAAAAGTCACAGGATAATTTCCTCAGTAGTTCTAAACACCTGGAAATGAGTGCGCTGATCAGATATGAAGGTGGCTTTCACATCTATGTTGTCATGGAGGAGTTGGATGCGCCTTCCCAAAAAGAAACTCTTACTGTGGTGCTAAACCCAAACATATGTACTTCAAAAACCACATCCAAGGATGTAGGGTAGCACTCACCAATTTGAAAAATGACAGGGCCCGTGCCTCATTTTCACCAGTTTATTTTGGCCAGCAAAACATGCTAACGTTTCGGCCTACTGCTACAGGCCTTTATCAGAGCATGCTCTTATGCACACACACACACACACACACACACACACACACACACACACACACACACACACACACACACACACACACACACACACACACACTAGGACTGTCAATCGATTAAAAAAATTAATTAATTGCACAATTTGCTGTGATTAATTGCGATTAATCGCTTTTTATCTTAAGATTTAAACTTTGAATAATGGATATTTAAATGTGAAATCACAGAGTTAATGTAGAATCCACACAAAGGAAGTATATTTAAACTCAAATACTATCATTTAATAGCAGCTTTTTAGCGTTGAACACAGATTCTCTCCTGTGAACTACAGATTTCCAATAAAACCATCAAGGCCATCAAAATTGACTCAGCTTTAAAGGCATATTTCTTATATGCACTAACAGAAATAGTAACAATACCAAGGACTTTTTGTTAAAGTGCCAGGGGAATTTCTAAAGTCTAAACTATCAAGGCTATCAGCTTAGAAAGCAGTTATACACTAATGTCAATGATAATTGGCAACAAAAACCTGTGTTCCATGTTCAAGTGCCAGTTGAATATTAAGTGCCGTGAATTCACGACATTCAGAAACAGTTTATTAGTCATTTCATTTCATGCACTTGTGCACTGGCAGCAAGTGTCAACACCTTCCTTACATTACGACTGAAGACAAGTTAGTCCACAGGTGTAATAATCAGGATAAGTGGATTGGAAAATGAATGAATGCACTTGTGCACATGAAATGAAACAAAACATTGTTTTCCCCAGCCCACAGCAGGGCAACACATAGACAAAAACACATCCAAAAACTACAAGAACACCCAAATTAACACACATATCTAAACTAAAAAAAAAAAAAAAAAACTGTCCAAGAGAACGAACGCCAGCCAGGATGACTGTCAGAACTGCCGGTCTGCATGAGCTAGCAGTTAGCTTAACCTGCCCTGCTTCCGCGTCCTGTCAAACCGCCCTCGTCGTTTCCTCTTTGGGCGCAGCTCCGGTCAAGGCCGTGGTCCTTGGGCCCACAGGATGCAGTAGACCAAGCTCCCTCAGCTGATCCAACGCTAACTCCCCCAGCCAGACACCTTTGACACAGCTCCCCGCACTCCACATGACGACACTAAAAACACAGTGAAGGCGAGGCGAGGCTGCCACCAGACAACCCTTGGTGTTATCGGAACTGCCGGTCTGCATGGGCTAGCAGTTAGCTTAGCCCGCCCCGCTTCTGCATCCTGTCAGACCGCCCTCGGTGTTACCTCTTCAGGCACAGCGCCAGGCAGGGCCGTGGTCCCTGGGCCCACAGGACGCAGCAGACCAAGCTCTCCCAGCCGATCCAGGGCCAGCTCTCCCAGCCATCAAACGAAGACAAACTGACAGTGGTGCTTGAAAGTTTGTGAACCCTTTAGAATTTTCTATATTTCTGCATAAATATGACCTAAAACATCATCAGATTTTCACACAAGTCCTAGAAATAGATAAAGAGAATCCAATTAAACAAATGAGACAAAAGTATTATACTTGGTCATTTATTTATTGAAGAAAATGATCCAATATTACATATCTGTGAGTGGCAAAAGTATGTGAACCTCTAGGATTAGCAGTTAATTTGAAGGTGAAATTAGAGTCAGGTGTTTTCAATCAATGGGATGACAATCAGGTGTCAGTGGGCGCCCTGCTTTATTTAAAGAACAGGGATCTATCAAAGGCTGATCTTCACAACACATGTTTGTGGAAGTGTGTCATGGCAAGAACAAAGGAGATTTCTAAGGACTTCAGAAAAAGCGTTGTTGATGCTCATCAGGCTGGAAAAGGTTACAAAACCATCTCTAAAGAGTTTGTACTCCACCAATCCACAGTCAGACAGATTGTGTACATATGAAGGAAATTTAAGACCATTATTACCCTCTCCAGGAGTGGTTGACTATTAAAGATCACAACAAGAGCAAGGCGTGTAATAGTCGGCCAGGTCACAAAGGAACCCAGGGTAACTTCTGAGCAACTAAAGGCCTCTCTCACATTGGCTAATGTTAATGTTCATGAGTCCACTATCAGGAGAACACTGAACAACAATGGTGTGCATGGCAGGGTTGCAAGGAGAAAGCCACTGCTCTCCAAAAAGAACATTGCTGCCTGTCTGCAGTTTGCTTAAGATCACGTGGACAAGCCAGAAGGCTATTGGAAAAATGTTTTGTGGACGGATGAGACCAAAATAGAAATTTGTGGTTTAAATGAGAAGCGTTACGTTTGGAGAAAGGAGAAAACTGCATTCCAGCATAAGAACCTTGTCCCATCTGTGAAACATGGTGGTGATCTATTGTGGTTTGGGCCTGTTTTGCTGCATCTGGGCCAGGACAGCTTGCCATCATTGATGGAACAATGAATTTGGAATTAGACCAGCAAATTCTTAAGTCAAGTCAAGTTAATTTTATTTGTATAGCCCAATATCACAAATTACAAATTTGCCTCAGTGGGCTTAACAGTGCCCCTCCTCTGGTTGGTCGGGGGGCCTGTTTGGGGGGGGGGGGACTGGGGGGAATAGCATGATCGTCCCATGCGCTACGTCCCCCTGGCAAAACTCCTTACTGTCGGGTGAAAAGAAGCGGCTGGCGACTCCACATGTATCGGAGGGACATGTGGTAGTCAGTAGCCCTCCCTGGATCGGCAGAGGGGGTGGAGCAACAACTGGGATGGCTCGGAAGAGTGGGGTAATTGGCTGGATGCAATTGGGGAGAAAAAAAGGGGGGGGGGAACTACATAGAACCATGTAGAAAATGAGTACAATCTATTTAATAATGTTTCGAATAAATACCTCATTGTACCAGAGGCAATGCGACACAGCAATGCAACTTTGTGGGGTTTTTTCACTGCACATTAAAATAAATGAATCAAGTCAATGTGTATTTAAAATGATCTAGTTAGTTAATTCAGTACCAGTTAAAGCATTTGCCAATTAACTTACCTGTTTTCCAAAGTAGTCTACTTGAATCCCCTCAGAAAACATGGTTGGCATACAACCACATGCAACACAGATGCAGTTGGGATAGCAGCAGTGGCGATGCTAGTGTCTGTTGGGGCCCTAGGCAAAAATTCTCAGGAGGAGCCCCAAACCAGCGTTCATGGCATTATGTTAAAAAAAATCTGACACCAACAAAAAATTTTCGAAATAAAACTGTGTGGTGTGGACCCTGGGAGTAACTTTCATGTTCAAAGAGCGTAGGCAGTGCAGGTACAACGCCAATGACAGGGGACCCCTACAAGGGAGGTTTCCTATGGGGATGTCATGTCATTGCAAATCATCCATTGGTTGTTTAAGGCGGAGGGGGTTGGGTCACTGCTTTGGAGTAATTTTTGTCAGCCCTCGGCGGGGGGGGGGGGGGGTGCTCCAAGCAGTTGCCTGGCTTGCCTGTTCAGAAGGTTTGCCTCTGCATAGCAGGTAAAAAAAAGCCACTACGCCCCGACCTAGGCCCTGATGCGGTGGATGCTCCGGTGTATGAGCACACGCCGAAAAGGTTGAGCACCCACGGGGAAGGCTCATCAAAAAGTAAATGAATAAATAAGTAAGACTGTGTGCTAGTATACTGGCAGCCTGGCCAGGGTGTCTCCCCACCTGCTGCCCAATGACTGCTGGGATAGGCTCCAGCATCCCGCAACCCTAAGTAGGATGAGCGGCTTGAATAAAGGGTGGATGGTCGTGTGCTAGTATGGTGTGTGGCCTGTTATGTTGCATTTCATTGCGGTTTGTGTACGTCAGACGACAGCAGCCTAGTAAGCCCACATCATGGTAATTACTAAAGCAAGCGCAAGAAAACACATCTACATTAGCGCATTAAATATTTCACATTAATCGTAAAAATGAACACGTTAATTTTGACAGCACTAATATAAAGATCTATGATATCTATATGAGCTCACGACTCGTGATAAATCCAGCACTCTTTCTGCCTAACATTTTTTCCTCTGTAGCGAGATAGCAAGCTGAAAGTGATTGCAATGCATTGTTTTTAATTTAATCATGTTGGGTCGCAGCCAGACTGACTAACCATGATGTTCCCTTGATATTGAGAAATGTGGAAAAAAACCAGATTATGTAACAACGGGTCTCATTCATCAGTCATTTATGCGTACAAATTTGTTCTCACACACCCATGGAAATTCTTTTTAGCTCTCAAGTTGGTCTGACAGTCAGAAGCAAAGCCTGATGGTTATTTGTAATTCCTTCCCCCTAACCTCTATTGTCTGCCTCTTGCAATGAGCAATCACCCAGGCTTGTAAGGACATCAAGTGTTAGCCAACTGGTGTCTACATTCAGGGGTTACCCAGGTTCTGCACTGGTCTCTGAGATAAACTTCCCCCAAAAAATTCCATGGATGTGTAAGAACAAAGTTGTATTGATGAATGAGGCCCATTGTTCTGGAATCAGACTTATAAAAGGCAAGACCTTTTTAAAATGACAGATATGGAAACATCCTTGGAGCTTCCAGCTAAGCCAACTAGGCTGTGCTTGAATCTCTAGCCGAGTTGTTCTTCTCTACCAGTCACATGAGCAGATGACAAGCAATCTGAGGTTCTGTTCCATTAGTGGGCTGGCAGGATAGTTTCAGAGACGGTGGCAGGGCTCCTGCTAATGTGTGTGTTTGTGTGTTTTTCCCCACAGGATGGCCAACCTGAGCTACATCAGAAATTTCCACTTCAGTCACTCCAGCAAAGACGAGCTCAGCTACTGTCTAAGCACCTTTGAGGCTGCAGTCCAGTACCTTAGTCAAGCCAGCCTGAGCCACATACACAGCGTGGGTGACGTGCACACACAGCCATATACCTACAATTAGACTTCAAGGCCCAATCCACAGATAAACACAAGTTTCAAATTAAAAAGCAAAGAAAACATACTCACACACGGACATCTGACACGTCTTAGTGTTATAACAAGCTGTCACATGTTCCACATGGTATACATATACAGTCAGGGTCCAAAATTAACTTTTTGGCTTACCTGCCAATTTACTGGCCAGGCATATGTTTTACCAGCCAAAAATATATATTGCTTTTATTATTGCATTTTACCATTATTACTATTTAGCCTGTCATCTTGGTCTCATATGCATTTCTCAAGTCAGTATTATAGTAGTGTGCAGTAATAATAGTAGTAACACTAACTGCAAAAATATAAACAGTTTCAACACTCAAGTGTAACACTTTTGAATTAATAACTTCAGTGGTATTCACCTTTAAGTGCAAAAAGGATAATTTATTAAGGAGTTTGACAATATAACAATTATAGAGGAATTAACAATAACAAGTAAAAATAAGTAACAGTAATACGTTCAGAGCCATAGTTCATAGTTGGGCGGCACGGTGGCACAGTAGTTAGCACTGTTGCCTCATAGCAAGAAGGTCCTAGGTTCGAAACCCGGGGTTGTCCAACCTTGGGAGGCATCCCAGGTCGTCCTCTGTGTGGAGTTTGCATGTTCTCCCTGTGTCTGCGGTGGGTTGTCTCCGGGTGCTCCGGTTTCCACCGCCGTCAAAAAGACATGCATGTTAGGGTTAATACTCCTGTCTGTGCCCCTGACTGAGGCATGGCAAGACGAACCGGAGTTGGTCCTCGGGTGCTGCATGGCGGCTGCCCACTGCTCCTAGCTACACAGCTAGGATGGGTTACATGTAGAGCGTGGTTTCTCCACGGGGATCAATAAAGTATCTCAAAATCCCCCAAAAAATGTTTTTTACATTTTTTTCTTCTTCTGTAGTAATATGTTCAGTCTTCTTCAGACAGTTCCCTCTCAAAGCCATTTTCCTCCTACTTGTCTCCCGCTCGATCCCAGTGTCTGTGGATGAGACGAGGAGGGAGCACTTGCATTGGCCGTGACAGCAGTGGTCTCTTCAGCCTAAAGTTCACCTGTTTTCTTTTTCTTTCGCGGGGGTGCCATTCCCGCAGTAAATCTCCACATAGTTGGGTTTGTTTCAACTGCCCGAATGACAAAAAGTATACTGTAATGAAAAAACCATGTGGTTTGATGACTGACGCAATTACATACTGTGCGCGACACACACAGCACAGCAGAACTAGCAGATTGAGGTGACAGCAAACCAACAGCTTTCTCTGGCGCGTGTAGGAAATCCCCCCCCCCCTTTTTTCTGTCAGGTGTACTTGGCCAATTACCCCAGTCTCTGAGCTGTCCCTATCTCTGCTCCACCCCCTCTGCAGAAGATCCGGGGAGGCTCCGATACATGTTGACTTGCCAGCCGCTTCTTTTCACCAGACAGTGAGTAGTTTTGCCAGGGGGATGTAGCACGTGTAAGGATCACGCTAGTCCCCCCAGTTGCCCCTCCCCCCCGAACAGGCGCCTCAACCGACCAGAAAAGACGCTAGTGCAGCGACCAGGACACATACCCCCCCATCCTTGATTTAGGAAAAACTCCACAGAAAAAAAAAAAATCAGCCAGTCTTCCCCCAAGGGCATGTCAACATTAACTGTACCAGTTTGTAAGTGGATTTAAACAAGCGATCTTCCACTAGACTGGAATTTACCCTTCATAAAAAAGATTTCAGGCAAGAACTAGTCTGTTCATTTCTCCAAATCTGGCCTAACAGTGCTCGTCCCCAGCTTAGTGGCTGACAAGGTCGTCCATGTTGTTTGTTGTTGCAGGGTTCGGGAGACTTGAAGGACAAGGCCTTGTTCAGAGAGAAGATGAGCCTGTTATCCCAGAGCACTGCCACCCCTATAGACTGTCTGTTTGAGGTGAGCTTTGCTTCCCGAAATCACAACAGACTCCATCGGTGATTTATTAGTTCACTAAATGGAAACGATGGGATCAGATTTGTAGTGGGCCATCTTTGCCGGCAGAGCCATGCTACTAGCTTAAATTGCTAACACTTAGCTTGTGAAACATTAACTCCAGTAAGTTTAATTTAGTGATTTTTCTTTTAATTTATCCATTTCCTTTGACAGGTAATTTGCCATCATTAGATGGTTACCCTTTGTTAATGTGTTTGTGCCTTTTGTGTGCATGTTTGTGCTTGTGTTGCAGCACATCGCCTCTGGTAATGAGTCAGAGGTGCGACGTCTCCTGAGTGAGAGTGAGAGTGACCAGGAGGTCAGGATGTGCCACCCTCTCTGCTCCTGTGACCACTGTGACCTCCAGCTCTCTGGGTCAGGATACACACACACACACACACATACATGCACACAGAAAAACAACTACATACATTTATGGACAGTCCTTTACTTGTGGACAAAAACTGATAAACGGAAAAGTAATTAAGCATCATCAACAAATTGGCTTGTTATGGCAGATATGTCATAGAATAATACAGGAGAATAAACACATTACAGGTTCTGTTTTCCTCTCTTTCCTTCACTGAACCAGCTAGTTATTTCCTCAGGAAACCCCAAGACACTCTCTCTCTTCTCTCTACTGGCCTTTACAGTGAATCTGACTTCCCTGTTTTGAAAACCAGAAGTATGATTGTGATTTAAACTTCCTGTTTTCTGACTCTTGACACACTAAGAGATACTGTTTAAAGTCTGGCTTTTAGACGTCCGGGTAGCATAGTGGTCTATTCTGTTGTCTACCAACACGGGGATCGCTGGTTCGAATCCCCGTGTGGGAAGCTGGATGTGGGTATGTGTCCTGGTCGTTGCACTAGCGCCTCCTCTGGTCGGTCAGGGCGCCTGTTCAGGGGGGAGGAGGAACTGGCGGGAATAGCATGATCCTCCCACACACCATGTCCTCCTGGTGAAACTCCTCACTGTCAGGTGAAAAGAAGCAGCTGGCGACTCCACATGTATCGGAGGAGGCATGTGGTAGTCTGCAGCCCTCCCCGGATCAGCAGAGGAGATGGAGCAGTGACCCGGATGGCTCGGAAGAGTGGGGTAATTGGCTGGATGCAATTCGGGGGGAAAGGGGGGGGCTAAATAAATACATACATAAAGTCTGGCTTTTATGTACATGGTCCAGTTGATGCTGTGCTGTTTGTTACGAAATTGCTCTGCGCTGCTGTCAGTATGCAACATGGTGCTTTCTTAGTAAGAGATTAATTTCTACCTGTATCATGTTTGATAATGTATGTGCACTGGTACTTTGTTGGCTATCAGTTAATTAATTCTGATCTAATGATCTTGAAGATTAAAGTCAGTGTATTGGTGTCTGGTTGCAGGCGACTGAATGACCCCTCCATTGTCACTCCGTTCTCCAGGGACGAGCAAGGCTACACTCCTCTCCATGTGGCTGCTATCTTTGGTAAGCAGTTACTGCATGGCTCACAGTTCTGTGACCTTCTTTTGAAAAGCTAGTTGAATGCTGGGAAACCATCCCGTGCTTAACCTCACTCTCCCTGCTTCTGGACGGAGACCGGCGCCTCATCCATGGGCTATAGTGGCTGTTGCATCTCAAAGGTCATCAGCTGCACCACTTTACATGTCAGTGAGATATTCAGAGTAGAACAGTAGTGGTTGTTTACCTACCAAAGATCTCTGGCTGTAAGTGATGAGAACATGCCAATGGATTTCACTGGAAAAAGTCTAGTTATAGAGATATGTTAATCTCTTTGTGTGTTTGTGTGTCAATGCTGTGTTAGGTCAGGCCCAGCTGATCGATCTGCTGGTGTCAAAGGGAGCAGTGGTCAATGCCACTGACTACCACGCTCTCACCCCTATCCACCTGTCTTGTCAGAAAGGCTTCCAGGGCGTTACGGTAAGGTGGCCTCTGCATGTGTAGGCATTGTCGCATGTTTACACATGCTCGCACAAACAGAACTGATCACAAAGCTCTGTCATCAATGATACCAAAGGCTGCGATTCTTCTCTGTTTAACCCAAAGTATGATGATGTCTCTGCAGACTGGCATTGAGTCTTTTATGAGTTAGATCTTCAAGGATGTTTTCCTGTCTCTCACACAGCTGCTGCTGCTGCACTACAAAGCCAACACAGATGCACAGGACAACAGTGGAAACACACCCCTGCACCTCGCCTGCATGTACGGACACGAGGATGTAAGGAAGCCATACCGACACCATCTCTCATTCTCTGTTTTCCTCTCCACTAATCTAAACTTTCTCCAGACTCTCCTCGCCCTTGATGTGTAAGAGCTGTGGTCGATTCGGATGAGGGTCCTGTTGTACCTCTGCTGTATGTTTCAGTATATTCTGTGTTGATCTGATAGAGGTCCCGTTACCCCTGCATGATATGTTGTCAGTATGTGCTGAGGTGCTACATTCATCTGTTGGAGGTCCTGTTGACCTTGTCAGAGCAGTAGTTGTGAAGACTTAGCGTTGACTCGTGTGTTTTATCCATTAGTGCGTGAAGGCACTGGTGTATTACGACCTTCAGGCGTGCCGTCTGGATCTCCAAAATGACAAGGGTGATACGGCGCTGCACATCGCTGCACGCTGGGGCTACGAGGGCATCATCCAGGTGCTGCTGGAGAATGGAGCCAGCACCTTGGTCCACAACAAGAACAGAGACACCCCACTGCAGTGTGCACTTAACTCGAAGGTAAGGATCAAAAACCCTCTTCTCCAGGCCTTGAAATGTCTTGAGAATCTGAAAATAGAAGTGTTTTTCAAGTATTCCAGTGTTAAATGTTAGGCCATTGTACTTGTAACTCTTCAATAGGTATCAAGCTTAGGAAGTGGGAATATGCTCAGAGCTAACAGCAACATCATGTTGCGTGTAGTTTTTTATTCTCATTCCCTCTCGCTCTGTCTTGTTGTTTTATTATACTTCCCTCTGTCTCTTTCTTGTATGTTATACTCACACTCTTGTTCCCTTTTCCTCTGCTGTCTTGTGTTAGTTTCATACTTGCGCTACTCTCCATCGTTCCTACCATCCTCCCCTACCAGAAGGGGGAAAAAAAAGAGGTGAAATAATAAAATTAAGCTTCTTACAGTTATCAAAAATATTCTGGAACCAAAAAAAAAAGAAAACTGAAATCAGTGTCTCGTCCTTCTAGATATATGCCAATTTCATATTTCAGTTTGTGGCTAATCTGTTAAGCTGCTATTTTTCCAGGAATTTTTTTTTTTTTTTGTCCTAGCAGGCCGTGGGAATAAAGCCTGGTTATTGCTCTTGAGTGATCCTCTTAGTGAGACTGTGTCCTGTACATGGCAGCCTGGGCAGGAGAAAGCTGGTGATGGAACAGCATGCTGCGATACGAGAAACAGATTTCTCTCTATCTTTTGTCGCACTTCAGTGATTTTTAGACATAAGCTACACAAATAAAGTTGCCATTGCTGGCTTTTGCAACCGAATTGTGAATTCTTTGTGACTGAATCAGGCTGTTGAGCAAAAAATTAAACATAAGCATAGTTGTTATTTCTATCGTCTGAGTTTTCTGAGTCACTGAACAAGTTTCTCCCATCGCTGTTACCAACAGAGTAAGGAATCGAACCTCTAACACAAGATTGTCCAAATGTTTTGAGACATTCCTATGTGATATTTCAAATTATATTTTATGATAATATATTTGACAGTGGCGCGGTGGTTAGCATGGTCACCTCACAGCAAGAAGGTCTTGGTTCGAGCCCCGGGGTAGTCCAACCTTGGGGGTTATCCCGGGTCGTCCTCTGTGTGGAGTTTGCATGTGCTCCCTGTGTCTGCGTGGCTTTCCTCCGGGTGCTCCGCTTTCCTCCCACAGTCCAAAGACATGTAGGTCAGGTGAATCGGCCGTACTAAATTGTTTCTAGATATGTGAATGTGTGTGTGTGTGGGGGTGGGGGGGGGGCCTGTGATGGCCTGGTGGCCTGCCCAGGGTGTCTCCCTGCCTGCCGCCCAGTGACTGCTGGGATAGGCTCCAGCATCCCTGTGACCCTCAACAGGATAAGCAGTTTGGATAATGGATGGGTGGATAATATATTTAAAATTCCATATGAAATTTAATGACATCATATCATCATTTAACGACATCATCCAATTCTGGAGGCTGCCTTGTGTAGCTGTGTTGGTAGAGGCATGTTGGTGCTGTCCAGTCCAACCACAGGCTTACACCATGGCCACTGGTTCTGTCCAGTGTAATCACACTTTTTGAGCTAAGGCAAGTATCTCCTGGTTACAACAAAGTTCAGCTTTTAGTCTGTCTAGCTTGGAGGGTTGTTCATATTCACAAATGATATATGGAAGTGGAGTTTTATAAATCTTGTCAATTTATGCACCTACTATTGTGTGTTTGTGTGTGTGTGTCTGTTGTAGATTTTAATTCTGTTGGAGTCAACCCAAAATGGTGGTCATCGCAAAGTGAGCAGTATTGATGTAAGTATCATTAGTCAAACAGCAGAAGTAATAAGGAGGTCAAGGGTCAGTAACACCAATAGGGGGAACAAATATTCCTGTGACCATAGTGTGAAATGAGAGAGAGAGAGAGAGAGAGAGAGAGATGACATCAACATCCTATGCACCACACCAGGATACATCATCACAAATCACATGACCTCTGACCCTGCTCTTTCTCCTTTCTCCCCCCTTTCTGTCTTCTTGTCTTCTCTATTCTCCAACGCCCCACACATACACTTGTTCATCCCAGTCTCCCAGCCATTCACCCCAGGTGTCAAATGCCAGCAGCAGGCGCTCCTCTGTGTCCAGCACCTCCTCCCTGAACTCTGACGCCAGGACAGATGGAGACAGAGTCCGCCACAGGGAGGTATGCTCCTTCACACCAGCGCAATACAATCAATCTATGTTAAAATCAAAAATGACAAAAAACAGAAAACTGACAGCTAGTGTTCTTAGAATGAAAATCCTGAGGGGCCTTTAGAGATCTCTCAGTTCAGGGGGCGTCCGGGTGGCGTAGCGGTCTATTCCGTTGCCTAACACGGGGATCAGTGGTTCGAATCCCCATGTTACCTCCGGCTTGGTCGGGTGTCCTTACAGACACAATGGGCCGTGTCTGCGGGTGGGAAGCTGGATGTGGGTATGCTTCCTGGTCACTGCACTAGCACCTCCTCTGGTCGGTCGGGGCGCCTGTGGGGGGGGGGGGGGGGGGCTGGGGGAAATAGTGTGATCCTCCCACGCGCTACGTCCCCCTGGCGAAACTCCTCACTGTCAGGTGAAAAGAAGCAGCTGGTGACTCCACATGTAAAGGAGGGGGCATGTGGTAGTCTGCGGCCCTCCCTGGATCAACAGAGGGAGTGGAGCAGTGACCGGGATGGCTCGGAAAAGTGAGGTAATTGACCGGATACAATTGGGGAGAAAAGGGGGGGGGGGATAAAGAGCTCTCTCAGGTCAGAAGTGTTGTCTCACAAGAAAAAAAAAAAAATCAAATAAACTACAAACCTCAACAGAGTGGAAAATGCAACAACTGGGGGGCGTCTGGGTGGCGTGGCGGTCTATTCTGTTGCCTACCAATACGGGGATTGCCAGTTTGAATCCCCATGTTACCTCCGGCTTGGTCGGCGTCCCTATGGACACAATAGGCCGTGTCTGCGGGTGGGAAGCCAGATGTGGGTATGCTTCCTGGTCACTGCACTAGCACCTCCTCTGGTCGGTTGGGGTGCCTGTTCGGGGGGGAGGAGGAATTGGGGGGAATAGCGTGATCCTCCCATGCACTACGTCCCCCCTGGTAAAATTCCTCACGGTCAGGTGAAAAGAAGCGGCTGGCGACTCCACATGTATCGGAGGAGGCATGTGGTGGTCTGCAGCCCTCCCCGGATCGGCAGAGGGGGTGGCGCAGTGACCGGGACGGCTCGGAAGAGTGGGGTAATTGGCTGGGTATGATTAGGGAGAAAAGAAAAAAAAAAGAAAGAAAAGAAAATCCAGCAACTGCAGATAGGAATAACATGGAAAGGAAATGTTTCCAAATAGAATTTAAATTGGACCAAACGGACCTAGCAACTGTTTGGTTCTGTGACTGGACTCTAGTAGTCTTAAGGCAAGGTTTAAGGTGAGGTCTAGTAGTCTTAAGGTGAGGTTTAAGGTGAGGTCTAGTAGTTCTTAAGGTGAGGTTTAAGGTGAGGTCTAGTAGTCTTAAGGCGAGGTTTAAGGTGAGGTCTAGTAGTCTTAAGCTGAGGTTTAAGGTGAGGTTTAGTAGTTTTAAGGTGAGGTTTAAGGTGAGGTCTAGTAGTCTTAAGGTGAGGTTTAAGGTGAGGTCTAGTAGTCTTAAGGTGAGGTTTAAGGTGAGGTCTAGTAGTCTTAAGCTGAGGTTTAAGGTGAGGTTTAGTAGTTTTAAGGTGAGGTTTAAGGTGAGGTCTAGTAGTCTTAACGTGAGGCTAAATGAGATCTCGTGAGTTTATAAAATGTTTTGTAAATAACGTGTCACAGCTGGAAGCTCTGTGTGTTCTTTGGTTGACAGGTAGAGAAGCTGCTGCGTGCGGTTGCAGATGGAGATGTAGAGATGGTGAGAGCGCAGTCGGCCATGTTTCCCGACCTTTATCACATCTGCCTGTCTTTTTTTATTTTTTCATTATTTGTTTTAGTACACATAGAAATGGATTAATTCATTGTTGCTTTTGCATGCCCGTGTGTGTGTGTGTTTGCTCTAGGTACGTTACTTGTTGGAGTGGGCGGAGGAGGAGTCAGAGGAAGAGGGAGATGGTGTGCCCTCTCAAGGCGTGCTGTGTCACCCACTGTGTCAGTGTCCCTCCTGTACCCCCACACAGAAGGTATTTACACCACATAGCCACAAATTCATCTCACATGCAGAACAACCACACTAGACAATACACCAAACACAAAAACTAAACAATCCTCTGGTCAGTAATATGAATATTTCCACACAATTGCCACCATCTGGGCGTCCGGGTGGCGCGGCGGTCTATTCTGTTGCATACCAACACAGGGATCAGTGGTTCGAATCCCCGTGTTACCTCCGGCTTGGTCGGGCATCCCTACAGACACAATCGTCCGTGTCTGCGGATGGGAAGCCAAATGTGGGTATGTGCCCTGGTTGCTGCACTAGCGCTCTCATCTGGTCGGTCAGGGCACCTGTTCGGGGGGGAGAGTGAACTGGGGGGAATAGCGTGATCCTCCCAGGCACTAGGTCCCCCTGGCGAAACTCCACTGTCAGGTGAAAAGAAGCAGCTGGCGACTCCACGTGTATCAGAGGAGGTAATGTGGTAGTCTGTAGCCCTTCCCGGATCGGCAGAGGAGGTGGAGCAGTGACCGGGACGACTCAGAAGAGTGGGGTTATTGGCTGGGTGCAATTGGGAAGAAAAAAGGGGCAAAAATAAAAAAAAACAATTGGCACCATCTGACTCACCTAACCGCTGTCATGTTGGAGGCCATGTTGGTACGTTACTTGTTGGAGGCCAAATCGTTACCCGAGAATAGACCCTTGAAGAAGTGAGAAATGACACAACGTCATAACTTTGCAGAAAATGTCCTCACTCTTATGGCTAAAAACTCAAATTAGTCCTTGCAAATATAGCAGAACAAGAACACACACACACACACGTATGACCCAGTTTGTAAAAATGTGCGGTGTGCTTCTTCTTTGTCATCTGTGAAGTTCTTTGTGAACAACCATGTTGTTTCGACGTGTGTTTGTGTTGTGTAGCTCACCAGCATGCAGACTAGCGGTCTGGGGGTTAACAGCAACAACTCTGATGGTTTCACCCCCCTCCACGTGGCAGCCCTGCATGGCCACGCAGCACTGGTATCCCTGCTCACCCGACACGGGGCCAACATCAACGCTCGGAACAGGCAGAACGCCACGCCTCTCCACCTGGCCAGTCAGAACAGCCACGTACAGGTAGGTGTCCCCAAGGAAGCCTCCGAAATGACAGCCAGCCTCCACCTAAATGTAGGCAAAACCAGACCATCTGTGTTTAGGTTGTCTGTGTTCCCACCTACATTGGAATGTGATTCTCTGTTTGGAATAAGCCATCTGGTGGGCTGTGGAACAGTGAGAGTTGATGAATTTTTAAATCTACAAGCCTTTCTGCCAGATAGTCTTTCATATTCTGATCAGAGATTATCTTGAATTCCATTATTCACTTTGTTTAATAAATTAAACTGGCTGCAGGAAGACATTCACTTTAGTAACTGCTTTAAAAAAAAAAGCATTTTTAACCATTTGTATGTAGGTAGACATTGCCTATGTTCTGACTCCTCTCTGTCCCGTGGTGATGGGTGTATCCATGGTGATGGGTGTATCCAGGTGGTGAGGTCACTGCTGGAATGTAATGCCAAGCTCAATAAGAAGGATCACTATGGCAACACAGCCCTGATTCATGCCTGTCTCAGAGGACACCTGGAGACAGCCACGACCCTCCTACAGGTACACACACACACACACACACACACACACACACACACACACACACACACACACACACACACACACACACACGCACACACAGCCATAGATACAGACTGCTGGAATCCCAGAGAGAGAATACCCCACTCTTCCGAGCCGTCCCGGTCACTGCTCCACCTCCTCTGCTGATCTGGAGAGGGCTGCGGACTACCACATGTCTCCTCCGATACATGTGGAGTTGCCAGCCACTTTTTTTCACCTGACATTGAGTAGTTTCGCCAGGGGGACGTAGCACGTGGGAGGATTACGCTGTCACCCCTACTGACCAGAGGAGGCACTAGTTCAGCAACCAGGACACTACCCACAGCCAGCTTCCCACCCGCAGACATAGCCAATTGTGACTGTAGGGATGCCCAACCAAGCTGGAGGTAACACAGGGATTCAAACCGCTGTTCCCTATGTTGGTAGACAATGGAATGGACTGCTATGCAACCTGGATGCCCTTATGATAAAATATTTTTGAGTTTACAGTTTGGTTCAGCCCGTCATCTCTTCCCATTCATTGGTTTATCATCTGTATCTGTCTGTCTTTCTTCTACTTCCTGTTACTCTTTGTCTGTTTTTCTTACTTTGTAACATTGTTTTAGAAAAGTGCTATGTAAATAAAAGTGGTTGTTATTACTCTGTCTCTCTCGCCCTCTCTTCCTCTGTAGAGTAATGCCTCTGTGAATCTGGCCAACCAGCAGGGTAACACAGCACTCCATGAAGCGGTGAGGGGGGGTCATCTGGCACTGGTGGAGCTGCTGCTGCAGGGGGGGGCAGCCGTCCACCTGAGGAACAAGAGACAGCGGAACCCGCTGGACTGTGCCTATGAGCAGGGGGGCAAGGTGACTCAGCAGGAAGTGATGTTACTAGTTTAAAGTTCAAGTTTCAAAATGATTTGTCATATATGAAAGCTAGTTTACACTTATTTTCATAATGACGTGCTTGCTTTGCTGGCCCAACACACAAATGGGCAATAAAAGTACTTATAAATGAAAGTACTTAGAGAAATGAAAGTGCAAGATCATGATATGTACAAAATACAGAAATACAAAAGAAATACAAAAAAAACAGTACAGACTTTGGATGTACTTTGTTTGACAGTATGCTGTAGTAGAGAATGTCTGTACTATGGTAAGCTAACATATGCAGTGAGATTGTAAACAGTAAACTTGTGTAAATGGCAGATTGTGTAGTGGTAACAGTAACCATAATGAACAGGTATTGTAACAGTAAAAGTGAAAATAACAGATGGTGCAGTTGTTTACAGCAGCCACAATGAAACAGTAAAACTTAAAACAGTAAACATTTAAACTTGTTCAAATAACAGTAAACTTGTGCAAATGTGTTACGGCCAGTCAGGACTGACTGGCTGTAACACATTTCCTGCAGTGCCTGAAGAAGGCCCACAAAATAATCAGAGACCCCCGACACAAGCTGTTCTCTCTACTGCCATCTGGCAAGAGATACCTACCACTCACATGAAGAAGTGCCTCAAGTAAAAATCTGATTCGATGTTAGGGGAAGGGGCATGTTTTTTTTCCTCCACATTTGTATCTGGCCAATTGCCTACCCTTCCGAGCTGGCCCGGTCGCTGCTCCACCCCCTCTGCCGATCCGGGGAGGGCTGCAGACTACCACATGCCTCCTCCGATACATGTGGAGTCGCCAGCCACTTCTTTTCACCTGACAGTGAGGAGTTTCGCCAGGGGGACGTAGGGTGAGGGAGGATCACGCTATTCCCCCCAGTTCCCCCTCCCCTCCGAACAGGTGCCCGACTGACCACAGGACGGGCGCTGGTGCAGTGACCAGGACACACACCCACATCTGGCTTCTCACCTGCCGACATGGCCAATTGTGTCTGTAGGGATGCCTGACCAAGCCGGAGGTAACATGGGGATTCGAACTGGCGATCCCCGTGTTGGTAGGCAACTGAATAGACCACTATGCTACCCGGGCGCCCTTGGGGGCATAGTTGAGAGCTGGTATACAATTGGGGTTCTCAGTTGTGCTGCTTCTGTCACAGTTGATTGGTTGAACAAGAACCACGACTCCGTTATAACGCTGGTTAAAATGCGGCCTTCACGTCACATGGGATGCATGGGAAGAATTGGTTGACATTGCGTTGCTCCAACTAGGCAGCATTCACACATCACCTCACTGGAAACGGCCACATCCAAGACTGCAGTTGTAAGATCAACACCTGATCGCACCTGATTAGGAAGAGCTCATCCTGGGGGGAGACAGAGAGGATGCAGTAGGATTTGCTGTCTTCTTCAGTGTCATATATTGTTAGACACTGATGATTGAATTACACTCCTATCAAGGGCAAATGACTTCGAAGCACAGTAATATCCACATTCCTATCATTAGTAACAAGTTGTTTTACACTCTCCAGAATGCTGAGATCTTGAGGGTGCTTCAGAAGGCATCCGGACTATCTCCAGATGCTGAGCCAATCAAACTCCTCTCTGTGCCCAAAGGAACTGTGGGTAAGGGCAATATTATATGTTCCTTTAAGAAGAAGAAAAAACTCAGCCTTATTTTGATCAGTCAGTAAATAAATCCATCTATTAAATAAATAAAGCTATACAATCCAGTCTCAAAAGTTTAGTTCTTATCATTTTAAAAGGTTGCATCATTCACTTTGATTGGACAGAACAGTCATCTGTCTGGAGAACGTGTTGGCTTGTTTTAAATTTTGTTTCAGTCATTTTTTAAGCAAACTTTTAAGTTGTATAATTACACATTTTTCTGAAAATGAGTTGCCTTCTCTCTGCTTATCAATAACTAGGTTTTATCTCCCCAATTGACAATGGAAAGGAGTTGCCCTTTTTTCCTGTTAGTCTGTGGTGAATGTGTTTACACACAGACCTGATTTATGATCCCCCCCGATCATAAAGCAATGAAGGCGTTACTCATGCTTTTTAGAGAAAGTTATGTAAACACTTGAATCTGATTATCGTTAGCCAGTGTAAGATTGGTTTGAACTTTCGTATTGTTGAAAGAATGTAAACTGATGGGCCAGCTTATAATTGGCTTTTTGAAATTGTTTATTGCGTCTTATTTCAAGTCATGTAAACCCTTCAATCAAAATATTTCCTTTAACCAGCTCCTCTCCATAATCAGTGTAGTGTTTTCTAAGTGAACGTAACAGGCTTTTTTTTATCTCTCCTATTGCACTTCAGCCCATTCCTTCGTTCAGCTTCTGAAGCTGCAGGACTCTGTCAATGGTAGAAGACCGAAGCTGACTCACTCTGTGAACAGGTAGGCTGTCAAAGATCAACTCTTCCTCGTCACGTCACGTCACGTCACGTCACATGTCACATCACATCATATCACATCACAAGCACTTAGAGACAAAAGAAAGATTACTCACTGTAGGGTGCAAGCAAAAAAAGTTGTTATCCGGGGCATCTAGGTAGCTTAGCGGTCTATTCCATTTCCTACCAGCATGGGGATCCAGGCTAAATCCCCGTGTTGCCTCCGGCTCGGTTGGGCATTCCAGACACAATTGGCCGTGTCTGCAGTGGTGGGAAGCTATGGTGGGAAGCCAGATGTGGGTATGTGTCCTGGTCGCTGCACTAGCACCTTCTCTGGTTGGTCGGGGTGCCTGTTTGGGGGGAAGGGGGAACTGGGGGGAATAGCGTGATCCTCCCATGCGCTACGTCCCCCTGGTGAAACTCCTCACTGTCAGGTGAAAAGAAGTGGCGGATGACTCCACATGAAGCATGTGGTAGGTAGTCTGCAGCCTACCCGGGATCATCAGAGGCGGTGGAGTAGCAACCGGGAAGGCTCAGAAGAGTGGGGTAATTGGCCGGGATACAATTGGGAAGAAAATCGAGAAAAAAAAGTTGTTATTCAGGTTGTTGATATGGATGTACTGACTCTTTTCATGTACTTTCATATCTTAAGGGCCCAGCAGATCCAGAAGGGCTCCCCCAGTCCACCCACCATGCGTTCACCGGCTGGCACTCAGGTAGGCCCTGCAAGTATTAAATAATGGCTGCAATTAATATCTGTGGTATTAAATTTTGTAGTGTCTTGAGAACAGCACAAAATGATCAAGCGTAGACAGAAAGAGTCCAGTGAGCCATTTATTGGTTTTATGTAAGATATCATACAAAGCGGAGAAACTGACAGGCGGATTGGTGCAGCATCAGCAGTAATGTGGACGTTGTACTGGACTGTTGCAATGAAGAGTGAGCTGAGCCGGAAGGCAAAGCTGTCAATTCACCAGTCAATCTTTGTTCCAACCCTCACCTATGGTCATGAGCTTTGGGTAGTGACCGAAAGGGAGAGATTGTGGATACAAGCGGCTGAAATGAGTTTCCTCCATAGGGTGTCTGGGCTCAGCCTTAGAGATAGGATGAGGAGCTCGGACATCCGGAGGGAGCTCAGAGTAGAGCTGTTGCTCCTTCGCGTCGAAAGGAGTCAGTTGAGGTGTTTCGGGCATCTGATTAGGATGCCTCCTGGGCGCCTTCCTTTGGAGGTTTTCCGGGCACGTCCAACTGAGAGGAGACCCCGGGGTAGACCCAGAACTAACTGGAGGGACTGCATGTCCAATCTGGCCTGGGAACATCTTGGGATCACCTAGGAGGAGCTGGAGATCGTTGCTGGGGAGAGGGACGTCTGGAGTGCCCTACTTAGCTTGCTCCTACCGCGACCCGACCCCGGAGAAGTGGCTGATGATGAGATGAGATGAGATGAGATGAGATCATACAAAGCATTGCATAATTGGCATGGGTGCCACCAGGGGGGAGGATAATGGACAGACACTTGTGTATTAGGTCATGGGGTGTCAGGCCTGCCCACAGAAATGGCTGGGCCCCTGAAAAGATCCAGTGAATGAGACCCCCCCCCCAAAAAAAACCTGCTTTACTCATATGGACGCATGCGTGAGCTCTCGCTCTCCTACTAAACACATACATGTAAACTGAGAGAGACTGACTCAGTAATGGGGGCTGCATAGACACACACACACACACAACCATTATATAAGTCTTTGACACAGTAAACACACCAAGGTCAACAAAGATCTTACATTTCTTAGAAGAAAATGCAATTTCTTACCTTAAGGTATCATCTTTGCCTCTTATACAGCCAACTTCCTTATCTTACTGGATGCAAAGTCCTTTATAATGGCTTTAAAGTCCTTCTGTTTAGCCAGTTCACACTCAGTAGGTCAGGGCTGTCCATTATCATCATCATATTTAGGATGAACATTATTATTGCTGGCCTCAAACCCCCCCCCCCCAGCAGCAGCTTGGCCTCAGAAAGCTTTCCCCTTTTCCCCCCCTTACGGGCGGCTCTGTCGGGTGTTACCTTGGAACCCCTACTGATCATCCTAAATTGTACATAATCATTAATATACTTCGAAGTGGAAGAATATGATCAAATTCCTGGGACCACAGTCTGATGAACTGTGATAATGCACACAGTGTACTTGTTGTGAAAAATCAGATCAACTTGTTAACTCGTTATAGTTCAGTTAAAGTGTTTACAATTTGAAGTAATGTGATTTTCCCTTTTAATCTGGGTTTACATGAATTTGGTTGGAATACACTTTGTTTATTGAGAGAGGAATGTGACTTAACGAGGATTTGGCCTGCAGATCATCTCCATATTAGATGAAAAATGCGAAGAATGTCTTGTTTGTTTTTTTCGTTTGTTGTATGTCTTGTTTTCGTGATTGTTGCTTCCTCAACCCATGGATGCAGGTGGTTGCCCTCTGATAGATTTATTGAGTTGCATCTATAGAGGGATTTGGTCCATTTTACAGTCATATTATGTCATGTAACATAACCAGCTCTTTTCAACATGCATCAAAAAATAACAAATTCAGCCCTGGGAAAAGTCTGGAATTAAAAGAAACCTTTTTTTAATGAATTCATGTATATGTATTTTCTTATTTATTTGACACTCTTGTTTTGACTACCAGGTGAATGTGGAGAGGAGGCGCCTGATGCGGGGGGAGACATTGGAGGTTAGTGGGCCATTTGGCTCCTCGGGGAGCCCTGAAGTAGGGAGGCCCCTGTCTCGCTCTCACACCGTAGACCCTAAATACCCACTGTTCTCACAGTGCAGTGCTGGTGAGGGGACACCAGCCCCCGCTGGGTATTCTCAGTCACACATCGACACAACCAGCATGCTCAATCACATTTGTACAGACACATCCAGCCTGCCTGTTAAGCCCTTGGACACACAACCCAAAAATCAGGACTTGCATACCCACACCTCCGGAGAGCCCTCCTCCACTGACACCATGAGTGACATCAAGTCACAAAGCCACAGCTCCATTGAGCCCTCCCCCACACACTCCCCAAGCGATCACTCCTGCTCGTTACAGGACTCAGGCAAATCCTTGTACAACCACATCCAGATTTATGGCACTCCACCCCAAGGTGAGCATGAGTAGTCTGACCCAAACATGTTTGTGGAACCTGGTGATGTTGCCACCATTCCAGACGCTCCAGATGACCCCTCCCACAGATGACCCCTCTGGGGTTTTCTCAGCCAAATGACCAGGGTCTGTCGAAACCCAAGGAGAGATCTACCTTGCACACCCTCTCCAAACCACGTCTCGCACCCCTGCCCCAATCATGCTAATGGAGATAATGGACTGATGGACAGACTGACAGACTCTTATTCGTCTAGACAGATTCTGCTTAATCCGATCCTTGGGTACCAGTACTGCTGATTTTCTATTCTACCATGTAGTAAATGACA
Organism: Lampris incognitus; assembly: GCF_029633865.1. Classification (NCBI taxonomy): domain Eukaryota; kingdom Metazoa; phylum Chordata; class Actinopteri; order Lampriformes; family Lampridae; genus Lampris; species Lampris incognitus. The sequence goes on along the minus strand of NC_079216.1, from coordinate 16,832,300 downwards.
TCTCCTGTTGTTCAAGTTATTCCAGGCTCCAATCAGGGAGGTTTTATACCTGGAACACCAAGTGAATGTCATTAACTGCCTGGTAGAGTAGAAAACCAGCAGTACAGGTGATACTTCAGGACCTGATAGAGTAACACTGGCCCTAGATGGCACGGCATCAGGGTGGCAGCTTGGCACTCCAGTAGCTCCTCTGAAAGGACTGCTGTTTCTTTCATTTGATTTTGAAGCACTTTTACCTTTTATAGCCTTCACAAAAAAGGGATGGAAACTAATGTTTATTTCAGGTTAAAAATGAATATAAGTGTTGTAGTTTTACTGAAGATCTTGATCTGGCTGTCTTCACTCTTAGGTTCTCATGCCAGACCTCATTTGAAGTGAAAGCACATTATTTTTAATGCTTTACTTGAATACTAGCCATTAGTTCAGATTTAATTCTAAAAATGGGCTTAGAGAGGATCGTTTGCCCCTCCACCCCACCCCCACCCCCATCATGCCATGTTGCTTAACTTATTTTATAATAGTTTTATGTTTTATCTTATTTATGACCCCACAATCATTCTTGAAGGGAATGTCTGGTCTGCTCAGAATTTTACTTTCTTAGTTTTTCTGAACATTGTGACTACAATTATATGAAACTATGAGGAAAATACTGCGGCACCCAGTTACTGTCAATTATCAATATTACCGTGCACGTTAATGTCATATAGATACTTAAAATATTTCAGATTTCACCTGTCATGGATGCAGCGATAGTCTTCAATCAATAGAAGAAGCTCACTTCTTAAATTTAGATCTACTACATCCTGCCAGTTTTGTAGCCTACAGTATGTGTTCATATTTGTCTGAGGCCTGGCTCATCTTGGTCTGTTAGTCAGCCAAGAATATGCACTTTCGATAGGCCTGTGTCCCACTCTGTCCAGACTTAGATGAGTTTCTGTGTGACCCCTTTAAAAAAAATGTTAACATTCACCCTCACCATAGAAGCTTTTCATTGAGACTCCTGCAAACAATGTCTTTCATTCAAAACATCCCAGTAAATGTTTAATGGTCGCCAAGGCCATTCAGAAGTCTTAATTATTTTTACCACGTTTTATTTTTTGCTTTGGATGTTAAAAGATGCAGTGAATGTGCCTTATTTAATTGACGTCAAAATAACCAATAAATAAATATGTTAAGAGTAACGTTATTTTTTTGTGGTGGTTTTCTTTTACTCGAGTGAGATGACTTACCTATGAAGTCGCTAGCCAATTAACGATGACGTTAACGTTACTGGCCGGGTTATGGGCTGTTGTTACGCCAGCGTCACAGAGAGACGTAAGGAGACGCTCGCGGAGTAACGTCACTGGACAGCGGAAGCCCATCTTCCCAGATAAACAGCTGGACGGGCTTTCTCGAATTGAATGGATGAATGAAGCATCTGAGCCAAAGAAGTTAACAAGAAAAGTATAAAAGCGTAACTTCTGCCGACTATAAATGATTTGCTGGCGCCTATCAGGTCATAAGAAGGTAAATTATAAAACTGTCTCGCACAGCGAAGCTTTTTCCCCCCCCCCCCCCCAATGTGTTTTGAGTTGCTGTAGCAGCTGGTCATGATGCTGGCGCTACCTGCTGTCAAACTAGATGCGATAACCCAGTTCTGCCGGCGCACCACCGCGGTTATCGTTGTTTGATCATACAAAATGAATTGGGTCAAATCATATATGCCTAAAATTTGGGGAGTGACAGCTTGGGAGCTAAGCTAGTCGCCGTGTTAGCTAGCTATAGCCAGCTTCAAACGCTATGTTGCGCGTGTAATATAGCGAGCGGTAACTGCATTGCCGTAACAAATGGCATCGTTTTCAGAAACGCCGTTCCCGCTAACCTCGTTTCTATTTTTCCAACCCTTAAATACGAAAAGGCGAACTAATTTGTCCATCGGTGGTCGCAAACGTGCCCAGTGACGGTGTTTCTGTTGCTGACCGCATCTGTTTTCAGCTGCGTGACCCAAAAGCGGAGGACCTGGAGAATTGATGAGACGGGAAGACAAAAAAAAAAGGAAGAAAAAAAAAAGGATCAAGTTAACGTTATGAAGTAGAACTCACATTTTGAGTAAGTATGGATTTTGCGGCGGGACTAGTGAGGATATACATTTCATCGATTGAACTTCAGCGTATTAGTGCATAGGTACCGGAGTACCGCTGCCCGTTTCACTGTTACTGTTTGTCTGTTCTGGAGGGCAGCATGTCCTCGGGACATCGGCTGAGAGATGTGGAGCAGCATCACCCCCTGCTGGCCGGGAATGACACTGCGGCAGGGGGCCCCGGGGAGGAGGCAGAGCGTGTGTGGTTCATCCAGGACGGCTGTGGTATGGTGTGTGCCTTCATTACCTGGTTCCTGGTGTTCTATGCTGACTTCGTGGTCACCTTCGTCATGCTACTGCCCTCGAAGAGTTTCTGGTATGCTGTGGTCAATGGGGTTCTCTTCAACTGCCTGGCTGTGCTTGCCCTGGCCTCCCATCTGCGTACCATGCTGACTGACCCGGTGAGCAGGTTGAAGGAGATGTCAGACAGGGCTTCTACTCAGCTGCAGGCTTTTATCACGGTGGCACACAATATGAGCGCAACACACCTGTCTTGATGGATAAACACTGTCAGTTATTGGTCCAGAGCTAACATTTGGTGACTGACTTGAAGGTCAGTCACCAAATGCTCATTATGGGATGATTACTATTCCACAAACTGTAGAAGAGTTTGTGTCACCGTCTTGTCATCCACGGGTAAATCCCAGCCTTACATAAGCAGAGGTATTTTCAAAGTTCAAGAGTCATAGTGCAACATAAAGGTGAAGGATTTGCACAATAAGGTAGTCCGCAAGCTCCTGTAGTGAAAAAAGGGAGTAATAGTGGTTATAACAGGTGTTAATGGAACAAACACCAGTATAAAAAGGACATAACCCTATCATTGACAGTGGTTGTGTAAGGTGTGTTGAGAACCAAGGAGGCTGATCCTTTCCTAGTTTTCAGTTGTGTGTAAAAGTGTTGAGGCCTCTGTTATTTCACTTACCTGTGTTGTTGTAATAATGATCCGCTACATGAGTCACAGTGCTGTAATGTTCAGCTGTAGAATATAATGATCTAGTTGACATTCACTTTGTAAGATTAGTTATATAAAAATGTCCAGTTTAGCTAGAGCCATCAGTTCTGCTTGTGTATCTACTCTATCCATCTTGTGTATTTTCCATCTGTTATGTCTTCAGGGAGCTGTACCTAAAGGCAACGCCACTAAGAAGTACATGGAGAGTCTGCATCTGAAGCCAGGGGAAGTCATCTATAAGTGTCCCAAATGCTGTAGCATCAAGCCTGAGAGGGCCCACCACTGCAGGTGAGGGGAGGCTAAAGAGAGAGGTGCTTTTAGGCTTTGCTAATCAAATCAAACATGCCATCCAAAAACTCAATTTCCATGATGGAAATTGAGTTTTGTAGCTGCTCATCATTCCAGAGCTTTGTGTCTGTTTTTAAAAACAGTTGGCAGTGCAATGGTGGTAAAATTTGGAATATGAGAGAAAAAATGTTCAGGAAAACCTTTCTGTCAAGCAAGGTTTTCTGACCAACTGTCTCACTGAAATTAAATCATGGATGCAAGCCACCTTCCTCAAACAAAATTAACAAAATTATCATAAATCTGACATGATTTATGATAATTTAGTCTCAAAATCCCTTACCAAAACCTCTCACAACTTCTTCCTTACCATCAGTAAATCCACTCCGTTTCCCTCCCCATACATCCGCAACCTTGGAATCATTTTCAACAGCAACCTATTTCAACAGCAACCACCACCATGTCAATCAAATCACCAGAACTTCTTTTTTTCCACCTAAAAAAAATGTCTCCACCCATCACCCTCTTTCTCTGCTTCGGAAACCTTGATCCATGCCTTCATCACATCCAGAATTGACTACTGCAACAGCATTCTCTATGGCTCATCATCCAAAGTCCTAAACAAACTCCAGTACATCCAGAACTCTGCTGCCCGTCTGCTCACCCACTCCCGTAACCATATCACCCCTGTCCTCCAGAACCTCCACTGGCTCCCTGTCCCACAACAGATCCAATTCAAAGTCCTTCTCCGCACTCACAAATCCCTCCATCACTAGACCCCCTCCTACCTCACTGACCTGCTCCACTACCATACTCCTTCCTGTAGCCTTTGCTACTCCAGCATCAACCTCCTGTCTCCACAACACAGGACCAAGCACCAAACCTGGGGCGACAGAGCCTTCTCCATTGCTGCCCCCTCCCTCTGGAACTCTCTCCTCAAACAAATCAGAGGCTGCACAGATCTGTCCATATTCAAACAACTAATCAAAACTCACATCTTCAGAATTGCTTTTAATGTGTGATTAATGTTGTGTGTTTTATGGTTTTGGTGTGGTGCTTGTATGTTTATTTTAAACAATTTAAACTAAAGTGTCTTTGAGTATTTTGAAAAGTGCTGTACAAATAACATGTATTATTATTATTGTTAATAGTAACAATAATTAACTAATAATGATAATCAATCAAGTTGCATGATAAACGTTTGAGTAAGATGAATCCCAACAGACAGCTGTGATGAATGCTCGTCAGGCCTGACAGGCTACTGGTTAGGGCCCTCTCCAACCTGAGGGGTAAAAATCTTGGCTGGAAGTAACACTGTTGTCTTCCTTGGCTTTCCCCAAGCATCTGCAAGCGTTGCATCCGTAAGATGGACCACCACTGTCCCTGGGTCAACAACTGCGTCGGAGAAAACAACCAGCGCTTCTTTGTCCTCTTCACCGTGAGTCTATCTTCACTCCCTAATCCTTTTGCTGACACTCTGATGCAGAGGTACTTAGAGCTGGTGCAACAGTAGCATAACTAAGCCTCGATTATAACCAAAGAACCAGCAGTAAGGGGGTAAAGGGTCAGAGCCACAGCACCCAGGCAATGACTGATGCCTGTGACCTTTCTGCCTGCCGCCCAGTGACTGCTGGGATAGGCTCCATCATCCCCGCATCCCTGAGAGGAGGATAAGCGGTCTGGTCAATGGATGGATGTATATATATATATATATATATACACTCACTGGCCACTTTATTAGGTACACCTTGCTAGTATCGGGTTGGACCCCCTTTTGCCTTCAGAACTGCCTTAATCCTTCGTGGCATAGATTCAACAAGGTACTGGAAACATTCCTCAGAGAGTTTGGTCCATATTGACATGATAGCATCACGCAGTTGCTGCAGATTTGTCAGCTGCACATCCATGATGCGAATCTCCCGGTCCACCACATCCCAAAGGTGCTCTATTGGATTGAGATCTGGTGACTGTGGAGGCCATTTGAGTACAGTGAACTCATTGTCATGTTCAAGAAACCAGTCTGAGATGATTCGAGCTTTATGACATGGCGCGTTATCCTGCTGGAAGTAGCCATCAGAAGATGGGAACACTGTGGTCATAAAGGGATGGACATGGTCAGAAACAATACTCAGGTAGGCTGTGGCGTTGACACGATGCTCAATTGGTACTAAGGGGCCCAAAGTGTGCCAAGAAAATATCCCCCACACCATTACACCACCACCACCAGCCTGAACCGTTGATACAAGGCAGGATGGATCCATGCTTTCATGTTGTTGACGCCAAATTCTGACCCTACCATCCGAATGTCGCAGCAGAAATCGAGACTCATCAGACCAGGCAACGTTTTTCCAATCTTCTATTGTCCAATTTTGGTGAGCCTGTGCGAATTGTAGCCTCAGTTTCCTGTTCTTAGCTGACAGGAGTGGCACCCGGTGTGGTCTTCTGCTACTGTAGCCCATCTGCCTCAAGGTTCGACGTGTTGTGCGTTCAGAGATGCTCTTCTGCATACCTCGGTTGTAATGAGTGGTTATTTGAGTTACTGTTGCCTTTCTATCAGCTCGAACCAGTCTGGCCATTCTCCTCTGACCTCTGGCATCAACAAGGCATTTTCGCCCACAGAACTGCCGCTCACTGGATATTTTCTCTTTTTCGGACCATTCTCTGTAAACCCTAGAGATGGTTATGCGTGAAAATCCCAGTAGATCAGCAGTTTCTGAAATACTCAGACCAGCCCGTCTGGCACCAACAACCATGCCACGTTCAAAGTCACTTAAATCACCTTTCTTCCCCATTCTGATGCTCGGTTTGAACTGCAGCAGATGGTCTTGACCATGTCTACATGCCTAAATGCATTGAGTTGCTGCCATGTGATTGGCTGATTAGAAATTTGCATTAACGAGCAGTTGGACAGGTGTGCCTAATAAAGTGGCCGGTGAGACTGGTTTCTTGAACATGACAATGAGTTCACTGTACTCAAATGGCCTCCACAGTCACCAGATCTCAATCCAATAGAGCACCTTTGGGATGTGGTGGACCGGGAGATTCGCATCATGGATGTGCAGCTGACAAATCTGCAGCAACTGCGTGATGCTATCATGTCAATATGGACCAAACTCTCTGAGGAATGTTTCCAGTACCTTGTTGAATCTATGCCACGAAGGATTAAGGCAGTTCTGAAGGCAAAAGGGGGTCCAACCCGGTACTAGCAAGGTGTACCTAATAAAGTGGCCAGTGAGTGTATGTGTGTGTGTGTGTGTGTGTATAAAGGAGTGAGTTATATGCTTGCCAGCAGATGGCGATTGTGTCACTCAATTAGTGTTCCAGATAATTTAATTTCTTTTATCCAGTCTTTGACCTGTTTCCGTCTGACATTTAAAATGTTTTCAGTAAAAAAAAAAAGTCTTTTGCTCTTGTGTCACGACCCCTCCAAATACTAAATGATCCTCAGATCTGTCACTCAGCAGCTGGTTGTGCTTGTTTCCCATGCATCAACACTGACATAAATGTTATACCGCAACCTGTTGGAATTGCACAAACCTCCTGTATGAAACCATGCACTGGCGTTTATTCCTGTTAATACAGAGGTTATGTCAGCTGGAGACTCATTGTATTTACCAGAGGGGCTGTGATATCCCCAACCATCATCTGGCATCTAAACTGTCAAAAATGGACCACACTGTGAGTCATGATTGACCTGTGTGTAATAAACAGCTTGGTGATAAGATAGGATAGGATAAAATGAAATCGACTTTACTTGGCCACCAAGGGAAGCTTTATCAGCAGCAGGCAGACTAAAGAATGTGCAAAAATGCTAATTTAAAGATACAATAGCGAAGATTGTCTATTTTGTTTCTTACTGACGCCTATATGTACACCTTGGTAATTGTTGTGCTGCTTGCACTATCCCACCCTCTGCACCCTCCCTCACCTCTCCACATCCCACCCTATCCCACCTTGCTCCCCTCTCACTCGACGAGGTCCTAAACCTCATCACATCCAGTCGCCCCACCACATGCTCCCTTGACCCGGTCCCCTCCCCTCTTCTTCAGTCTATAGCACCTGAACTCCTTCCCTTTCTAACCCACCTCATCAACACCTCCCTCCAGGCAGGATGCTTGTCATCTGCCTTCAAGACAGCAAGAGTCACCCCCCTTCTCAAGAAACCATCACTTAACCCCTCTGACGTCAAAAACTACAGACCGGTTTCCCTTCTACCCTTTCTATCCAAAACTTTCGAACGTGCTGTCTTTAACCAACTTTCTTTGTACCTCCACCAGAACAACCTCCTGGATCCCAACCAGTCTGGGTTCAGGGTGGGTCACTCGACAGAGACGGCCCTCCTTGCAGTGACAGAATCGCTGCACTCTGCGAGAGCAAACTCTCTCCTCTGTCCTGATACTCCTGAACCTGTCAGCTGCGTTCGACACAGTGAACCACCAGATCCTTCGCTCTACCCTCGAGGGGCTGGTTGTCACAGGCTCTGCACTCTCAATGTTTGCATCCTTCCTGACGGGTTGCTCCTACCAGGTGACATGGAGGGGATCTGTGTCGGAGCCTCGCAGACTGACTACAGGCGTTCCACAAGGTTTGGTTCTGGGTCCTCTCCTTTTCTCCCTGTACACGACATCCCTGGGTTCTGTTATTCGCTCGCATGACTTCTCTTACCATTGTTATGCTGATGACACCCAGCTGATCTGGTCCTTTCCTCCCTCTAATACACAAGTAGAGACACGCATTGCTGCGTGCTTGACTGACATCTCGGAGTGGATGGCGACACACCACCTGAAGCTCAATCTGGACAAGACAGAGCTGATGTTGCTCCCAGGGAAAGGTTGCCCGCACCGAGACCTGGCCATCACCATTGACAACACCATGGTGATGCCAACTCGGACTGTGAGGAATCTGGGTGTGATCCTGGACGACCAACTGTCGTTTGCTGCAAACGTTGCATCGGTTGCTCACTCCTGCAGATTTCCCCTCTATAACATCAGGAGGATTCGCCTATTCCTCACCGACGAGATGGCACAGGTGCTCATCCAGGCTCTGGTCATCTCCCGGCTGGACTACGGCAACTCCCTCCTTGCTGGTGCCCCGGCGTCGGCCATCAGACCTCTGGAGCTTGTTCAGAAAGCTGCAGCTCATCTGGTGTTCAACCGCCCGAAGTTCTCCCACACAACTCCCCTTCTCATGTCCCTACACTGGCTCCCAGTAGCTGCTTGCATCCATTTTAAGACTCTGGTCTTAAAATGCCCGACCACTTCGCTCTGCTGCCTCGGAACGCCTGGTTGCCCTGTCGCTCAGAAGCCCCTGCTGCCGATCGACCCAGTCACAACTCTTTTCTGTCCTGGCCCCACAGTGGTTGAATGAACTCCCCACTGATGTAAGGACAGCAGAGTCGCTGCCCATCTTTCGGTGCAGGTTGAAAACTCACCTCTTGAAGAACTACTACCCTGTTACTTTTCCTTAGCACTTATTGTATTCACTCATTAAAAAAAATAATTATTTTTTGCACTTTTACTTTAGCACTGGCTTTGCTCTTAGATGCTTGTTTAGATGCACTTATGACCTCTGATGACTAGTAGTTCTCCTGATTTCCTACGTTAAATGCACTTATTGTATTTCGTTTTGGATAAAAGCGTCAGCTAAATGACTGTAATGTAATGTAAATTCCAGAGCTCTATCTCACATCACACAGTCCCCAGTGCTTTTGTATCAGCACTCCCCCAACTGCTGAACAAAAAACATGGTTGGACTGGTTGTCCGGGAGGCGAAGCGGTCTATTGCGTGTTGCCTACTAACACGGGGATCGCCGGTTCAAATCCCCATGTTACCTCCGGCTTGGTTGGCCGTCCTTACAGACACAACTGGCTGTGTCTGCGGGTGGGAAGCTGGATGTGGGTATGTGTCCTGGTCGCTGCACAAGCGCCTCCTCTGGTCGATCGGGGCGCCTGTTCAAGGGGAGGGGGACTGGGGGGAATAGCGTGATCCTTCCACGCACTACATCCTCCTGGTGAAACTCCTCACTGTCAGATGAAAAGAAGTGGCTGGCGATTCCACATGTATCGGAGGAGGCATGTGGTAGCCAGATCGGCAGAGGGGTTGGAGCAGCGACCTGGACAGCTTGGAAGAATGGGGTAATTGAACAGATACAATTGGGGAGAAAAAGGGGGAAAATCCAAATAAGAAAAAAACATGGTTGGACCTGAGTTTTAGCTATTGATAATTCGTCGGTTAGTCAAGATCCTCTGTGACCTTGGTTTGCTAAATCTGCTTGATAGTCAAGAAGTAAAACTCAGAGCATCCGGGTAAGCGTAGCAGTCTATTCCATTGCCTACCAACACAGGGAACTTTGGTTCAAATCCCCGTGTTACCTCCGTCTTCGTCGGGCACAAACACAATTGGCCGCGTCTGCGGGTGGGAAGCCGGATGTGGGTATGTATCCTGGTCGCTTGCACTAGCGCCTCCTCTGGTCAGTTGGGGCACTTGTTAAGGGAGGAGGGGGAACTGGGGGGAATAGCGTGATCCTCCCACGCACTATGTCCTCCTGGCGAAACCCCTCACTGTCGGGTGAAAAGAAGCGGCTGGCAACTCCACATGTATCGTAGGAGACATTTGGTAGTCAGCAGCCCTCCCTGGATCGGCAGAGGGAGTGGAGCAGCGACCGGGACAGCTTGGAAGAGTGGGGTAATTGGCTGGATACAGATGGGGAGGAAAAAAAAAGGGGGGGGGGAATCCACAAAAAAAAAATCCCATACTGTTGTGTCGTGTGTCACCCAGAAGCAGCCGGTCCACCAGAGAAGAAAGGCACAACAAACACTGTGTTCCAGGTCATGGCAGACAAACTATTTAGCAGTTTCGAAATGACTCTTGGGAAGTGTATGCCAAAAATCAAAAACAAAACATAAACTGAATATTTGAGATTTCCACTTTAATCAGTATTAAGCCTACACACGGTCACCAACTATTTTGAAATCCAGTAATACTTTTGACACATAGAGAGGCAGATAATATTGCATTTCATATTGTAAAGTTGTCAAGTATATGATTTCAAATGGGCTATAAGTTGTCTGTGTTTTCACCAAAAAGTGTCCAGGGTGGGTTGTCAGGATTCTTCACCTGTATGCATACAGTAAGGGATAAAAAAAATAGAAAAATAAAACAGTATTTCACTAGGGTTAAAAAAGTGCAAATGCAACAGGTTGTCTGTATTATTAGAGCTACACTTGCTCTAATGAATGCACCCTAGGTTGCTGGCCTATCCTGAGAAAAGTTTCACTTTTTGGCTAGCCTGGATGCCTCTAATGTTGTAGCTTAAACCAGGCTACCGGAAGTCAAGTTAATGTCAGCAAGACAGAAAAACAGATGTTTCTTTAAGACATCACTGATGAGATATGAATCAAATCTTGTCAACTGATGCTTCCAAAAAGAGGTGAAGACGTTTCGCCGTTGATCTGAAGCTTGTTCAGGTTTGTACTGACCGGCGGAGTGGATGAGACACACACACACTCATCCTCTCTTTGTGGGTCTGTCTCATCAGTGTCCAGGAGAGGATTACATCTGTTCACTGGACGTGTTAAGTTTTCAGTTTGAAGACATTTCGCCATTCATCCAGATGGCTTCATCAGTTCTGATGCCGGGTGGAGAATCCTCAGCGGTTTACCCTCATTTACAAGAATCTCAGTTCCAAGGACCTGGAAGTACACATTCTAGACAGGGGGAACAGATGGTTCAAAAGAGGAGTTAAGGAGGCTAAATGCACTGATCAGCCAAAACATTATGACCACTCACAGGGGAACCAAATAATGTTGATCATCTCTAAACAAGGACATATGTCAAGGTCTGGGTAGACGAGACTAGAAGCAAACAATCAGTTCCCGTAGTCAACATGTTGCATACAGGAGACATTGGCAGGAGTAAAGACTTGAGCAACTTTGACAAGGGCCATATTGTTATGGCCAGACAACTGGGTCAGGGCATCTCTGAAATGGCAAGGCTTGTGAGGTGCTCCCAGTCAGCATTGGTGAGTACCTACAAACAGTGACCCGAGGAGGGACAAACCACAAACCGGCGACAGGGTGTTAGGTGCTCAAGGCCCATCAATGCACGAGGCTATCCCATCTGGTCTATACCGACAGAAGTTCTACTGTGGCACAAGTCAAAGAAAATTTAGTGATGGTTACGGGAGGAATGTGTCACAACTCACAGTGCATCGCATCCTGCTGTGTATGGGGCTGCGTAGCTGCAGACTGCTCAGAGTGCCCATGATGACCCCTGTCCACTGTTGAAAGCACCTACAATGGGCACGCGAGTGTTGGAACTGGACCTTGGAGCAGTGGAAGAAGGTCGCCTTGTCTGATGAGTCCAGATTTCTTTTCATTGACATGGATGGCCATGTGCGTGTGTGCGGTTTATCTGGGGATATGATGGCATCAGGATTCAATGTGGGAAGACAACAAGTCACTGGAGGGAGTGTGATGCTCTGGTCAATGTTTTGCTGGGAAATCCTGGGTCCGGACATTCAAATGGACATCAGTTTGACACGTGCCACCTACCTGAACATGATTGCAGACCAGGTACACCCCTTCATGGCAATGGTATTCCCTGATGGCAGTGGCCTCTTTCAGCAGGTTAATGTGCCCTGCCACACTGCACACATTGTTCAGGAATGGTTTGAGGGACATGATAAACTGTTCACAGTGTTGTCCTGGCCTCCAAATTCTCCAGATCTCAATCCAATCGAACATCTGTGGGATGTGCTGGACGGACAAGTCTGATCCACTGCGGCCCCACCTCTCAATTTACAGGACTTGAGGGATCTGCTGCTAATGTTTTGGTGCCAGATACCAAAGGAGACCTTCAGAGGTCTTGTACAGTCCATGCCTCGGCGGGTCGGCACTGTTTTGGTTGCACACGGCGGACCAACAGGATCTTAGGCAGGTGGTCATAATGTTTTGGCTCATCGTTGTATGTTAAACTAGAGCAACCCTTTCTAAACAGGGTGGGGTGGGGGTGAGGGGTTACAGCATCATTTGTCTGCTGCAAATAAAGCTGCCATATCATCACTGCCTCAGCGGTTTCCCCCAACACACCACGCTGGCCCAGTCCCAGGAAATTGGGGCTAAAGGGGAGAAGGAGCAGTCACAGCCTGAGGTCACCTCTGGCCTAGTTCAGGGAAAGTAGAGGTGGTCCGGGTGAGTGATGTCATGTTGAGATCGTGCCAAACCCCCCCCCCCAAACGCATGATTTGATGTCCCAACTCAGATCCTCTTCCAAAAAGAGACGTGTCATTACCACAGCAATAAATAATGAGGTTTCTCCATTCAGTGTCGAAGCTGTAGAAGCCATCCAGATGAATGGCGAAACATCTTCAAACTGAAAGGTTAAGACATCCAGTAAATAGATTTAAACCTCGGCTGGATAACACAACTACTATACAAGCTATACAGAGTATAGTGTGTACAAGGATGCTCTTCAAAAATAATGTCTCTATGTCTGAGTACTAAGCATTACTGGAGCACACTTACCATAGGGTTATACCTTCATTATCATGTTGTCTTTCCAGATGTACATCTCCATTATCTCCAGCCATGCCCTGTTGCTCTGTGGCTACCAGTTTGTGACCTGTATCAGGGTACAGTGGAGTGGTGAGTAGCATTCAACGCAAAACGATGCTTCGATATACTTAATTTTCCTGTTCTGTTTGTGGCAGTTATCCCTGAAGAAGTGTTTTATTTTACTCCGTGATTATGTTTACCATGGTGATGTAGTTAAAAGGTACAACCCTTGCTGTCAGTTGTACCAAAGATCCCATAATCCAAGTGAAGAATGACCTGTAGGCTATTTTGTCATTTGTTGGTTACTAACATGGGTTCTGGCCTGAAGTCTTTATTAGTAGTGGACATTTTTTGAGATAGCTCCATGGTTTGATTTAATGCTACTCGACTTGAGCCATGTGTTCTGAGGCTAGCTTGTGTGTGTGTGTGTGTGTGTGTGTGTGTGTGTGTGTGTGTGTGTGTGTGTGTGTGTGTGTGTGTGTGTGTGTGTGTGTTTTCTCTGTCTAGAATGCAGTGACTTCTCCCCTCCTGTGACAGTGATGCTGATGATCTTCCTCTGCCTGGAGGGCCTCCTCTTTCTCACCTTCACAGCCGTCATGTTCGGCACACAGGTCCACTCCATCTGCAATGATGAGACGGTGAGTAGGCATTCAGACCACACCCACAGATAGACCACAGTCGGACTAGTTTTAGAGAGTAGTAAGACATAATTTAGAAGTTAACCATTTCTCATTTCTTTAGTTAGTATTCCTTCTACATGAATTTGTCTCTCTACCTTTCTGTGACTGTGTCTTATTGTCTCCCAGTCAGCTTGTAGATTATTCTGTCTGCCTGCCTGCCTGTCCTTGTCCTCTTTTCCTGTCTATATTCCTGTCTGCTCACCTATCTCTCTGTCAATTCAAGTTTATATGCACAGCCCTAAATCTCACTTATGGTCTCAGAGGGCTTTACATTCACATCACATTACATTCTCCAAATCAGATAAATATGGTAAACACCACTGTCTTGTCTGTCTGTCCAACAGGAAATTGAGCGTCTGAAGAATGAGAAGCCTACCTGGGAGCGTCAGACGCGTTGGGAAGGGATGAGAAATGTGTTTGGAGGCCAGCCATCCCTGCTGTGGATCAACCCCTTTGCAGGGCTCAGACTGAGACCCCTCTTCCCCAAACGCCTCCGCAAGGGTGGGACAGAGTTTTCCGTCTAACGTCTGACCACCTGTCAATCAAACCTCAGCCACATCCCAACCAGACTTTTTCCCGGATCCCTGACAAACCACACCAAACTGACAGGAAGGACTGGAAGGTTACCACCCGCAGTGGACGTTTGTTTTGAACTGGAGCCATGCAGGCCATCACTGGTATAGAGCAGAGCACAACTGTGCTGTGAAAGGACCTAGTCCTGCAGTTAAAATCATCAATAACTATGACTTCTTTTTTTCCCCTCCCATTTCAGGGGAACTATGCTGCTATGTTGGGGCAGGAGGAGGATCTAGCGGTCAGAAAAAGCCTCAAACATGCTTGAAGTATCCTTAAGCAAGACGCCAAATCCCTTTCAGCTTCAAGGCTGCATCTATCTATCTGAACTTGACCTCTGACCTCCCCCCTGTGGGAGGAGAAAGAGAAAAACAAGTACCCTGCTAGGATGCTCATGAGAATATCACCCAAGTACTGTCAGTTCATGTCTGGCCGAGTAGGTCGCTGCAGTCCAGGGATGCTGTTTTCGCGGTGTTGAGTCCAATTTAACTGTGACTGGCCACAGTTAAATTGAGTGAAGGTGCCACTAGAGATCTACTCAGTCCCATACCTCCAGTGAGTTCGGTGTTCACATCTATTACTGAAAAAGTGATGAGTTGCTTTTGTCTCCCAGATTGTGTCGCTTGTAGGCGTATCTGTACTTGAATCAGAATTTACATAGCCAGGTCCGATTGAGCGGCTATTTTCTGACATTGCTTAGCTTTGATGCTAAAAACATAGCTGTCCAACTAGCCAATATGTTTTCATGCACTTCAGTGTGATTTCTTTTTTCAGCTACTTAGATAACATAGGGCGATTGTATTAGAATCGAGAACCCAGAGACTGCAGTGATAAACTTTTCCTCCAGTGGGGACAAAGGTCGAGTAGGAGCCAATTTTGTGCGCATCCATTTCTTGTAGGACTCACGGACAAGCGCTCTAATGATTGGTTCGCTTGATTTCTCGTGCCTACAAGGCATAGCACATTTGAATAAAGTTGAACATTTTTAAACTTTCCTTTGCCACCCCGTTGCTGTTACTGATGCCTGTTTGTCGTCAGCTGCTGTTGAAAATAACTGACTTCCTGTCGCTTAGAGTTTTTGTAGTAATCGATGTGAATGCCCAGTCACAGCCAGTTGCCATGTTGCAGTTGTGGCTCATTAATACTGACTACAGTGGTGCTTGAAAGTTTGTGAACCCTTTAGAATTTTCTACATTTCTGCATAAATATGACCTAAAACATCATCAGATTTTCACACAAGTCCTAGAAGTAGATAAAGAGAACCCAAAAATATTATACTTGGTCATTTATTTATTGAAGAAAATGATCCAATATTACATATCTGTGAGTGGCAAAGTATGTGAACCTTTGCTTTCGTATCTAATGTGACCCCACCTCATGCAGCAATAACTGCAACTAAACGTTTCTGGTAACTGTTCATCAGTCCTGCACATTGGCTTGGAGGAATTTTAGCCCATTCCACAGTACGGAACAGCTTCAACTCTGGGATGTTGGTGGGTTTCCTCACATGAACTGCTCGCTTCAGGTCCTTCCACAACATTTTGATTGGATTAAGGTCAGCACTTTGACTTAGCCATTCCAAAACATTAACTTTATTCTTCTTTAACCATTCTTTGGTAGAACAACTTGTGTGCTTAGGGTCGTTGTCTTGCTGCATGACCCACATTCTCTTGAGATTCAGTTCACAGACAGATGTCCTGACATTTTCCTTAAGAATTCGCTGGTATAATTGAGAATTCATTGTTCCATCAATGATGGCAAGCTGTCCTGGCCCAGATGCAGCAAAACAGGCCCAAACCACGATACTACCACCACCATGTTTCACAGATGGGATAAGGTTCTTATGCTGGAATGTAGTGTTCTCCTTTCTCCAAACATAGCGCTTCTCATTTAAACCAAAAATGTCTATTTTGGTCTCATCCGTTTACAAAACATTTTTCCAATAGCCTTCTGGCTTGTCCACGTGATCTTTAGCAAACTGCAGACAGGCAGCAATGTTCTTTTTGGAGAGCAGTGGCTTTCTCCTTGCAACCCTGCCATGCACACCATTGTTGTTCAGTGTTCTCCTGATGGTGGACTCATGAACATTAACATTAGCCAATGTGAGAGAGGCCTTTAGTTGCTTAGAAGTTACCCTTGGTTCCTTTGTGACCTGGCTGACTATTACATACCTTGCTCTTAGAGTGATCTTTGATGGTCAACCACTCCTGGAGAGGGTAATAATGGTCTTAAATTTCCTTCATATGTACACAATCTGTCTGACTGTGGATTGGTGGAGTACAAACTCTTTAGAGATGGTTTTGTAACTTTTTCCAGCCTGATGAGCATCAACAACGCTTTTTCTGAGGTCCTCAGAAATCTCCTTTGTTCTTGCCATGATACACTTCCACAAACATGTGCTGTGAAGATCAGACTTCGGCAAGATCCCTGTTCTTTAAATAAAACAGGGCACCCACTCACACCTGATTGTCATCCCATTGATTGAAAACACCTAACTCTAATTTCACCTTCAAATTAACTGCTAATCCTAGAAATTCACATGCTTTTGCCACTCACAGATATGTAATATTGGATAATATTCCTCAGTAAATAAATGACCAAGTATAATATTTTTGTCCCATTTGTTTAACTGAGTTCTCTTTATCTACTTTTAGGACTTGTGTGAAAATCTGGTGATGTTTTAGGTCATATTTATGCAGAAATATAGAAAATTCTAAAGGGTTCATAAACTTTCAAGCACCACTGTAAAAGACAGTTTCTATCCTACAGCAGAAAATAATAGCTTTTGAGGTTGTATCCAAAATACTGGCACTATGGGGAACTGAAAGCCAGATTTAGAAGCACACTGGAAAGATTTGAAAATGAAATTGATTTTCAAACTTTCAGTTTTGAAGTTTCAAGAATTACAAAAATTAATGGATTTTTTTCCTTTTTTTTTTTGTTCCGCATTTTTCATGCAGCTTTTTACCCGCAGTCTTGATGGTGACGTGATGTGAGAATTAATGATACATTACAGAATAATTTGGTGTGGTAGACAATCATATTTTAATATTGGTTGTCTTGTAAAATAAGGTCAGCTGTAGTGTGGGATGACCCTGTTGGAATTGTTGTAATAGTACATGTAGTCTAGAATAAAGTGTCTAGGTCTAGTTGGTCGTCCGGTTAATAGTCATAATGCATGGGCGTCCGGGTAGCATAGCGGTCTATTCTGTTGCCTACCAACACGGAGATCCCGGTTCGAATCCCTGTGTTGCCTGCGGGTTGGTTGGGCGCCCTACAGACACAATTGGCCGTGTCTGTGGGTGGGAAGCCGGATGTGGGTCTGACCTGGTCGCTGCACTAGCGCCTCCTCTGGTCAGTCCGGGCACCTGTTGGGGGGGGGGCAGGGACTGAGGGGAATAGCGTGATCCTCCCACGCGCTGTGTCCCCCTGATGAAACTCCTCACTGTGTCAGGTGAAAAGCGGCTGGCGACTCCACATGTATTGGAGGAGGCATGTGGTAGTCTGCAGCCCTTCCCAGATTGGCAGAGGGGGTGGAGCAGAGACCGGGACATCTCGGAAGAGTGGGGTAATTGGCCGGATACAATTGGGGGGAAAAAAAAGGAAAAACAAAACCATTACGTCATAATGCACAGCTGCTGTTAGTTTACATCCCAGTGAATTCTGACCTCAAACTTCAAATCCACTGAATTGAAACATAGAATTTTTACATCAAAATTGTGTGAGCCCCATGAAAGTGACTGCACCCTGCAAGTTTCCAAATATTAGTTTCCGACATGACTGCCTCTTGTTTGACTTTCTTGTGCTCTGACAGCTTGGGAAGAGGATGTGAATTGTGTGTCTTTTACCCAGAAACAGTTGGTTATGACCGCGCTGAAGGATGGCGTCTTTCTGTAGCATTGGCTGGTGTTCATTCCCAGACCGGAGAACACCAGCTGCACGTGCTTCTCTCGTATGTATTCCAGGCTGCACCCTCCTCTGGCACATGCTGACTGCCCTGTACTGACCTCTGCAATCTCTCCAAACTGAACAGGCTTGGGGAAGCTGAAGTAGACTGGAATCTGAAGATATCAAAGACTGTGTCTGAAGTAGAGCAACTTAATTTGTTTTATGAGATTCATGAAGCTGTGTTGTCAGGCTGTCTTTGTTCTCTCTCTCTTTCTCTTTTTTTTTTTTTGCTTACTGGACAGACATTAAACCACCTTCATTTCTACCTCTTAACGCCTCTCTGGTCATGATTGAGCATTTATCACACCTAATCCAAACCCCAACCACTAACCTGAACTCCAAATCTGAGCATGCACCCAAAAAGTCTGCAGGGATTGGAGACAGAATTCGACGGGGACGTGTGAAATCAATTTTGCCTTAGGAAGACACAGATGACTCTTATCCCAAAAACACAAGAATTCATGAAAGATTCAAGCTATAGAATGTCTCACATCCATCTCCTGAAACTTTCACTCGGCTTTTTTTTTTCCAGTTGGAAGACCCCTTAAAATTAAACTCTTAATTGCGCGTCTTGATTCAGTAACGTCGTTGCACAAATAGTACATGGCAGGATGAGACGGCGAGGCCCTGTGGGGTTTCTAGAAAGCTCTCCTCCTGAACAGTGACTGCACAACAAAGAGATGTAATAAAGATAAAATGAAACCACATGATGAGATCATGGAGTGTTGACATCGATGTGTGTGTGTGTGTGTGTGTGTGTGTGAGAGAGTATAAATGATGATGATCAAACATACACCAGTGAAGTCAAGATGTGGGCAGTTAAACATCAACATGCAGAGGACTGATAAACTTACCTCTGATGTTCCCATTCCTGATGTTCATGTCACGATATGTAAAAACCCACAAACAGCATTTTTAAAGTGACTAATGTGTTCAGTAATATCCAGTAATGACTTTTAGTTCAGTGTTAACCATCTTTCAGAATATCTAATTTTGAGACAAGCTTTTTTTTTCAGTGCAGAAAAGACCATTAAAGATGTCATGATAAGTGACATTGTGGGTTAAAGACCGGGGGGGGGAACAAAATCATAGATTTCACCAGGATGAAAAACAAAAAATGAAACCAGCTCTTGCTAAACACTCTCTCCCTCCAGAGGAAGTCACGTTTTCAGTGCAATATTATATTTTTCTTTGAGAGCTGTTGAGCCATTTACAGAAGTGTCCTCCGCTGTCCATACCTGTTTATCCTACAGTTATTTTCCACAACAGCTACACAGGCTGGGATATATATCTCAGCGGGCAAACTGCTGCTCAACCATAGCGATGGCTGGTCGTGTGGTCTGCTTTAGTGTTGTTTTTGCTTAACAAAACCTTGTGAATTTTTTTTCCCCTCCCAGTTTTTTCTCCCCCCTTCACATCATGCAAACAATAGCACTGAAAGATAAGTTGTATACTTGGCGATGGCTGTCTTTCTGCGAGGTTAAAAAGAGTCAGCAGTCAGAAGTCTCTGCACAGGGCTGTGGCCTTACATATCACCTGTGAACGGACCTCAATTTTCCCACACCGGGGAGGCAACATTTAGCCAAAGTTAATCATTTCCACTGCCGCCAACCAGTCCACGTTAGAAGAGAAGCTACACACACACCTTTTAATTCAACTTTTGAAAAGGTGATTCAAAAAAAAAATTTGTATTTCCCCAACCATGTTTAGGAGGATTCCCTGGGTTGTTGCCGTGTTGTTGGGTCTGGTTTGTGCCGGTCCCAAGAGAGATCTTCGCCCTGGCATGACTGACCAGGATCTGTTCTGGGGAGCGGACCAGTATGACTTCTCCATTGTGCTTCCTGCGTCGGGGATGGAGTGTTTCTGGCACTTCGCTCACCAAGGAGAGCAATTCTACCTGACCTTCATGGTAGGGAGGACTGCTGCGGTGCTTTTGCCATAAAATGAGCAGATTTCTAAACGTGGGCTGCGACTTTCATTTTCGGTATAGATAGAAAAGTCAAATACACTGTTTGTTTGTTGTTTTTTTATTGAAGTTTACAGCTAAAAAATTGACTCACTTCACACAAAGGTTGCTTCTGTTTATAACCCACTGCTCCTTTCCAGGTTTAAAGCCGCCTGTCAGTAGACGGGTAATCTTTCCTACTACCACATGTAACAGAAAGCATTGCATGAGGACGCAACCGTCTTAACAAACCGCCAAAGCCGTAATGCTTTTAATATGCCTGCGAACACACTTTCTCTCCTGTGGGCTTTTTAAAAAAAAAAATTAAATGCAAAATTAAGTTTTAATAACACAAAAATACACAGAACTGTTTGCTTGCAACATAGCACTCCATACTCTACAACAGATACAGCAACACAAAAACAAACAAACAAGCAAACTACAGCATGGAAAATGGGAGCCAGGGGTATCACTTATCTTACAAATTATCTAAAGATGTTGAAAAGTCCACACGTTGAGGGTTTTAACAGCTTTGGTATTGTTGGAAGTTGAAATAGTTTTGACATAAGGCCTGACTTCATGTTCAAATACAATCAATAAAGGTTTTCTGTTACTAATTTTACATTTGTGAATGTGAAATTTGGCTTATAAAAGAGTGAGGTTGATTAGACAGTACTCATTTGTTTTAGCTCGGTCATCATAGAAGCCAAGCGATACATCTTTATACAACAAGGAGAAATCATTGCATAAATATTTCTTGATAAGTTTACACATATCTTCCCAAAATGTCTGAGTAATATGGACATGTCCAAAATAGATGTAAGGTGGTTTCATTACCGTTATCACAAAATGAGCAGAATGTCTCAATGTTATGCTTCATTTCCTCAAGATGACTTTTAGCTGGGTCATATCTATGAATTAGTTTGTAGGTTACCTCCCTTATTTTATTAATGATAAGGTATTTTAATCACATGGTCTAGACTTTTGTCCAATTGATGTTATCAACAAAGGCATTCCCGTATGGAATAATGTAAGGACTTGTAACAAATTCTTTTCTTTCTCTCCTGTAGTCTGTTTTTTGCTTCCTAAAACTTCCTGTTTTTTTCTTCTTCCTTGTCTCCCTCCTGTAGTCTGTTTTTTACTTCCTAAAACTTCCTGTTTTTTTCTTCTTCCTTGTCTCCCTCCTGTAGTCTGTTTTTTGCTTCCTAAAACTTCCTGTTTTTTTCTTCTTCCTTGTCTCCCTCCTGTAGTCTGTTTTTTTACTCCCTAAGTATGTGACAACATTTGATGTGTTACCCTTAGGCGGTGCTAACAGAGAATGATTTAATCTATGTATGTGAAGTCTGATTAAGCAACCACCATCATCTTTGTGACTGTATGGTGCTCTAGTTACTGAGCCTGGTGTTGTTTTGGAATAAAGTTTTCCTTTAAATTAAGATATTTACCTTTGAAATGTCTACCTGTTTGACTCTCTCTCTCTCTCTCTCTCTCTCTCTCTCTCTCTCTCTCTCTCTCTCTCTCTCTCTCTCTCTCTCTCTCTCTGCCTCTATGGTCTCATGTCTGTCAGCTTGTCTCTCTCGCTCTGTCTGTCTTTATTTTACGTCTGCCCGCCTGTCTTGTCACTTTTTCTCTCCTTCTCCTTCTCCTTCTCTCCTTCTCCTTCTCTCTCCATCTCTCTAGGTCCAGTGGGTGACTGGGGTCGGCCATGACAGGCACTTGTCAGTTACCGTCAACACTCCCAGCAGTCTGCTGGTGTCCAGTGTTGATGACGCAACCGGTCAGATCAACTTTAAGACTGAGGAGACAGGTCAGCTATTTTACAGGGTTTCTTCAATTTAGAAAACTGAGGGGGGGGGTGTTTGTTCCAATCAATACCATTCAGCAACCCCTGCTGATATTTGCTAGTTACATTATGTATTGAGAAATTAATAAATTACACTTGGTGCCTTGTAACAAATGAGCTCCTCTCATCAAAAATGATTAGCTGAAATATCTATTTCCCATATTACATTTGGTCTCAGCACCAAACCGAAAGGATGGCTGACCCAGCTAGGTTTTGATTTGATTTGATTTATTTTGAACGTGTAAAAAAAGAAACAACACAATAAACAGATAAAAACAAAATAATAATATCAAATTAAATGAATAATCGGAACCTGAGCAGTGCCTTGTTATTGGACTTCTGTGCGAGTCATGGATTGGCCATAACAAACACCATGTTCGAACATAAGGTAGTTCATAAGTGTACTTGGTACCAGAACACCTTAGGCCGAAGTTTGATGATAGACTTTGTGGTTGTATCATCAGATCTGCGGCTGTATGTTTATGTTTTGGACACTTGGGTGAAGAGAGGAACAGAGCTGTCAACTGATTACCACCTGGTGGTAAGTTGGATCAGATGGTGGGGAAGGCTGCCGGACAGACCTGGCAAACCCAGACGTGTAGTGAGGGTGAACTGGGAACGTCTGGCGGAGGTCCTTATCCATGAGGTCTTCAACTCCCACCTCTGGAAGAAATTTTCATGTATCCCAAAGGAGGCTGGGGACATGGAGTCTGAGTGGGCCATGTCCAAAGCCTCTACTGCAGCTGCGACAGGCAGGAGCTGTGGTCATAAGGTCATTGGTGCCTGTCGAGGTGGCAAGCCGTCAGGCTGAAGAAGGAGGCTTTTTGGGCTTGGTTGGCCCAGGGGTCTCCTGAAGCAGGTACAGGTACACCACTGTAGTCAGGTACCGGGAGGCCAGAAGGGCTATGGCTTCGGTGGTCGCAAAAGCAAAAAATTGGATGTGGGAGGAGTTCAATGAGGCTATGGAGGAGGACTTTCGGTTGGCCTCAAGGAAGTTCTGGCAAACCATCCGGCGACCCAGGAAGGGGAAGCAGGGCTTGATTCAGGCTGTGTTCAGCCAGGGAGGGGAACTGCTGACTGGATATGTTGTCAGGCAGTGGAAAGAACATTTTGAGGAGCTCCTGAACCCAGCTAACACGTCCTCGGTGGAGGAGGTAGAGTCTGAAGTTTGGAGGAAGCCCCACCCATATCCCTGGCAGAGGTCTCTGAGGTAGTTAAGAAGCTCCTTGGTGGCAAGGTGCCAGGTGTGGATGAAATTCACCCTGAGATGCTGAAGGCTCTGGACATTGTTGGGCTGTCTTGGCTGTCACGCCTCTTCAGTGTCGCGTGAAGGTCGGGGACAGTACCTGTGGAGTGGCAGACTGGGGTGGTGGTTCCCATATTTTAAAAAACGGGGACCGGAGGGTGTGCTCCAATTATTAGGGCATCACACTGCTCAGCCTCCCTGGGAAAGTCTACTCTAGGGTGCTGGAAAGGAGGCTCTGACCGATTGTTGAACCTCAGATCCAGGAGGAACAATGCGGATTCCATCCTGGCTGTGGAACAAAGGACCAACTCTTTACCCTTGCGGAAATGCTGAGGGAGGCATGGGAGTTTGACCAGCCAGTCTACATGTGTTTTGTGGACTTGGAGAAGGCTTATGACCGTGTACGGCGGGGCACTCTGTGGGGTACTGTGGGAATATAGGGTACCGGGGCAGTTGCTATAAGCCATCCGGTCCTTGTATAACCAAAGTGAGAGCTGTGTCCGTATTCTCAGCACAAAGTCAAACACATTTTCGATAGGTGACAGTCTCCGCCAACGTTGTCCGTTGTCTCCAATTCTTTTTGTGATATTCATGGACAGGATCTCAAGGTGCAGCCAAGGTGAGGGGTATGTCCATTTTGGGAACATCAGAATTACATCGCTGCTCTTTGCAGATGATGTGGTTTTGTTGGCTTCATCAGAGTGCGACCTCCAGCGCGCACTGGGGTGGTTTGTAGCTGAGTGTGTAATGGCCAGGATGAGAGTCAGCACCTCCTAGTCTGAGCCCATGGTTCTCTACCAGGAAATGGTGGATTACTCCCTCCTGGTTGGGATGAGTTGTTGCCTCAAGTCAAGGAGTTCAAGCATCTCGGGGTCTTATCCACGAGTGAGGGTAGGATGGAGCAGGAGATTGACAGGCAGGTTGGTGCAGCATCAGCAGTGATGCGGACGTTGTACCGGACCGTTGTAGTGAAGAGGGAGCTGAGCCGGAAGGCAAAGCTCTCAATTTACCGGTCAATCTTCGTTCCAACCCTCACCTATGGTCATGAGCTTTGGGTAGTGACCATAAGGGTGAGATCGCAGGTACAAGTGGCTAAAATTAGTTTCCTCCGTAGGATGTCTGGGCTCAGTCATAGATATAGGGTGACGAGCTCGGACATCCGGAGGGAGCTTGGAGTAGAGCCGCTGCTCCTTCGCATCAAAAGGAGCCAGTTGAGCTGGTTCAGGCATCTGATTAGAATGCCTCCTGGGCGCCTTCCTTTGGAGGTTTTCCAGGCACGTCCAACTGGGAGGAGACCCCAGCCAGGGCAGACCCAGAACTTGCTGGAAGGACTACATGTCCAATCTGGCCCGGGAATGCCTTGGGATCCCCCAGGATGAGCTGGAGAGCGTTGCTGGGGAGAGGGACGTCTGAAGTGCCCTACTTAGATTGCTGCCACTGTGACCCCACCCCAGAGAAGTGGCTGATAATGAAATGAGATGAGATGAGATGAAATTAACAATAAACCTATACAACAAAGTCAATAAACAAATTCTCATAAACGACACAAATTAAGTATTACATGTTCAAAAAGGAGTAGGAGTAAGTGTGCGCTTATTTATTCCTACCCTTTCTCCTCTATCCATTAATTAATTCCTAATATTTTATCTTATATACAGTTTATAAACAATTATCCCAATTCTATGTATAACCCAAATATCACTCTGTCAATGATATAAAACCGAAACAGTTATCACAACCCTTCCTCATCCCTATACCGCTTAAAATAAATTTTGTACATCTTTTTAATCTGGATGTTTGCACTTTGCTCGAGTTCCACATCAAAACCCTTCCACAAATCCAAAAAAAAGTGTGACACTTGTTCTTCTCCGTCTGTGTAGGGTTCTACCAGATGTGCTTCAACAACTTCCACAACCGATTTGGCACCATGCAGGTCTTCCTGAACTTTGGTGTCTACTATGAAGGCGCTAAGGACACTGCATCACAAAAGGAGGAAGAGAGGAAGATGAAAGAGCAAGCTGGAAAGGACCTGAACAACACACTGACTACCATAGAGGTAAAGGCAACTTTTTTGTTGCCTGTTTTACAGCTGTCATATTCTCCTCTGAGACCACTAGTTTCTGTAGCAACAATCGCTCCCTCTCTCTGCCTACACACTATCTACCTAACTCTCCGTCTCTCTCTCTCTCTCTCTCTCTCTCTCTCTCTCTCTCTCTCTCTCTCTCTCTCTCTCTCTCTCTCTCTCTCACTCTCTCTCACACACACACACACACACACACACACACACACACACACCCCAACTCAGCTTTTAACTTTGTACTTCCCTCCTAAAACCCCACACCCTTACAATGAGTTCACTACGAGATAAAAATTTGGAAAATTAAAGTGATTAGATATTTGTCCAGATAAAATAGCAACACTTAGGGGGTCAGAAATTTCCTAGTAATAAGGTGGTAATTATCACTTAATTTCTTAGAAATAAGGTTGAAATTACCTTGTAATTTCCTAGTAATAAAGTTTTTACAGGTAATTTTACAGCTAACCATAACCCTAACCCAAATTACAAGGTAATTTCAACATTATTTCTAAGAAATTACATAATTACCACCTCATTATTAGGACATTACTAGGTAATTTCCGAGCCCCTCCAACCCCCTAAAATAAAGTGTAACCGATAATATGATATAATATAATATAATATAATATAATATACTAATATATAATTTGCCACAGAGTTCAGTGCAGGGAGGTGAGGGTGGTGGGAGAATCGTACATGTCTCTTAGACAATTTTCAAAATCATGTTCAATTCTTTTTAAGACCTTAACTAGGAAGAAATAATACCGTTTCAACCACAGAACACACATGAAGTCAAGTATGCCAAGTACAGTGCATCCGGAAAGTATTCACACCCCTTCACTTTCCCCACATTTTGTTATGTTACAGCCTTATTACAAAATGGATTAAATTCCTTTTTTTCTCATCAATCTACACACAATACCCCATAATGACAAAGTGAAAAAGGTTTTGTAGAAATTTTTGCAAATTTATTAAAAATAAAAAACTGAAATATTGCATGTACATAAGTATTCACACCCTTTACTCAGTACTTGGTTGAGGCACCCTTGGCAGCGATTACAGCCTCAAGTCTTCTTGGGTACGAAGCTACAAGTTTGGCACACCTATATTTGGGGTATTTCTCCCATTCTTCTCAGCAGATCCTCTCGAGCTCTGTAAGGTTAGACGGGGAGCGTCTCTGCACAGCTATTTTCAGGTCTTTCCATAGATGTTCAACGGGGTTCAAGTCTGGGCTCTGGCTGGGCCACTCAAGGACATTCACAGACTTATCCCGAAGCCACTCTTTTGTTGTCTTGGCTGTGTGCTTAGGGTTGTTGTCGTGTAGAAAGGTAAACCTTCGCCCCATTCTGAGGTCCTGAGCGCTCTGGAGCAGGTTTACATCAAAGATCTCTCTACTTGATGCTGCCACCACCATGCTTCACTGTAGGGATGGTATTAGCAAGGTGATGAGAGGTGCCTGGTTTCCTCCAGACATGATGTTTGGCATTCAGGCCAAAGAGTTCAATCTTGGTTTCATCAGACCAGAGAAACTTGTTTCTTATGGTCTGAGAGTCCTTTAGGTGCTTTCTGGCAAACTCCAAGCAGGCTGTCATGTGCCTTTTACTGAGCAGAGGCTTCTGTCTGGCCACTCTACCATAAAGGCCTGATTGGTGGAGTGCTGCAGAGATGGTTGTCCTTCTGGAAGGTTCTCCCATCTCCACAGAGGAATGCTGGAGCTCTGTCAGAGTGACCATCAGGTTCTTGGTCACCTCCCTGACCAAGGCCCTTCTCCCCCGATTGCTCAGTTTGGCTGGGCGGCCAGCTCTAGGAAGAGTCCTGGTGGATCCAAACTTCTTCCATTACGAATCATGGAGACCACTGTGCTCTTCGGGACCTTCAAAGCTGTAGAAATTTTTTTGTACCCTTCCCCAGATCTGTGCCTCGATACAATCCTGTCTCGGGGGTCCACAGACAATCCCTTTGACTTCATGGCTTGGTTTCTGCTCTGACATGCACTGTCAACAGTGGGACCTTATATAGACAGGTGTGTGCCTTTCCAAATCATGTCCAATCAATTGAATTTACTACAGGTGGACTCCAATCAAGATGTAGAAACATCTCAAGGATGATCAGTGGAAACAGGATGAACCTGAGTTCAATTTTGAGTGTCATAGCAAAGGGTGTGAATATTTCAGTTTTTTATTTTTAATAAATTTGCAAAAATTTCTGGAAAACCTTTTTCACTTTGTCATTATGGGTTTTGTGTGTAGATTGATGAGAAAAAAAGGAATTTAATCCATTTTGTAATAAGGCTGTAACATAACAAAATGTGGGGAAAGTGAAGGGGTGTGAATACTTTCCGGATGCACTGTATTTCCCTTTTTTCAATCATTTCAACGAATTTAGGCAGAAAAAAAGGACATCTATAGAACATCCTATGATGTTTTGGCTTACTTGTGGTAATGTTCTTGGTTGAACTTGAGCCAGGGGAGCAGGTTCACAACTTTCCAAACAGGTATGAGTCCTGTGTACACTCTTAGAAAGCTCAGTTTCAAGATGACTTTGAACACTTAGCTATTAGGATCAGAGAAAGAAATGTTTCATGGGTCAAAGGTCAACCCACAAATTCTGCTGCAGTCTGTTCTGCTTTTAGAACTTTAATAAATAAATGCACAAGCATGGCCAGAAAATCAAAATCAGATTACTATTTAAAAACTGTGTTGTCAGAAAATCTCAGTAATCCTTCTAAATGTTAGAAGCAAATTAAATCACAGTCCTGTTCCAGTTCTTCTTCAGGTCTCCCTGAACCCCTACTATGAACAGGATTCCACTGAAAATTTGAGCAAACCTCTTAAGGATTTTTTTGTTATGACAGTTGAAATATGAGGAAATTAGGATTCTTATAACCAAACTGTATATCTGTTAGTGTTGTGACGTGCCAAATGTAGATTCAGCTGATTTTCCCTACTACTACTACTACTACTACTACTTTTGGCTGCTTCCGTTAGGGGTCGTCACAGCAGATCATCTGTTTCAGTATGGAAATCTGATTTATGATCCACATATTTGATTTGGCAAAGATTTTACATCGGATGCCCTTGCTGACGCAACCCTCCCCATTTATCCAGGCTTGGGACCAGCACTAAGAATGCACTGGGCTTGTGCATTGTGCAGCCTTGGTGGCTGGGTTTAACTTTCTCAAAAACTGTACAGTAAAATAACTCCAATGTTCACATGGTTATAGTCAGGGTCATCCTGAACAGGATTCCACTGAAAATGCTAACAAACCTCTTAAGCTTTTTTTTAAAATTGATTCCCCCCCTTTTTTTCCTCCCCAATTGTATCCGGCCAATTACCCCACTCTTCTGAGCCGTCCCGGCTGCTGCTCCACCCCCTCTGCCGACCCGGGGAGGGCTGCAGACTACCACATGTCTCCTCCGATACATGTTGAGTCGCCAGCCACTTCTTTTCACCTGACAGTGAAGAGGCGCCCCCAAACCAACCAGAGGAGGCGCTAGTACAGCGACCAGGACACATACCCACATCCGGCTTCCCACCCACAGACACGGCCAATTGTGTCTGTAGGGGACGCCCGACCAAGCCGGAGGTAACACGGGGATTCGAACCAGCGATCCCCGTGTTGGTAGGCAACGGAATAGACCACCACGCCACCCGGACACTCCTCTTAAGCATTTTTTAAAAACTGTGTCCCCGCGACCCTGAGAGCAGGATAAGCAGTTTAGATAATGGATGGATGTACAGTAAAATCAATGTGTTACAATGTCCTTTAAGGTGATTTTCCCTGTACGGTAATGTAAAGTGAAAGTACTTACAAGTTTATATGGTCATAGCTAGGAACATTTTGAGCATTTACATTGTGCTTCTCAGCAAACCTATAATGAAAACGGTTTTATAAAATTAGGACTTACATCACATCATACATTAAATAACAGAGGTTATTTAACATATGATCTGTGTTATAATGTCACTTTAATTTGCTATATAAAATGTAAGAAAGGATTGCTGAATTGCGACTCTCTCGTCCTTTTTGTCCACTCCAAGCACCTGTAATACTTGACCGCAATGGGGGGTGAGCTTTATAACGCCCCTACATTGAAAAGATGCACTCTACTAATTTTCACACATCATAGATTTGAAGTGACCAATCAGGATATCTTGCAGGTGGGAGGCTGTGAATTCAGGGGTGCATGCTGGGTGTTTTCTGTCAGTCAAAGCCACCATTGATTGACTGAATGAACAGTCAATTGAAATGCAACTGGGGGGAACTGAACAGTTAGGCCACAGTGATGCACTCGTTCTTTCAGGAGACAATAAGACCGGGCATTTAGTAGATGCCTTTTTCAAGAGCGATAAATATAAGTGCAGTGGAGTAAGTTTTAGTTGTTTTTCAGCTCAGCTAATGTCTCCACCAGTTCAGCTGATAAAATCGCCTTCTGTGAGGGTGGAAAAAGAGATTTCAATCTCAAGAGACTTCCTGGTTAAATAAAGGTTAAATAAATAAAAA
Source organism: Lampris incognitus (assembly GCF_029633865.1). NCBI lineage: Eukaryota > Metazoa > Chordata > Actinopteri > Lampriformes > Lampridae > Lampris > Lampris incognitus. The sequence continues at coordinate 16,802,574 of NC_079216.1, read as the reverse complement.
AAAAGTGTGACGTAGCTCTGCAGCCCTCATCGATGTGGGTTTGAGGGCTGCACTTATGGAAAAACTATTAACTACTAAATGCGGATGAGGCTGAGATGTGATAAAGAGCAATGATGTATTTTCATTTGCTCGTTCATATGCTCTGCGTATGAATCAATCGGTATTGTAGCCCTTTGTGTGCATGAGAAGCATTTATGTTTCTCAGACTTCATGTGAGAGTCGAGCACCTTAAAACCCACCGTACTTTATTTAAATGTTTTCCCACACATTTTGCACTTTGCTTCACAGGAATCAGTTGGATTTTTTTCTGTCCTCGAACCAATTTTTGTTGAATTTACATTTCCCCATTGTCCCACTGTTAATAGTCTCCTCCACACCTAACGTTTTTCTCTGAGTGGAACATTTGAAGATGTACACTCAAAATAACGGTCTCAAAGATTCTCACTTGAATAGATGTCTGTTAAATTATTATCTCTCACTGAACAAAGTGACACAGCGACGATTCAGCCTATCAGCTAGTGCATTTGCTGTAATACAAAGAAATACAAGAATGACTCTAGATCCCACAAAGTGAAAATAGAAAGGGGTGACAGCCATGGGTAGTTGTTAAGTCTAGGGTTAAGGTTAGGTTGTAGAGGAGCTCAAGCAGGAGTCGTGACAACTTTCTCGTTCGGCTACACAACGTCCACCATTTATTCCTTCCACCATTACAACAACAACAAAAAACCCGCGCAGCGGAAGTGTGTCACTGTAAACCCGAACCGAGGAAACAGCAGCTGTAAACTAACGTTCCTACTAGCTCAATAAGGGGAATTATGTATCCCCATAACCACTACACATGTCCCCCCAGAATTCGCCTTAATACGAAAAGTCAGTGTGGCGAGGGGGACGGATCTCTCTGCCCCAACGGCTCCACTGAACAGGAACTGGGGGCTGGTTAACCGCAGGTAAAGCAGCAGAGTCCTCACAGCTGGACAGGGGGAAAGGAAGGGGCTGGGGAAGCAGGGGGCGGCTCGCCGGGGGAGGGGGGCAGAGCCGGGGGGCGCCCCCGCTGTGGGGGCAGGGCAAGACCAACAGGGCGGTCTAAGTCAAGGTGAGCAGGCTTGAGGCGGTCCACAGATACCCGCTCCAGCCTGCTGCCAACCTCCACCACAAAGTGCTTATCTCCAGTGTCCCGTACCCGAAATGGGCCGTCGTAGGGTGGCTGCAGTGGACCGCGGTGCGCGTCGTGACGGATGAAAGTATACTCTGCCGACCGCAGCTCCGTGGGGACATAGGACTGAGAGCCGCCATGCTGAGAAGTGGGGACCGGTGCAAAAGCCCTGGCTTCCTCCTGCAGCGCAGTCTGTTGGCATCTGGTGGACCAGGGAGCTGTGGCGGTGGGGAGGAAATCCACCAGGACCCGAAGTGGCTGTCCGTAGACCAGTTCGGCGGATGAGGACTGGAGGTCCTCCTTGGGAGCCATCCTGAGCCGAAGCATGACCCAAGGCAGTTTGTGGACCCAGCGGTCGTCCTTGAGGGTAGCCCGCAATGCGGCCTTCATCGAGCGATGGAACCTCTCGACCAATCCATTCGCTTGAGGGTGATATGCTGTGGTGCGATGGAGCCTCACCCCTAAACCTGCAGCGATCTCCTCGCAGAGCGCTGAAGTGAATTGAGGCCCTCTGTCCAAGGAGAGGTCAGATGGGGTGCCAAAGCGGGCGACCCAGGTTCCGATGAACGCTCGGGCAACCTCAGGCGCTGTCGTGGACGAAAGCGGGACGGCCTCTGGCCATCGCGTGGTCCTGTCGACCATGGTGAGCAGGTATGTGAAACCACGGGAGGGGGATAGGGAGCCTACCACGTCCACATTCACGTGGTCGAACCTCCTCTCAGTTACCGTGAAAGGTATCAGGGGCGCTTTGACGTGCTGGAGCACTTTGGAGCGTTGGCACTCCACACAGTTGTCAGCCCAGTACCTCACATTATTTTTGAGTCCATGCCAGACAAACTTTGCCGCCACCAACCTCTGTGAAGGCTTTCTGCCAGGGTGAGACAGCCCATGGACTGTGTCGAAGACCCGTCGCCTCCAAGCCATCGGAACGACTGGTTGGGGCTGACCCGTAGAGACGTCGCACAGGAGCGTGGTGCCGGCGTCGTCGAAAGCCACATCCTCCAACTGCAGCCCTGTGTCGGCAGTCCTGCATGCCTGCACTCCTGGGTCGGCGACCTGGTCAGCCGCCATCTGGCTGTAGTCGAGTCCCAAATGGGCGGCACCAGCGATGGCCCGGGAGAGACAGTCAGCGACCGGGTTGGACTTCCCAGCGACATGCCTCACGTTGGTGGTAAACTCTGAGATGTAGGCCAACTGTCGCTGCTGGCGGGCTGACCACGGCTCTGCCACCTTGGCCATCGCAAACACCAGCGGTTTGTGATCGACGAAAGCCGTGAACTGACGGCCCTCCAGTAGGAAACGAAAGTGCCTAACAGCGAGGAAAAGGCCAAGCAGCTCACAATCAGAGGTGCTTTATTTGCGCTCTCTCAGGTTCAACTGCCGGCTGAAGAAGGCAAGTGGCTGCCACGCACCGCTCACCCACTGCTCGTAAACCGCGCCGACAGCGTAGTCCGAAGCATCCGTCGTGATGGCAATGGGCGCTCCAGACACAGGGTGTGCCAGCATCGCCGCGTCAGCCAGGGCGGCCTTCACATCCTTAAAAGCCGTGTCCCTCTCTGCAGACCAGTCCACAGCGTGTTTGGGGGCTGTGCCCTTCAGAGCCTCATATAGGGGGCGGAGGAGATCGGCAGCCTGGGAGATAAACCGGTGGTAGAATCACACCATGCCAATGAACTCCTGGAGGGACCGGGCCATGTGTGGGCGTGGAAAGTCTGCGACCGCCTCCACCTTAGATGGAAGGGGGGCCACCCTGTCCTTGGTGACCCGGTGGCCCAGGAAGTCGATGGTGCTCAGACCAAACTGGCATTTGGCTGGGTTAACTATCAACCCGTGCAGGCTGAGTCTCTCGAAAAGGGCTCTGAGGTGGGACAAGTGCTCGGACACGGAGATGCTAGTGACCAGGATGTCATCCAGGTACACAAAGAGGAAAGGCAGGTCCCGCAACACTGAGTCCATGAGGCGTTGGAAGGACTGCACAGCGTTCTTAAGCCCAAACGGCATGCGCAGGAACTCGAACAGTCCAAACGGAGTTGTCACAGCCGTTTTGGGGACATCAGCGGGATGGACGGGCACCTGGTGGTATCCATGGACGAGGTCCACCTTGGAAAAGATCACTTTCCCAGCCAGGTGGGCGGAGAAATCTTGGATATGATGGACCGGGTAGCGGTCCGGTGTTGTTGCGTCATTGAGCCGACGGTAGTCACCACATGGACGCCACCCACCGCCAGGCTTAGGCACTATGTGGAGGGGTGAAGCCCACGGGTTGCTGGAGCGACGGATGATGCCGAGGTGCTCCATGTTCTCAAACTCCACCTTGGCGACGGAGAGCTTGGTCGGGTCAAGGCGCTGAGCTCGGGCGTGCACCGGCGGGCCGGTGGTGACGACGTGGTGCTCAACCCCATGTTTGGTCGTAGATGACGAGAATGTGGGCTGAGTGAGGTCAGGGAACTCGGAGAGAAGATGGAGAAACACGTCCTCATTGGAGAGCATGCTGGACAGCCTGACGGAGCCTGTATCGCTGAGTGCACACGCGTGTGAAGCGAAGGTGACGGCGTCAATCAGGCGTGGATTCCTGACGTCCATCAGCAGCCCATGAGCACAAAGGAAATCTGCACCGAGGAGGGGAAATGCCACGTCGGCGGTGACAAAATCCCAGCTGAACCGCTGTCCATTAAAACACATGTCAATGTGCCTCGTGCCGTACGTACGGATAGAGCTGCCGTTAGCAGCTTCCATGGGAGGGCCGTGAGCGCCCGACAGCGCGTCCACACTCGATGCAGGTAGACACTCCTCTGCGCCCCAGTGTCGCATAGGAAACGCCGCCCCGAGATGGAGTCTCGCAGGAAAAGTAGCCTGTTGTCCTCCACGCCGACGCCCATGGCCACTAGTGAGCGCCGGCCTTGGCGTTTCCCGACGAGCTGAAATTGCACGGGGAGGTGCACTTTTTCGCCTTGGCCCCGAACTTTGCAAGGTAAAAGCACAGGCCGGGCTCCTGTCGCCGACCGGGGGTTGCCGCGGCGACCACCATGGAGTCACCCCAGGTGGTGGCGTGTGGGGGTGGGCAGGGGTGAGCGCGGACGCGCAGTGCTGCTGTTGGCTGGCCAGGAAGAACTTGTCAGCTTCTTCAGCTTGCTTGCGGCAATCGGTAATGCTGGTGTTAGCCAAAGCGGTCCGCACCTGAGCAGGCAGTTGTCACAGAAACAGTTGTACAAAGAGGAAATCAGGTGTGTGCGCCGGTCCCAGCAGATTCAGCATTTTGTCCATGAGCTCGGATGGCTTGCTGTCACCCAAGCCTTGCAGAGAAAAGAGACGGTGGGCCCTCTCGGTGTCGGAGAGTTCAAAAATCTTCAAGAGGTGATCTTTGAGCCCCTTGTATTTGTCTACCGCCAGAGGATTTGTAAGGAGACTCACCACTCTAGTTGCAGTCGAACACCCGAGCGCCGATACCACGTAGTAGTATTTAGTAGCATCATCCGTTATTTGGCGGATAGCAAACTGCGCTTCCGCCTGGGCGAACCGTGTCGTTGCCGATGACTCCCAGAACTCTGGCAATTTGAGAGAAACCGCGTTGATTTCGTCAACCATGTTCGTTCAAAAGATTGTCTCTGATAACTACCAAGAGACAAACGTCGGGGTCACCAGTGTAGAGGAGCTCAAGCAGGAGTCGTGACAACTTTCTCTTTCGGCTACACAACGTGCACCATTTAGTCCTTCCACCATTACAACAACAGCGGAAGTGTGTCACTGTAAACCCGAACCGAGGAAACAGCAGCTGTAAACTAACGTTCCTACTAGCTCAGTAAGGGGAATTATGTAGCCCCATAACCACTACAAGGTAGTGGTTAAGTATAGGGTTAAGGTTGGGTAGTGGTTAAGTGTAGGGTTAAGCTTATGTAGTTGTTAAGTGTAGGGTTAAGGTGAAATAGTGGTAAAGTGTAGGGTTAAGATTAGGTAGTGGCTAAGTGTAGGGTTAAGGTTAGGTGTTGGTCAAGTGCAGGGTCAAAGTTAGGTAGTGGTTAAGTGTGGCGTCAAGGTGAGATGGTGGTTAAGTGTAGGGTTAAGGTTAGGTAGTGGTTAAGTGTAGAGTTAAGGTGAGATAGTGGTTAATTGTAGGATTAAGGTGACATGGATTGTATATTTTGAAAGCATTGCTGGTTGGCTGGGCATAGGAACAGTACCACCCCTTTCTACCTTCACTTTGAAGGATCGAGCAACAACAAAATACAAACGTATGTCTGTGGTGACATTATCACCAAAAAGCCAAGCGTTGCACAGGTTTTACGTGTTCACGTCACCTGGCAGTGGTTGGTCCACCGGAGAGGAAAGGGGAAGCTTTTTCTTTAGTGGACCAACCAGAGAGAAGCCGTGCTTGGCCCAACAAAGAAAGTATAGTGACACACGGTAGTCTCAGATGTTTGGGGACGTCAGCTCTGCTAAAGCTCTGTGCAAGACGTTGTGCAGAACTGTAGAGGGGCAGAGGGGGTGGGGCAGCGACCGGGACGGCTCGGAAGAGTGGGGTAATAGGCCAAGTACAATTGGGGAGAAAAAGGGAGGGAAAGCCCCCCCCCAAAAGATACTAATCTAATGGCGAGTGAAAATCTTCAACATTACCACTTTAAATAATAGCTTTCAATATCAAATATGACTGACTGCTGTGAACTTTAACACTTCCATGCTGAAAAATACGATGTGAAACCTTAACATTTGAAACTCTGTCTGAAGACATCCACAGTTACTATGATGGTAGTAGCAATTAGTAGAAATAGTAGTTTTTGTAGTTATAGGTGTAGCAGTAGTTGCTGGTGTAATGGCAACAGCAGAATTGTGGCAGCTGTTTTTGTAGTAATAATAGTTGTAATAGCATTAGCATTAGGAGTAGTAGTAGTGGTGCCATTATTACTAATTTTAGTTAGGGTGTCATGGTGTCATACTGTATTGTTATCATCCATTTAACCTAGATCTGTACTTGTGTTTCCAGGAGACCTCCCATAGGGTGGTGAGACACGTGTTCCACATGTTCCGCTACTACAACTTTGGCCTAATGAGGAAAAGCGCTGACTACTACCTCCTGCTGTCTAACTCTCAGTATGTGATGTACTGGTCTGCAGCACAGAGCCTGGTCATTGTTGTGGCCGGCTACCTCCAGCTTCACTTCCTTAAGAGACTCTTCAACAGCAAACCCAGTGCAGAGGCAGAGAAGCCATGCTGCTGACACCCTCACAGACCATTCACATAGTTTCATTCAAACAGAGGGTGAACTCCTTCCATGCCTCTGCTGAAGCTCAATAAAACAGTTTTACAGTGTCATCTCATTCCAGTGGATTTCTTTAACAGAGTGTAGAGTACATCACTGCTGTACTGTATTAAAGTGCCGGTTGTTCTTTACTTTAATGTGAGGTTTCCATCAGTGCATTTATCTTCTGACTTTTGCTTCTTAAAACCTGTTAAAGCTGAAATTCGTAACATTTCTCCATTAATAAATTGTTATCTTATCTATCTGGACCATCGAGTCAGGTTACATAATAATAAATGTCATCCTTACCATGGTCGGAGACACTCTCCAGTCTTCATATATGCTGTTGAGGTGTTTTGGCTGGGTAGGATGAACACTAGTGCAGCAGCAAACATGTACGTGTTGGGGAAAAAAAAGATTGAAATGTGATGCTGATGTGGCGATGCTTCTGTCAGACAGACAATCAAAATAACAGAACGATGCGGTGATGTACTTTGAAGACGTTTAGACTGCCTATTCCAGCTTTGGTCCGAGAATCTCGTTTTTTTACACGGGTGCAGACTACTTACTGATAATCTGACAGCACATGAGCCACATCGGCTGCTACATTTTGCTTGTAGTCTGAGAAAATCAGATTCAACAGGTCCATTTCTCTCTGGTCCTGCATTCGACTAGTATGTCCAACAGAATCGCCACATTGGATAAAATATTGCAAAACCTTAGGTATATAAATCTCGCTGAAATGTGTCAAATATACCATATATTTGTACTGCACATACTCTACTGTACATGGCAAAGCATGATGGCTTAGTACTCAACACTTTCACCTCACAGCAAGAGGGTCCCAGGTTTAGTTCCAGTTCATCTGTGGGGAGCTTAGATGTTCTCCATTTGTGTGTGTGGCCCCTCTGGGTATTCTGGTTTCCAGCCACAGTCTAAAGCAGTGGTCACCAACCGTTTCAAGCCTAAGATCACATCCCAAGTCCAAATGTAAACCACTATCTACCACTTGCAAAAAAATGACGGAAAAAAACCCCAAAAACAAACAAACCCACAATGTAGTTCCACTTTGACACTTTATTTTGTTACCTGTCAGTCATAAGGCAATTATTTTTGTTTCAAAGCGCCTATCAAATATTTGTCTCCCAACAAGATCACGAGCCAATTATAATTTAATTATGACTACAGGCAAAGCTGTCATGGTCTGTGATCTGGGCTCTCCCATCCTCTGATTGGTGGCTTAGTTCACCTGCGTCCGTGTGCCTGAATGACCCTGATGGCCCGGCTTCACTCACCTCCCCCCTTCTCCGATTGGCTGTCCGGTTCCTGCCCTGTCCTGCGCACCTGCGCCCAATCTCCTTGGTTGGCCTCCACGGGGGAGGGGTATATATGCCCCTTGGCTGCGCTGCTCTTCGTCGGGGCCTGAGGGGGGGGGGGTGTAGTCCCCCGAGGCTGGCCGAACAGGACGAAGGATTGGACGCGGAAGTGTGGTACGGCGGCGGTCTTTCAAACGTTACACATAGCTGTCAATGGTAAAAGGTTTACACGTGAGTAGAAATAGGGAATCGTTCGATGGATCTGAGAAGAAACGGAGGTTGACATCGGGAAAGAGGGATTTCTCCGATAAACATGGGAAGACCTGACAACAGCGGAAAACCACGGCGGGTAGGCACAGCTACGCTGTGAATGGGCCAGAGTGGGGAGATTCAGAGGGAGATGAGTGAGGCCAGTATGGAAGTTAGCCTGGAACCTGAAAGAGAGAGAGAGAAAAGCGAGGAAATGACTCTGAAGTTGGTGCAAAGAAACTTAGGAAAGTGACGACTAGCGCCGAGGGAAGAAGTAGTGAAACGGGGGATGAGGGAAATGACATCAAGGTGATACTCCGGTTCAGCGAAGAGAATGGTGTTCAATCTATGAGCCCAGTGAAGTTAACTACGATATTAAAAAATAGGGAAGTGGTAAGTGCTAGCCACGTTGAGAAGGGAAACATGGAATAAGGGAGTGATATGGGGAATACCAGTTGAAGTAACCATGGACGAAATAAAAGCACATTTGAAAGGTGGGAGGCTGAAAGAAGCACGGAGGCTGCATGTGTTCAGGGAAGGGGTGAGGACAGATGGCGAAAGCGTACTGTTGGAGTTTGAGGAAGAAATCCTCCCACAGAAAGTGGTGCTAGGATACATGGCCTACTCTGTCAGGGAGTATGTGCCAAAACCTGTAAGATGTTTTAATTGTCAGAGATTTGGACATACCGCTATGACATGTAAAGGAAGAAGAAGGTGTGCTAGATGTGGTGAGGATCATGAGTATGGACAATGTGGGAAAGGGAAACAACCAAAATGTTGTAATGAGGCAGCGTCCGAGTGATGTCACAGCATCGCTGTCGCTATGGACGCGTCACAGGAAGTCAGACATGCGGAGCACGTTAGACAGTACAGCATGGCTGTGTTTACAACACCAACTCACGTATATGCTGCCATATATCTGATAATATTAAATTATGCAAAAAACGAAGAGAATCGGTCTTTCGGTCGTGACGTCAAAATGCCTCTGATCCTTGGAAGATGGCGCCCGGCGTCGCGTTGCCATTAGAAACGGCCCAAGCCGGAAAGACCGATTACAACAAACTGCTTACTTCTAATTAGTCCATGGGCCAGACGATGTTTCGGTACACTCAAGGTGGCAAAACTTACTTATAATTTTTGAAAGGATCCATGTCTGTAGATGATATTTTGGTATGATAACCATTCCTGAGTGGCAGCTGTATCACAGTTATCAGCTCATGAAGTTAACCACCCGCTAAACTAAATTGCATTTTAGACGCTGGTGCATATCCTGGTTTAGCCTCATGGTCAGGACATTTTTCAATGTTCTATAATATTGTCTTTGGTATCATTTTAAAGGGGACCTTCTTAGCTTTCATTCAAGCCCTGTTGTGGATATTTCTCACAAATATAGAGGTCACTTGAGCTCTTCAACCCGTCAATAACACACATCTTTCTGCAATTTTCGCCTAAACTATATACTTTCTTTTAGCCCTGTGGCATCTAGGAATATCAGGGACACAAAACACAAAAACTGGAATACTCACAGGACTATAAAGATTCAAGAAATGTATAATATACCCATACTATTTCATTGTGTGAGGTGATTGTGAGCCTTTAAATGAGAACTAGACCAAAGCCAGTTAGGTCACAAACTGGTCTCTATACATTTGTTTAAATATACAATCAAAATACATGATAAAAAGGAATACCATAGTGAGGTAATGAACTATTTTAATATTTTAAACAACATTGACATTTACATATACTTAGTCAATGATACATGTAATCCCATATCATTAGTGGGTATATCTAATGGTAATGGGTAGGGTAATGGGTATTTGTGAATATGGTTACATTATTGTTATCAAGCTCTGGGTAACCAAGTCCAGAATCAACATCCTGTGCATCAATAGACTACTACCACAGTAATACCATCAGAATCATCACACTGTCATTCATCAAACTGCTCGTTTCTCTCATCATCTGACTCCCCAAGTTCAAAGTCCAGTTCTGGACCATCCTGCTGTTTTTGGTTACTGCAGATCTGTAACCTGCACATGTCTGTGCATGGAAGTCCATTTGACAGGCACATGCAGCTTGGCATTTTGCATGAATGCACACACTTGCATGTTAGCATTTCCAAGACCACATCTGGTGCAGGTGGGGAGCGCATCCAGTAAATGGCCAGCTTGCCTTCATCGTCTGTCCATCCATACTCAGTAGGGCTTGGCACCACAGGGTTAGCCTGCAGACAGCACTTCAATATTGCTGCCTGATAGTTGGCTCGTTGAACATGCATAAAGAGACAGTCTCTACATGGTGGCAGCTGGCTGGACTCAACCTCTCCCCTTTTGGTGCAGAAGAGCTGGTAACGCAGTTTGTTCACCTCAGCAGTGCTGCTATTAGCAACATACATCCGACAGGTGAACTGCTCAATTTTCTGGAACAGCTCATCACTCACATTCCATGTCTGTCCCAGTTGACTAAAAGTCTCTTGGCAGGAAGTGTGCTTTCTCACTATCTTCAGGGCATTCAGCTTCCCTCGACCAGCGAATGCACTGACAGTGTCGCAGCCTGTGAAGGCATGTAAGCCAATTAGACTGTCACAGATGCTGTCTCCAAGTGAACTTGCCAGTTTGGTGATGTCGACAAACCGTGTGCGGTTCTGAGTCCCACACTTCTGGTAGATGGGACAGGTGATGTCCTTCTGGAAGCCAAGACAAAGCACCATGACATCAGTGTCCTCAGCTGTGATGATAACTGACTTTGAGCCCGCGTTTGCTGCATGCAATGCATGCAGGAGCAGACGGGTGTCAGCTTCTTCATGTGTGGAGTGCAGTTCTGCTGCTTCCTCACACCCATCTTCTGTCAACTTGTAGCAGGTTTCCTCACAGGTCATGTACAACACCTTGCCATGCAGCATAGCTCTGTATCGTGGGAGTTTCCACTCTTCCACCAGAAACTTGATGAGACTGGTCTTGTTGGAGGAACTGCACAGAAATTTTCTCCACTGCTGGACGTGGTGTCCCCCTGCAAGATTCTTGTACTGGAGAGTGATGTCTCCACCCCGGTTCAGTCGTTCAGCATCTTTGATCGAAGTCTGGTGATAGACATCAAAAACAACATCAATCCTCCCACTCTGTGCTCCCTCATGGAGGACCTGGGTCAAGGCTGACTCTGCCACCTGTGCAAAGGTTTTGTTGTTGCCATTCATTTTTTGGACCAGGCTCATCCCATCAATGATGGAAGTAGATGGGATTGGGATGTCTTCTGCAGGAGATACATTCTTTTCAAGCTCTCTGGCAAGTGCAGCCTTGTTTGTTTTTCATAAGGACCCATCAGCATTTGCCAGTGCCCATGGTAGTGGGCCCAATGGGTAGGCAAGGACATCCTTCAGATTCACCTTCCTGCTTTCAGCCACCAGGATCATGTGACTGAAAAGGTTTCTATCTGCCTTCAGAACCACATCCTGTGCTTTCTTTCCATGAGCTTGTTTTTTGCTGACATTGGAGAATGTTTTCAGACTTTGCTTGGTCATCTTGTCGTGGAATTTCACAGGTGGTGGGTCTGCATCTAACCTTGTTTGCTGGAATGCTTGGTAGGCCTCTTCTCCTTTCTCAAGAGCTCTCAAGAGATCTATGGTCACATCAGGTGGAGCCATGTTGCCAGTGGAGAGGCTAACCAAATCAATCTCATCAGGGGACATAGGATTGAGCCAGTTATTCTCCATAAGGTCCATGAGAGACTGGACATCTGCTTCATCTCTCTTGATCCTTGGACTCTGTAGATCTGGATGAGACCATTTGCACCTGCCTTGACCTGTCAGGTCTCTCAGCTGTCTGAGGTACATGCTTCTATACTCAGCTGTGAGATAATATTTGGTCACAGCTCCTGGCTTCAAGCTGAATCCCTTTGTCCCTCCAGCTGTTTGGGTGTCTTTGTTCACCGTTTCTTCTATAGCTTGGTCAACAGGGATTCGGCCAAAGGGATTGGTGGAGCCCAGTTGGACTGAGAAGCCTCCTTCCATGAATTCTGTGTACACATCTGGGTGTGTGATGGGCAGCTCAGACATCTGGGCGTAGTAGTAGGGGAGGTAGCGTGCATAATTCATCCTGTCATAAGCAAAGCACCATGGGATCATTGCTCGAATGCTAGCCAAGTGTAGCATCCAGTCTCCCTCTCTGGATGCTCGGATGAGCCCCAACAAGATTTCAACCATGTCCAAATAGGACATCCAGAAGTTCGAGAGGCTGCCGTTTCCACCTCTAAGGAACTCACGGTAGACTTCAAATAGATCCATGATGCGTGTACAAGAGCTGTTCTCGAGGACCTCCTTCAAAGCATGTTGTGAGACTTCTTTCCCAAGGCTGTCAATGGTCTTCAGTGTCTCATTCAGGTGAACCATGTCATTCCTGTGAGTTTCTTCCAACCAGGACAGGAAACCATTCAAGGTCAGTCGCATGAGAGCCTCATACAGGAGCTTGTGTAGTCGCACTGCCCTGTTGTACTTGCGGCCATCCATAACACCAGCAATTGAGCCTTCTGCAATCATGCCAGACTCAATGCAGAGGTCTTTGAGTCCAGCATCTTGGAAACGCTTTCCTATTATTGCCAGCAGTGTGCAGATGGTGTGGAATACCCCAAGCCTAACGATGATATCATGGAACTTGTCATGGTGTTTCCATGTGATCTCGACAGCCTTCGCATACAGGGCTTGGTCAAAGACACAGACAATCTTCCTCAGGCCTAAGCACTGCATGATGCTCAGTGACTGGTTAAGCACCTCGTTGACAGTAGACATTTGTGTCGCTGGAGCATTGATGGTAGGCAGATAGCCTATATTGTCGGGGATGACCGTCATCTCTCCTCAAGTCAGGATGTTGAAGCCTGTCCAGCTGCTGACTGACTGTTCTTCTTGTTGTGACATGCGTGCTAGGACCCAAAGAAGGTTTTTCTCTCTGGCAAGCTTAGTATTGGCTGCAGTATCGGCATCTGACTTTTTGCTTTGTGGTGGCCCTACCCGTTGTCCAGCATTGTAAGTTGGTAACATTGGTGGGGGTCCATCAATGCTTCTCTTCTTTGTTTTGGGAACAGTGGGCATGGGTTGGACAGGAAGTGGGTTGACTGGCTTTGCTTGCACAGCAATCCCATGGACTCTGTGAGATGTTCCCTCACCACTGACAGTTTCTTCAAGACGGTCGATATTGTCCCAGGCTAAAGTTGTGAATATGCCAGGATGGATGTTAGCTGGAAGGGCAATGCCACTCCCTGATGATGAGAGTTTCTGGAGACACAGGGCAGTGTTGATCTCTTCCATCTGTGAATAGGACACACTGTGACCAAGTCGGTTGAGGATGTTTATCAACTCTACATTTCCTGTCAACGATTTGACACTGAATGGCAGAACAATGTGCTTGGAAGGCTTGGTATTTCCACATGTCACTGCATATACTATGTCATGGCCAAATGACTGCAGAAGGCACTGCACTCTCTGGGATGCATGATCAGGATCATTTGAGCCTGTGAGTAGAGAGTACAGGAAGATAATGAGCGACTCTGGAATGGTAGGACATTCTGCTTCTGGTTTGACTTCAGGCGGCCAGGTTTGAGGAACATCTTGACTTTTAATGTCTGCTCTCAATTTGATGGCTGCTTTGGCTATAACATCTTGTGCACTGACACTTTTCAGGGTCTGCAGCTCCCTTTTGAGAGACTGATTTTCTTTGGCAAGTTCCCTCATGGACAAATTATCGGGATAGAGGAGGAATTTTCCTTTCTCATTAGGGAATATCTGCAAGGCTCCAGCAAACTCACTCTCCAGGTTTCGCCTTATGTGCTTCTTGGTTGATTCCTTGACTTGGGCAATGCCTTGGGAGTTCATTGAAGCTACCAGTCTAGAAGAGAGATCAGTCATTGTCATCACTTGAGGATTGCCAAAAAGCTCCATCCTGATGAAGAGGAACAGCTCATTGTATGCCTTATTCACAGCAGCTTCATACTGGGCTGCATCATCATCTTCATTGCTGGCAACCTCTCCTTTGGAAACCTCTTCTTTGGTGTAAAGTCTATAGCATGACCTGTGGTAGTGCCCTTCAGCTGCTACAAGGTCTCTACTCACAATGGCAAGGATTCTGCTGTCCCTTTTCTTTGTGGCTGCACTCCTGATCTTTGCATCAGCTCGCAGTTCTCGACACTGCACCAGTACTTCTCTCGTATTCTGTCTCTTGGAATATTTGCTGTTTTTCTGACAAAATATGCACTCTGCATCATAAGTCCTAGATGTACTTGGAGCATGTCGAGCTACTCTCTTAGATTGTTTCTCTTCAGCAGAGACACAACTTTTCTTTTCTTTTGCAAGGAGGCCATCAAGAATTTGCTTCATAGTGAAGATACTGTGACACTTTCTGTGGTAGTAGATTGCTGGAATCTGTCCCTCAGGAATGTCTTTTGCCAGTTTCAAAACTGGTGCATGATTTCGTATCTGAGCTGCCCTGAGCAGAGTTCTCCATGAGTCGACACTTTGTAGTGAAACCAGCTTATCTGTATCATCAGAACAGTGGATAACGCACTCCACCCGTGGGCGCTTTGGTATTGGGTAAAAACTTGCTTGTTCACCAGTGGCCATATTCAGTCAGTTTTCACCTGCCACATACAAACAAATACATGTAACTTAGGTGTATGAACACTACTAAAACAAAGTTTACTTTGCTTCACCAGCGTCATATTACCATTATTTATCTTACATAGCCACAAATAGATACATTACCTAGTTGCTATGCAACAGCTGTATTTTTGTCCACCTGAGGCCGCTAAAATCAACACAAGATGAAAGTTCCTCGTAGCCACTTTAACTAATCATATTAACATATACATTAAAAGAACATGCTAACATTATGGGAAATTAGCTTACAATCTTCTCCAGAGTGAGACAAGAAGATAGATACCAGTTTCCTCTATATGTGTTTAGTAGAAAGCTATCTGGCTGCACGTTAGCCTAGCTTAGCACAATGAATGGAAGTACACAGTACTGGTTATCCTTGGTTGTTGGCCAACTAAGAACTGTCCCAGAGTTTAAGCTAGGCTAATCAGTACCAGGGGTGTTGAAATGCTATATTTGTAAAAATCTGGGCAAATACACAATCGTGAGAGGCACAGAAACAGGTTTCCTGAAAGAAAAATGAAATAGCTGCTCATTTGGAAAGGTTATCATGTATTATTTTACTTCTGTTAGTGTACCAAATAAAATGGCACCAGTGAAGTTGTGTCACCTTGGGTGATATCGATATCTGGTCTGACCCATGGACTAACTGGCTTTGGTCTAGTTAGTTTCTTAGTAATAATGCCCTTCTAATTTAAGGTTCACAATCACCTCACACAATGAAATAGTATGGGTATATTATTTTTTTTTTTAAATTTATTTCGGATTTTTCCCTTTTTTCTCCCAATTTAGTGGCCAATTGATCCCTATTTTAATTCAAACACCCACCCTCGTATTGCGTTCGCCAACTGCATCTCTCCGGCCGGCAGTCTCGAAGGAAAGCGCCTCCCCACTTTCGTGACAAGGCGAATCCAAGCCGAACCACTGTTTTTCCGACACACACAGAGACGCATTCGCATGACGAACACAAGCCGACTCCGCCCCCCTCCCGAAGACAGCGTTGCCAATGATTGCTGCTTCATCGAGTCCGGCCATAGTCGGATCTGACGAGACCGGGGCACGAACCCCAGTCCCCAGTGGGCAACTGCATCGACACCAAGCCGATGCTTAGACCGCTACGCCACCGCGGACTTAGTATGGGTATATTATACATTTCCTGAATCTTTACAGTCCTGTGAGTATTCCAGTTTTTGTGTTTTGTGTCCCTGATATTCCTAGATGCCACAGGGCTAAAAGAAAGTATATAGTTTAGGCGAAAATTGCAGAAAGATGTGTGTTATTGACGGGTTGAAGAGCTCAAGTGACCTCTATATTTGTGAGAAATATCCACAACAGGGCTTGAATGAAAGCTAAGAAGGTCCCCTTTAAAATGATACCAAAGACAATATTATAGAACATTGAAAAATGTCCTGACCATGAGGCTAAACCAGGATATGCACCAGCATCTAAAATGCAATTTACTTTAGGGGGTGGTTAACTTCATGAGCTGATAACTGTGATACAGCTGCCACTCAGGAATGGTTATCATACCAAAATATCATCTACAGACATGGATCCTTTCAAAAATTATAAGTTTTGCCACCTTGAGTGTACCGAAATAGGAAATTTTGAGCTCTGGCCCATGGACTATAATATAGTCTACTGCATCTGATGTCTGACTTCCGTTTGCTGTGAAGCTTCCGCTGAGGAAGGGCTAAAAATAGCTCATGGACGCTACCACATGAAGTAATACTTGGGGTAGTATTGGTAGAGGATCAATGACCACACCGGGTTATAGAACTCGGGTTTAATCATGGCTCAGTAGGCAGACGTAATAGCGATACATAGTAGCGGCATAATAGTAACCATAATAACAGTCCGGGTAGTACATAACACCTAGTGTAGTTCCAGTGGATATACATAACCTTATATCACTACACCCCATTGCAGAGGCAATCAGTGTGGCATATGGAGGATGTGAAGTCATGAAAAAGGAGGTAGAGATTCAACAGGTCAGAGTGGAAAACAAGACCACATATGCAGAAGCGGTCAAGACGGTGAACCAGAGGAGAAGGAGGGAGACTAGAGACACAAATAGTAGCCAACATAACAAACAGCAGGAAGAACCAAAAGAGGGTAAAGTGTGGGTTGATCTAAAGAAATTAGTCACTTTCACTGTAGGAGTGATAAATGCTACAATGGAAACAAAAACGGAAAGAATACAAATGATAGTAAAAGCTGCAGCAAACCATCTGAATCTTAGTAAACTGACATAGGAGGAGGTGAAAAATGACCTCCGTGCTCATCAGGCAAGCAAAGAGTCAGCATGGGTTGGTTAAAACAAGTATGATTCTTTTATTAAAGTGCAATGCAAGAGGCTTGGTGGGAAACGGACAAGAATTTAAAAACTTAATGGCCAATCAAGGACACCTGAAGTTGTTTGTTTACAAGAGACATGGTTAAAACCAAATCTTGATTTTAGAATTTTCAGCTATACTGCTGTGAGGTGTGATATGGAAGAGAGGACAGGTGGAGGGTGTGTGACTTTTATTAAGGGAAATGTACCATTTAGGGTTGTTAAAAAGGGACAGAGGGATAGTATATAGTAGTAGAAATATGGACAAATGAAGGTCAATTCACCTTCATAAATTATAATAACTATTGCAGGAAACTAGATATAAACAAGTTAAAGCAGATCCAAGGACAGGTTACAAATCACATTTTTTGGGTTGGGGATTTTAATTCACATAGCACGTTGTGGGGAGTGAAAAAGACGGATACAAACGGGGAATTAATTGAGCAACTGTTGGAGGATAATAACTTGGTGTATATTAATGATGGGAGAGGGACAAGGATAGCTGTACACACAGGTAACGGCTCAGCACTAGACTTGACACTGGTATCACGAGAGGTGGCAGGGATATGTGAGTGGGAATTATGGGAAGATTCAACAATCGGTAATGACCACTATCCAGTATTGAATAAAATACAGATAGACCGGGCGTCCGCGGTGGTGTAGCCGTCTAAGCATCGGCTTTGTGTCGATGCAGTTGCCCACTGGGGACTGGGGTTCGCACCCCGGTCTCGTCAGATTCGACTATGGCCGGACTCGATGAAGCAGCAATCATTGGCAACGCTGTCCTCGGGAGAGGGGCGGAGTCGGCTTGTGTTCGTCACGTGAATGCGTCTCTGTGTGTGTCGGGAAAAAACAGTGGTTCGGCCTGGAGTCGCCTTGTCACGGAAGTGGGGAGGCGTCTCCTTCCAGACTGCTGGCCGGAGAGATGCAGTTGGCGAATGCATGCAGTACGAGGGTGGGTGTTTGAATTAAAATAGGGATCGATTGGCCACTAAATTGGGAGAAAACAGAAATAAATTTATAAAATAGAGATAGACCAGGAAATAAGGGGAAAGAAAAGAGAGCCAAGGTGGATATTTAGTAAAGCAAAGTGGGATCACTTCGAATATTTGTGAGAGGGAATGTAATGAAATAGACCTGAGTCAGGATATTGAACAAGTTGATGGAATGTTTAGGAAAATTGTATTAAAAGCAGCAAATCTATCAATTCCCAGAAGCAATGGAGAGGAAGGCAGTCCCGTGGCGGACTGAGGAGTGCAGCAAAGCTTTTAAAGTATTAAAAAGAACCCATAATTTCCAAAAAACTAAAGGAATATGAAGTGCACAGGTGCAAGCAAGGAAAACTGAAGGAAGCAAAGAAACGAAGTTGGAGGGATTTTTGTAACAAGATAGGCAGATCAACACCTATAGGTGATGTATGGGTTTATCTGTTGTCTTGTTTCACCCCGTTTATTGGAAAGCGACTTTGAGTATTAGAAAAGCGCTATACAAGTTTAATTTATTATTATGGCCAACTGAAAGTCCTCCTCCACATAGTCTATGGAGGAGGACTTTCGGTTGGCCTCAAGGAAGTCCTGGCAAACCATCCGGCAACTCAGGAAGGGGAAGCAGGGCTTGACTCAGGCTGTGTTCAGCCGGGGAGGGAACTGTTGACCCGGACTGGGGATGTTGTCGAGAGGTGGAAAGAACACTTTGAGGAGCTCCTGAACCCGACTAACACGTCCTCAGTGGAGGAGGTAGAGTCTGAAGACTCAGGGGAAGCCCCACCCATATCCCTGGCAGAGGTCTCTGAGTTAGTTAAAAAGCTCCTCAGTGGCAAGGTGCCGAGTGTGGATGAGATTCACCCTGAGATGCTGAAGGCTCTGGACATTGTTGGGCTGTCTTGGTTGACGCATCTCTTCAGTGTCGCATGGAGGTTGGGGACAGTACCTGTGGAGTGGCAGACTGGGGCGGTGGTTCCCATATTCAAAAAAGGGGACCGGAGGGTGTGCTGCAATTATCAGGGCATCACATTGCCCAGCCTTCCTGGGAAAGTCTATTCTAGGCTGCTCGAAAGGAGGCTCCAACCAATTGTCAAACCTCAGATCCAGGAGGAACAATGCAGATTCCATCCTGGCCGTGGAACAACTGACCAACTCTTTACCCTTGCGGAAGTGCTGAGGTGGGCATGGGAGTTTGACCAGCCAGTCTACATGTGTTTTGTGGACTTGGAGAAGGCTTATGCCCGTGTACCCCTGGGCACTCTGTGGGGGGTACTGCGGGGAGTAAAGGGTACCGGGGCAGTTGCTACAAACCATCCGGTCCTTGTATAACCAAAGTGGGAGCTGTTTCCACATTCTTGGCACAAAGTCAAACATGTTTTCGGTGGGTGTCGGACTCCGCCAAGGTTGTCCCTTGTCTCCGATTCTGTTTGTGATATTCATGGACAGCTCTTCGCAGATGATGTGGTTTTGTTGGCTTCATCAGAACGCAACCTCCAGCACGCACTGGGGCGGTTTGCAGCTGTTTGTGAAATGGCCGGTATGAGAGTCAGCACATCCAAGTCTGAGGCCATGATTCTCTACAGGGAAATGGTGGATTGCTCCCTCTGGGTTAGGGATGAGTTGTTGCCCCAAGTGAAGGAGTTCAAGTACCTGGGGGTCTTGTTCACGAGTGAGGGTAGGATGGAGCGGGAGATTGACAGATGGATTGGTGCAGCATCTGCAGTAATGTGGACATTGTACTGGACCGTTGTGGTGAAGAAGGAGCTGAGCCGGAAGGCAAAGCTCTCAATTTACCAGTCAATCTTCATTCCAATCCTCACCTATGGTCATGAGCTTTGGGTAGTGACCGAAAGGGTGAGATCACGGATACAAGCAGCTGAAATGAGTTTCCTCTGTAAGATGTCTGGGCTCAGCCTTAGAGATAGGGTGAGGAGCTCGGACATCCGGAGGTAGCTCGGAGTAGCGCTGCAGCTCCTTCCCATTGAAAGTAGCTAGTTGAGGGGGTTCGGGCATCTGATTAGGATGACTCCTGGGCGCCTTCCTTTTGGAGGTTTACTGGGCACGGCCCACTGGGAGGAGACCCCGGGGTAGACCCAGAACTCGCTGGAGGGACTACATGTCCAATCTGGCCTGGGAACACCTTGGGATTCTCCAGGAGGAGCTGGAGGGCGTTGCTTGGGAGAGGGATGTCTGGAGTGCCCTACTTAGATTTGCTGCCACCGCAACCTGACCCTGGAAAAGCAGCTGAAGATGAGATTATTATGGGGAATAATAAGAAAGATGAGGGGAATCAGAAGACAGTGGCAGTACCCAGTACTAATGGAGGGAGGTGAAACAGCGGTCAGTTGAAAATAAAGCAGAAATATTAGCCAAGACATTCACCAAAATCCATAGTTCTAACAATCTAACAGGGGAAATGAGGGAGGGATGCAACTAGCGAAGCACAAGTTGTGCATTGGATGCACCTTTTGCTATACATGAAATGAGGAGAGCTATAGCAAAAACTGGCCTGGCATCTCCAGGGAAAGACCAGATCTGTTACATAATGTTAAAACATTTAGGAACTGAGACAGAAATGAAGCTTCTAGAAATATATAATAAAGTTTGGGAAGAGGGAAGGTTACCTACCAGTTGGAAAGAGGCTGTTATTATACCCATAATCAAACCAGGAAAGGACCCAACAAGTGCAACAAGCTACAGACCAATTGCACTCACTTCACATGTAGGGAAAACAATGGAAAGGATGATTATAGAGAGAACAACATTCTCTATAGAAACTAGAGGGTTATTATCCCCTTACCAGAGTGGATTTAGGGAAGGTCGTGGAACAATGGATCCAGTAGTTTGTCTGGAAACGGAAATTAGAAAAGCCCAAGCTAATGATGAATCGGAGATGACAGTGTTCTTTGATGTAGAGAAAGCTTATATTATGGTATGGAAAGAGGGATTGTTGACCAAGTTAGGAAAAAATTGAATAACTGGAAGAACTTTTAATTGGATCAACATTTTTTTTATTTGATAATACAGGGTAGATAATGGAACTCCTCAGGGCACTGCTATCAGCCCAATCCTTTTTTATATTATGATTAATGATGTATTTGCTGATGTAAATTACGATATTGGGAAGTCACTGTTTGCTGATAATGGGGCTTTATGGAAGAAGGGGAAGAATTTAGTACTACTAGGGAGGAAGATTCAAGAAGCGATTTTAGTGGTAGAGAAATGGTCACACTCATGGGGATTTAAGTTTTCTGTAGAAAAGACATGGTGTGGTGTTTAGTAGGAAGAAAATAAGGGAAGCAGGTGTAAAGATGTATGGGGAACACTTGGAGCAAGTAAAGATTTTGGTTTCTGGGGGTTTTATTTGACACAAAGCTGACCTCAAGGGATCATATTAATAATATGCATTAAAAATGCAAGCTGGTTCTGAATGTAATGAGATGTTTGACAGGGTCAGAATGGGGAGCAAATTGGAGCACTTTGATGACTATGTTGTGTTAAGATCAGTGTTTGATTATGGAAGTGTAGTGTACGGGTCAGCAGCAAAATCACAATTTAAAAAAGCTCGAAGTGATACAAACTCAGGCACTGAGATTATGCTGTGGGGTTATTAAGACTTCTCCTAATATAGCCATTCAAGTGGAAATGGGAGAGATGCCACTGACTTTAAGGTATAAGCAGATCATGGTGAACTACTGGGCAAATCTACAAGGACATAGGGCAGATCATCCTACTGTGAAGGCCCTCAAACCATGTTGGGAAAGTAAAGGGAGACTGTTTTGCTTGGGCAGCAAATAAAATGGCTGAAGAAATGGGATTACATGGGAGAAGTTATTGTTCCACAGTGCCATACCCGGTGACTCTGCCATGGTTATTTCCCCCTGTGATATTAGATGTCTATATTCAAGAAGAAATGGAGAGTGAAAGAAAGGTAATTGGGCAGAGAAACCCTGGGTCCTGACGGTGATATGGAGCTCTGATGTGGGTCTCATGTAGCCTGCCTCCCGAGCAAGTTACCTCCGAAGCAACGAGGAGACTTCCATTGACATATGTTCAACCGGCCAGGGCCCACTTATACACTGCTTGACTTCTCGCAGTGGCTACTGTATGAGTCATGGTGCCAAGACTTCGATGGGCAGTTGGCAGCCAAGGGGACAAAGGAAAAGCAAGCGCCAAAGCAAGAGGGTCGCCAGGGAAGGCGGTCCGTCACAGTCTTCCACGGAACCGAAGAAGAGGAAGCCACTACCAGGCAGGAGGGCTCTACTAAGAAGAAGGCTAAAGCAAAGCCCTACTGCCCGTTCTGCGACAATGCAGAACACTACCTCAGCCAATGTACAGAAGCGACAGAGCTGTCCAAAGAGCAACTCAAGGAGTGGCTCCTGACCAACAGGAGATGCTGGCTCTGCGCGAGGCCCCACTGAGCCGCCCAATGCAACCTTAAGAAGCCCTGCGGCTTGTGCCAAGGGAAGCACCTGCAGGTTCTACATGTAGTCAATGCTAGAGCACCTGGGGAGACAGCTGAGCCAACTAATAAGGAGAGTTGCCTGGTGAACACCGCTGAAATGCTGTACGTGGACAGAGCAGCTCAAGGCAACCATGTCCTGCTGAAGGTCATCCGAGTGCTCCTGCATCATGGAAATCATACCCTGGAGACCCACGCCATCCTGGACGACGGGTCTGAGCGTACCATGCTCCTTCCAGCAGCCACAAGAGAGTTAGGATTACAAGGGAGACCCGAAGACCTAGCCTTAGGGACCATCCGGCAGGATGTCCAGACCCTCCGTGGCTCTTCTGTGTCCTTCCATATCTCCCCAGCAGCTAAGCCCAAGACCAGCTTCCTCATCACAGAGGCCTTCCCCGCAACTTGTCTTGGCCTGGCCGACCAATCTTACCCGATGGACAGACTCCAGAAGCAGTACAAACACCTGGTCAATCTGCCAATCCAGTCCTTCAAGAATGCAAGACCCCTGGTCGTGATTGGTGCCAATCAGCTCCACCTCATCACTCCTATCGAGCTGGTCTGGCTAGGTCCTCCAGGTGGCCCGGCAGCTATCTGGACCAGACTGGGCTGGGTTCTTCAAGGCCCTACAAAGTTGGTCCAACAGCCCTTAAGACCACAGCAGTGTCTAGTAACGTCTATCTTCCCCCACACCTCAGAGCTTTTCAAGAACGTGGAGAAGCTTTGGCAGGTCGACACCCTGCCTTACCGGAGTGAGAAGGCTGTAATGCGATCAAGGCAGGACCATCAACCTGTGGACCTGCTCGAAACCAAGGCAACCCCTGTGGAAGTAGATGGAGTGCTACGTTATGCCATCCCCCTCCTGTGAAAGAAAGGCATGCCCTGCCTACAAGCCCCCAAGGAAGCAGTCATGCTGAATCTGCGAAGCACTGAGAGACGACTCGCCAAGAACCCAGAGCAATCTGAGGCCTACAGTGCAAAGATGCAGAAGCTAATCCAAGCTGGTGCAGTAACGAAGCTAAGCCCTGAAGTGGACCAACCAAGCATCACCCGAGAGGTACCCGTGTTCTGCGATGCAGGCCTATGGCTCAGTGGTGTACCCAAGGACAGTTGACAGTCAGGATGATGTCCACCTGTCCCTCCTGATGGCCCGGTCCAGAGTCGTGCCCAAACGACTACACTCCATGCCCAGATTTGAGCTTTGTGCAGCCATGACTGGAGCTCAGTTGTCGAACCTCATACATACATACCCTGAAGATCGACCAGGCCATCCTGTGGATGGACTCCACCGCAGTGCTGACTTGGCTACAGTCCGAGTCCTGTCGCTACAAAGTATTCGTTGGCACCAGAGTTGCAGAAATTCAAGTGCTTACAGATCTTCATAAATGGCGTTATGTGGACTCAGCGAGGAACCCTGTGGATGACATTACCAGAGGCAAGACCCTGGTAGAGCCTAACAGATGGAGCCAAGGACCCCCATTTCTCCTGGACTCTCCAGACAGTTGGCCTGTGAAGCCTGCTGGTGAACCTGATCAGGATGTCTCTAAGCTCCGCAAGTCCACCTTCTGTGGTGTCACCTCTACTGTATCCAGTACACTGTTAACCAATGTGAGTCAGTGTAACACCTGGAAGGAGCTCCTAGAAGCTACAGCACAGGTGCTGCACAGGGCAGCAGATCAGAGTGTCGACCCCACTGCTGAAGATTACCACAATGTAGAGACACTCATCTACAAGAGAGGCCAGCAGGATAGCTTCCAAGAGGAGCTCCGACTTCTGAAAGCAGGCAAACCCATTCCATCTAGCAGCCGACTACTTACCTTAGCCCCCGAGTTTGATGAAGCCATCGAGCTCATCCATGTCGGAGGCAGACTCCGTCGAGCAGAAGATTTGGGCCAAGCGACTGTGAACCCTGTTGTCCTAGACCCTAGTCACCCATCCACCAAACTCCTGATCCAGGATATTGATAGCCGGCTGTGCCATCCTGGCTGAGAGAGTGTTTGCTGAGCTTCACCGCATATTCTGGATCCTGTGTGGGCATGAAGCTATCTGCCGCTACCAACGCACATGCGTTGAATGCCGACGTTGTAAGGCCCGACCGGCTGTCCCCAAGATGGCGGACTTGCCCCCTGCTCGCTTGCGTCTCTTTAAGCCTGCATTCCACTCCACGGGAATGGACTTCTTTGTAAGTTCCCCCCCTTGTCTTTAGTGCACAACAGTGACTCATTTGCTGAGATAATGTTAGCCTATTTTATGTTGTTTAGATTAGCTGTAAGTGTCCACTAGCAACAGAGCCGTTAGCCTCCTTTAGTCACAGTATTTAGCTAGATCGTTCGGGACACGTTATGGATCCTAGCCTATCGGGCCCATTATTGATGTATTTGTTATGAGCGTTATTCTTTGTGTACGAGCTACATATTTGATGAGCTAGACTATATACTGAGCTAGATTATGTATACTTTCAGATCATCTGTTGTCGTCAGCTATAGTCTAATAACGTCATAGCCTGATGTTTGACTTTGACTTGAATGTTAGATCTGTTCGTTTACTAATGTTAATATGATTTGTAATGTGTTACAGATCACACAGCATGTAAATGATTGCGAGACCAATGAAGAATGACCATGCCTTTATGCATTGGAATAAAGTGGATTAAACTATAATCTACACTCCGTGTACTGTGTCCTCACCGACGCCATGGGGCGAACGCTAGCTATACAAACAAACAACCACCTATACAGTCTTTAATAGTCCTCCCGAACACTTTGTGGCGTTGTTGGAAAGACACAGGTTTGTAAGATGTCTGTGAGCAGAAAAAAATTATTTTTGCAATGCCACTGTTGACAACTGTTTTGTAAATTGTAAGTTTGTTCCCAAGGAAGAGGGGGATGTCATGTATTGGTTAGTTGTGTGACACCTGTCAGTACCCATAGTGAGGACGTCACGAGAAGACGCATTGTATGCCGGGAGTTCTTCTGATAAAGGGAGCAAAGAGTTGAATACATCTGTGTCACGAGTATGATTTAATTCACTATGTCTATTGGTCTAACTGAATGTATTAAGACAGACAGACACAACATTGGTGAACGGGTTGTTATGTTTAGCCAAAAGATGGCTGACATGGAAGGATGCCTCTGTTGCAGCCTTACTTTTAGCTGTTGGTTTGGTAAAAAGCAACTGCTGTGCTTTCAATATAGACTTGAGCTCGTCAACTTTCTTTGAACGAAGCATGCTCTTTAGCGGGCAGGTGTCTGAACTTTGGGGTGGATGGTGTTGTGGTGCCACTCCACGTTACCCTTTTTTGCGAGCACTACATCCTGGTGACAAATCAGCCAAATCGTTTTGTCCTTGGAGACCATCGCCCCTCCCTTCTGAACGATTCGGTAAGAGATGTTAATTATGTAAAGCTAATTAGTGTTATTTGCAGTTTGTTTTTAACCTGACAGTGCTTTTATGTTTTTCAACAGACATTTTCTGGCGCTGCTGCTGTTGAACAGCGAATCCCAAATGCATCATTTTAGGAATATCACCATCAGAATTATCCCAAGAAACAGATAAATGTTTATATAGAATATTTAGTTGCAGCCATGAATCAGGAGACCAGGAATTGGCTAAAACCCACATTACCATCAATTCAAAACTGGAACTCAACAATACTGGAAATGCTAGAAACGGAAAGATCCCTTTACAGAATAAGGAATCAGGAGTTGGAATACCAAAGATGTTGGACCAAATGGATTAGACATTAGAGCAATAAATAAATGACATAAGAACATACAAGTAGGTTTGTGTATATATGAATGTATATCAGACCAATAATTATCACCAATGCATCAAGTAAAAAAGCAAAATGAACAATGTATTTATTGAGCATTCGGCAAAACAGAATTACTATGTGTTTCATTGGTATGTTGTGTGAGTGACTGTGTATGTCAGCCCCGCAATGGACTGGTGACCTGTCTATAGTGTCTCCCTGCCTAAAGCCTGCTGGGATATACTCAAGACCCCCATGACCATGAAGTGGATTTAAGCAGGTAGAGATAATGGGTGGACGGATATTGTACATGGGCAGTGCATAAAATACACAAAGGTTTTGATTGTTTGTGATAACCTGACTTGCTGCAGCCTGATCTTTTGGTCCAAGAATAGCAATTTTATCGAGTTTGTAACATTAAGAAGCCCATGCCTGCGTGAAGTGGTTAATTATTTTCCACAACTTGATATCGAAGAATCAACAGAGCACCGCAGTGGGTTCAACCCTAACCAACTCCTCCACAGCGTGGAACAAGGACCATGCAGACTACAGGCACGCTAATTTATACTGTTCTCTTAGTCGTTAGCAGACAATGCATCTGGTCCCAGAAATCTGAGCCCTCCCTGGGCCAGGCAGATCCCAGCCTGTTCAGAGGATCAGACAGCTATGACTTTGCCATCAGTGTCCCTGCTTCTGGAATGGAATGTTTCTGGCATTTCGCCCATCAGAGTGGACACTTCTACCTGACTTACATGGTAAGGGGGTGGGTAATTACAGCATAGTGATGATGCTTCACGTCTCGGATTGACCATCATCTTGTTTAGTTTGTTGTTTTATTTAGTTTTTCGCAAAAAGCTAACACGCTATAGAGAAATTACTACACACTGTTTGAATCTAGTGCCCTTCGGTTGAACTTGTCCAACTGAAGACTTATCGTTCCTTTCAAGGTGAACCAGATTAGCTCTTGAGCCTTGTTTGCACTTTGTTTGCATTCATATATGCTTGGGAAAACTTACCATAACTCCATTGAACGTAGCTTTACTTTTGTTTAGGAAGGGAACCAAGAAGTCCCTGGTCAAGACAGATGCTAACATTTAGGTAAAAGTCAAACCATGAACAGACCACAATATGCAGGTTTAACAATAGTGTATCACCTCTGTCCTAGAGTTACTATGAGGTTCTGAGTAGCCAGGCTTAAAATACTGACAGGAAGAATTTGCATAAATTAAGCACTATATTGCAATAGCAAATTAACAACCCCAATTGTTATTTTAAGGAGATCAAATTAGCTTTAAAATGAGTATACCTCCACAAAAATAAATCTCTCAAAACATATAAAGTAGCAAATGAAATAGTGCAACATCCTTTTGAATTTCAAAGTAGTAATTGTTTCCAAGTGTCTTTCTAATTCCTTGAATATTTTTTTGGTGTTTTCCTTGTTCCTCTGTGTTTTAGAGATTTAATTCCTTTCTGTTAAAAAGCATCAGCCTTAATTTAGTGTTTTGTCACTGATGTTTTGGGTAGTAAAATAAAACTGCATGTGTTTGTCTCACTTGATCTTGATTTGAATCAGTTCAGTAGTTCAAAGAATCTGAATCACCTGGCTGACTGGTTCCAACATACACTTACCATCCGGTTCATTCATGGAGTGAATCCAAATCTAATCAGGAAATGGGCCTTATACACACACACACAAAGACTGTTGGAGGGGACAGGATTTTGGGGATGGAAAAATCTCTTTTAGCTACCAGAACACTGCTATCTGTGTGTGTGCATGCATGTGTTTGCAGGTGCAGTGGAGCACAGGCATGGCCATTGACCACAGACTCTTTGTGACTGTCATCTCACCTGAGGGTTATCTCATGGCATCCGGAAATGATGCCATCAGTCAAATCCACTTCCAGACTGAGGCGACAGGTGAAATCACAACCTCTTCAACCCACATCCATTCAGTATCCAGGAATTAGCTTTAGTAACACTGGAGCAGAGTCATATCCGCTAATACAACTCAGTTCCTGTTGTCCCAGTACCTAGTGTGGGACAACAGGAACTTAATAAATCAGGACATTTTCCATGACTTTTGCTTGGATATATATGACAGCTATTGCTCACAGAAGGTGATACTATTTCATATTAACTATCGGTGAAAGCCTCAGCAGTCTCTAAAGGGACTGCGTAACTTTTTTTTTTGGACCCCCCCCTTTTCTCCCCAATTGTATCTGGCCAATTACCCCACTAAATCCCAACTAGACATTTCGTTAATAAATGTTAAATATAAAAATATGCCATCTCAGTGGGTAAAAATAGAATTTTACAAACTCACGTTACAATTTCCATGACCTTAATACATTTCCAAGACATCTGATCAATTTTATACATTTTTCCAGGTGTTTTCCATAACTTGGAAGCTAGTCTATAAATTTCCCGGTTTTCCAGGGCACATGAGAACCCTGTGAATATATACAGTACAGAGTGTTTGGGACATTTATGTTGAAAACACGATTTGAAATGGCCTAACTCCACTAGGTGTCCAGTCAGTATTTAATTGAATATACAATATACAGTAAGAGGCTGAAATAAAACTATCCAATGCCCTGATACAGTGAATGCTGTTAGAACATAGAGAGGTTTGTATCA
Source organism: Lampris incognitus (assembly GCF_029633865.1). Lineage (NCBI taxonomy): Eukaryota > Metazoa > Chordata > Actinopteri > Lampriformes > Lampridae > Lampris > Lampris incognitus. Next base: position 16,773,818 of record NC_079216.1, on the reverse strand, counting down.
TTTTAAAACTGTCTCCACCTTTACAAATTCTTCCTGATAGGTTTTTACCAGATGTGTGTTGGTAATCGCAATAAGTTTGGAACAGTGCGGGTCTATCTGAACTTCGGCGTCATCTACGAAGGCCTTGAGGAAGTCGGGAGCGAGGGCAAGGAGGAACAGAAGGCCCTCAACAGCACTTTGACCAGTATTGAGGTTTGTTTGATTTTAAGAAGCTTTTGGCTTTTAAACTGTAACTGAGAACTGAGTGTCATCTCCTGCAGTGAGCACAATAAATATATAAAACAGTTTGTCAGGATGAAACTGATGATGCAGAAGCATTTTGAGAACTTATAACCACCCAGAGGATGGCTACACATAGTACAGGTCAACAGGTCCTCTAATAGACGAATATTGTACCACTGTGCATTATGAGGGCGGCACGATGGCGCAGTGGTTAGCGCAGTCGCCTCACAGCAAGAAGGTCCTGGGTTCAAGCCCCGGGGTAGTCCAGCCTTGGGGGTCATCCTGGGTTGTCCTCTGTGTGAAGTTCGCATGTTCTTCCCGTGTCTGCGTGGGTTTCCTCCGGGTGCTCTGGTTTCCTCCCACAGTCCAAAGACATGTAGGTCAGGTGAATCGGCCATACTAAATTGTCCCTAGGTGTGTGTGTGTGTGTGTGTGTGTGGGCCCTGTGATGGCCTGGTGGCCTGTCTAGGGTGTCTCCCCGCCTGCCACCCAATGACTGCTGGGATAGGGTCCAGCATCCCCGCGACCCTGAGTAGGATAAGCGGTTTGGATGATGGATGGATGTACATAATGATACTTTACCAGATTCTAACACAATATCACAGTACATATTGACACACATAGTACAAGGACAACCACAGAGCACACCACAACTGATATGCTGTAAATTGAGAACAGGTCCCCTAGTTCAATTTAAGATATACATTACATTTCATAATATTTGACATACATATCAAGTGACTCTAATGAATGCACCATGTGTGGTTTAGGAGAGCACCAAGAAGCTCCAAACTTACATCTTCCACATGTGGCGGCACTACAGCTATGCCCGCATGAGGAAAGGGGCGGACCACTACCTCCTGCTGTCCAACCTCAACTACGTCACCTGGTGGTCAGCGGCACAGAGCGTCGCCATCATCCTGTCTGGTTTTCTGCAGCTCTTCTTCCTCAAAAGACTGTTTCATACAGACTCCGGCAGGCCACGATGCTGAAAACCCAGCCCACTAACACCCTCTTGTTTCAAGCTTAGATCTCAAAAACCATGACCTTAGTGATGATGACTGTATTCTCTTTTCCATTTTATTGGTTAATTGGCGCAGGCAGATATTTACCACAAGAAAAAGGCATTTAATCCAAACATAAAGCACCAAGTACTGAGAACCCTATTGTTTTTGTTTGTATTATTTCTATTCTGCTTCTTATTCTCACGCCCTAAAAGTATCTGGATTCATAAAAACAATAAGAGCTACATCAACCAAATAGAGATAGAGTCAAAGTCTGAGGCAACTCAGTCATGAAAAATGGTGGTGCTATAACAAACAATGTCATGTTTTCGCGTGTAACTTCCAAACTGTAAATTGTGGACACCAAATTCCCTTTCCCCTGGAGTCCTTAGGTCAAGACCAAGCTATACACAGTGTTCAAAGCCCCTTTCTTTCTAACCTGATTTTCTGCCATTTTGGATTTTGTCCAAAACTGTTTTTTCACAGCACCTTCTAGCCTGTTCATCTGATTCACACAACACTTGGTGTGGGCTACCAAGGGTTCGGCCTCCACAAATCAATCATACTGATAACTGGTTTGGCTATTATCAATTAATTAACTTTCAGCAATCAATGGTCTAGCACAAAATTGTCCATACTTCGCTGACCATTCATCTCCTCAACCCGAGTACTTGAAAGCATATACTCCCAAATGCAAATTCAAAAAAATTATATCTCACATTTGACCATATGGGTTTTTATTATATGTTTTTTATTGCTCTATGGTCTCGCTGAAGTAGACTAATGAAATTTGGTAGTGACTGGTGAAAGTGGGTGAGGTTAATTACAAAATAATCAAATTTCCACAGATATTGCTCTCAAAACTTCAAAAATTAATAACATCTCTAAGGGAGTTGATTTGTTTTGCAACAATATTTGAAGAAACTTTGCCCAACTCTAGTCAGTCAGCAAGTCAAAAATGTCAAAAATTGAGGCCACAGTCATATAAATGTCTTACTGTAATATGTACTATATCCAGTAATAACCGGAATGTTTCATCTAACCCGATGAAAATATTTGACAATATTTCTCTGTCTACCAGAACAATATCTGGTTTCTTTAGGAATAAGATTAGGATTTGGTAAATGTTTGAACTTTACATTAAACAAAGGAGACTCTCAGAGATTTCCACGGTATTTGTAACTCAACCACTGAAAACGGTACAGAACTACGGCAGCGTGTTGCTACCACGCCAGAAAAAGAAAAACGGATCCGTTTCACATAATGTGAAAAGTTTGTTATAACAAGATAGTTTCACGTTATAGTGTGATGATAACTCATACTGTTATAATGTTAAACTTATGTTTGAATGAGGAAATGTGCATAGAAAGGATGGATTATGGAGTATGGCTCATTTACATAATTTGATTAAGTTCTTCATGCTTGGGTTGCAACATGGCAACATTCTGCTGTTACTGAGTACGGCGGATGATATTGTGATGGGTATGCATACTCCAAGAAGAACTTTAAAATGCATGGAGATGTACAGAAGGAAGAATGAGTCCTACCCTCATGGAGGTAGCCTCATTTCTCATTGATATCCAAAGGAGTTGAATCAAGTGCAACTGGACTTGGTATATATCTGTGAAGACGTTTTGCCTCTCATCCAAGAGGCTTCCTCAGTTCGTGCCTTTCTGAGAGGCGAAACGTCTTCACGGATATATACCAAGTCCAGTTGCACTTGATTCAACTCCTTTGGATAACCATGACCTGGATGAATGAGAACATTCACAGAAATTTCTCATTGATCAACCCGGAGGGGCACAGAAGGCTCCATGGACACGAGCGACACTATCTTGGCTGCATCCAAGCTGGGTATGTGGGACCCAAAGTACAGTGAGGCATTTGTTAAAGTTTCTAGACCCCCATGGTGTGAGCAAAGACTGAGAGCTTGCCTGATGTGGAGGTGTAGCTTGTATCCATGGAGCCTTCTGTGCCCCTCCAGCTGATCAAGGAGAAATGAGGCTACTTCCGTGAGAATCAGACTCATTCTTCTGTATATCCCCCTGCATTTTAAAATCCTTATCACAACATCATCCACCGTACTCAATAACGGCAGAATCTCACACATCTCAACCTAAGCACTTAATCAAATCATGTAAATGAGGCATGTTCCTCAGTTTATCTGTTCTTCGCACACCGTTTCCCCATTCAAACTTGAATTTCATGTTATAACGCGAAATGTTTTGTTATCACGATAGATCGTGAAAATATCTCGCTATAACATGAAAAACACCTTGTTATAACAACAAACTTTTCATGTTATAACGTGACACTGATCCGTTTTCCTTTTTCTGGCATGACAGCAATGCGCTTCCATACAAAACCCATTCAACTTTCAAAGTACTCATTATGATGTCATGACATAGTGATCGGCTGTATAATAGATCATAATGGGTGCTTATATAGTTAATGAGTTAAGTAATGTATTTAAGTCAAAATCTTTTTATTTGGCCACTGTATTCCTATCAGTTTCAGCACCTGACGCTTAATTGACAAAATACACCATTACTACTAAATGCAAACTCGAATATTTACAAAACTTGATCAGTACTAAGTACATCGACAATTGCCATAGTGCTTGGACCCTGCCAATTGCTGCTTGTGGCTACTGTCCGTTTTTATTAACACTATGCTTATTGTAAGTCAGTCTTGACGAGGGACCAGTTTATTGAAGAAAAAAAAATGCCCAAAATGAACATGACTTTGGTTAACTGGGAGTTGAATCTTATTCTCCTTTTGTAAGTCATTCTCAATAGGAGTCATGCTAAACGGTAATTAAATGAACGTAAGTATGTTGAGAATAAACTGGTTATTTGCCCATTTCTAGGTTCTGCATTGTTGGTAGGATGTGCTGTTGTAGGCTGTCGGGTCTGTGTGGAGGTATCTATGTGCCCTGTAATTTATTCCCTCCAAGATGATTTATGGGTCAGAGGGTAAATGACTCCTGCCTGGTGTGTCAGAGCGAGGGGATGTTAGCAGCAGATGGAGATCAGTGAAGGGAAACAACCCATTCGAGGAATAAGGAAGTGGAGCGGCAGGAGGAGTCGATGTAGGCTTTGGCTTCATTTTCAGCAGACCTCGGCTGGAACGGGCAGCTTGTACCAACATCCGCTGCAGGTAAACCATCTTTCAGGACTTGTTCGACTGCAAATGGAATATATAATTGTTTTATTGGCTCCCCTTCTTTCTGCTGTCATGAGCCACTTCCTGTTTTATCTATGAGCAGGCAGCATATATGCCGTGTACTCTGTGCTGAACACAACTGCTGTGGATCAGTGGAGGGGGGGGGGGAAATGAAGAGACAGACAGAGACATACACATACATTAAGAGAAAGAGACCAACAAGCTGATAGATGGCGGAGAAGCAGACTGGCAGGGACAGTTTGATCTTTTGTTCAGTCATCTTTTTGCCGGTGCTGTTGTACCATTTGGCCTTCTACGTGGGTCACATTTCTCTCTTGAAGTTCCACCAAGAGGTTTGGAGACAACATGAAGACATGGTGTCAGTGTGTCTCTGTGTAAGTGAGAGCTGCCTGTGAGTGTTAAGATCATTTCATGAGGCTCCTTGAGGCTTTACATTTGGGTTTAGTTTGTGTGTATACAAAACAGTATGTGAGATAAGACACACAATTGTGTGATAGAGAAAAAAACAAACCAAGGAAGGCGACAAGAAAAATTTCACTCCGAGAGGGGGGAAAAAAACAAAACAAAACTAGCTGTCGTGGCGGTGATATTTACTGGTTTTTACTTTGTCAAAACTGACTCATCCGTCCATGTAGGTTAGCAAATCCAGTGTGTTCAGAGTCATGTGTAGCTTATTTTCCAGACGGTCACCACTGCTACGCCCAGGCTGGTTGTTCTGAGCTACTTTCAGGTATGGAAGTGTAGAACTGTATCAATGTCAATGGGGTGTTAAGAAGTCTTATGGAAACAACTCAATCCTGCAAAGATAAAAGGTAGAAGATGGAATAGGTTCTGAGACCGGAGCTGTTGGCAAGCCCGTCCAGTTGAATGATAAGCAGTCTTTGTCTGTTTGGGGATTATGTTTTCCGTCATGGTCTTCAGAGACCAATTTACTGTAATGATCTTATAATTTCAGAGACTCGGTGCTAGTACTAGGATTCACAATGGTTCATGTTGCTTTTTGACTGACCTTTTATTTTACTTTTTACTTTTTTTTACCGATACCACCTTTTAATTCTTTGATTTTTCTTGGATTTTGTGTGTCAAAATGAGGCGCACAATTGGATCGAATTCCTATTGATGCAGAAACTTGCTCCTCAGATAAAACAGAACCTGATTAGACGCTGGTTCTACGATGATGAATTCATTTGCAGTTCCCCTGTCAACGCAGAAAAGCTCAGAACGGTTTGTGTTCTGTTGGATATGGAAGTTTCAGTTCCTTTTCAAAAGCGTGGTTTAACATGAGCCAGGACAACATATCTGCTCTGTGTGGGCTCAGAGTCTCACATAGGTGGAAGTGATGTGAGGAGGTTGTGTAATGACCCGCAATACTGAGGGCGGCACGGTGGCCCAGTGGTTGGCGCCGTTGCCTCACAGCAAGGCAAGTCAAGTCTTTACTTGTATAGGCCAACATCACAAATTACAAATTTGCCTCAGGGGGCTTTACAGCAACACAACATCCTGTCCTTACACATCGGATATGGAACAACACCCTAAAAAAAAAACCTTTAACAGGGAGAAATAATAGGAAGAAACCTCGGGGAGAGCAACAGAGGAGGGATCTCTCTCCCAAGACGGACAACGTGCAATGTGTTTACACAATAACGTAACAGAATTACAATGGAATTATACAATATATGATGAGGAGGATGCCAATCAGTGTGCAGATGCCACCAGAACAGCCCTGGACCCGAGCCATGTGACCAGCACCACCATGCAGACAAAAAAAAAAAAGAGTCACACATCTTAGTGAGGGAAGGATACAACATTGAAACAGGACAACAAAATTATATGGAATTTCAAGATATATAAAAAGAAAATTTGATGAGGGGGATGCCATGCAGTGTCCAGGTGGCGATCACCATGGAGACCTGGGAGGAGGACAGACTGCACCTGCACACAAGGGAGACTTGCATCACACCATTCACACACACACACAAGAAGAGAAAGGAGAGCACATCATTCACAGGGAGAGAAAAGATGTGTGAGAGAAGAGAACAGCTTGCAATAGTCAATCAGCAAGAAGCAAGTAGGTTCTGGGTTCGAACCCCGGGCCGTCCGAGGTCCTTTCTGTGTGGAGTTTGCATGTTCTCCCCGTGTCTGCGTGGGTTTCCTCCGGGTGCTCCGGTTTCCTTCCACCATCAAAAAGACATGTGTGTTAGGGTTAATACTCCTGTCTGTGCCCCTGAGCAAGGCGATGGAAAGAAGAACTGGAGTTGGTCCCCAGGCGCTGCAGCTGCCTATACTGTAGGATGGATTAAATGCAGAAAACAAATTTCATTGTAAACTACAATGACAAAATGAAGTGGCTTTCTTCTTCTTTCTTCTTCTCCTTCTCAATACTGTCAAGCAATCATCAGCTGTCAATCTTGACAGCTGATGATTGCTTATAGCATGAAACAGGCTTGTACTGTCTCGTAAAGAATTTACTTGACTCACTGGATTATACATATATGTGTGTGTGTGTGTGTGTTTGTGTGGGTATACTGTATATATATATGTAACACATTAAAGTTTATATCTGAAAAGTGGTCTATTACACAATATGTTACTTTCTTTAAAGAAATAAAAAAAAATACTCTGTTGCATTTAATTTTTGGGAAAATTAATGTTTGGAAATCTAAACTTTGCTCTTTGCTACTAACTTATTAATGCAGAAAAGGCAAAAATTATTTTAAAAAACTAGTGATGCCTAAGACTTTTGCACAGTACTGTATATTTTATGGCTTATGTTTACTATAGAATTAAATCTGATTGATTTTGAAATGCTTTTAATGTGGTTAAGCAGCGTTGGGTCTCTGGTACTACTGTAGGAAAAGGTAGTTGAAGCTACACAGGAGTTGTGGTATCAGTGTAACTTCAACTCAAGATGATTGTAGTCCCTTAACGTCAGTCTGGTTCAGTTCATTTACAATCCTTTTAATCAATTTTAAACTTTGGGCCAATTTTGCTGCTCGCTACTTACCCCCCGCTTCTCTCTTCCAGCCAGCTATGGACTTCATCGATCGGATCTTATCCTTGGCGTTATCGATCCACAGGCTGTCTCAGGAGGTGAAGGGCAACAAGAGACGCTGCCAGCGTGTGGCCCAGCGTGTCAAAGCACTGGAAGAACTGGTGATGGCTGTCAAACTGAAGGGTCCTGACCAAACCATTCCAGACGTGAACAGAGCTCTCAGGGAACTGAAGATCACGCTGGAATCAGCTGAGCAGCTGATCACCAAGTACACTTCTTCCAGCTTCCTCAATCGTATCATCAATGCCTACAACCACGGTGAAGAGTTTGGCGTTTTGAACGAGCGTCTCAACGATGCGTACCAGGTGCTTTCTCTGTCTCTTCAGGTGGACCATGGAGATAAACTACACAAGGTGTTTGAAATCACCTCCCGACAAGCAGAGGATGAAAAAGACAGGAAGGAGGATCATGCAGAGCTACAAGAATGTAAGGGAAGAAACTTTGTTGTCCTTTAAAGATAAGCAGTTTTGAGTGACGTGTAGAGGTATGACAGCACAGCAGAGGCGAGGCAAAGGCTTGACTGTTTTCAGAATGTTAAGCTTTGGAGTATTTTTCTGTTTCTCAGTGCTCAGTGAGAAGATGGACACCATGCAAGAGACACAGGACACAACACTTAAAGAAGTACAAGACATCAAACAGAACATGAGGACAATGATCGAAACCAGTGAGTAAAGCAAAGTTCTAACTTTGGTGACAGTGCAGACAACTTCTCTCGTGTGTGTGTGTGTGTGTGTGTGTGTGTGTGTGTGTGTGTGTGTGAATATATATACACACACACACACACACAAACACACTTATGAGCAAAAGCATTATGACCACCTGTCAAATAATAATAATAATAATAACGTTATTTCTATAGCGCTTTTCAAAACAGAGGTAAAAACTGCTGTACATACATATAAATACTCATAAAAAGTAATAAAAGACATGGGGGGAAAGACAATGTGTCAGTTAGCAAAGCAAGAATTACAGGGCAATTACAAATACGAATATAAGACAATAAATAGATAAATAAATAAAACAAAAAATAATGAATAAGTTAAAAAAAATCAGAAAGAATTAAAAGAAGCTTTATACAGGTGTGTTTTGAGGAGTGACTTAAAAAGGCGGACTGATTCAGAAGGCCTGATCTCCTCAGGCAGGACTTTCCAAAGTCTGAGGGCTCTAACAGCAAATGCACAATCACCTTTAGTTTTTAGCGGTAACTTTGGAACGGATAATCGAGTTTTGCCCGAGGATCTCAGGCAGTGCATTTGGTCGTAATAATAATAATAAACTTTATTTATATAGCACTTTTCTAAGCAAGTTTACAAAGTGCTTCACAGAACAGGATAATTTTTTTTTAAAATGACACACATACAAAAAGAAAAACATTATAAGAGAATAAAACAAAAAGTACCAACAAATAAAACCATAAAATAAGAGTAAATATAAAAACACTAAATAAATAAAAACAAATATCAACATTTTTAAAAGCTTTCATAAAAAGAAAAGTTTTAAGATGAGTTTTAAAAGAAGCTAGAGACTTGGTTTGTTTTAGCTGAACAGGAAGGGAGTTTCATAGTGTGGGGGCTCTAACAGCAGAAGCTTCACCATGCTTTGTGACAAACTGAGACCTGGGAATAACCAGCAGGGCTCCATCTGCAGATCATAATGGTCAAGAGGGTGTGTGGAAATTTGAGTAGGAGCAAGACTGTTTATGGCCTTAAATGTGAACATTAAAATTTTAAAATCAAACCGAAATATAACAGGGAGCCAGTGTAGGGAGCAAGCACAGGAGTGGTATGGTCATGCCTTTTGTCTCTGTAATGAGCCAAGCAACAGCATTTTGTACCAGCTGCAGATGGTGGAGGGAGCCCCAAGATTCCGTGCAGCCTGCTTAAGACTACTTGACAGACCACCAAGATTAGTAATAAAAACGGTGATGGAATTTTCGGGACCAAAAAGAATGACCTCAGATTTATCATCATTAAGTCTAAGAAAATTTTAGGGCATCCAGGATTTATTGTCAGAGGCAAGTTGTGAGATTTGCTTGGCCGCAAGGATCTGTGGGTTTTAGTGGCATGTATTGAGTATCTTCAACATGAAAATGGTAAAGCACATCGTGATTTTGAATGACTTCGCCAAGGTGCAGCATGTATACAGAAAACAGTAGGGGGCCACGAACTGAGCCTTGAGGGACACCACAACTCAACTGAGCCATTGAGGAAGCAGAGTTACCCAGAACAAAAGAAAAAGTTCTGTTGGAGAGGTAAGAGCATAATAAACTAAGAGCTGAGCCCTTGATACCAACTCAAGTCTCTTAGCAATGTAAGAGGATACTGTGATTGACTGTGTATAAGACAGCAATTAAGTCTAAAAGAACTAAACTCGAGAAGTCACCTCTGTCTGCAGTCAACAGTAGGTCATTAGTAACCTTAACTAGAGCTGTCTCGGTACTATGAAGTGCTCTAAAACCAGACTGGAAACTGTTAAAAACACTATTAGTGTTCATAAAAGAAATCAACTGAGATGAAATTACTCTCTCCAGAACCTTGGGAAAAAAGACAATTTGGAGATTGTTCTGTTACTTAAGGACAGGGGATGTAAATTAGGTTTCCTCAGCAATGGGTGAACAACAGCATGCTTAAAACTGTCTGGAAAAGAACCAAAGGCCAAAGAATTATTAAGAATTTGCAGAATAACGAGGCTAACAGTTGAAAATATCTCCTTGAGCAGCTTAGTGGGAATGATGTCTAAGATACAGGGAGAGGAGTTCATATTGGAGACTGTACTCTAACACTGAAATTGTAATTGGTTGAAACTGGGTAAAAGAGGCAGAATTAACATGGGGAATGGAAAGAATGCAAGGGCCAGGCGGGATTTGGGACCTGATATTCTCCACTTTATTTACAAAACAAGTGAGAAATTTTTCAGACAGCTCAACATCAGGTTAAAAAAAAAAAGTGGAGAGACCATTAGTAAGAGAATCAATTACCCTAAAGAGAACTTTAGGATTGTGGTTATTTCTAGATATCAATTCAGAGAAGTATGCTGATCTCACATCCTTAACTGCCTTCTGGTAATTAACATTTGGTTTTTAAGGGTGTTATGTGCTAATTCGGACTTGTTGACATTCCATTGTCGTTCAGACGTTCCACAGAGTTTACTAAGGGCGCGAGTGTGATTGTTCAGCCAGGGGAGGTTATTTGATTTTTGTTTCCTAGTTTTAAATGGTGCAATTTGGTCAAGCATTTTTTTTATTTATTTAAAAATAATTGAGATACTTTCCCCACATGAACGATCACCCGATTAGTGGAGCACGGGAGGGGGTGGATCAATGCCAGGAGCTTATCCAGGATATCAGGGTATGGCTCCAGGGAAACAGTGAGTGGCTTCGGTGAGAAAACCGAGTGGCTGCATTGAGAAAACTGATATTCCTGATTATGGAATCTCCAACAATTAATGTGGCTGGGGAGAAAAGAGGATGAGGGGATATTGTCTGTGGGTTCTCATAGCAGGAGAGTGCATGATCCACACTGTGTTGCAATCGCCTACTGGGAATGTGGTGTCTGAGCAAGCAGGTGTTGTGACGAGGCAGTGACATCAGCTCTGAATATGGATTTCTCTGCAAGGAAGACTTCGAGAGTGTCTAATCACAGCCTCTTTCAGGATCTTATGACGGAAAGAGGAGGTCATCACCCAGGATGAGGGCTATTGTTTTGGTTTCACAGTGGGATGGCCATCTGAACACTGCTAGCCACCAGTGGGGTAGCTGAAGTGCCGCCAGCCACCATTTTCTCAGAAGGGCCCAGATCAAGATGCGTCGGAACTGCAGGAACATCAGCTGGGTGGACCGGAGTGTCATCAAACAGGGTTGCATAGTGGTTGGAGAAGCCTGGGGGGGGGGGGGGCAGCTCCGTCTAGTCTCTCTTGTGACCGTGGGCCACCACTTCGGCTTAGGACGACTGCTGGTTAGGTGTCGAGCAGGATGAAAGCCGTGGACAAGTGGCGGGGTCCCATAGAACTGTGTCATGGATGGTTGCACTGAGAGATGCAATCCGTTTGGACTGTCCAGAAGCCATGTCCATGAAGCTGGTCAAAAGGGAGTCTTTCTTATGGAGTTCATCAGAAAGTCGTCGAACATCTTCTTCAAGGTCAGCAATCTTTCTATTTGTTTGGGTCAGGTACATCAGTGAAACCAAACAAACACTGGCAAAGAGGATGGCACAACACAGAAGAGCTAGCACGTCAGGGCAGGACTCTGCAGTCTACACCCATCTACAGGCCAGTGGCCACTCTTTCAAGGATGAGGATCTTGATAGGGAGGAACGCTGGTTTGAACGGAGTCAAAGAGGCCATCTATGTGAAGAGGGAACGACTATCCCTGAACTGAGGAGGGGGGCCTAAGAATACAACTGTTACCATCTTACAATGTTGTGATGGCAACTATTCCCCAGTCCTCTGTGAATAGTTCACATGGCCATTATATATATATATATATATATATATATATATATATATATATATATATATATATATATATATACACACACACACACACACACACACACACCTTCACCTGAAACGAGTAAAAACAAAATTTAATAGAAAGACAGTAATGATTCACTATCTCCATATTCAAATGTGAGGCTGCACCCTAGATGATGACACTATTTGGTGCTCTATAGTGTCCCTTGGCAAGATTTTCTGTCGTTCGGTGGCACAGCGGAGCTGAGATGGCTGCAGAAGAATCCTGTTGCTTTTTGCCAGAACTGCTGCTGAGTTGACAAACAGATCTGCCGATTGCCGGAACCGCTGCCGAATTGACTGAGCGGAGCTGCCATGGTTTACACTTTCCAGGTACTGACAGCTGGGTAGACTGTGCCCGGGTATTTGAATACAGAGTTACCTCCTCCTAGCCTTTGCCTAAAGAGGCATCAACGTACAAGGCAGCAGGTGGATTTGAAATTAGACTTCCCTTCTCCTATCCCAATGTGTTGGCTGGACTTGGCACCATGGGAAGTACCATACAGACATGCAGGAGGACCAGAGCTATCAGTAGGGATGTCGTCCTTAGCCAAAGGGCCCTTGCTGAGGTAAGGTGCTACTCCTCTACGGCCTGCAGTTGAAGTTTAGCATCTTACCCAGGACAGATGGCCATTGTAACTGTAGTTAATAGTCACCATAATTTGCATATTAAACTGATCATTGTTTTCTGTCGTTATGCCACTGTATTGTTTATAAGGGTGGGGATACCTGCAGTCATTTGAGACTGAAGAGGTCACTTAGATGAGTGATGAAACGTTTCACTCAATAAATGTTGTGTCCAGATGAACTGATTCAACTTTCTTGTCATTTTAATAGATGCTACACTTCAGGGTCTGTCCAGTTGTAGAATTAAGATTGAGTTTACAAATTTGACTGAAGAAAAAAAAATATCCCTATGGATTAAGATTTTATTATATCTGGATGAGAGTCTTTCAAATAAATCTGGATTCTTTTTTTCTGTCAGTGATATTTTCGTGTTTCCACAGTAAATAAACCCAGGATCATCCCTCAGGACATCCGAGAGATCAAACCAGATGAGTTGACCTATGAACTTCCCAAACGACCGTTCATGACAACCCCCATCTCAGAAGTTTACAGAGGAGAGTACAACAAATTCACTGTGGCCATTAAAAGATACACCTATCCCATTACCACCTCTCCAAAGTAAGGCACACTTCCTCCTGTTGGACATGTTTTATGACAATGAACATTATTGGCTCACATTTTAACACTATACAAAAATGCAAAAAAAAAAATCAAAGCAAATTCAATCTTTGGGAAGGGAGTCATTTTTGTGTTTGACCACAGTGTGTTTACATATGATAACTCCATTGTAAGTCAGTATTGTCATGTGATGTGTTTTTTCCCTAAAAGTGAGGTGAGGCAAATTTTCCGGAAGGAGGTGGAAACAATGAGGCGCTTTGAGTCGCCCAACATCCTGCGAATGTTTGGAATCTGTGTCCAGGATGAGAGCGGTGAGTAGGCTCAATCACATGTAGAGGAAAGTAGAAAGCCTTATTTATCATATTCCCCTCCCCCCAATTTCCTATGATTTCCTGTATCATCCCACTCCTGTGTTCCCCTGTCCTCTGTCCTACCTTTTAGGGGTGGGCAATATGACCAAAATCTTTTGCTATTTATGTAATTTTATGTCACACTAACAGTCTTTATGACAATATAGTAGTTTTTCTGGAAATTCAGTTAATAAATGGTTTATATATGAAATAATGACATTATTAATGCCAAATTTTTGGCTACTTCAGTGAACTGGATACGTGAAAAATGAAAGGTGTACTTCATCCCATCAGATTATTCCCTCTTTATTTGAAACTTGCACAACAACTCAAAGATGACCACAAACCAAAACTGAAATTGTAATTTCTGAGGTGTTGCTTTCGTTTTGCTCAGCCCATGTTTTTGGACAGCTGAACCACATCTTTTGTCCCTTGTAACAATGCTCAGCGTAATTCCTCTTTAGCTGGTACAACAGGTTGCTCCTGTTTCAACCACCAGAGGCGATTGTCATGCAACACAGACCACGGAGTATATTTTTCTGTTTGATGATGTCAGATTTCCTAAACACGTCATGTCAGGGTTTTTGCATGTTTTTACCCAGTTAGGCTACTACAAATCATACATGCTTTATTACTCCCAACCGTTTTCAAAAGCATATGATAGTTTTTTATTTTTCATTTTTTTATTTTTGCCCCCCCCCCCCATTTTTCTCTGCCAATTGTATTCGTCCAATTACTCCAATCTTTCGAGTGGTCCCGGTCGCTGCTCCACCCCATCTGCCAAACCGGGGAGGGCTGCAGACTACCGCATGCCTCCTTAAATACATGTGAAGTCGCCAGCCACTTCTTTTCACCTGACAGTGAGGAGTTTCACCAAGGGGATGTAGTACATGGGGGGACCATGCTATTCCCCCCTGAACAGGCGCCCCAACTGACCAGAGGAGGTGCTAGTGCAACGACCAGGACACATACCCACATGCAGCTTCCCACCCGCAGACATGGCCAATTGTGTCTATAGGGACGCCTAACCAAGCCGGGGAAACATGGGGATTCGAACCGGCGATCCCCATATTGGTAGGCAACGGAATAGACTGCTACACTACCTGGATGCCCATGCATGGCAGTATTTACATTTTTTTTAAATACGGCATGTGCACTTTATTATTAAGCAGTGGTGGTTATTCTGCTACATTGAACTTCAAATATGTGTTTAAATTGAGTGCTTAAGTTGATTTATTGACACATACTTCAGGCTGTTGAGTACAGGTGAGAGTAGAGAGGGCCCAAAGCTGACAAAGTGGATGCTACAGTGCCCATAGATGTTGGCAGGGCCGGCTTAAGTGATGAAAAGACTCGGGCCGGTGAGTTATAGGATTAAATGACTGTCACAATGAAGGGATACAGCGAATGTGGTGAATATCAAACCCCCACTTTGGGGCTTCTTTTCCAGTGCAGCCGGCAGGAGGGGTGGGGTCTTGTGACATTGGCACAAGTTCAAAAAGTATACTTGGTTATTTGTTAGGTTTTGTGGCGTCTAGAGAGTGAGGAAGGACAGCTGAAGAAATGCTTAGAGGGAAGGCGAGTAGGGGGTGGTTGGAATTAGTCTTGCTGTCTAAGTGTTTGAGGTGGAACTTATTCAAAAGCTTTTTTTTATGTGTTAAAAAGGTCTCACCGTTTCATGAGTATAGATAATAAATCACCTCCAGGCTGAATTTATGAGATTTCCCATTCTACAACCAAGACAAATTGCCCCACCTACCACAGTACATTGTTGTTTGCGTGCCTTGTTTTTGCATTTTGAAGGGGGATCAAGAGTTCTGGTTTGGTTAATTATAGACTATTTGGCCTTTTTTTTTTTTACAAAAAGAGTATTTTTTTCTTGAGTATGGATGTTTGAGAATGGTGAAAAAGTAAATTAGTGGTTTCAGTATTATCCCTATTTATCACTAGAACATTTATGACATTAGTTTATTTCTACTTTTCCAAGGTCTGACATGATATATCACAGTTCCCAAACTTGAGCTCATAACTAAGTGATCTGTAAGTACAAGCTGATTGTGGTATCTACTCCTGCTGTTTTGTGGCTCTGACCCTTGACCTTGAGGTGAGAGCCTCAGCTAAATGCCTAACATGTAAAATGGAAACTACACCTGTGTTTTTCATCTCCCCCCTTGCAAATGAACATGGCTTTTTAAAAAAAATAAATTTAAACAAATCACAGACCAGGATCCAAGCCTGGTTTAATATCATGTTGTGACATTGAGGTGTCCTTGTCATTGCCTGCAGGGCCCAGTCCAAACTACCTCATTATCATGGAGTACTGTGAGAAGGGCAGCCTCAGACAGGTGCTGGACTCTCAGTGTAAATTACCCTGGACCAGGAAGGCCCGCATATGTCTGGATGCAGCACAAGGCCTCTACAGGTGAGAGTCTAACACAGGATTTTATAAATAGTCAAACGTAGAAAAAAGAAACACAAAAGAAAAGCAATTTTATACTGTAAATCATGAAGGCAAAAGAAAATTTAAATCAATTTAAATTAAGCTCAATGTCTCAAGTTCAACTTTATTGTCAATAATCAACTGCAGTATTATGAATGATTCTTCAGCATCCGAGTAGCGTGGCGGTCTATTCCGTTGCCTACCAACGCGGGGATCACTGATTCGAATCCTCATGTTACCTATGGCTTTGTCAGGCGTCCCTACAGACACAATTAATTTGCTGTGTCTGCGGGTGGGAAGCCGGATGTGGGTATGTGTCCTGATCGCTACACTAGTGCTTCCTCTGGTCAGTCGGGGTGCCTGTTCAGGGGGGAGGGGGAACTGGGCTGAATAGCGTGATCCTCCCACGCGCTACATCCCCCTGGTGAAACTCCTCACTGTCAGGTGAAAAGAAGTGGCTGGTGACTCCATATGTATTGGAGGAGGCATGTGGTAGTCTGCAGCCCTCCCCGGCTCGGCAGAGGGGGTGCAGGAGTGACCAGGACCACTCGGAAGAGTGGGGAAATTGGCCGGATACAATTGTGGAGGAAAAAAAAAAGATTATTTAGTCACCTGAGAGCTAATAGTCTCATCATTTCAGTAAAACTGGAAAATGCATGGAATGATAGTTTACCCCTGTACAGAATAATAGATATTTGAGTATTAGTACCTGATTATTCGCTGGGTATGTTTTCAAATATCAGAATTTTTACCTGATGTAATGTAGTATGGCTACTATGAGTACTGCTACTAACTACTACTAATAATGTAATAACAACAATAATGACAAACTTCATAAAGTGCTTTTCAAAACAACTTTTATGAAGTCTTTTGAAAAATGAAACAAAAATGTACATGATCTCATTCAGCAGACAATTTCAACAAAGCAACTTTTTGGAGAATCAGCAATTAGCAGATATATTGTTGTGTCGACCTACAGGCATCTGAGAACACTGGATAATTATCATATCATAGCCAATAATGCAAGTTATGTCATGGGATATTAGTGTGCAATAGTTAGATCATCAATATTCAGTTAATTCCAATTTCTAGCTGGACAATACCACAAATCAGTATCAGTTATAATTCGAGGCCATCTACGGATTAATATAGGCCTGGAAAAGCAAAGTTGAATGCCATATGTGAGTCTACAGCTTTGATAGAAGACGAGTTCATTCCACCATTTTGGGGCCAGGTATAATTATATGTTAAAATACGGTGGTTTCAGAAAGTATTCAGACCCCTTCACTTTTTGCACAATTGTAGATTTAATTTTAAATGGATAAAGTTGCCAGTTTTGTCCATAAGTCTATAAAGTCAATAACTCATAATGACAAAGTGAAAAAATGTTGCAAAATTTATATATATAAAAAAAAAATTCAAAAACGGAAATCTCTCATTTATATAAAGTATTCAGACCCTTAATTCAGTACTTTATAGAAACTCTTTTGGCAGCAATTACAGCATCAAGCCTTCTTGAGTAAGTCTCTACAAGCTTTGCACACCTGGATTTGGGCAGTTCGCCCCATTTCTCCTGGCAGATCCTCCCAAATTCAAATTGGATGGGAAGCATCTGTGAACTGCCATCTTCAGGTCTATCCACAGTTGTTCTATGTGTAACGTGCATGGATAAGTAGACATGTTGGCCCTTGGTTAACGGGTTGGACCCTTTAGTCAACTGATTAACGTTGTTGCTTGCAGTGTGGGAGACGTGTGTTCGCGTCCCGGCAGTGGCGACAGTCTCCCAGACTGCCCCCCGAATTCGCTACATTGGTGTCAGGAGTGGGATGGTGAGACCTTGAGGTCATCGGAAGCGCGTGCGCCCAGAGGCATGAGGGAGCTGATATGCTGAATCACTTTGAGTCACTGTTGTGCTGAAAGGTGAACCGTTGTCCCAGTCTGAGGTTGCACTCTAGAGCAGGTTTTCTTCAAGGACCACCCTGCATTTGGGTGCATTCATCCTTCCCTCAATTCTGACCAGTCTACCTCTCACTGCCGCCAAGACACAACCCATAGCATGACGCTGCCATCACCATGCTTCACCGTAGGGATGGTATTAGCCAGGTGATGAGCAGTGCCTGGTGTTCACTAGACAGAGTGCTTTGAGTTCTGCTAAAGAGTTCAATTTCTATCTTGACAGACCAGCGAATCTTTTTCCTCATGCTCTCAGAGTCCTTTAAATGCCACTTGGCAAACTCCAAGCAGGCTGTCATATGCCTTTCTCTCAAGAGTGGCTTCCATCGGGCATCCAGGTAGCCTAGTGGTCTATTTCGCAGCCTACAAACACGGGGATTCGCTGGTTCGAATCCCCATGTTACCTCCGGCTTGGTCGGGCGTCCCTGCAGACACAACTGACCATGTCTGTGGATGGGAAGCCGGATGTGGGTATGTGTCCTGGTCGCTTCACTAGTGCCTTCTCTGGTCATTCAGGGCGCCTGATCCTCCCACGCGCTACACTCCCTGGCGAAACGCCTCACTGTCAGGTGAAAAGAAGCGGCTGGCAACTCCACATGTATTGGAGGAGGCATGTGGTAGTCTGTAGCCCTCCCCGGCTTAACAGAAGGGGTGGAGAAATTAACGGGATGTCTCAGAAAATAGGGTAATTGGCCAAGTACATTTGGGGAGAAAAAAAATCTTAAAAAAAAGAGTGGCTTCCATCTAGTCACTCCACTATAAAGGCCTGATTGATGGAGTGCTGTTGAGATGGTTGTCCTTCTGGCAGGTTCTTCCATCTCTGCAGAGGACTTCTGAAGCTCTATTAGAGTGACCGTTGGGTTCTTGGTCACCTCCCTGACCAAGGCACTTCTTACCCAGTTACTCAGTTGGCCAGAAAGCCAACACTTGGAAGAGTCCTGGTGGTTCCAATCTTCTTCTATTGCACAATTATTGAGGCCACTGTCCTCATGGGAACACTCAAAACTTTAGAAATGGTTTTATACCACAATTTTATTATGGAGGTCTACAGAGAGTTCCTTGGACTTTATGGCTTGGTTTTTGGCCTGACATGTTGTGTGAAATGTGGGACCTCATATACACAGATGTGTGCCTTTCTAAACTATTTCCAATCAATTCAATTTGCCACAGGTGGACTCCAATCAAGTTCTAGACACATCTTAAGGATCATTAAAGCAAACAGGATGTGCCTGACCACAATTTGGAGTGCCACAGCAAAGGGTCTGAATACTTATGTAAATTATATTTTAGTTTTTATTTTTAACAAATTTGCAAAAAAAAAAACAAAAAAAATTCTAAAAACATGTTTTTCACTTTGTGATTATGGGTCATTAAGTGTAGATTAATGGGCAAAAATGGCAATTTTATCCATTTAAAATCAAATCTACAACACAAAGTGCAAAAAGAGAAGGGGTCTGAAAACTTTCTGAAGCCACTATCTATAGAAATATAAATAATAGTATATTGTCAGTAAGATAAAAAAAGAATAACGAATAATTTAATTAACAATTAAATGATTGAATAATTTGAATTATTAATCGTGTGTTGAGTGTTCTCTGGAAATTAGACTCAGAATAACGTTCTGTCTGTGCTAGGATGGAGGACAGGGATAGAGCCTCTTTCATATCAGCAAAGGCAGACATGGGCAGGCTGATCTCTGATAATCAAAACAAGGCTAACATTGGCCTGATAACTCTGATAATAATAATAAAAAGGCTAATAATGGCCTGATGTCAGAGAACTAATGTAATGTATCAATTGAACCCTAGTACTAATGAGCACAGATGTTTCCTCTAGACTGCACCAGACTGAGGAAAAATTCAAGCTGCATGGAAGCATCAACAGCAGCAAGTTCCTGGTGGCAGAAGGCTACAGGGTCAAGGTAAGAGAATACTAAATCTGAAGACCCACAGTAGGAAAAGGAATCAGGGCCGCTACTAGCCATTTGGGTGCCCTAGGCGTAATTGCTTTGTGCCCCCCCCCCCGCCGAGTGGTGGTGCACAAACTGCCAGCAACACCCCCACCCCCACAAATCCCCCAGGGGGGAAAAATATCTTTAACTTGCTAACTTTAGCAAGCTAGTTGCCTCAAGATGTTTCCTACCATTAGGCTATGTATGTTATGCACTCCAAGGCTAACATTTAAGCACTTAACAGTATTTTAAGAATTAACACTTCTAAAACATACCTGCAAGTGATGCACGAGTGTCATCCCGCTGCTTCTTCTTTTTTTGCTTCTCTGCTCCTGACTCCTGTTGCCTTATTGAAGCCATAGTGTGTAGCTAATGTTTAAGTTAGCGCCAGGCTTGAGTTTGTTAGGCGCAATTGCACAGACCATAGGAAGGAGGAGTAGGGGGGCACCATAATTAATTTTATTATTTCGGGGAAATATGTGTATCTTTGTATTACCTATAATGGTCTTATGATACCAATTATAATTGTGCTTCATCTTAAATTTAAATAATTAATCATTACAAAAATGATAAATAAATAAATAATTTTTGTGCCCCCTCCGGCAGTTGGTGCCCTATGCACAGTGCATGATGTGCATTATGGGAGCGGCGGCCCTGAAAGGAATGCTAGTTTTCTTTTACCATTATCAGTAGAAAAGATTGTGTTCTACAGATATGGACATGTATATGGACATGAAGGAAAATGTAATCTAACATTCATGACTCAGTTCTTAAAAACTGCAGATAATTACACTATCAAACAAAACTCTTGTTCGAAATGGGGGATTTGATATATTCGATTACTTGAATATCTTTTATCCTGTTGTTCATTTTGGTACCTACTGAATGGTTTGAACACTTTTTGGGTTTTGGCTCAAACCAAATGGTTAAAGTTATGTTGTTGGTTTTGGTACCAGCTGGGTGGTTTGGAGCTGGCAAAAACAGAGACATCACTGAGGAGGAGCAAGGAGAGGAAGAGTAGCTCCCTGTGTTATTGCTCCCCTCAGCAGATGGCTGACGTCAACTATATCTACAACAAGGAGTCCGAGATGTACAGGTAAGATATCAGTTGTTCACACAGGAACATTTTACTTTTCTTTTTTTCTTTTCTTTTACTTCGCTTTCTTTTCAAATACATTTGGTCAAGTTGTGTTTGATGACTTCCTGAAACTATTCTCTCGCTCGTGTCTCTTTTTTCCTTGGTTTTTGAAAAAAAAATTGTAATTGACTACTGATTTTGGAATACGGACTATCTACAACAGGACTATCTACAACAGAGATATTTGGCTTTGACCGCTGTCTGTGTTATGATGCTGAATTTTGGAAGTTTGGACTGAAAATGTGCCGGCTGAGTCGGTGGCTGGCTAAGCTAACTAGCTGGCACAAACAAAACGCCATGGAACCAAACAGAATCCCGCAGCTGAGGAAGTCGACAATATAAAAAGATCACTCGACTTTCTGACGGAGGAGGTTGCAGTGGTCAGACTACAGCAGAAAATGATTTTGGACCTGGTGAAAGAAGTCAAGGCCCTGAGGCTACAAAACACTGAGAATGAAAAGAGGATCATCTTCCTGGAGAACCGGGTGGCGGATTTGGAGCAGTAAACACTTAGACAAGTTCTGAAAGAAGTAATTCATCTCTGTCTGGAGATAATGATGAATGGCAAACAACAAGAATTACAGAATATGATAAACTGGATATTCTGCCCTTACTAGGACGTGGATGTGATTGCTGGCTTGGCAGGTCGCTAAACAGGTTCCTTGATAAACATCCAGGAGACAGCAGGTAAGTTTAGGATGTTTACTGTAAAAAGCACTGTGAAACTGAAATACAGAAATAAAAAATAAAAATTACAATTTGTAATGTGTTTGACTCTTCTTTTCACATCAACAAACACTGAGTCATTAATTGTTATGCACAACACAAACACACCTCAACATGTGCTGGGATTATCACTGATTAGCACTACAGCTAACTAACATCAGGATTAATGCTAACTTAACATTGGAAATGCCATAGACGACGACTTTGATGCTTGGACCAAGATCACAGAGTTACCTTTCCATTAGATCCTGAGTTTTGCTTACTGGGGAATTGTAACAAGTGTCAGTAGATCTCCAACCAATTGTAAATTAAATTTATGGAAATTGATTTATGTGTGGGCAGGAAATGCATAACAGTGACATGGAAATCTGATTCCCCTTTCCTCATTGATAGATGGTCTTCAGAAATGAACAGTTGTATTCCTCTTGAAAAGATCACATATAGTCATAGAAAAGGATACAACACCTTTCTGAAACTTTGTCAGCCTTACCTCGAGTATATAGGCACATCACTGACGCCACCATAGGGATGTGATCATTTCTGGTTAATGAGAAGGCCTCTTTAAAGGATATAACACTGTGTCAGTGCACTGTCTCTGTATTTCACTCTATGTGCTGAATCTTATTTTTTTCCCCCTGTCTTCTGTGTATAGGAAGGGTAGGAAATTGGGGTTTCTTTAGTGTTTTGTGTTATGTATGGTTGTTAAAATGGGTCTGAAAATGAAAAATAAAATGTTCCAAAAAAAAAAATTTGCTTGTCACAGAATGTCAGAAGTAGTGAGTTCAGATAACAGCCCACAGTTTGCATCAGAGAGCTTCCGCAAATTTGCACAGGACTGGTGCTTTAGCCATGTAACGTCCACTCCTTATTTTCCATAAAGCAACGGGGAGGCAGAGCGGGCAGCGAGAAAAATCAAAACTCAGCTTAAAAAGTCAAGCAACCCCTACCTCGCTCTCTTGGCCTACCGCGCTGCTCCGCTGCCAAATGGATATAGTCCCACTGAACTCCTCATGGGAAGAAAAACTACCCGTTCCTGTCATTCCATCCCAGCTCAACCCAAGATGTACGGACATGGAGAAGCTGAGAAAGACAGAACATATATTCAGACAAAACCAGAAACAGAACTACAGTAAAAGACACAGAGCAAATGGCATGTCACACCTCTAACCTGGTGAACGTGTGGATCAGAGACACAATGGAGCGAGGCACAGTGGTGTCAGCAGCAGGCACACCAAGGTCTTACCTTGTGGAGACACCCGGAGGCACCCTGCGAAGAAACAGATTTCATCTCTAGCTCCAGTGGCTGCTGAGACTCCAACCAACCTACCTGAGACATCAACAGAGGTGAGCACCACTCCAGATGCCGCGAGGACACTTCTCACACCAGAGGCCCAGGATCAGTGTCAGCAGCAGCCGGGTCCAGTGTTTGAGAGCAGATACCCATCCAGAGTGAGAAGGCCTCCAGGGTACCTAAAGAACTTTGCACATGTAGGCATTGGTACCTTTGGAGAACACAGAGTGAGATATGGGGCAGAATAATCTTCGCACAGTATAAGGGTTTGGGCTGTCTACCCTTCCCTTCTAGGTAGAAAATGTGTTGAAACTTAAAAAACTTTTTTGTGTTGAAAAGTTTGAAATACTTTTATCTCAGAAAGGGGCTGTAGTATTAGGTCATATACAAAAGTAGAAACCTTTGTTATTTGTGGACTGTTGTATAGGGACAACTAATAAAAGTAGGAATTGACTAGAAATGGATGCAGCAAGGCTCGTGACTGTCAGCCAGCATAAAGGTACCTATAAACAACTAGACAATCAAAACATAAATGAGATTATTAAAAAGGTGGTTTGACAAAAACAAAGACTGTGTTATCGGAAATTGTAAAATAAACACTCAAGGACAAGTGATGATAGGAAATGTCAACATTGAAAGTGTTAAGAAAATAAATTTCTAGGTGTTATAATAGACCACAAAATCTGCTGGAAACATATCAAATATGTGCAAACATTGCAGTCTCGGGAAAAACAAGGCCCATTCTGGATCATAAAGTATTGTACACACTATGTTGTTCACTTGTATTACCATATGTTAATTACTGTGTGGAGGTATGGGGTAACACCTACAAAAGCAACCTACATCCATTATGCATACTGCAAAAAAGGGCCATAAGGATAACAATGTAGGCTTTCGCAAACACACTAACACGCTATTTTTTTTAAGTCACATGCCTTGAAGTTCATGGATTGTAGAATTTAACACAGCACAAATAATGTATAAAGCAAGAAATAATTTACTACCAGGTCATATACAAAAAATGTTGTTTGACAGAGAGGGGGGTTATAATTTGAGAGGAAAGTTTAATTTAAGGAAACCCTGTGTTCGTACAACTATGAAGAGTGTATATTTCGATCTGTGGGGTGAATTTGTGGAAGGGTTTGGATGTGGAAAACTCAAGCAAAGTAGAAAAATGATTTAGTTCAAAAAGATGTACAAAGATTATTTTTAAGAGGTACAAGGATGAGGGAGAGTTGTGATACCGGTTTAGGCTTGATAGTATTGACACTTAGTGATATTTGGGTTTGTAAATAGAACTGGGATAATTGTTTAGAAATTGTATATAAGATAAAGATAATGAATTAACTGATGAGTAGTAGAGAAGGGGTAGAAATAAATAAGTGTTTACTTCCTCCTACTCCTTTTTGAACATGTAATATTTAATTTGTGTTTATGAGAATTTGTTTATTGAGTTTGTTGTATAGGTTTATTGTTCATTTCAATTTAATATTATTGTTTTGTTTTTTTACATGTTCGAAATAAAAACAAATCAAATCAAATTATTTATTCAATTGACTGAGCATCATCTAACTTTGCAGCAAGCCCTGGCTCACATTCATACAATTCTGCATATTTACACCTGGGAGCTCCCAGTACACCACAGTCATCTAAAGTTGGGCATTCCGAGGTGTCCAATATAACCAATCATCTGATGTTGACCGCTATGACTGGCCCGTCCATCCATCCATTATCCAAGCCGTTTATCCCAATAGGGGTCACGGGATGCTGGAGCCTATCCCAGCCAACCATGTTCCTCAAAAGCTGGACATTGTGAGCTGTCCAGCAAAGCAGTCTTCCACTTTCAACCACAAAGCAGCTCCACTGGACAGATTAGCACCTTTCTCAGATGCAACTCCATCATAGTTCTTTAGTTCTTAGTTCTATAGAAAGTGTGTCTTGTTGACTTCTTTGTTGGTTTGCAGACCTGAACACTTCCTGTCAACAGTTTGCTTCTAACAAATGAATGATCATTCCTTCTGAAATCCTGTTTTTCAGTTTTGGGATTGTCCTGTGGGAAATCGCAACCCGGAAGAAGCCTTTTGAAGGTATGTTTCCAAAAGGCAACACTCACTATCAACATTAGTAAAATTCACATCCACACAGTAAAATCAAGGTTGCCAACACAACTTTAATCATCTTCTCTTGCTGTTATATTGACTAATTTTCACTCCGACTTTTGACAGATTGTTCACGTGAAGTGATCTACAAGAGAGTATGTGAAGACAAATACCAAGAGCCACTACCTGATGACTGCCCAAAAAAACTGGGGGAGCTAATTAATGCCTGTCGCTCCTGTAAATGTTTCAATAGGCCGTCAGCAGGAGGTAATCACAATCAGAGTTATCTTTTTCATTTGCTCATAAGTTTTCAAAATTTTGAGTCAAATTTGTAGGTACACATTTTGTCAGGTTTAAAATTTGACTGAATGTGTTTCTCAGTCACAGACAGCAGACAACACAAACTTCTTTTTTTTTAATATTTTTCTGGACAGATCAACAATTACATCCACAAACAGAATGCATCATAACACAAGTATCAAACAAACTCAACTGTCCTCTTTTCCTGTTTTTAAACAACATACACCCAAACAAGTTCCCAAAAAAAACAAACAAAAAAAACAAACAAATTAAACATACACAAATTAAAAACAAAACAATTAGACAAGACACAGCCATAGAGTCCAGTCCATATGAATATTCATGCAGAGTAATCATCTATTTCAATGTCCACATTCCGTTTCTGTGAAGAATAAGCCCCAGACCTCCTTAAACATGTTCTCTCTACCCGCCACTCTATAAGTGATTCGTTCATATGTTGCCATCTTATACATTGTTTCCATCCATTCATTGTAGGTTGAAGGAGCAGAGGATTTCCAGTGTCTCAGATTGATTCTACAGGCAGTTATCAGAACCAGCTGTACCCATAGTTTCATACGATTAGACATTCTGACATTTTCTGGTAACAGTCCCAAAATACACAGTGCTGGGGTTTTAATCAGTGATAACTTCAACATCCCGTTCAGAAAAACAACAATGTTGTCCCACATACTGTCCTCTCACAATAATACAGTAGATGTACTAAAGTCCCAGACTCCTTCCCACATCTCCAGCAAGCATCATTGTCCCTTAGTTGCAGTTTGGCCAGTTTACATGGAGTCCAGTAGCTTCTATTGATCACCTTATAATAAATGAGTTGTGACTGTGCTTCACGTGAGCATTTATGCCACGATGCAACAATCTTCTCCCAGATCTCTGTCGAAATCTCCCCCCCAACATCCTTTTCCCAACACATTTTCAAGCCCTCTAGTTGTGGCTTGTGTGCTTCCCTAATATGCACATAAAATATTGATGCCCCCCCTTTTCCCATCCATGTTGTATGGAGTAGATCCTGTATTCTAGTTTGTGGATTCAGATTTTACCTGGCCCAATATACAATGCCTAATTTGCAAAAATTTCCAAAAGTCTGATTTGTCTAGATTATATTCTGTCTTCACTTCCTCAAAGGATTTCATTCCGTCTTTCCCAAACAGATCTCCAAGGAGATGTATACCTTACCTAACCCACCTTTCCCACATGAATGTCTTCTTGCCTATGAGAAGCTTCTTATTGTACCATATGGATGCTTTAGGTGTGAGATATGTATTGGATTTCATAATATGATGTGCAACTCTCCAAGATTCCTGAGCAAAAGATAACACTGGGTTCCTGAATGGTATTGCTCTCCCCATTTGTGTCAGAGATGCCTCTAGGTAGGAAGGATATACTAGCTCTTCTTCTATCCTTACCCAAGCAGGAGCCTGGTCTGGAGGAACATTAATTTTAGAAAGTTGGGAGAGTGAGAAGGCATAATGATACCAGCCACCGTTCTTTAGCTGCATATAACTTAGTACGGTTAAATAAGGGCTTTTTTCCCATCCAGATAAAGTGCTCAATTACTGTGTTGTACTGTTTTAACAACAAGCGTGGGAATGATAAGGGTAGCATATATATAATGTATTTTATTTTAGGTGCTATAATCATTTTCACTAGGTTTATTCTACCCAACAGTGATATATTCATCTTAGTCCAATTCTGCAACAGAAATTGAATGTTTTGAATAATAGGAGCTATATTTGATTCCATTATCTTATTCAGACCCGGCGTTAGTTTAATCCCCAGATATGTTAGGCAGGACGGCATCCGTTTGAACTGCCATTTTTCTCTACTGGCTGCTGGGCATAATTTGGATAGTGGCATGGCTTCTGATTTTGTCCAATTGATTGTATATCCTGATATCTCAGAGAAAGAGTCTATTACTAAATTAATTTCTGATGTAGCCAATTCAGGATTACTGGATACCACTAGGATGTCATCAGCATATAAAAAAAGTTTATGTTCTTCCCAACCCGCTTGTATTCCCACTATATCCTTATTCGCGCATAAGGCCAGTGCTAATGGTTCGAGAAAAAGAGCAAAAATGTGAGGCGAGACAGGCGAGCCCTGCCTAGTGCCACGGCTCAGCTTAAAAGAGGGTGACATGATGACATTGGTGAGAACAGTGGCCATCGGATCTGTATACATTAGTTGAACCCATTGTAGGAACGATGGTCCAAACCCATATCTCTCTAGAATAGAAAACAAAAAGGAAAACTCCACCTTATCAAAGGCCTTCTCTGCATCTAGAGAGAAGGCAACCACTGGGTCTTCTCCATTTCTCGTTTTCCACATCAGATGCAAGAGTCTGCGTAAATTATCAACTGAACTCCTCCCCTTTACAAATCCAACTTGGTCTGGATGTATTAGAAGTGGAATAACATCCTCTAGTCTGGTTGCTAGAATCTTGGCCAACACTTTTTCATCCACATTGATAAGTGAGATTGGTCGAAAATTACCACAGTACTGCGGGTCCTTCCCTTTCTTATGAAGTAAAGTGATTACTGCTGATCTCATGCTTTCCGGGAGTTTACCTTTCTGTAAAGCATCTTGATAGACAGTTTGCAGTCTCGGGGCTAACTAGTCGATAAACTTCCTATAAAAGTCAGAAGTAAACCCATCATATCCCGGCGCTTTCCCCAAACTAAGATTAAGTACTGCTTGCTGAATTTCTTCAATAGTGACGTCTCCTTCTAAAGTGTCTCTCTGAGCCTCTGTTAAGGTTGGCATGTTAATTGTTGAGAGGAAGCTCTTCAGCTTAGACTCATCCGTCGTCCCTTGTGATGTGTAAAGTTCTTGGTAAAATGTCTTAAACACCCCATTAATCCCCTTTTTATTCGTGATCAATTCATTACTTTTATTATATATTGAAGAAATTATGTTTTGAGTTTGCCTATGTTTTACTCTATGTGCCAATAATTTGCCCACCCTCTGTTCATAGTATTTCTGCTTCGCATAAAACAACGCTAATGTGGCCTTCCTTTGTAAAATGTTATTCAAATCAAATTTTAATTTATTAAGTTTACGCCACGTTTCTGGGTCTGGTTGCTGTATATGCTATTTCTCAAGCTTTTTTGTGTCTTTATCTAGTTTAAGCATCTTTTCATTTTCTGCTCTTTTAGCAAGCGCACTGTGTTGTATAAGACGCCCCCTTACATATGCTTTAAAGGCATCCCACATCATCCTGGAGTCTGAAATTGAGCCCTCGTTAAATTCCCAGAATTCACACATCACCATCTTAACAAATGTACAATATTCTTCTCCATTTAACCTGAAATTATCAAAGCGCCACCTTAACACCCGTTCCTCATTTTCTTGAGGGGACATAACTACATCCACAGGTGCATGATCCGTCAAAACTATATTGCCAATTGTAGCACTAAGCACTTGGTTAACGAAAGCCCTAGATATAAGAAAATAATCAATCCTAGAATATGTGGCATGGGGGTGAGAGAAAAAAGTATACTCTCTTTCTTGTGGGTGTAATAACCGCCATATATCAATAAGTCCCAGTTCTTCCATCATCAACTCTATTGCGGCCATTGATGCAGACCTATAGCTGGGTCGGCTTGATTGAGAGGATTTGTCCAGTTTCAGATCTCTAACCTGGTTGAATTCTCCCCCTATAATTATATTGTCATTCCCCACATTTCTAATTATATTGCAGACATCATGGAAAAAGTCTGGCGATACTGAATTCGGACCATAGATATTAGTCACTGTCACTCTTTAGCCTTCCATTATAGCATCTAAGATGGCCCATCTACCTTCTTTATCTGAGATGTGCTTCAGCACTTGGAAGTCTACGTTCCTCTTAACAAGAATAATCACCCCTCTCTTCCTAGCAGCAAATGTGCTGTAATAAACCTGTCCCACCCAGTCTCATTTCAATTTGCCATATTCCTTCTCATTCAAATGTGTTTCCTGAATATATATCAGCCTTTTTCTGTTTGAGAAATGTTAGGATTTTTTTCCTTTTAATAACATGTGTGCACCCCGCTATATTCCAAGATACAATTTTAAGTAAACCCATACTGAATTATTGAAGTATCCCCATAAAAAATAAAAGTTGCCCTATATGCATTTATCCCTCGGATCTGAAAAATATATAGCCTACTTGCATTGCAATTAGTAGGCCTACTGCCTGTATTAGTAGACTCATTATGGCTAGACATCGGACACATAACATGAGCATAACCTACAAGACTAAAAGACACAACAGACAAAAAAAGAAAAACAAAACTGAAAACTAGCTGGCCCCCATGCCAGTCATTCCCATAGTTTAACTTTAGTGAGTCCATGGAACTGGTTGATCCCATCGAAGGCTCCACTACTGGCTAGCCAACTGACTCAACCCTCACTCCTTAACACACAACTTAGTGATTGCATAATGTTTGGCAGGCCTACTCAGGCTGCAAAATGATTGATTGTCCTTAGTCCCTACCTCCTGGCTAACATATTCCTGTTTCTATAAACAAGTAGACCTACAGCAACGACCTCAGATTAATACCAGAGAGCCCCAGTTAATATCCCCTATAGGCTTTCCTATCTCTTTTGCCCCCCACCTACCATAGACCGTAGCTATTTATACATGCCGGTGGAAATAATGACATGATTAAAAAAAAAACAAAAAAACAAGACATGGTCTACCGGTAATAATTATGAACTCAACTGTCACGTTACAAGTATAAGCAAATACAATGCTTGTAGTGTAAGCTACCCAGCTAACCTGTAGAGGGAGGACAAACTTTACGTTACCCACATCTTGTCATGCTGGTCAGCAGCAAAGAAAAATGAAGTCCACCGGTTAGGCTGCCTACCTTTTGCTGGGCTTTCCACTCAATACAGTCCCGCCCAGACATGGTGACATCGTGGTCCTGTTTTCTGCGGGTGCTCTCTACACCAAACGAATAAGAGTTGTTGCTGTATCAATGTCAATTCAATGTCAATGTCAGTTAGCCAAGGTCTCGAAATCCCAAATTAATCCTCGCCATCAGTGAGCGCACCTCTTTCCGCAGAGGCCGCTGTTTTATCTCCCAGGCGGCTGAGAAAGAGCTTAGCTTCCGCCGGGCTGGAGAACTCGTGTCGCCGCTTGTTAAGCGTTAAGGTCCTCGTGGCTGGATATCGCAGGGCGTACACGATCTTGCGTGCCTGCAGCATCCGCCTCACCTCATCAAAGAAAATCTCTCTCACCCTTTTTTGGGTGGTTTTTGTCTTCCTCAAGCTCAGGTCCTCTACCAGAGGCCTGGGAGTTTGAAGGTTCTATGCAGTATCTTAGCTGTTCCTAGGACTGTACTCTTCTGGACAGAGACCTCAGATGTTGTCCCTGGAATCTGCTGGGGGCACTGTCCCAGTTTGGAGATCACAATCCCTAGTGCTCCTATTACCTTTGGGACTACCTTCCACATCGGATCTAGTTCTTCCCTCAGCCCTTAGTGTGTGTTAGCAGCTGGTTCATCTGTGTCACCAGGCGTTCATGGAGTGCCATTAGCTTCTTCAACCAGTAGGTGTGAATCATGTCAGGGCCTGGTGCAGTCCAGCTCTTCATGTTTGAGACTTGTTGTTGGATGGTGGCGGTTGTGATGATAACTGGTTTTTGTTCTGGGATAATACTCTGGTCTGCTCTTAGGCCCACCAGCCACTGGGCATTGGTGCTGTGTGATGCCTCCTTTTCCCATATATCCTTCCACTATCGCTCAGTCTCTGCTCTGTGTGGGTCTGAAGTTTTTCCCTTGTTACTCTGCAGCTGGGAGTACACTTTGGATGGTTCTTTGAGAAACAGGCCATTTACTCTTTCGGCTTCTACATCTCTAGTGTATCTCTTCAGCCTGATGGCCAGAGCTGTAAGCCTTTGTTTGGCAGTTTCCAGGGCCTCACTTATGGACATCTTGCTATACTTCTTCAACCAGGGCCTGTCTTTCATTGTGTGTGTGTGTGTGTGTGTATGTGTGTGTGTGTGTGTGTGTGTGTGTGTGTGTGTGTGTGTGTGTGTGTGTGTATATATATATATTATCTACCCCTGTATTTTCACAATGTGTGTCTGGTGTGTGGTGTGTGTCTGTGTGAGAGTCTATAAATGGCCAAACTAAAGCACTTGGGGCCTTGATTCTTTTGGGAGGTTATTGGGGATGATCAGGGGCACCTATAAAAAATAGCAGAAAATTAAAAATGCATAATTATGCATAAATATGCAAAATATGCATTTTTATAAAAATGGTTAAAAACCACTTTTCTCTGCATTTCAGATGATTCTGAGCATCTTTGATTTTTTTCACCTATATAAAAAATTTCTGGGACTTCGAAATGTTTTGGCATTATGCAAAATATATGCATTTTTGCAAAAATGCACTTATGATCCTAATTTTTTTGGAGGTGGTAGGTATTGTTTCAGAGAGGACCAGAAAAATAGCAGAAAATTAAAATGTAATTATAATAATTATGCATAATTATGCAAAATATGCATGTTCTAAAAATGGCTAAAAACCACTTTTCTCGGCATTTCAGATGATTCTGAGCATTTGGGGGAGGGAGTTGGAGTGGGGGGGTAAACCACTTTTCTCGGCATTTCAGATGATTCTGAGCATTTGGGGGGAGGGAGTTGGAGTGGGGGGGGGGTTAGGGGCAGGGGGAAGGCGGTTAGCTGGCAGGATGAAGAGGAGGTAGATTTAGATGGGTGGATAACCAAACCGCTACAATGTAGCGGGGTTCTTCTAGTACATTTACATAAAATCCAGTGATTCAAGAAATTCTTTAATTGACAGTACAAGCCTGCTTCATTCCATAAGCAATCATCAGCTGTCAATAAAGCACACGGGAAAGAACATAACATAACATAACATAACATAACATATTAACTGCCTCGTCATGCACATCATGTGCACAACGTCCAATGGGGAAGGGGGATGTGCCTACATCCAAAAATTCAAAAACATGTGATCGCTAACCATCCAGTGGGGGGTTACATATAATGTTAACGGTATTTTTCTATCGGCATTATTTATTTATAATTACAAAATAGATGCTTATATATATGTCTGCAACTGCTGGCAAATTAATTCCTGTTATTTAATGTAGCCGTCTTTACAGTGAGACATAGGTTGCACATTTTACTACTGGTTGAATATGCCCTGTTCTTTGAGAGGGTTTTTCCAGGTGGTTGAATAATTAATATTTCCATCCGCCAATTACCATATATAACGGCTTAAAGATGTTACATTCTTTAAACTGTTGTTTCTAAAGCTACACATGTGTGCATTAAACCTTTTTTTGAATGTTCTCTCTGTTAGACCGACGTATGTCTCTATTTTGCCATTTGCCTCTATTTTGACGTGTGTCTCTATTTTGCCTTCCAACAGAGGGAAAATTCCATTGTAATTCCATCCAGTGTAAATTCAATCTTAGTGTAGTCAGCCATGGGAGAGGGAATGCAAGAGGGTTAAAGTGGGTTGACCGAATAAGTGTTCATGGGGGTGGCCAATTTAGTGCAGTATCTACTAAAGCTGGGCAAGATAGTGGCACAAGCGCAGCCTTGTTAATCTAAATGTCACCAGTGCCATAAAAACATGTGTCCCTTCGATTGCTCCTACCATATTTGGGAACTCTGCTATATTATGAATTGCCTGTTTGATGACATTGATTACATCATTGATTTGATTATATTACGTCATGGTGATTTGGGGTCTGTATGTGATTCTGTGGCCTTCGCATTAGTGCATTAAGGACTTGTGCATCTGCTGCATAAGATATAGTCCACCTGTGT
Organism: Lampris incognitus; assembly: GCF_029633865.1. NCBI lineage: Eukaryota > Metazoa > Chordata > Actinopteri > Lampriformes > Lampridae > Lampris > Lampris incognitus. Next base: position 16,740,599 of record NC_079216.1, on the reverse strand, counting down.
GCACCTTCCTCCACTCTTATATGTCACCTTGTGTTTCTCCCTCTTCTTGAAATATATGTATTCACGGTTTCACCACAGCTATGTCCATCCTTTTCACAAAATTCACAGTGGCCAACAGTACCGTTGGCAGGCACTGGTAACCCGGGCCTTGACCGATCCGGTATGGAAATCTGATTTATTATCCACATATTTGATTTGGCAAAGGTTTTACGCCGGATGCCCTTCCTGACGCAACCCTCCCAATTTATCCAGGCTTGGGATCAGCACTAAGAATATGCTGACTTGTACATTCTCAGTGGCTGGGTTAATTAGTAGTAATACTAAATGGGCTAATTTACATACTTTGAGCAATAAACTGCAGCTGGCGTTAGCCGGGTACATGATCACTAACTTCGTATGATATTACTTTTGCTGAAAACATCTTGTTGCTAGCCACACAACAAATTGTCTGATAGCCAACCAGGATAAAGTGTATTTTCCTCAACTACTTGATGTCAATTAAAAGAATGGTTAATAAGGTTTTATACTCATTTCACTTGGTCACACTCAAGTCGACATTTGGTGGTAGTAGTGTACTAATTTAACTTGACAATTCAACAATATTCAACAAATCAACCGGTTGTAAATAATGCCGGTTTCAAAACATTACATAATAAATCTTTGTGTGAAACACGTTTATTAGGCTCCAAGAACACACACAAGGTGGTCAGGTCAGAAATGTTGAATGCAAACAAAACCAAACATGTTTACAAGGACGACTACATTGGGTCCCTTTAACACAATGATTTTGTCTCGTTCAGTTCACAACAGTGATGCTTCACATCGATGACACTGTGTCCTTGCTTTCTTAAATCAGACAAGGGAACATTTTCTTTTCCTCTGTTCACCTTTTAATATCTGCCGGTGCCCATGTGACGTTACAATTAAGAGACAGATGATCATGTGATTGAATTCAATTTGAATTTTGTTTTTCCATTCAGCAGATGCAATTCCACTGCAATTTATCATACTTATATTTATTGAATGAAAAGTTCATCCACCTCAGGCGACCATAAAAACCTTTATGTGAATTTTGGGGATCTATTTGGTATTTGCTGTTTCTTTCTTTTTTTTCTTTCTTTTTTTTTAGTTTGCCCCCTTTTTCTCCCCAATTGTACCTGGCCAATCACCCCACTCTCTGAGCCGTCCTGGTTGCTGCTCCACCCCCTCTGCCGATCTGGGGAGGGCTGCAGACTACCACATGCCTCTTCCGATACATGTGGAGTCGCCAGTCACTTCTTTTTACCTGACAGTGAGGAGTTTCACCAGGGGGACGTTGCGCATGGGAGGATCACGCTATTCCCCCCAGTCATTCCTCCCCCCGAATAGGCGCCCCAACCTACCAGAGGAGGTGCTAGTGCAGCAACCAGGACACATACCCGCATCCGGCTTCCCACCTGCAGACACGGCCAATTGTTTCTGTGGGGACAGCTGACCAAGCCAGAGGTAACACAAGGATTCAAACCAGCAATCCCCATGTTGGTAGACAACGGAATAGACCGCCACGCCACCTGGATGCTGTATTTGCTGTTTCTATCATGCTTTTTTAAATTAGTATTCAAAACGAGAATCATTATGCTGTTATCAACTACTGTGTTCCAGTGTTCAGATAACCCTGACCCCCGCTCAAAGACATGTACAGCATCTTGTACAATGATAGAAGGGCGGTCATCTCACAGGGTGTGAGAGGGGAAGAATCCTACTGGAAACAATTACCAAATGAAAGATAATTCAGTTTGGCTGAAATTAAGAGAGCACCTATCTTGAGAGGTACACAGGATTTGGTCTGTCCCTGTCTGAACATATACCACTGATTATAATGAGGCTGAAAAAAAAAACAGACTTTCACAGTATGGTCTGATGCATGGTTCAGTGCAGGAGGTCTTTACAAGACTTACTATAAAAGTTCAGGGCAAAGTGAAAGAAGGATAGTCGTTTCTTGTCTTTTGCCTTTGCTTCAGCCTGTTGATGCTTTCATTCTTTGTCCTTCTCTCTTCTGCAGTGGTGGTGGACAAACTGCGCAAAGTGGTGGAGCAGTTAGAAGAGGACTAAAGACAGATGTTCCACATGTTCCTGCTTGACCCTCCCGTTCCCGGTTTGGAGTTTATATGGTGTGCGTGGTCACCCTGTGCACTCTTAGACCTGGCCTGTGCTCTATTTTTACAGAAAACTTTAAGCCGTGATGTTGATTTCGTATGTTATTTCAGGTGTTGGGGTTGTTACTCAAGAAGAAACACTTAATCATTTTCACTTTTCAAAAGTAATTCTTTGCTACTCAATACTTAATACTTTGCTACTGAATACTTGCTATCATACTCACGACTCCTTGGGAAGAGTCATAACAATACTCATGGTAGTAATTTGCCTGTGCATCCCGTTAAGACAGTCATTCCTTCCCTTTCATTCAAAAGTTGGTACAACGTTTTGCCGGTCAGGGTAAAAGAATAATGTGTATCTCCAGTGTCATTGTCATCCTTTAGTATGGTGTAATCAAACTAGTAGAAAATCATGACCCAGTGAAAAAAGCATTTCTTTTTACTCTACACCAAGCTGGCTCAGATAGTCCCTGAGTAAAGCGAGAGAAGATTTACCAGTTGTGTGAAAAGTGAATATGTAAATAGGAGTCTGTTACAGTTCTTTTGCTGGAATTAAAATAGTTATTTGTTCTGTTGCACGTCACACTTTACAGGTAAATAGTATTACTGTGACTCAACACTGATTTTAATTGACTCTCTCAGTTGTTGATGTAGACTTGGTTGGGGTGTGCAGAGTTTTGTTTTATTTTTACAACCTTATAGCATTATGTTGGTGTAAAAATCGAGGTTTTCACTACGTCTTGTTTTCTATGTAGGTAAACACAACCTCAAACCTTTGCTAGCAGCTGTCTGCTTTGACCAGTGGAGTGGAGGATGAACGCATCTGAACACAGTTCCCTACCTTTTTATCCCCCCCCCCTTTTTGTCTCCATTTGTATCTGACCAATTACCCCACTCTTCCGAGCTGTCCCGGTCACTGCTCCACCCCCTCTGCCGATCCGGGGAGGGCTGCAGACTACCACATGCCTCCTCCAATACATGTGGAGTCTCCAGCCGCTTCTTTTCACCTGACAATGAGGAGTTTCACCAGGGGGACGTTGCGCGTGGGAGGATCATGCTGTCCCCCCCCCCACGACTGACCAGAGGAGGCGCTAGTGCAGCAACCAGGACACATACCCACATTCGGCTTCCCACCCGACACAACCAATTGTGTCTGTAGGGATGCCCGACCAAGCCGGAGGTAATACGGGGATTCGAACTGGCGACCCCCATGTTGGAAGGTAACGGAATAGACCGCTACGCTGCCCGGATGCCCTCCTACCTTTTTATTTGTAGACTACAGTGTACCCACTTTTTTTTCACGTCTGACAAAGCTTCATTACATCAGTTCATACTATACATCAAAGAAAATTGTATCAAACAGATGTAAGTTCTTGAAAATTAATTAGTCGTTTTTTTTTCTCCCTGAAAATATCACCCATACTGCTATTTGGCAGCTTGACGATGGTCACTAACTGAAGATTATGGTTTACCTACGATTTTATTTTCCACTACATCACTGACTTTGACTGTTACCTCAATCATCCACCACAGAAAGGTACTTGTGTGGTAGTGTTTGTTCTCTGTGTCGTGCCATCGGGCATATCGACGGTGTTAATCAGCAGTTTACAGTCTGTTGATGTTTACAGTCATTTTACAATCTAATATCAAAGCAAAAAACTGTTAACATTTGATCCCCTGATCTAATTCTTTTTTATGTTTGTTTGGAGAGAAATGTATGTGCAGGGGCTGATTGTGTACATCACTGGCTTGTTTCTCTTCCTTAGCCCTGTTTCTGCAGGGATGTTCTCGACCACATGACTGATCCCTCATCAATGAAAAAATAAGTGATGGTATACCACCTTTACTCTTGTTGAGACACTCTCTCTGTTGCGAGTTAAAAGTAACAGGATAGTTTGGTAGTAGATACAACTCCAGAAACAGGGAGGAGGGGTTGTTGTTGATAGAATCAACTCACCAACCAGAGAATCATGATTTAACTGGTATAAACTGCAGGTGTAAATACAGGTTACTTAATATTAGTTGTTTTAGAGCACAGCTTTAAAAACAAGTAGTTTCTTGAACTTCTGGCGCAGCGCTGCACCAGAAGTTGGTCCACCCCAAGGATCGGATCCCCTGGCACAAACAGTGTGGTTTTAATTAAAATTTAAAAAAAAATTAGAACGATTCAGATCCTTTTAGGCTCTTGTTTTAAGTCCATCTCCCTCAGCCACAAACAGACTCTGCTCAGTCCACATTGTGATACTCTATTGACCTCCTGGCCCTTCTATTTCTTCAAGAATTTGGAGAATATATCTCAGGCCTCGTTACTCATTCTGATGAGATCCTAATTCTTGGTGATTTCAATATTCATCTGAATAAAGCCTTTCTGGCACTTGTTGGTACTTTTGGGTTAGCCCAGTTTGTTCGAGTCAACTCACTGCAGTGGTAACGCCCTTGATTTGGTTTTATCTAAAGGGATAGCTATTTCTGATCTGACTGTCTTGCCAAACACATCTTCTGTCAGATTATTTTCTCATTAAATTTGAGGCATTATTGGCTTGTCCTGTTAATGTCAGCACAGATGTAATGGCCACTTGCTGCACTGGTTGGTCTACTGCCGTTGCATTTGGCCAGCAGCTGCCTGAAGTCTTTGCTACTTTCACTGTAAAGACAGACTCTTGAAAATTTCACTAATAATTTAAATGTGACCCTCTCTAGTTTCCTCGATTCAGTTGCACCTCTCACTACCTGAGCGAGTGGACTAAAGAGGCCTACACCCTGGTTTAACGACGAGACACGTGCTCTTATGTGGGCCTGCAGGAGACTGGAACATAAATGGCGAAAATCAAAATTGGAAGTTGTTCACCCATCTTGGCGGGAGTGTTTTTTGTTTTTTTTGTTTTTATCCCCCCTCCCCTTTCTCCTCAATTGTATTCGGCCATTTACCCAACTCTTCTGAGCTGACCCGGTCGCTGCTCCACCCCGTCTGCCGATCTGGGGAGGGCTGCAGACTACCACATGCCTCCTCCGATACATGGGGAGTCGCCAGCCGTTTCTTTTCCCTTGACAGTGAGGAGTTTCGCCAGGAGGACGTAGCGCGTGGGAGGATCACGCTATTTCCCCCAGTTCCCCTTCTCCCCAGAACAGGTGCCCCGACCGACCAGAGGAGGCGCTACCGCAGCGACTAGGACATATACCCACATCAGGCTTCCCACCCGCAGACACGGCTAATTGTGTCTGTAGGGATGCCTGACCAAGCCGGAGGTAACGCGGGGATTCGAACCGGCGATCCCCGGATGCCCTTTGGCATGATTGTTTATTGAAATACAAGCGTGCTTTATCTGCTGCAAAAGCGGCGTATGTCTCTTGCTTGATATTAATAAACACAACCCCAGAGTTCTCTTTGACACTAGCTAAGTTTACCAAAAAGCAGCCATCTATTAGCTGGTCGCCATTCATGGCCCATGAGTTTCTAGACTTCTGCAGTAAGGTTGAGATCATAAACAAAATTAGCTCTTCAACTTCAGCTACCCCTGCAGATCCTTTCTTATCAAATTCATATCTGCACAACGAGTCACCGATCATCCCTGTTATTACAGCTGTCGGAGCCAAGTAGCGCGCTATTGTATAAATAGGAACCAATCTTTGTCTGGTCAGGTGTTCCGCCCGGAAGGTTATTCGTTTTTGACCGCACACATCCAGAGACACGTGCTGAGGCAGCGTGTTGCTGCAGTCGTTACTTGTGGGTCTGGCTTTTACTGTTTGTTTGTCATGGAAATCCTGTAACGTGCATGGATAAGAAGACACGCTGGCTCGCGGGTCTGACCCTTTAGTCTAGCGGTTAGCGACGTCTCCTGCGGTGCGGGCGATACGGGTTCGCTTCCCGGCCGCGGCAGTTCCTGCGGTTGCGTTGTCCCCCGAATTCGCTACAGTTTGTCTCGGACTTTGATTCATCAGACTCAGCAATTAGTGCGTCAATTACGCCATCTGTTGTGCAACACCTCAGTGGCTTATAACGTCGGCTTAGCCTCTACTTCGTTGGGAGTTTGGAGACGAGTTTCTGCATGTTTGATGACGGCGGCGACGAGGGAGCCGGACGGGGGGCTGGGTGTTCGGAGCGCTTCGACAGCTGCGTCTCGTCTGCTCATCTGCTGCTCGGCACACCGTGAGCGGGGAACGTTGTGAAGGACGCTGTGGAGCAGCTTACCGAGGTAAAGTGGTTTTCATATTGGACAGTCAACAGACGTTCACATTCGGCATTTTGTGCCTTAGTTAGGGACCGAGGTAAAAGTACAATCATAATCAGGAAATAAATCAATAACTTTACAAATATTTGACATAGACACCTCAAACCAGTTGTAGATTATTCTAGTAATATATATCCATCTATGACAGCTTTTGGTTTCATTGATTATTGATAAGCAATTTTTAAAAATTCAAGAAATCAATAATACTGTAGAGCCGAAGGAACGGGGAAGACCGTAGGTTCACACTTTCACAATACCTTTAAATGTGTTTAGGTCAATAACTTTTGCCAATATTTGACATAGACACCTCAAACCAATTGTAGTGTAAACTACTAATAAGACACGTTAGTCCCTAGCTAACGGGTCTGACCCCATCTATGACAGCTTTTGGTTTTCATTGATTATTGATTAGCAATTTTGTAAAATTCAAGAAATCAATAAAGAAATACAGTTAAATGTGGTTAGATCAACAACTTTGCCAGTATTTGACACAATTGTAGATTATTCTAGTAATATATATATCCGTCTATGACAGCTTTTGGTTTTCATTGATTAGCGATTTTGTTAAATTCAAGCAATCAATAAATTTAAACGTGTTTAGCCCACACATTATACCCACTTTGTCCGAGGAAAAGTCTCCAATAGACACAAAGAACTGCCTGTCCTAAAGGTATTTTCTAAACCAGTTGAGAACTGGGCCAGAAAGGCCAACCCATTTTTCTAATCTCTCTAGCAAAATATCATGATCAACAGTGTCGAAAGCAGCACTGAGATCCAGGAGCACAAGAACAGACAATTTATTAGAGTCTGTGTTCATACGCAGATCGTTCACAACTTTGGTAAGTGTTGTTTCTGTACTATGGTGAGATCGAAAACCTGATTGATAAATGCCTAGAAGGTTGTTAGATATTAAATAGTTATTAACTTGAGAATAAACTGTTTTTTCAAGGATTTTGCTGAGGAATGGTAAGTTGGAGATGGGCCTGTAGTTGGCAATAACTGTCGCATCAAGATTACTCTTCTTCAGAAGTGGTTTAACGACAGCTGTCTTAAGTGCTGCAGGAAATATACCTGCCTGAAGAGAGTAGTTAATAATTTCTAAAACGTCATGTGCTATGCAATTAAAAACATTTTTAAAAGATCTGGTGGGGAGAGGATCCAAGCAGCAGGTGGACGACCTGAGCTGCTTAACAATATTGTCTAGACTTAGAAGGTCTAGAGTGTCAAAGTGAGACATGGCGCCAGTGATATTTCTGGAGAACTGGAGGGTAGGTTCATTACTGGATCTTGAGGCACTAGTGTTCTGTCTAATGGCAGTAATTTTGTTATTGAAGAAAGTAGTGAATTGCACACATTTTTCAGTGGACAGTATCTCTGATGGGTTTGGAGATGGTGGATTAATAAGTCGCTCAATAGTAGAGAAAAGCACTTTACTATTGTTAATATTTTCATTAATGATTTCAGAGAAAAAAGACTGTCTGGCCTGTTTAATTTCTTTGCTGTATTCAGTCTATCCTTGTAAATTTCATGGTGAACCTAAAGTTTAGTATTTCTCCACTGTCATTCTGCCTGGCGACACTCTCACTTAAGCTGCCTAACAACCACTCCATCTCTCCAGGGGGCTTTTTGTTTTTCCATGTTTTTAGTTTTAACAGGTGCAATGTTGTCAAAGATATTTTGTATTTTTGAGTTGAAGTTGTTTATAAGATCCTCAGCTTGTGATGGCATGAACGGCGACAACTCATTTACAGTTTTCTGAAAGGTTTCAATTGTATTATTATCAATGAAGCCTTTTTTGATCATTCGAGTGCTCTTCTGTTGTATAGGAAGAGCAGACACATCAAAAAATATACAACAGTGATCAGAGATAGCAACATCCATGACACATGATACAGTAATATTAAGTCCTTTTGATATGACTAAGTCTAGTCTAGAGTATGCCCCTTATTGTGGGTGGGTCCAGAAACATGCTGAGTGAGAGCAAATGCCTCCAGTAAGCTAATTAATTGGGTTTCTAGCATTGGGGTCTGTTTGATTGTCAACATGAACATTAAAATCACCCAGGATGATGAAACAATCATAATCAGTGGAAACCATAGACAGTAGTTCCTGAAAATTCATCAAGAAAGCCATGTTTGGATTTTGGTGGCCAATAGACAGTAATTATTAAAATCGTAGCATTACAATGTATAGTAAAAGCAAGGTATTCAAAAGACATGAATTTCCCGAGGGGGATTTCCTTGCAGCTATAGGAATCAGAGAAGACAGCAGCTATTCCACTGCCTTTCTTATCAGATCTGGTGGTATGGATAAATTTGAAGCCAGGAGGTGCAGTCTCAATAAGCGTGACTGCGCCATTTCTATCCAGCCAAGTCTCGGTCAGTAGGGTGAACTCCAGGTTATAGGTACTTATGAGATCATTAACTAAAAATGGCTTGTTAGTTAGTAACCTGACGTTTAATAAAGCCATTTTTATTGTCTGAGGTGCATGGCTTTGTGGGGGACTGATAATTGAAGTCCGAACTGGCAACAAATTGTTTAGCTCCCTGTATGTTACAGGAAGATTACGGGGTCTGTGTCTATGGTTTATTATTACAGGAATTAGTATGGCAGGGTGACGGTCATTGGTATGACCAAAGGACCTGAATAAGTATGGTTTACAACGGAACCAAAATTGAAACCACTCTGCTCCTGTGGATGTCAGTTAGTGACAGAACTGTCCTCACACAGGTGCAGACCCCAAACGTTATTGTCGATAGCACAAACATGAGAGTTGGAGACGATGGAATAAAACACGTTTTCAGCCAGCCTTCGTGAGCCAGCTCGATTTGGATGGAGTCCATCACGTTTAAAAATAGAAGAGCTCTCCCAGAAAGGATTAAAATTGTCAATAAAACCAAATCGTAAAAGAGAGCACTGTGACTGAAGCCAGGCGTGAAGCTGCAAAAGTCTGCTAAAACCACCAATGCCACGACCAAAAGTAGGAAGTGGGCCAGAGATAAAAACTTCCTTCATACTAAGTTTTAAAAGGTTAAAAAGATGGATGAAATCCGATTTTCAAAGCTCTGACTGCTGCCATGGAATATCATTTGTGCCAATGTGAATGACAACGTTCTCAACAGAGGTATATTGGGATAGCAGACTAGGAAGCTCTACCAGAATGTCATTTACCTTGGCACCTGGAAAGCAGTGTGTTACAGCTGTGTTCGACCTGACGTCCCTGATAATAGAATCACCCACAATCAGAACAGAAGGTGGCTGTGGAATGGGTGCAGTAGAAGAGCGCACCTGACCATCATACACCAGTGGATGGGGGCTCCCAGCCAGTGTGGGGGACACAGCACCAGGGGGAATGCCACCAGTGGCCAGTTTAGAGCTGGCAGAGTGTTTGGACACTGCCTGCTTCATATATATCTTGAATCCACAGCACAATGCCTGAGTAGGCATTCGCATGTTTGTTCTGCATCACTCAAGGTTTGAACTCACAATCTTAGACACCAAGGGCAATTCATGATCTTGTTGAGCAACCTGCCAAGTGAAAAGCCCGAGATGGCTTCACAGTATTACTTAGGCAATCACCAGGTTTGCATGTTGTGGCAACCCAGGGGACAGGGAAGACCACAAATACACACACTCGCTCACTGTTACATCCCTCACCCCCGAGATGGCTTCACAGTATGACTTAGGCAATCACCAGGTTTGCATGTTGTGGCAACCCAGGGGACAGGGAAGACCACAAATACACAAATTCGCTCACTGTTACATCCCTCACCAAGAAGGCACAGCAGAAGATGTACTTCCTGAGACAGCTGAAGAGGTTCAACCTGCCAAAGACAATGATGGTGCACTTCTACACCTCCATCATTGAGTCCATCCTCACCTCCTCCAACACCATCTGGTATGCCCCTGCCACAGCCAATGACAAGGCCAGGGTGCAGCCTGTCACCCGCTCTGCTCAGAGGGTGATCGGCTGCAACCTGCCATCCCTTCAGGACCTGTACGCCTCCAGGGCCCTGCCACCCCAGTCACAAACTCTTTCAGCCACTCCCCTCAGGACCAAAACCTCTCACCACAAAAACAGCTTCTTCTTCCCGACGGCAAACTCTGACCTTGGCCCTGCAGCACCACTGCACTTTACATGACACTTGATTGTACAGTATAGCATATAGGACTACATTGCAGACATCACCCTGCACATATTGTACATAGGCCTACATTGCATAATTTGCTCTTTGAGGTTTTTGCACTGTCCTGCCTTTTTGCACTGCCCTGTCTTGCCCCCTTGCACCTTGTCTACTGTTGTCTATTTTAGTGTTATGCACCACTGTCAAAACAAATTCCTTGTATGTGTAAACTTACCTGGCAATAAAAACCCATTCTGATTTTATAGGGTTGTGGGTAGTGTATTTCTTTTGCATCTAAAGCAATCGTTTACGTAAGGACAGAATTACGTTTTTGAGATAAAATTCTGAAAAATGGCATGCTGCACTTACCATGTCATGAAACGTAAACATTGGAGATTTACTGAGCAAGAATTTACAGTAGCTGCATACAGCACTGTTTACAGTAAAACATTTTTGATGCACTGTGGGCTCCATTTTTGATATTTCAAAAATCCTGGAAGGAGAGTTTGAGGAGGACAGTCTCTGGAGATGCAGTATAGCAAATGTGGTGTGAATTGACCAAAAAAATGTGGGAGGAGATGGGTTTGATAGGTTTTACAGTTTTTGAGAAAAACAGGGATGGACTTCATAATTCCTGCCAGCTCAAAGCATATGAACATTTCCACTCACTTGGGCCTACATTTTGGTGGTGGTTGCAAAGTGATAGCGCACACAGCCAAAGTTTTAAACTTGAGATAGTTACCGTAGTGCCACCATCAGGACTACTGGCCCACAATGCCTGCTGAGCCTGGAGCTATGTGCAAAATTGGTGATTTTTCATGAATGGGAAGGCAAATTTCCAAGAAGAAGATTCAGAAGCAGAATATTGGCAATAACAAGCAGGACCAGCAGCTGAGCTGCCTGGCCCCTAAATACAAGGTATGAATGTGAATTGCAAGTAGTCCATATTCTTTCAGTAGCAGACCTATTCAGACCTTTTGTGGAAATATATCTCCTGACATTTTATTTAACTTCTTGTCAGAAAGCCAGACCACAGAGGTGATGAAGTAGGAGGCAGATGAGAAAAATGTATAACAAAAGGGGGTTCATTTACAAAAAGTAACACCATGCTACACATGTAACCGGAAATATGTACAAAATCAAAAAACAAATAAACATTACACTTGGCAAAAGTGACAGGCTCCATTCCACAACACAAGGCTGTAGTAGGGCTCGGGAAACATTCCAATGCCGCCTGTTGATAAAATGTTTGTGTTAGAGTCTTATTTGGGAAGGCCATGTCTTACAGTTTTGTCAGTGAGAGGAAGTTGTTTTTCCTTGTGTCAAGGGGCTTAATGATATACATTGTATTCCTACCTGAGTTTACCCTTGTTAACTGCAGAGACGGCACTTCCACTCTTGGCCTTGCTGAATATTGAATTCCCTCTGCGTCATACTGAGACACTCCGAGTGGAACCACTTCATGCACACAGAGCAAGCAATCTGCCGGATTTAAATCGGAAAAATATTAATGAAAGTAGCACTTGATACTAGATTCAAACTACTGTATGATTACACATCACTATCATTAGTGAAACCCATCATAAAGATTGAATACTGGACGGTAGGTAGCCCAGTGGTTAGATCACCTGACCAGTGACTGAAAGGGCCAGGACACTTGATGATCATTGCCATAACATTTCCTTACAATAGTGCCCTTGAGCACATAACCCCAACACTATCTCATCATACTGTCGCTTTGGATAAAAGCACCTGCTAAATGACCAAATTGTATCTGTACTAGCTGTTACTGTGGTTGTGCTGCAGTAAGCCTCTGAATAGGGTTTCAGACTGAGATGTTCTACACCAGGTGTGTTCAGGCATTCTACATGAGCTGAGGCTGTCATGACAAACTTCCTGGAGGCTTGATCTACTCGCCACATGGGGATGTTTTTTACCCCTCCTCAGAGGTTGCTGAGAAAAACTGGTACTGTAGAAAGGTAATCTGTGTGCTTCTCCCAGATAATTGATTCTCACCCCAACAAGTGCCAGTTGTAAAGGAACCAACTTGAGCTGCTAATCAAATAATGTTAATTCATGAAAATGTGGATCACTTCCTATTATTAACTAATGAGCCTTAAAACATTACAACCATTCTTTTTTTCTTTGAATTATGTTGCACTCAAAGTGAATTTAATCTAATTTATAGTCTACAAATAAACATCTAACAATAAAGGCAGAACTTAAGTCTGTGTCAGTCTGTGTGTCTGTGGCGTGATTAACTTGAGAACCGAGCACTATGAAGTTGACATTCGAGCCTGTTAAAACAAGCATGTGCTATAACAGCAGACAGGCTTTCCAAGGAAAAAAAAACAGCTCTTTTTTATCATGGCAGAGCGTGAGGGTTTGGATAAAAGCAGCTGTGAAATGACCAAAAAAAAAAAAATACTGCAAGTGCAGTGTCACTGTGTTATCTACCAAACAGCGATATATAACGTGTCATAGAGAATAATAAACCGTACAGAATTTTAAGTGAAACAAAAGTATGAACCCAATTAGTCACAAGTGCAGATCCTCTGGGTATAGAATGGGATCCACACATGAAGCAGCAGTTGTCGACTCTGAAGACTGTAAGAAAACCTACTATAAAATCTCACACTCTGGGTAATAGCATTAATACATTGTGTTCCTGTTCATTTCTTTGTGCACACCTGATGCATCCAAAATCTTCTCAGCAAACTCTCCTCTCTTCAGCAACATGGCCTTCTTGGAGGGGTCTAAGGTCAGATGTGATGGGATGTTCTGTAGGTTGTCAATGATGTGTCTTGCCATCTAGATATTAACAATGAATTTAAATGTTTTGTATGACTTTCCGACTACACAATGTCAAAATTGGTTATCAAATGTGACAAAGAGTAGAGGATATGCAAACATCATGTTTTGTTCACCTCCATAACAGACACCTCACAGCTGAATCCATCCTGTTGTTGGGTGTGGTTGATGGTTGCTCCTTTCCAGTTCAGCCCCACTCAGTCAGTCTTCCTATGCCTGTTGAAGCGCATTTTGAAGTACTCACTGTATGGGGAACAAATTTGTATTGGTCCCTACATGAAGGATTTAGCCATCAATTCAAAATAAAAACAAGCTTATTGATGCATAAATAATACATGCAAATTATGCAAATGTACATTACATTACAGTCATTTAGCCGACGCTTTTATCCAAAGCGACTTACAATAAGCGCATTTAACAAGATTCAAAAAAGGACTGGTTGTTAAAATCCCTAGTGTTTGCACTGCAACAGATTCAGTGGAGATCAAACTGGAGATGTCTGCCAAGGTGACATTGCCACCACCAGGACACATCATCAGTTGTGTACCTCAGCATCACAGGGTGTTTCGGCCTTTTATCACAAGACACCCTCCGCTGAGGCAGGCCCACCACAGGTCGATCGGTCCTGGGTGCGTGACCTGTGGTTAGCTGTTCACCCTGGCAGCCCAGACGGCGTCTCTCCTTTTGAGCCAGATCCAGTGGCTAGTCCTCTCAGCAGTGTTGGCTAGCTCTTTGATCACTCTCCTGTGGGCCTGCCCCCTGACTCCTAGTTCCCTCAGGAGTTTTGCTGTGGAGCTGGCAACAAAGCCCCTACAACCCACCTCCACAGGGCGCACCTTCACCTTCCAGCTTCTGTCCTCTGCTTCGGCTGCTAGGTTGGCGTACCGCAGCTTTTTACGCTCCTACGCTTCATCGACTGCATCCTCCCAGGGGACTGTGAGCTCAATGATGTAAGCGAGCTGGTTAGAATTGGACCAGAGGACGAGGTCTGGTCGCAAGGTGGTTGTTGTGATCTCTGTCGGGAAGATGAGCTTCTGGCCTAAGTCCACTCGCATTTCCCAATCCCTGGCTGAGTTTAGTGAGCCTAAGTTGGGAAGTGAAGGGTTGGCCTTCAGTTTATCCCCCTCTCGAATGAAAGCTGGAAACCGCCGGCGCTCTTCCTGGTTGTTGAAGGGTTGGGCATTGATGGAAACCCTCTTGCAATCGAGTTCAGCTGCCAAGCACCTGATTATGTCGCCAGGTGTATCTGCCTTGGGTAAGGCTGGTCTTGCAGCCAACCAAGATATGCTTGAGGGTTGCTGGGGCTGTTCACAGGGAGCAAGATGGATTCTCTCCAAGCCAGAGATTTAGATTTATGGGAGAGGGCAGGACATCATATGTGGCCTTGATGATGAAACTCAGCCTGTTTGATTCCATGCTCCAGAGCTCACTCCATGTGAGTTTCCTCTTTTCAACACCCTCCCACCTCATCCAGCGACCCTGTTTGGCTTGTGCTACGGCTTTAGCACATCTGGCTGCTTCTTCCTGTCGGCGGACCTCCTCAACCACCATAGTTCGCCGTTCGGTAGTAGTCGCCTTTTGCCAGGTAGGTGTTTTTGTTCCCAGGCCAAGGTCACCTCTGCCTTGTTGAACATGGCCTACTACGTCTCGGTGGCGGAGGGCAGATTTCGCCTCCAGTACAGCTGCAGCCGGGGTCAATTTCTTCCCTGTTGCTAGGGTTGGAGCAACTCCTCTCACTACTGGGTCTCGGGATTCTGTGAGGGACATGTCCAGCCTCACTTTGGCACATTTGAATTCCTCAACCAGGCTGGAAATTGGCAGTGCGAGGGCTCCATTGCCGTAGAGTCCAACACTGCTGAGGCACCTTGGCAGTCCAAGCCACTTCCTCACCTGCGAGTTCACTAGCCTCTCCAAGCGATTGGCATGAGATAGTGAGACTTCATACATGGTTATTGGCCACATGAGTTGGGGTAGCAGCCCAAACTGAAAGCACCAAAGCTTTAACTTCCCGGGCAGTGCAGTGTTGTTGATTTGCCTGAGGCCACTGATTGTATCCTGGCGAAGTTGCTCCAGTTGCTGGGTGTCTTTGAGGTCTGCATTGTACCACCGTCCGAGGCTCTTGATGGGCTTCTCCCGGACTGTGGGGATTGGTTGATCACTAATGCAGAACCATTCATCTGCTAGTTGGCCTTTGACAATGGAGATGCTGCGAGATTTACTTGGTTTAAACTCCATTCGTGCCCACTTGATGTTCTCCTGGAGTTTCTGCAGCAGGCGTCTGGTGCATGGTTTTGTTGTTGCTATGGTGGTCAAGTCATCCATGTACGCCCGGATTGGTGGAAGACGCAGGCCATTCCTGGACCTTTCGCCCCCCACCACCCATCGAGATGCACGGATGATGAGCTAACATAGGAAATCAGGAGAACTACCAGTCATCAGAGGACATAAGTGCATCTAAACAAGCATCTAAGAGCAAAACCAGTGCTAAAGTAAAATTGCAAGAAAGAGTTTTTTTTTAATGAGTGAATACAATAAGTGCTAAGAACCAGTAACAGGGTAGTAGTTCTTAAAGAGGTGAGTTTTCAACCTGTGCCGAAAGATGGGCAGCGACTCCACTGTCTTGACATCAGTGGGGAGTTCATTCCACCACTGTGGGGCCAGTACAGAAAAGAGCCGTGACCGGGTCGATCGGCAGCAGGGACCTCTGAGCGACGGGGCAACCAGGCGTCCCGAGGCAGCAGAGTGAAGTGGTCGGGCGGGGGTGTAGGGCTTGACCATGGCCTGGAGATAGGAAGGAGCTGTTCCTTTCACTGTCCTGTAGTCTAGCACCAGAGTCTTAAACTGGATGCGAGCAGCTACTGGGAGCCAGTGTAGGGACATGAGAAGGGGAGTTGTGTGGGAGAACTTAGGGTGGTTGAACACCAGACGAGTTGCAACTTTCTGAACAAGCTCCAGAGGTCTGATGGCTGACGCCGGGGCGCCAGCAAGGAGGGAGTTGCCGTAGTCCAGCCGGGAGATGACCAGAGCCTGGATGAGCACCTGTGCCATCTCGTCGGTGAGGAATGGGCGAATCCTCCTGTTGTTATAGAGGAGAAATCTGTAGGAGCAAGCAACCGATGCAACGTTTTCAGCAAACGACATTTGGCCGTCCAGGATCACACCCAGATTCCTCACAGTCCGAGTTGGCGTCACCACGGTGTTGTCAGTGGTGATGGCCAGGTCTCGGTGCGAGCAACCACAATCTTGAGGCAGCATTATCAGATGCCCTCTGCTCCTGTCCTCCAGATGGAGCCACAAGGAAAACATTCACTGATGCAGCTTGAAAGTACTGTGAGAAATCATAACCCTGTTTCACCACACACTTAATTTAACACAAAAGCACAATTACATGAGTAAGTGTGTGTGTGGTGAAGTGACTGGGAAAGATGATCTCAGCAGTATCATCCAGTGCAGGTTCTGGATATTAACGAATCCTATCACTGCATTGTAGTCACTGAATGTAACCTGAAATGGAAGATACTTAGTATTCCATATAGATAGGGCTTTTCAGAAGAATGTGGCCAGCATTAACTAAAAGCTAAGACAAAAACCATCAATACAAAATAATACGTAGGAAAAGGTTGTGGTGAAGGCAAGTCACAAGGGCTAGGAATCTAAATAGGTAAGAGGGGAGATAAGGAACAGGGAAGACCAATATATGAAAATATGTGTTTGGATGTCTGTGGGTTTTTTCTTTTTCTTTTTTATTTCAGATAGAATGCAAAAGGCTTTGAGGGGTGTTGATACATGCACATGGGATAGAGCTGATGTGTTTCCTGTCTTTTGAGTAAGAGATGGAACACAGCAGGTGAAGGGAAAATAAATTAGTGGATGAGGGTCTTTGCCACATGAGAGAAATGAGAAATTTTGTTGTTGACCAGATACAATACCTTCCGTAGACTATGATGACTCATATTATCTCTGGGCCCGTGAATGATAACACTACCGCTGCAGTGGTTAAGCTAAAAGATTATTTTGCCATGACCACTTCCATTGAGCAGCACCTGGGGATATGATTCCATTACCTGAAAAAGAAAATGTTTAGCAATAACTGTTTTGAAATTTCAAATGATCAATTGTTCTTTTAACTCTATCCTGTATGATGTTAAACTAGAATGGCCATAATTTTAAAATGAAGTTAGTCTTGGTTACCTTCCCTGCCAGCCAGTGGTGAGGCTTCAGTGTCAGGAACCCTTCGTGGTGAAGGGTATAGGACACATTTTTGTTTTCTTTGGACCAGATGACAGCAACCACCACACCTCTGTCTTTCTTCCCCCAGAGAGACTTGATCTGAAACACATTAGTTGGAGTTAAAGTTGATGCATACCATTTCGCACCTATAGACAACATAACACTAAATATACGTATTTGTCATACCTGCTTTGTGTAGAGCATGAGTTTGTGTTTTGTTGTGTGTATATATTATGATTTCAAACCTCAATGGAGAATTGTAATTGTCATCAAATTATTTTATGTTGCGTTATCAATCACAGTAGAAGTAGTACAGATAGTGGCTTGTGTACCGTGGTTTGTGTTCTGTTAGCGCCATCTTGTGGTCTTTGTTAGAGGCTTTTACATGTATGTCGTCCGATTTTGATCAGTTTTGCTGGTCTTTTGAGGTCTTTGCTGGGGAACCTGAAATGCATGTAAAGAACAAAATGTTATGAAATCATGGATAAGGTATTACTAAAAGAGACTATGTTCAGTGTGATATATATTATAATAGTACTGTAGTAGTAGTAGTAGTAGTAGTAGTTAATGATACCTTCACAGGAGCATTCAAGGTGCTTGTGGAGCAGTTCTTGGTCACAGTCATCCCGGTTTTCTTCCCTGTTTTTGGACGCTTTAGTGATGGCATTTCGGAGGGGGTCAAAATACTTAGATTTTTTTTGTTTTGTTGGTGGTCTCTGATCTTTTGGCCCACTGTTCCTTGGAGTTGTAGATGGTGCACTCGTTAACATGCCTTGTTAACCGAATTGGCCTCTCAAGCAATTCCATAGGCATTCCATTATTGATGATGTGCTCCCTATACCGTCCTTGTAGGGAGGCATACTGCCCATTGATAAAGGCTGCAGGGCGAAGAGCTTTTTCTATATTCAGAATGGAGTTCTTCAGGATGCCGAACCACTGCTCCACATCGGTGTTAGTTTGCCTAGTTGTCTTCTCCTTTGTGTCTTCCTGTCCTCCCTCCAAAGCATAACGGCAAAGGTCACCCAGGAGAATACCACTCCACAGTGAGAAGATTCCCAGGTAGTCCTTGAAGAGCACATCTAAAAGCTCAGGACAGTGGTACTGGTTTGGACATGCTTGTTGGTTACTCTCCATCTGGATTTCACCACAAGCAGTCTCAAACACTCCCTGGAACTCCAATGTGAAAGGTGACATTGCAAAGATGGTATCTGCAGGAGGATCAGTCCGTTCGAGAAGAGGCTTGGCGGTAGCGCCAGAGTCGACATGCAGTATGCCCGTTTTGGCTATGAGCCCTTGTAGGACACTGACACTCTTTTTCACCACCTCTGAGGAGTCTTTTGCCATAAACACCACAGAGATGTGGTGAACGACTGTCAAAGCAGCCAACAGGTTTGTGCTGTTCAACAGCTGTGCAAAGCAGTAAGTGGCAAACTCACTCAGCGCCGTGTCTGTGGTCTTCCGGCTGAAAGCCTCAGACGCAGCCTTTACCACGTGGGCAGAGCAGAGGTGGAGAACGGTACGCTTCCTCATTTTCCTCCTGGTGAGTCTGCCATGGATCATGAGGTGTGCCTTCTCGATGTAGACAATGTTTTCCGTATTAAAGGCCAGAAGGGCACTTTGAATTAAGGCCCAACTGTAGTCGACTTCTACCTGGTGGACCCTTCTGACTGTCAATTTAGATATTTTCATGATGGTCTGCATCAACCAAAATGAAAGGTTTGGGATCGCATGATCATTGGTGATCATTTCTGTCATGGGCAGAGGGGGCCTGTCTCTTCCTTCTCCAGGCAGGGTAAGGCAGTAATAAAATACCCTTTTGTCTTGGTTGGGTATTTTGCTGACTATCCCTCCAGTAACATCTAGGAACATGGTGACTGGTTTTCTGGTCCATAAGTGGTGGATGGCAAGCCCAAAGCTGCAACCTGTGTAGAGATGTACAGCAAAGGGATCTACCTGAAGGTGCTGGATGTATCCAGGACAGAACATGTGGTTGTCTGACTCGTTGGATCCTTTGTGCAAGGACTAATTCCAAAATTATGTCATTGTGTAGATGTATGCTACAATGGACTTCCGAGCTGATAACTTTAAGCACATTCTTTGAGATGTTTCTTGCCTTGTTGTCTGCCAGCAACTCATCCACTGGTGTCTTACTAAGTTTAGAATAGTATGTGTTGCTGACACCTTTGTGAAGGGCTTTGGCTATTTTGCCCCTCTTTAGGTAGGTGGCAAGGTGTGACCTTACTTCCCCTTTCTCATGTGTTACACAGCCAACATCTATTTGAACCATCTCACACCTTTTGGCTGTTTTTTTGTGTTTTTTTATGTTAAAGATGTAGCGTGCTTTACATGACTTGAAAGAACAAACCACCTTCACTGTGAGGTAGGGACACTGCTTCTTTCGGCTCCGCTTCACCGTAACATGTTGATATTGGAATATTAGGGTGCAGCAAGGACTAATCTTCCAGAATGACTTATAAAATATGTCAGTCCAAGGTTTTCAGAGCTGGTAGGTGCCAGGCAGTGGCATAATATTTTCCCATTTCTTTCTTTTTATTTGAATGTGGAATGTCTTGGGTACTGGTCTTGTTTGTTTGTTTTATGTATTTTTCTCATCTAGTATAGAATGGTCATCCTTCTTGGCCACACCCTCCTCTGCCACATCCTGCTCCTCCACATCTTTCTATGCCACATGTATTTTTTATTGATTTCTTGAATTTAAAAAAATTGTTAATAATAATCAATGAAAACCAAAAGCTGTCATAGATGGGTATATATATATTACTAGAATAATCTACAATTGCTTTGAGGTGTCTATGGCAAATATTGGCAAAGTTATTGATCTAAATGCATTTAAATGTATTTTTTATTGATTGCTTGAATTTTAAAGAATTGCTAATCAATGAAAACTAAAAGCTGTCATAGATGGATATATATTACTAGAATAATCTGCAATTGTTTTGAGGTGTCTATGTCAAATATTGGCAAAGTTATTGATTCATTTCCTGATTATGATTGTACTTTTACCTCGGTCCCTAACTAAGGCACAAAATGCCGAATATGAATGTCTTTTGAATGTCCAATATGAAAACAACTTTACCTCGATGTGGAGCTTCTCGCCACTTGAGTCATGGAGCAGCATTCATCTTAAGGAGGTATGTGTAGTGCTACCACCGTTAAGATGGCCATCTAAGTTTGTGTGCACACATAAGGACGTAATTCCAATGCATTGGTTGCTGAAGAGGATGAACAATAAACTTCGTATCAATTGATTTGTTTGCAGTCTGTTGGCTGTCAGACTTTTAAATATGGAAGAGTCCGTTGCGGACATGGACATACGGTCAGGTGCGAGTGTGCCTACTGCTGGCAAACAGGACAGTGTGGCCAGCTGTAGTGAAACACAAACGAGCGAGCGGGTGGTCAAACTTTCTGCAAAAGCACTGTCTGATAGGTTGGACAGATGGCAAAGTGGTAGAAAAGCTAAGCTAAATAAGGCTAGCAATTTAAGAAAAAATGATACAAGGTTTAACGCAAAATGGTAAAAATCCATAGATACAAAATGCTCTTTGATGGTTACATTGAATTGTGTGATGAAATAAGGTGTATGCATGATTCCATAATGGGTTTATTGCCACATGAGGAAAAAGAAAGACATGAAACATGGTTTAAGGCAAAAATTATGTTCAATGATAAATGTATTGCCAATACACAAGAGTTGGTGTTAAGCATTGAATAGCATGTGTCTGAAAATGAAGGTACTGGTGATTTTAATATCGATGGTGGTAATTATGATGATATTAATCCCAATGACAGTGTTTCCAATATGGTTAAACATTCAAACAAAAGTGACACCAGTAATAAGTCAAGTACCACTTCTTCTGCACAAATTAAAGCAGCGGCAGAAAGAGGTGCACTTGTTGCTCGTGTGGCAGCTTTAAAGAAACGGCATGTGTTGGAGGAACAGGAACAACAGATAAGGAGGAGGAAAGAACAGCTCGATTTGGAAACTGAGATGGCTGCATCTACTGCTAAGTTGGCAGTTTTGTGGGCTTCAGATGGACAATGTTCCTCTCATGCAGCGACAAACGGCCTGAACTCTTATTTTGAAAAGGAAAAGAGGGGACTGGCACCATTCAACACTCTTGACCCTATGGCAAAGGAATATGAGCCTGCAGCATGGAAACCACAGCAAAGGGAGTGGTCATTGCCACAGAACAAACTGACAGCAATGGACATCAAACCAAAGCAAACTGAAAGGCAGGTTTCAAGTGCATCAAAGCGAGAGGTTGATACACATGATCAACACCATTGGGGAAACATCACAAGTTTTGCAACAACTGCTTGGGCAAATCAAAGTAATAGGCAACATAAATCATCAACAAAATTATCAAATTCCATCTGGAGATGTTGTCATTATCATGTACAAGCGAAATGAGATAACAGCTGCCCTTTTTCACCAGCGCGCTTACTGTCTCTGCCAACACATGACATTCCTATATTTGAAGGAGATCTGTTTCAATATAAAGCTTTCATTAAAGCATTTGAACAAGGAGTGGAGGACAACGCTAGTGGAGCTGACTGCTTGTACTACTTCGGACCGTTCACCAGAGGACAGCCAAAGGAATTGGTTCTTAGCTGCCAGTGCATGGCTCCTGAACATGACTACATTGTGGCGAAGGGTCTTCTGCAAGAACATTTTGGAAACGAGTACAAGATTGCTACTGCATACATAGAAAAGGCTTTAGCTTGGCCAACAATAAAGTGTGAGGATGCCAAAGCCCTACAAGCCTATGCTTTATTCTTGCGTGGATGTTGTAATGCAATGGAAGAGCTTCATTACGTGCAGGAGTTGGATATGGTCATTTTTAAATTGCCATTCAAACTCAGGGAACGATGGAGGGCTGAAGCTCATGACATTATGGAAGCCTCCAACAACAGGGCTCATTTCATTGACGTCGTTATATTTCTTGAGAAGCATGTGAGAATCCTTTCCAACCCGAATGTTGGAAATATTGAGGATGTATCTCAAATGACAGTTGTCTTAAAACCTCCCAACAAGTTTAAGCTACAGTCAAAGAACAGAGTGAAAGGAAGTAGGTTTGCTGCTACAGTAACACCAGTGGATTCTGCTGAGGATAGAACTATGTCAAATAGCACAAAGAAACAGAGCTATTCACATTCTCACCATTTAGAGAAATGCCAACAATTTAAAGGTAAAAAAGCACAGAGACAAGATTCGCCTTCTAAAGGAGAAAGGGATTTGTTTCGGATGCTTAGGTATTGGACACATAAGCCATGACTCTAATAAGTGCTTGATCTGTGAGGTTTGTGATCAACAGCATCCCACTGTGCTTCATATCAAGAAGGAAAATGTGGAGTCCAAGCAAATAAATGAGCCACCAGGAGCTAAACCATCAACTCTCCCTCAGACATGTGGGCGTACAGGGGCCAGAAAGGATGATTGTATTCTTTCCATTGTTCCAGTGCAGGTCAAGTTCACTAAGGGAATTGAGGTCATACAGACCTATGCATTTTTGGATCCTGGTAGTACAGCTACGTTCTGTTCAGAGGATCTCATGCACAAGTTGAACATTACAGGAAAAGAACTAATTTTCTCTTGAAAACTATGGGACAGGAAAAGGTTGTTCCAGCATATTCCTTATATGGGGTGGAGGTGTCTGGTCTTGATGGAAATAACTTTTATCCTCTCCCAGAGGTCCTCACACAAGCAAATGCCAGTCATTGCATAAAACATTGCTATTGCTGCAGACTTGAAAAGGTGGCTTTATTTGTCAAAGGTTCATATCCCCAGCATAAAGGGTAATGTTGACATGTTGATAGGAACCAATACTCCCAAGATATTGGAACCTTGGGAAATTGTCAACAGCTGTGGAGATGGCCCATATGCTATAAGAACAGTTGGGATGGGTCAATGGCAGCAATCTTGACATGGAGCTTCTTTCTGTTGTGGTGAATAGAATTTCTGTATCTAACTTGAAGGTCATACTGAAAAATCCGTATAACCACGACTTAAATGAAAAGACCTCAGAGGACAAAGAGGTGTCTAGAGAAGACTTTAGATTTATGGAAATCATGGACTCCTCTGCAACACTACAGGAAAAGAGGTACTGCCTGAAGTTGCCCCTTAAGAAACCCAATGTCTTCCTACCAAACAACTTTGCAGTGGCTAAGCAAAGTATACTTGGATTGAGGAGGAAGTTTGTGAATAACCCACAGTGGCACAAGGAATAGTCAAGCCTTTCTCAATTGAGGCATGTTGACTCCAAAGACAATCTAGCAGACGCTGCATCCAGAGACATGAAGGTGCCTGACTTTCTAAAGAACCACAGTTGGCTTGAGGGTCCCAAGTTTCTTTCAAAGTCTGAGAAAGAGTGGCCAGCGAATTATTACACTACATTACATTACAGTCATTTAGCCGACGGTTTTATCCAAAGCGACTTACAATAAGTGCATTTAACGCAGGAAATCAGGAGAACTACTAGTCATCAGAGGTCATAAGTGCATCTAAACGAGCATCTAAGAGCAAAACCAGTGCTAAAGTAAAAGTGCAAGAAAGAGATTTTTTTGTTTTTGTTTTAATGAGTGAATACAATAAGTGCTAAGAACAAGTAACAGGGTAGTAGTTCTTAAAGAGGTTAGTTTTCAACCTGCGCCGAAAGGTGGGCAGCGACTCCGCTGTCCTAACATCAGTGGGGAGTTCATTCCACCACTGTGGGGCCAGTACAGAAAAGAGCCATGACCGGGTCGATCGGCAGCAAGGGCCTCTGAGCGACGGGGCAACCAGGCGTCCTGAGGTAGCAGAGCGAAGTGGTCGGGCGAGGGTGTAGGGCTTGACCATGGCCTGGAGATAGGAAGGAGCTGTACCTTTCACTGCCCTGTAGTCTAGCACCAGAGTCTTAAACTGGATGCGAGCAGCTACTGGGAGCTAGCGTAGGGACATGAGAAGGGGAGTTGTGTGGGAGAACTTAGGGCGGTTGAACACCAGACGAGCTGCAACTTTCTGAACAAGCTCCAGAGGTCTGATGGCCGACGCCGGGGTGCCAGCAAGGAGGGAGTTGCCGTAGTCCAGCCGGGAGATGACCAGAGCCTGGATGAGCACCTGTGCCATCTCGTCGGTGAGGAATGGGCGAATCCTCCTGTTGTTATAGAGGAGAAATCTGCAGGAGCGAGCAACCGATGCAACGTTTTCAGCAAACGACATTTGGCCATCCAGGATAACACCCAGATTCCTCATAGTCCGAGTTGGCGTCACCATGGTGTTGTCAATGGTGATGGCCAGGTCTCGGTGCGGGCAGCCTATCCCCGGGAGGAACATAAGCTTTGTCTCGTCCAGATTGAGCTTCAGGTGGTGTGTCGCCGTGCACTCTGAGATGCCCAAGCACGCAGCAATGCGTGTCTCTACTTGTGTGTCAGAGTGAGGGAAGGACAAGATCAGCTGGGTGTCATCGGCATAACAATGGTAAGAGAAGTCATGTGAGCGAATAACAGAACCCAGGGATGTCATGTACAGGGAGAAAAGGAGAGGATCCAAAACCGAACCCTGTGGAATGCCTGTAGTCAGTCTGCGAGGCCCCAACACAGATCCCCTCCATGTCACCTGGTAGGAGCGACCTGTCCGGTAGGTTGCACACATTGAGAGTGCAGAGTCTGTGACACCCAGCCCCTCGAGGGTAGAGAAGAGGATCTGGTGGTTCACTGTGTCGAACGTAGCTGACAGGTCCAGGAATATCAGGACAGAGGAGAGAGAGTTTGCTCTCGCAGAGTGCAGCGATTTTGTCACTGCAGGGAGGGCCGTCTCTGTCGAGTGACCCACCCTGAACCCAGACTGATTGGGGTCCAGGATGTTGTTCTGGTGGAGGTACAAAAAAAGTTGGTTAAAGACTGCACGTTCGGAAGTTTTGGATAGAAAGGGTAGAAGGGAAACCGGTCTGTAGTTTTTGACGTCAGAGGGGGTAAGTGATGGTTTCTTGAGAAGGGGGGGTGACTCTAGCAGTCTTGAAGGCAGATGGAAAGCATCCTGCCTGGAGGGAGGTGTTGATGAGGTGGGTTAGATAGAGAAGGAGTTCAGGTGCTATAGGCTAAAGAAGAGGGGAGGGGACCAGGTCAAGGGAGCATGTGGTGGGGGGACTGGATGTGATGAGGTTTAGAACCTCGTCGGGGGAGAGGGGAGCGAGGTGGGATAGGGTGGGACATGGAGAGGTGAGGGAGGATGCAGAGGGTGGGATAGTGCAAACAGCACTAACCGGGTGGTGAGAAAAGATCAGTGGCGGAGAGAGAGCGGAGGTATCTACGGGTGGAAACCATGTGGGTAGGGGAAGGGGCTGAGGGGGGTGAAGAGAGGGAGAGAGGAGGACATGAAATAGTGGTCAGAGAGCTGGGGGGGAGTAACAGATGTAGCCCTGGTTAAATATATCAGGCTTTGAAAATGCAGAGAATAAATAATGTCATATTATTGGGAAAATAAATTCATTTAAGAGAGGTTAAGATCATATAAATAGTATTAAAAAGTCATTTCATAGAGTTTCACAATATTGAATAGTAATGTGTGTTTTACTATTTACAAGGTTTTTGCTCATATGTCATAAATTCATATTTGAGCATAGTTTATTTGAATTACACATGGTCCAGCACGTGTTGTTAAATTTAACAACCTAACCTGATTTAATCCAAATGTCATTCATTCTTTTCCTTTAATGTAATTCGTGTATCCTAAATTATTAACCAATCTGATAGTGTATTTAGAGGAAAGGGGTGGGGCTTGCGGCCCCAATACTTTGTTTCGTGGGTGACAGTGACAGACAGCAGCTGGACACGATAGAGTGAATCTGTCATTTTTTACATTTATCGTGAACTTTGTATGCAGACCGTCTGGGGATTGACAACCAGTTAATTTCATCATGTGTTTGTGTATATTGTTTCTACTAAAGGTAACTATGCAGTTTATATCCTGTATTATTTGCTATGACTACTCGTTATAGTTAAGAAATGTATGTTTTTAGCTAAGCGCTAGCCGCGATTAGCCTAGCATAGCAACGTTAGCTGTGTGTATTGCTTCTGTATGTTGGCTGCCTGAGACCAGTTGTTACTAGCTCAAACCGGGATAGTATCGGGACTTGGTAGCTTAGCTATCTATTTTATTCAAAAGGAGTCGGACAAGGTGAACGGTGAACAGGGAAGACCTCCGTGGACAACATTGAAACGTTCTCCCGGCTGCCGTGCTACCTTGGACTGCCCTGCTGTTTCCTCAACGTGGCCTTTGTTCTCTCTCATCCTCTGGTGCGAGCGGTTACCCTGATTCCCACCATCGTTGCCCCTCTCCCCCTCTCCCCTGCCGCGGGGACTCGTGGGTACAAACCTCCATTCCTGCACGTGCATTTTGTTTATACTTGGCAGTGACCAAGCGAAGTGGCCATAACAGTTTGTAGGCCCCACCGCTCCCAAGCTACATTTCAGGCCTGCAACGTACCCGTAACATGCTGGGTAAAAGTTGGACTGTGTCGTTGCATCGTGTGAGTGTGTGTGCGAGTGTGTGGGCCCACTTTATTATTTTGTGTTGTTGAAAGTTGGTAACAGAGTCTAATTGGAGACTCCGCTTTATTATTTTTCTAGGTTTTGAACCTACATGGCTTAAAGCCATACATTGTGTTTACATACAAACCCTACTATTGTGATTTCATATCTATATTATCATTGTCTATAATAGACAATCCTCATTTCATTTCATATTGCTTGTTAAATAAATGTCTATATTTTGGTACATCTTAAGTTAAACGTGTTGTGTCACATATTTAGAAAATAGATAATTCATATAATTCATAAGGTAAACAGGAAGTCTTAATTCATGTTACTTCCTTTTAGTCATGGAGGCACCGCCAATATTTACAGTTCATTTACAGCATTAGGACACTTTGGTAACCAGTTGATAAGGTAAGAGTGCCATTTATTTAGATCATAACCCCGGGCCCGCCCATATTAGTAATAGACTGCAGATTTTATTTAGATAAATATGGGACGGGTGTTACACAGAGATTGGAAATAGGACAGTGTCTAGTAAAGATAAGGTCCAGCTGGTTGCCGACCTCGTGGGTAGGAGGAGAGGGTGAGAAGTGGAGGTCAAAGGAGGAGAGGAAAGAGAAAAGAGGATCTAGCTTGTTTGTGTGGATGTTGAAGTCACCAAGAAGGATATGTGCAGAGTCATCAACAGGGACGTGCGAGAGTCCACTATGACAGTGATGTCATTGTGGACTCTGATGATCCAGAGGTCTGAAAGGGCATCTCTGTGAATTTCATTGTTAACAATTCACTTAATGTCACTGACCATCTCATGATGTACTTCTCAGACTGGAAGAGGCTCAATGTGTCAGTGGCCTGGTTTCTCAGGCTGAAAATAATATTGTTGGAGCTCAGTTGTTGGAGAAAGCGTTTGAAGGCCTCTGGAAATGCATAGGCTGGTCAAGTGGAAAGACTAAAAGCCACAATTACACTGAGGAGTAACATCTTGGCGCCGAAAGATCTGTTGGAAGCAGAGTTGGCTATCATTCGCTATTGTCAGCAGCAAAGGTTTCAGGGCGAAATATCCTCCCTGTTGTCTGAAAAGGGAACAGTAAGCAGACAAAGTTCCATTTACAAGCTGGATCTGGTTTGGGAAGACAGACTTCTAATTGTTGGAGGGAGATTAAGTAAGGGAGCAATGCCTTTGAACGTAAAACATCCACTCATCCTCTCCAAAGATCAGTATATTTCCATGCTTATCCTCAAATACATTCATCAACTATTAGGTCACAGTGGTCAAAACCATACACTGTCTGCACTGAGGAGGAAGTATTGGATAACCAACGCCAACTCGGCTGTAAGGAAGATCACATCTGAATGCATCTTTTGCAGATGCTATAATGGAAGAGCTATGGAGCAAAAGATGGCAGATCTTCCAAAGGAGAGATCTATCCCAGATCTACCTCAATTTTACCAGTGCTGGAGTGGACTATTTCAGACCTGTGGAAATAAAGAAAGGCAGCAAACGTTACGGTGTGATATTTACTTGCTTGGTGAGTAGAGCAGTTCATTTGGGGATGGCAAACTCGCTGGAGACTGATGCACGCATAAATGCTTTACACCAGTTTATCAGCAGGAGAGGTCAGGCTATCCATATCAAGTCAGAGAATGGAACCAACTTCGTAGACGCAGAAAGAGAACTGAGAGAGGCTCTCACTGCATTAAATCATGAGCAGATTCAAGGTGCTCTTATTCCAGCTGGAGTTGAATGGAGTTTCAATCCACCAGCAGGATCTCATGGTGGTGTTTGGGAGCACATTATTCACATAGTAAAGCACATTCTCAATTCAATCTTGCACCAACAGATGTTGGACGATGATGGACTTCACACAGTTATGTGTGAAGTAGAAGCCATTCTTAATGATCATCCAATAACCAAGTTGTTTGATAATCCAAATGATTTGGAACCTCTCATGCCCAATCATCTTCTTCTGTTAATGGGAGAACTAGCTTTGGAATCTGGACTTTTTGAACCCGCTGACATGTATGTGAAACGTCGATGGAGACAAGCTCCATACATCTCTGATTTGTTTTGGAAGCAATGGGTCTGGGAATACCTGCCGTTGCTGCAAGAGAGGCAAAAGTGGAACTAAAGGAAAAGGAGCTTAGTTACAGGAGATGTTGTAGCCATCATGGATTCTTCAGGAACCATGTGGTTCCTGGCCTCTCGGCAAAGTTTTGGAAGTTTTTTCCTGACAGAAAAAGGGCCTGGTGCGTTTTGTCAAGCTACAGACCAAAAATAATAATATTGAGAGATCTGTAACTAATCTTTGTTTAGTACAAGAGGTGTAGATTGAACTTTGTTAATTGTATTTCCATGTATGGTAATTGAGGTTTTCAGATTTGGCTCCTCTATTGTCTTGTATTGAATATTAGTGTCTGTCTGCCACTAACAATTAGGGGCCGGTGTGTAGGAGCCAATTAGCACTCAATTGTAAAAATAGGAACCAATCTTTGTCTGGTCAGGTGTTCTGCCCGGAAGGTTAACAGTTTTTGACCACACACACCCAAAGACACATGCTGAGGCAGTATGTTGCTGCAGTCATTACTTGTGGTTCTGGATATTAGTTTGTTTGTCATGCAAATACGTTCGAGTTTAATGGACACTAACAATAAATGGACGGAATGTTCAACTGGCAAATTTGTCTCATGATTCACCAGACACGGTAATAAATGCTTCAATTACGCTATCTGTGGTGCAACACCTCAGTGGCTTAAAGTGTCAGCTTAGACTCTACAATAGCTTTTGAGACTATCTGTCTTGACACTTTGACTAAGCTTGTGTCAGCTTCTAAACCAACTACTTGCCTACTTGCAAAACTTTTTAAAGACCTCTCGCCTTTCTGGGACCTACTATGCTAGACATTGTTGATTCATCACTTAATACTGGCATTGTTCCCAGCAGTTTTAAGGCAGCGGTACTTAAGATACCATACCTCGGGTCTGCGGTGGTGTAAAGGTCTAAGCATTGGCTGTGTGTCGATGCAGTTGCAACGCTGTCTTCGGGAGAGGGACGGAGTCGGCTTGTGTTCGTCACAGGAATGTACAATGCTGAACGTGACCAGCAACAAAATACAGTGTGCCGTCCACCTCTCGCGTTGAGTGCTTGTGTGAAAACGTGTTGTGCTAGTGATGCAGCAGTGTAATTCATTATTTTCCTTAAATACACCCTGTTTCTTTTTTGTCCTTTGTTTCTAATTTGTTGGTTTTTGTTTTTTTTATATGGGTTTCTGTACTGTACAGTACTATGGAAAAGAAAATGAAAAGGCTAAAAAAAACCTTTTATTTTTGGCATAAAAAGGTTATCTTGCTGTGGTGGTCCGCGCCACTGGTTCCTACAGTCAGCATGTGGATATCACAGGTATCGGCCCTTCCCCCTGTGGAGAAACTGACTGATGATCTCAACCATAAATCGGACATATTCTGGAGACTCTGGAGGCCTTTGCACTCCTTTCTGCAGGGACTTTGACCCACTTGTCTGTCCGTGGAGGGCGGCGGCTGATTGCTCGGATCAGTTTTGTGGTCTTTGCTTGCTTCCTGTTGTGTTCTTGTGAAGTCTATTCATACTTATTGTCGTGGCTAGATTTAATTTATTATCACTTTATCTATTTATGTATTTATTATTTTTATTTTACTTGTTTTTCCTTTCAGTATAACTTTTATATATTGCAGCATCTGTTGTTGA
The DNA here is from genome assembly GCF_029633865.1 of Lampris incognitus. Lineage (NCBI taxonomy): Eukaryota > Metazoa > Chordata > Actinopteri > Lampriformes > Lampridae > Lampris > Lampris incognitus. Next base: position 16,709,815 of record NC_079216.1, on the reverse strand, counting down.
TTTTAGGGTAGGTTTTTTCTGTTTTGTGTGTTTTTCTGTTGCTGTTTGTGGGGTGTTTTTGTTTATTAATTTGAAAATCATTAAAAAAAAAAAAAGGTAAGTGAAAGGGGACAACCGAGCTGAGGAACAAGGACATTGGACTCTTATTTTCTGTGGGAGGAGCCAAAGGAAAAGAAGGGAAATCTTTTGGTTCATTTTTGCAGACAGATCTGGGCTGAAACAGGCGGCTTGTATCAACAACCACTACAGGTAAACCACTTTTCAGAAATCTTCTCTGTCTGCAAATGAAACATATAGTTCCTCTGCTGGCTCTACTTCTTTCTGCTCTGTTATGATCTACTGCCTTCAATTACTTTTAATTTACCCCTTATTTCTTTATTATTATTCTCTAATATTTCCTTTTAATATTTTAATTTTTATTAAAATTTGTGTTATGTCTATGTTTCAAAGAGAGACATCAGGTCGAAATCCTGTCAAAGTTGAAACTTATTCCTCAAATAAAATGGATGCTGATTCTGAAATGCTGAATTTATTTATAGTGTCCCTATTATTACAGAAAAACCCAAAACAGATTGTGTCCTGTTTGATGTAGAAATTTCAGTTTCTTTTCAAAAATAATTATCGTGTGGTTTAACATAAGGGATCTAAGCCACGACAATAAAACTGCTGTGTGTGGGCCTCAGACGATAAGATAGGTGGAGGTGATGTAAGGAGGTTATATAATGACATGCATTCCTGTCACAGTGAATTATCGAGACGACTAAGTGCTCCTTCAGCAAAATGTTCTCCTTAGTATTGTAGTGTTCTTTGCTTGGTAAATCGCTAAAGAGACTATAGACACCTTGAAAAACAAGTAATCTTTCCTGCATGTATTTTCCATTTTAAAATCAACTGCACTTTATTTGTTCAGTTTAATTGATTTCAGTTGACTTCCACTTCGCTCTACCTCAGCCTAGCACTGAGCAATTAACCAAAATTTTGATTACTTTTCAAAGTTTAAAAAACCAATTGATGGAGGTTGGTTCAATTACTGAAAACATCGATGCTAAGAAAGAAAATGACATATAGGGCCTACTATTGATTTCACCCTTACATATAGGGTGAACTTAACCAAGGTTAGGTTTTTTGTGAGAAAAAAAGACGTAAAATTGAGACTACTACAAGAGAACCACCTCTTAGCACAAGAAGACATGTATTACCTCAGGTAGTAAAGTGGCTGTGTGCCAGTATATCTGTGGTACCACTGCAGGAAAATGTGGGTCTAGCTACACAGGTGTTGTGGCACATATTTGACTTCAAATTGGATGGCTGTATATGTACTTGACATCGCTGTGGTTAATTTTATTTTGAATTATTTTTAATTGAAATTTGAGTCAATTTTACTGCTAGCTATTTATCGCTCTAAAGACTGGCTTTGACCTTTTTTTTACCGACATGCCCCAGACGACATGTCCAAGACAACATGACCCAGACGGCATGTCCTAGACGATATGTCCAAGACGACATGTCCGAGACAACATGACCTAGACAACCTGTCCTAGACGATACCTAGACAACATGTCCTAGACGACATGTCCAAGACGACATGACCTAGACGACATGTCCAAGACGACATGTCCGAGACAACGTGTCTGAGACGACATGTTCGAAACATGTCAGAGACAACATGTCCTAGATGACATGTCCAAGACAGCATGTCTGAGGTGTCATGTTCTAGATGACATGTCCGAGACGACATATCTGAGACAAAATGTCCTAGACGGCCTGTCCTAGATGACATGTCCAAGATGAAATGTTCTAGACGACATGTCCGAGGCGACATGGATGACATGTTCAAGACAACATGTCCTAGATGACATGTCCTGGATGACATGTCCGAGGCGACATGGATGACATGTTCAAGACAACATGTCAGAGACAACATGTCCTAGATTACGTGTCCAAGACATGTCCTAGATAAGTCTGAACATGTTTGAGGTTTTTTTCCGCCAAATTTCGAATTCTCCACTGGATCCAATCATCTTAAGAGACGTCATACAGAGGGAGGATTTTTTTTTTTGGAAACAAGGCTAGCACCATAAGTAAGAGTAGCTCCATACTTCCCAGGGGAAGAAAAAAAAATCGGCTGACACTTACAATGTTCTGTCACTGCAAACCCACACAAATTAGAAAATTCCCCCCATTCCGTGTGCTCCAAGACAGTCTTGCGTTTCAGGTTGAGGATGCTTTATTTGAAACCCCAAGATCACAAAGGGGAATGGCAAGAGAAGTGATCATTATACAAATTGTGTGTGGCGATGAGAGAGAATGAATACCAGGTCTCTGACAGTATGTGGAATACACCCCCCCCCCTGTATTTTTCACAAAACCATGCAGTTAGATTGGAGGATGCCAACAAAAAGATATACAATCATGAATTAGGGTTTAATGCTGTTTAAAATTTGTTTAGGGGTCATAGATGAGGCAGGAGCGTGTGAGTAAATTCGACAAGTAACGTCCCCTCTACCAGAATTTCAGAATTCAAAAGGAATGCAAGGATCGTTTTCCAATTGTCATGTTGATGGCTGCATATCTGTTAAAATCAGCTTCAAGGTCAGGGACCTAACCTATACCTTAGGAGGTGAAACGTCTCAGACAAAAAGTTTTGCGGAAGTGTGTGTGTGTGTGTGTGTGTGTGTGTGTGTGTGTGTGTGTGTGTGTGGCTGGGAGAGAAAGAGAGTTGGAGAGAGACTGAGAAAGAGAGCAATTATTCTGTGATGCAGGACTTTGCTGTCACATCTCTGGGATGTTTGTTTGTCCCATAACACCAGAAATTAGGTGTGAAAGGTATGAATCCTGATCAGATGTCATGTTGTTAGAAAATAAACCACATGCAGATTTGCAAAAAATTTAGATTTTAAAATATTCTCAACTCTCTCTCTCCCTCTCTCTCTCTCTCTCTGTCTGTCTCTGACACATAAACTCCTAAAGTATAGGTAAGGCCACTGAACTTGGAGCTTTATTTAACTGATATGCAGCCATCAACATGACAGTTGGAACACAATTCAAAAGGTCAAAGCCTTTTTGACAGAAAGTCCATCCTAATATTTTTTCTCCCTCTCTCGATTCTCCGTTCCAGCCGGCCATGGACTGCATCAATCCCATCTTGGCCATGGTGTCATCGATCTACATTCTCTCAGACGAGGTGAAGGCCAACAGGAAACACTGTCAGCGTGTGGCCCAACGTGTTAGAGCACTAGAGGAATTGGTAAGGGCGGTCAAACCTGAGCAAATCTCCCCCGATGTGAACAGAGCTCTCGAGGAACTCAAGATCACGCTGGAATCGACTGAGCAGCTGATCAGAAAGTACGCCTCTTCCAGCTTTCTCAGGCGTATCATCAATGCCTACAACCACGGTGAAGAGTTCGGCATTTTGAACGAACGTTTTAATGATGCGTACCAGGTGCTTTCTCTAGCTCTTCAAGTGGACCATGGAGATAAACTAAACAAGGTGTTCGAAATCACCTCCCGGCAGGCAGAGGACGAGGCCGACACGAAAGAGGATCACGCAGAGCTTCAGAAACGTAAGGGGAAAATTTTGATTTACGTGCAGGGGTTTCACGGCACACCAGATATAATGTGGTACAGTCTTAATGAGGCTGGTTTCAAAATGTGCAGATTAAGAGCATTTGTCTGTTTCTCAGTACTCCGTGAGAAGATGACGACCATGCAGAAGAAAAAGAACACAACGCAGGAAGAGGCACATATCAAGAAGAACATGGAGAAAGTGATTGAAACCAGTGAGTGAACCAAAATTGTAACTTTGATATCAATTGACATTTTCTTCTCTCTTGGTAAAAAAATGAAGATGACCATACCCATTATGAAGTCTTATTTGTCTACTGTGTGAGTCTGTCTGTCTGTTTGTCTACAACATATCATTGTTTCAAAGTTATGATGGTCAACATTTTCCATGAACTATTTCTTCTGCACTGTTTTCTATGTTCCTCTTCCAATAGATTATACCTGTCTGCCTCTGTCATGGCACCTAGATTTCAGACTACAATAGTCATCCAATGAAAAAGGAAAGCTTGCTCATCCACTATTTTCATGCAGAAGCATAGGACAGAAACTCAATATCTAAAGAGCAAAAAAGAAAAAAAGTCCTGCACACTGGTCTTGCAGTTCAGACACTCAGGAGTGCCCTGCCTGATCTAAAATGTGAGGTGCAAGACTGAAAAGTGTACTCGTTTTGTGTTAAAAGTAAAATTTTGAATTTGATTTTGCAGCTAACAGGTAGCCAATGAAGACAAATTAAAATGGGCGAGATGGGGTCCCGTCGCTTTGTAACTGTTGAAGGTCTTGCTGCGTATTGGATCAACTGTGGGCAAGAGAGGGATTTCTGAGTAAAGACAGTTGTCTGAGTCTAAATGAGATGCAAGCATGGGTGACTTTTTCAAGGTCAGTGGAGGGTAAAGGATCTAATTTTAGAAATATTATCCAACTGATAGAAACAAGAATGAACAACCCTCTTAACTTGTTAATCAAAAAAAAGAATCAGTCGAAGGTTACTCCCAAATTTTAAGTGATGGGTTTAACGTTGGCCAACAGGCTACAAAGTGTGTCTTAGTTCAGGCTGAAGTTATTTTGATAATAATAATAACAAAAAAAACAATAATAATAATAATACATTGCATTTACATTGTACAACAATAATAATAATAATGTGACGAATTCTATTGGAGTGTTCCTGCTGGAAGTTGGGGTTCATTTGCATATTACCCACAATGCAGCTGAAGAGTGTTAATGTTTTGTGTTATATTGTAGGATGTTGAACATGTTACAAACAGGGGCACATTTGTTACAGATAGCGAGGATTTTGTAGAAGGTTATGGGGACGTTATTAGAAAAGTTGTATTGGACAGCATGCTATTTCCCACCATGGGTGAAAGAGTAAGCAAATAGGTAAGGTCGGTTCTATGACCATTCAAAGGGGGGAAGCTGAGACCAATACAAACCTGTGTGTGTGTTATCACTGGCTTGTCTTACGGTCATTAAAACTTTGCTTGTTAACTCTGAAAGGTTGGCTGAGGAGTCCATTATTTGACCACGTCACAATACATTGTATTTAAAGTACCTTTCAGGAAACCCAGGAACACTACAATAGTATAGAACAACAAGAAACAGTCATAAAAATACATAAAATAATAAACGGTAATAAAAACATCAAAAGAATTAGTTGTGAATATTATGTCTCAGAATAGTAAAAAATATATGTAAAGGAGCATGCTACATTGAGGGGAAAGCCAACCTGAACAAGACAGGCTTGAGTCTGTTTTTATTTTATAACTTTATTATTATTATCACAATAATGATACATGTGCTATATGTTATTTTTATGCTGATCAGCCACTTCAATGCGTTTTAAAGTTGTTGTTTTTTTTGGGGGGGGGGTCCCACCGGACATTGCACTGTAATTCGAACACTGAATAGAGATCGCAAAAGCTAGCCTAGTCAGGACCCTTGAGTTGGCCAGAAAGATGTGTCAGCATCGATTAATTGTCTCTGGTGCCTTACATGAGGGGTAATGATGAGATGTACAGTAGGCTCACCTCACTGAACCGCTGGCTGGCTCATTACTGTAATGAGCAGGGATTTGGTTTTGTTGATAATTGGCCTTCTTTCTTAATGACCCATACCTACTGAAAGCGGATGGCATTCACCCTTATGTAAATATATAGATAGCTGTTTACGTTTAGTTTGACAGTAAGGTCTTATCACTCAGCAGGTTGCAGGTAATTAGAGAGCCTGCTCTGTTCAAACTTTGTGCATGTGTGGAGTCAACTATTTTAGTTAATATGTTTAGTCAGTTAATTAATCATAGTATACTGACAGCTTGGTCTATAACATTGAGACCGCCTCCCTTCCATGCTGTATTGCTCCCAAGCTCTCCTCTCCTAAATGTGTGAATCACAATAATCTAATAATCTTTCCTACCACTGGTGGTGGTGAAATGTGCAACGAAGTACCCAATAATCTACAGAATCAAACATCTAATGTTATCAAAAGTGTGACCACACATCGTCAAAGCGTACTAGGTCTTCAAAATGGTCAACTAATAATACCAGGTGTCTAATTCCAATTAATATTTCATCTATTGGTAGCTCTAAAGTTCTGCCTGCTTCTGTTCACTTCAACAAGATGCTTAAATTTGGTTTCATAAATATCAGATCACTGTCTACCAAAGCCTTACTAATAAATGATCTGATTCTTGAACATAGTTTTGATATGATTGGGTTATGTGAAACACGGCTGAAACCAAATGTTTTCCTTCCCTTAAATGAAGCTTCACCACCTGACTATACTTATGCCTGTGTAGCTCAGGCAAATAAACAAGGTGGGGGTGTCGCCTTAATACTTGAGTCTATTTTCAATTAAACTTCTGAAACTAAATTCAAATCTTTTGAGGCTCTTGCTCTAAGTCAATTTCCCTCAGCCACAAACAGACTCTGCTCAGTTCACATTGTGATACTCTATTGACCTCCTGGCCCTTACTCACTATTTCTTCAAGAATTTGGAAAGTTTATCTCTGGTCTTGTTACTCATTCTGATGAGCTTCTAATTCTTGGTGATTTCAATATTCGTCTGAATAAGGCTGCTGATCCTCTAAGTAAAGCATTTCTGGCTCTTGTTGATACTTTTGGGGTCGATCAATTCATTCAAGAGTTGACTCGTTGCAGTGCTAACACCCTTGATTTGGTTTTATCAAAAGGATAGCTATTTCTGATCTGACTGTCTTGTCAGCCACATCTGCTGTGTCAGGTCATTTCCTCATTAAATTTGAAGCACTATTGGCCTGTCCTGTTAACGTCAGCACAGATGTAATTGCCACTCACCACATTGGTCCATCCACTGTAGCTGCATTTGGCAAGCAGCTGCCTGAAGTCTTGGCTCCTTTCACTGTGGTGACTGACTCTGTTGAAAACTTCTCTAGTGACTTGATTGTGACCCTCTCTAGTCTCCTCTATTCAGCTGCACCTCTCACTACCAGAGCGATGGGACTAAAGAGGCCTATGCCCTCGTTTAACAATGCTCTTAAATGGGCCTGCAGGAGATGGGAACGTAAATGGTGAAAATCAAAATAGAAAGTTTTTTTTACCTATCTTGGCATGAGTGTTTATTGAAATACAAGGCTGTCCTATCTGCTGCGAAAGCAGCGTATCTCGCTTAATCAATATTAAGAAACATAACCCCAGAGGAGTTCCCTGATACCCCAGTGTGTGTGTATTCCCCTGCAGCATACAAGTTGCAGGCATCAGACCAAGGATCTGTATGTTATGTCGCCCTCATACGGAAGTGCTGATTCTGTCTGAATGCAGCCTAACAGAAGCATGTAAATTTAGAAAAGGATGTGGCCTAAAATTGACCCTTGTGCAATACCACATTTAAAATGAGCTGCTGAAGATCAGACATTCCCAGCAACTACAGAGAAGGATCTATTTACAAATTAAACTGAAACAAATTTGAGGCAGCATCTCTAATACTGACCACTTTTCAAGGTGATTTATTAAATTGTAATAGTTGAAAGTATCAGAGGCTGCACTAAAATCTAAATGGATTAATATTGTGCGGTCTCCATGATGAGCATTAAGGAGATCATATATGTGACCTTCACAAACGCACTCAGTGCTTTAGGACTGTTAAACCTGACTGGAATTTCTCAAAAATGTCAAATTAGCTCATGAAAGATAAAAGCGGAGAAAAGACCTTTTCTCAAACTTTAAATAAAATTGAAAGTTTAGAAATTGGTCTCTATTAGTTCTGATAAAGAGGGTCCAGGTTGGGTTTCTTTAAGAGCGGTTGACATATGGTGTTCTTGACACAGGAGAGGAGAGCCAGTGGCAAGGGTGCTAGTTTTACAATTCATACAATAATAGGGCCAATCCTTGTAAATATCTCTTTTAGAAATATAGTCTAATTGGCAGCATGTTGGCAATAAGCCGGCAGTAGGTCTAAGGTGCAGGAGGAGGATTTCATGTAGGTTTCATGTAGGTTTTGCCAGTGGTATGAGTGATAAGTGGGACATAGGAGCTGCATTTACACTAGAGACAGAAACCAGTGGATACCAAGGGGGAGATCTGCACCTTAATCAGCTTTTCAGGGAAAAGTATGAGCCGTTTTTAGGCATTCTGTCTTTCGTCTGTGTTGCATCCTGTGTTTTCCATTAATCCGGGGCTTCAACCTCCTGGAGACTTCTGTTGCATAAATCTCACTCTGCACTTTCTCTCCATCTGTTGCAAACGTAGTACCAGAAATTTCCTTCTGTGTGAATGACAGCTCTATCCTTTTATCCAGGGCTCCATGACACTAAAATGGTGTTGATGCATGGGGCCGTACCTGCTCTGTGGCCTAATATTGTGTAGGTCCCCCTCGTGCCAACAAAACAGCTCTGACCCATCGAGGCATGGACTCCACAAGATCTCTGAAGGTGTCCTCTGGTATCTGGCACCAAGACGTTAGCAGCAGATCCTATTAGTCCAGTAAGTTGTGAGGTGGGGCCTCCATGGATCAGACTTGTTTTTCCAGCACATCCCAAAGATGCTCAATTTGATTGAGATTGTATTGGAGTCTCTGCTTCGGCCATGGACAGGAAATACCAAATTTTAGCTATGTTATGTAAGTGAAAACAGGCAGTGTTGGTGATTTCTTTACTGTGCTTACAAAGGAAAGGCTGGGATCAAATGCAATACCAAGATGTTTAGCTACCACACTTTGTGAAATCAAACCTCCAAGTTGTTTTGGCTGTACCAGGACACAAGTTGGTCAATCTCTTACCTGTAGGCGGATTCATCACCACCAGAGATGAGCCCAATAAGGGTGGTGTCGTCAAATCAAGTGAATTTTATTTGTATAGCCCAATAGCAAAAGTTACAAATCTGCCTCATTGGGCTTTACAGCAATACAACATCCTGTCCTTAGACCCTTGCATCAGATAAGGAACAGCTCTCTAAAAAAAACCCTTTAACAGGGAGAAAAAATAGGAAGAAACCTCAGGGAGAGCAACAGAGGAGCGATTTCTCTCCCAAGACGTACAGACAAGCAATGGATGTTGTGTTTACACAATTTACAGAACACAACATATAAAGAGGATAACAAAATTATAATGGAATTATAAAATATATGAAGAATATGATGAGGAGGATGCCAAGTAGTGTCCAGATGCCACCGTAACAGCCCAGGAAACGAACCACGCGACCACCATCATCTTGTAGACCTGGCAGGAGGACAGACTACACATGCACACAGGGGAGACTCACATCACACTATTCACATACACGGGAGAAGAGACAAGAAAAAACATTACTCACCCATCGGAAAGAGAGAGGGATACAATATCAAAATAGGATAGCGAAATTATATGGATTTATAAACAGTGTCCTGGTGGCGACCACTGTCGGTGGCAACCACTGTCAGTGGCCATGGAGACCTGACAGAAGGACAGATTACACGTGCACACGGGAGACTCACATCACACCATTCACATACATAGCAGAAGAGAAAGGAGAAGACATCATTCAGAGAGAGAGAGAAAAGACATGTGAGAAGAGAACAGTTTGCAATAGTCAATAATCTATACTCTATAATCTCATTGGCAGAGCAGTGGTTGGTAAATTCATTGAGACAGAAACCGACCCGCCATGCAATACAGGTTGTGAAGCACTCAATTTAAAGGCAACTAATTGTAGGTTAAGTCAAAAGGATGAGTTTTAAGTTTGGATTTAAAGGACTCAACAGACTTCTGTTTTATGCATATTTAAAAGCAGGAAATTTAGTGACCAATCTGTGATGTTGGAAGTTGGCACACCCTGGTCCCTGCCTTTGCCTGCTGCCCGGCCTGCATTGCACCCTACCCCATTGCTCATCTCCGCTTGTGGTGGCTCCATGTTGTTTTTTCGGGCTGGGCCCAACCGCGCCCCATAGGCCAAGGCCCAGCCACTAGACATTCGCCGGCGAGCTCCCTTCCCAGGTCTGGCTCCAGGAGGTGGCCCTGGTATCCCTTTTCTGTGTGAGCTGCTAAAGCTCTGCTGGTATACTTTCACTGGGTTTCTTTGAAATCGCTGTTAGTCTGGCTCCTTCCCTGGGACCAATTTGCCTTGGGAGACCCTACCAGGAGCTATTGCCCCCGACAACACAGCTCCCAGGATCACCGGGACACCCAAGCCCCTCCAACATGTTCCGGTGGCAATTCTCGGAGGGGTGATTCCTCCATAGGGTGTCTGGGCTCAGCCTTAGGGTGAGGAGCTCTGACATCCGGAGGGAGCTCGGAGTAGAGCCGCTGCTCCTGTCAAGTGTCCTGGCTCATAGTCAATTATGTGAATATAAGTTGTGGTTATTGTTGTTGTGATGTGACTCTTATGAGTGGGTTTTATATGTTGCGGGGTTGCGGGGGGTCTATCTGTGGTTATGGACTGTATGTGGATTCGTTGTGAGAGACTGAAAATGGACACTCGCCTGTGTTAAGTACTAATTGCAATGGCTCTGGTGACTGATTGGTTGCTTGATAAGTGAGTGGACGCTGGACCGGGTTAGGTTGCTTCCCTTCATAAAAGGAGCAGTATGATGAACGATGGGGAGGAGGATACCGGCGGGGAGCTTTAATGTGGAAGCCGGATGGACGACAGTGGTGGGACCGGCACCGAGAGAGCGATTGCAGCGCAAGCTAACCTACTGCCGAGGAGACCGGTGTTCATCAGATGTGCGCTACATCCGGGAAGTGGAACGAGGAGACGAGCGATGGGTGTCCATTCTGTGTACAACGCTCTCGACTCGTCCAGATGAAGGGAAGTTGTATTTCTATTCTGTTGGTGTTGTCCCATTGCTAGATTTCGTCCTCGGTGAGGCCGTGAAGCTGAGCCCTGTTGTTGTGCTTCCTCTGTAGCTGGAGGCAGAGCCTCGAGCGACTACACTCACACTGAAGTGCCGGCTGGGGGCGTTCGGCCTGATCGAGACGGCACCATTCCATTTACGCCCTGGAACGTGACATCACCAGCCTAGATTGGGTGACTGTGGACTCTGTGGCTGCTATTAGTCTTCTGGACAGTGGGTTGATTCTCCTCCTTTTTGTTTTGGCCAGTACATTGGACTTTAGTACTGGTCAGCACAGGTTGCCAACCAGTATGGACTGATTTTATATTGCGCGGGGTTGTTATTAGTGTGGCGGGAACTGCAAGAGTGTGTTTGTTGCCACCTGCTGACATTGGGTTGATTACTTCCCCCCCCCCCCCCTTGTGGTATGGAGTAGATGCACTGCTGTATAAGTGGGATGAATTTGCTGTTTCCAGATTGATGTGCTTTGACTTAAGATGTGCCCTGTGCTATGATGATTGCCATGTTTTTATCACCTATTTATTGCTGTGGGTTTTAACGTAATGTGTTGTATGGGGGAGGGTTTGGTTCTTTAGCCTGAGCCTGTCAGTGGGAAGGTGACTGCCCTCTGGTGGTGCCCTATTACAACGGCCTGCCTAATTACAGCCCTGTGTTATTTGTGCCTTGTATGAATAAACTCTTTGTAATAATTTATTGGTGTTCTTGCATGTTGCCTGTGTATTGGATGGATCTGGTTATTGTGGTGTGGGAAGTAGCCCTCGGTCGCGACACTCCTTCATGTCGAAAGGAACCAGTTGAGGTGGTTCAGGCATCTGATTGTGATGCTTCCTGGTCGCCTTCCTTTGAGGTTTTCCAGGCATGTCCAACTGGGAGGAGACCCCGGGGTAGACCCAGAACTCGCTGGAGGGACTACGTGTCCAATCTGGCCTGGGAACACCTTAGGATCCCCCAGGAGGAGCTGAAGGACACTGCTGGGAAGAGGGACATCTGGAGTGCCCTACTTAGCTTGCTGCCACCACGACCCAATCCCAGAGAAGCGGCTGATGATGAGATGAGATGAAATGTAGCGACATCCAATTTTTCACAGTAATGTGTAATTACTTAGTGCTCTATTGAGTGATCCTGATTATTGTCAATTTGTTACTGCTTGTCTACTCTGTCCACTCAGCACCTATTGCATGTCTAGCCATCCTAGAAGAGAGATCCCACCTGTTTTGCTCTTTGTTTCTCCACTTTCTTTTTCTGATAAGATTTTTATTGTGAAGTTTTTCTTCATCCAAATCAAGGGTCTAAGGATAGGGGTCCTACGTTAGAAAGAATGTTTTGTGATTATTGTGCCCTCTGGGACCAAACTGTGATTTAGGACTACACAAATAAATCCGACTTGACCGGGGGGAAGGGCTGCCCACAGTATCAATAACCTTAAAAATAACCCCAGAGTTGTGTGAGTTACGGGCATTAATGTTTAATATAAAATAAAATAATCAGAGTCACTCTTTGTTCAGGGTCTGTCCATCTATAGAATCAACATTACTTGCACCCTTTTCCACAACAGCATACAATAAGTAGCATGACGTATGATATAGCAGGTTGCAGATCAGTGTCATGGTCCAGGACACTTCAGTAGGACACATGGCCATTGGTAAACATGGTTTGCCTGTTGTGGAGAGGGAACCGCTAACCTCTACAGTCTGCCTGCCATTCCAAACTAGATCAGAAGAGTAAGTTAAAAGCCTGAACAATGAGCGACAGTGTACTTTGCTACTGTTGAAAGAAGAGGGCTGTAGTAAAACAAGGATTAAAAACAAGGATTGTCAATCAAATTTGTTTGACTGACAACCATCTTTATCCCTATGGATTAGACTAATTTTGTTAAAATTTTTATTATGTCTGGATTAGATTCCTTCACATAAATCTGGATTCCTTTCTGCCGCTGATATTTTCGTGTTTCCACAGTAAATAAACCCAGGTTCAACTCTCAGGACATCCGAGAGATCAAACCAGATGAGCTGACCTATGAACTTCCCAAACGACCCTTTATGACAACCCCCATCTCAGAAGTTTACAGAGGAGAGTACAACAAATTCACTGTGGCCATTAAAAGATACACCTATCCCATTACCACTCCTCCAAAGTAAGGCACACTTCCTCCTCTTGGACATGTTTCATGACAGTGAACATTATTGGCTCACATTTTAACACTATACAAAAATGCAATAAAAATCCAAAGCAAATTCAATCATTGGGAGGGGAGTAATTTTTGTGTTTGACCACAGTGTGTTTACATGCGATAACTCCATTTTAAAATCAACATGGCCATGTGATGTGTTTTTTCCCTAAAAGTGAGGCGAGGCAAATTTTCCAAAAGGAAGCTGAAACCATGAGGCGCTTTGAGTCGCCCAACATGCTGCGAATGTTTGGAATCTGTGTCCAGGAAGAGAGCGGTGAGTAGGCTCCATTACGTGTAGAGGAAAGTAGACAGCCTTATTTATCATATTCCCCTCCCCCCCAATTTCCTATGCATTCCTGTATCATCCCACTCCTGTGTTCTCCTAACTCTGTCCAGAGTCCCTAATCTCTGCTCCATCTTCCTATCCTGCCTCATCCACCTCTTCCTCTACCTTTTCTCTCCTTCTAAATCACTTCCTCCCCCTCTTCTCCTCCTTAAATACCATCCCCCTCTCTTCAACCTTGATTTACTTAGGTTTACATTTACTCATTTAGCAGATGCTTTTATTATTTAGCATGTTTTTTATTCAGTGATTTTCAAGGCAGCCAGTAGTTAGCAGATAATTTCAACTTTTACCAAATGGCCTAAAGAGCACAAAATAATATCAAGCCAGGAATGCATATCATGTCAAGTGGCCTTAGTGTAAGTGTATCTTAGATCATCAAGAAGAAGTGATAGAAGAAAAAATTAAATGGACAAAACCACATATTAATATCACAAACATATTGCCACAAGTGCAGAAAACTGTAGGTGGAGTGCAGAAAAGTGCAGGTGGATGGGTACAATAGTGGACACTGGCGATACTGTTGTCAGAGAAATTAAGGGCATGATCGTAATAGCTGATGCCTTGAGCAGTAGTAAGTAATCTATATTAGGTGTTTGGTAACCAGTTTGAGTCTTGCTTAGAGACTATTTAAGTATTAAGGTAGACCTGGAGAAGTAAAGTTTTCAGGTCTTTCTTGAAAGAAGCAAGTGAGTCTGTGGCTCTGATGGAGGATTTCATTCCACCATTGAGGGGTCATGTGAGAGAATAGTCTGGACCCAGAGCTAGCTGCTTTTGGAGCAGGCATGGATAGTAGCCTTGCAATGTTGGTGATCTAGGAGCTGATTCTTGTTCTACTGTTTTTATCATTGTGACTCATTCTAGATGAGAGCCTCTGCTAAATGACTAACACGTGAAACAGAAACTACAAAACAGAGGATCTCTCCACTCACTGTATTTCTTCTGTATTTAAACAAACAGTGCTTTGTTTTTAAAATAATTCAGACAAACTGCAGACCAGGATCCAAGCCTGGTTTGATATCATGTTGTGACATTGAGAGGTCGTTGTCATTGCCTGCAGGTCCCAATCCAAATTACCTCATTATCATGGAGTACTGTGAGAAGGGCAGCCTCAGACAGGTGCTGGACTCTAAGTGTAAATTACCCTGGACCAGGAAGGCCCGCATGTGTCTGGATGCAGCACAAGGCCTCTACAGGTGAGATTCCTACACAGGATTTTATAAATAGTAAAACACAGAAAAAAACACACACAAAAGAAACGCAATTTTATACTGTAAACTTGTAGACTTGAAGGTAAATAAATGAGATGGATTTATTAACAAAAGGGAGCAGGGAATGGTGGCAAAATAAGAGGGGAGATGGCGGGCAAAGGCAGGCAGATAAACAGGTGAGAGATGATCCTGGGCACAGGAGAGGAGACAGTGATTAGCACAGGATAACATAAGAAAAATACATAGGTAATCAAAGCTTGAGGAATAATCTCTATATAATTAAGAGAGGCCCGAAGCGTTTCACTACCAACTGGAGCTGAGGCAATAATCTGGCGATGAGTGGATGAAGAGCCAGAGTAGATATACTGTAGGGGTTGATGATCTTGATGGAAGATAGGTGTGGATGAGCGGGGGGTGGGGGGCAAGCAAGGACAGGATCAGGAATATTTATTTGTCATTTAATTTCATGTACTTGTGTACATGAAATGAAATATTTTTTCCCCCAGCCCACAGCAGTGCAACACAAAGACAGACATATCCAAAAAGTACAAAAACACATATATCCAACATAAAAAAAAATCACTGTCCAAGAGAGCGAACGCCAGCCAGGATGCCTGTCAGAACTTCCGTCTGCATGGGCTAGCAGTTAGCTTAGCCTGCCCCACTTCCGCATCCTGTCAGACTGCCCTTGGTGTTTCCTCTTCTGGCATAGCTCCAGGCAGGGCCATGGTCCTTGGGCCCACCGGAGGAAGCAGACGAGGCTCCCCCAGCCGATCCAACACCAGCATTCCCAGCCAGACATCTTCGACACACCTCCTCGCACTCCACATGACGACACCAAAAACACAGTCAAGGCCAGGCGAGGCCACCGCCAGACCACCCTTGGTGTTAATCGGAACTTCCGGTCTGCATGGGCCGGCTTAGTTTAGCCTGCCCCGCTTCCACGTCCTGTCAGACCGCCGTCGGTGTTTCCTCTAGGGCCATGATCCCCGGGCCCACAAGATGCAGCAGACCAAGCTCCCCCAGCTGATCAAGCACCAGCTCTCCCAGCCATCAGACAAAGACACTGCATGGAAGGCACTGGGTGAGGCTGCCACAAACATTAAGTTTGCCCTGCCATCTTCCCACACCAGTACTGGGTGAGGCCACTGCAAACGTGAGTTCATGCCGCCATCTTCCCACACCAGAAGTGGAAAACATACATACATATGTTGGATACAGGAAGACATAAAGAAAAACTGTGTGGGACGGACCCAGTAGCCACGATAAACCCATTAACTTTCTACTACTACTTTTGGCTGCTCCCGTTAGGGGTCGCCACACACTTCACCGTTTACTGAACACTTTTCCAAGGTCATGGTACATGGAAGGGACAGATGACAGATCGTGGAGGTTGGGTGTTGGTGAGGAGATAGCAGCTTCAGCTGGGGCAAGGGTAGACTGAAGATGGGAGAAATGACAGAAAGGGCTAAAACTCAACACTTTGCTAGCAGACCAGTCAATATGGGGATTGCGTTTCCTCAACCAGGGCTGGCCAAGAACTACAGGGACATGATAGGAGGGGTTTACATGAAATTGAATTGTTTCACAATGGTTACCAGAGAGCAGGAGTTGCACCGGTTTGGTGAGATGGGTTACAGGGCAAGGAGTCTCCCATTCAAGGCATTGGCATCCAAGGGGAAAGGAAGCTGTTCAACCACAATCTGGGCTTGGGATACCAAGTTAGAGTCAATAAAGTTTTCATTGGCCCCAGAGTCTACTAAAGCAAGCAATGGGAGAGATCGGCCATTAGAGAAAAGTCTAGCCTCAAACTGCAACTGTGACCAGGGAGAACAGGAAAGGGTGGAATGGCTCACCAGAATCCCGGCTATTACTAATGAGCCTCTTCTTTTGGTCAAAGAGCAGGAAGCTAGAAAATGGCCAGCCTGGCCCCAGTAGATGCAGACTCCAGCGATTACTCTTTGAAGACATTCAGCCGGAGATAGAAAGGTCCAACCCAACTGCTCTTCTAGGCTCTTCTTCTGGGGAGCTGGGAGTGTGGGGAGCTGAGCGATACATGGGGAGCTGGGGCAAGACCTGGGCTTGCTCTCCCATGAAGTGGAGTGGTGATGCAAGGAGAGAACAAAGATGGTTGACGGCTGGCTTGCTCACAGTGGCGTTCCCGCAAATGATTGTCCAATTTAATTGACAGAGACATTAACTCTAGGATGACAGACTCATCCCTGGCAGCAAACTCATCTTTAACTGAGTCGCTAAGTCCGTTCAATAAATCTCCTTGGCGAGATTCATCACTCCAACTGGACTCTGCCACTAAAGTCCTGAACTCAAGTCAGTACAGGCGGCACGGTGGCCCAGTGGTTAGCACTGTTGCCTCACAGCAAGGTCTTGGGTTCGAACCCCAGGCCATCCCAGGTCCTGGGGTTTGAACCTGCTCTGGTTTCTTCCCACTGTCAAAAAGACATAGTACATGTTAGGATGAGTAATCCTGTCAGTGCACCTGACAAAGCCAATGGAAAGAAGAACTGGAGTTGGTCCCCGGGCGCTGCAGCTGCCCACTGCTCCTATACAATAGGATCAGTTAACTGCAGAGAACAAATTTCATTATAACCTGTAAAATGACAAAATAAAGTGGATTTCTCTTTCTTCTCTATGGGAGCCCTGATGAAGTAAAAAGAGGCATTTGCTTGTGACTCTGCCCCAGACTGGATGGTCAGAAGCCTTCGTTTCTGAATCAAAGTTGGCATACGTGGAAGTTATGGAGGATGTGCTTTCCCAGACTGCTGACCCCAAGAGCTAGCTTTCCCCATAAGCAACCCCATAATATAAGCAATCTTAGACCTATCTGTGGTGTATGTTTACAGCTGCTGCTTAAAAAAAAAGAAAAGAAGGAAGCACTGGATTAAAAACGACCTGCATGTCCCCAGGTCTCTGTCATAATGTTCCGGTGCTAGAACGTGAGGCTCTCTGGGCAGGTAAGGCGGAGAGATGGGTAGTTGAAGGGGGCCGGGGATGCCGGAGGCAGCCTGGTGTTGAGAGGGAGCCGAGGTCAATAAAACAGAAACGTATGTATGAGCAAGACCATTTAACGCCTTAAAAGTGAGCTATAACATTTTAAAATCAATTCAAAATATAACAGGGAGTCAGTGTAGGGAGGCAAGCACAGGAGTGATATGGTCATGCCTCTTTGTCCTGGTAATGAACTGGGCAGTGGTGTTTTGTAACAACTGCAGAGGGTGGAGGGAGCCCTTGCTGATACCAGAGTAAAGTCCGTTACAATAGTCAAGCTGAGAATGGATAAAAGCATATACAACTTTTTGCAGCTTGGCAATAGATAAAGATGACCTAATTTTGGAGATTAGCTTGAGCTGGAGAAAGCATGACTGAACAACATGTTTGATTTGATTATCAAAACCGAGGTTAGCATTGAATATTACCCCAAGATTCCTAGCAGCCTGCTTAAGACTACCTGACAGACCACCAAGATTAGTAACAAAAGGGCTGATGGAATTTTCGGGACTGAACAGAATGACCTCAGACTTACCATCATTAAATTTGAGAAAATTTTCAGTCATCCAGTATTTAATGTCAGAGAGGCAAGTTGTGAGATTTGTTAGGGCGCTAGGATCTGTGGGTTTTAGTGGCATGTATAAGTGAGTGTCTTCAGCATAAAAATGGTAAAGCACATCATGATTTTCAATGACCTGGCAAAGGGACATGTATATAGAAAAGAGAAGGGGGCCAGGTACTGAGCCTTGAGGGACACCACAACCCAACTGAGACAAACCCATTAACTGTAAAACCATGAATTATGAAATAACATGTCATAATAAGCACTTTGAAAAGTGAATGGGGTTTGTACCATTTACAGTGACAGAAATACAACGGATATCTTTGAGTACCCCCCCCCAAAAAAAAAAATACAGATAGTCAAATGCAAGATATACATTTTTTTTTTCATTTTGGTGCCCCTTGGCTGTAGAACGCAACTCCCTTTTGGAGTCATGCTCTTTGAATACTCCACTTCAAATCTTGAGTTGATGAGACGGAATGGTCAGTAAGTTAGGGACAACTTTGTGTTTGGATGGATATCATTAAAAGTTAATTAATTGATAATAGCTGAACCATTGGACCTGTTTATTATTTGTGGAATAGTTTTGCGGACATCAGACCATAGACACCTCACACCGAGTTTTAAGCGAACTGGATGAATGGGCTGGAGTAAGGAGGGAAAAAACTGTTTTGGGAAAAAAATGTGTCTTGAACTAAGGAATTCAAGAAAAGAGTAATTTTGTTCCTTCTATTCATGACTTCAGGCTCTGAAGTTATAGATCAAAAGGAAGAGTCGTTTGCTGACTTCTTCATTTTTTTTTTCTTTTTTTGTGATGGTAGCGGCTGACATTTTGTCTGACCCTTTAGTCGAGCGGTTAGCGATGTCTCCTGCGGTGCGGGCGATACGGGTTCGCTTCCTGGCCGCGGCAGTTCCTGTGGTTGCGTTGTCCCCCGAATTCGCTACATTGGTGTCAGAAGTGGGATGGAGCGACCGTAAGGCCATCGGAAGCGTATGCGCCCTGAGGCATGAAGGAGCTGATATGCTTAAGCGCGGGGACGCGCTTCCTGAAGGAGGGGGGTAGTGTAACGTGCACAGATAAGAAGACACGCTGGCCGCTGGCTGGCGGGTCTGACCCTTTAGTCGAGCGGTTAGCGATGTCTCCTGCGGTGCGGGCGATACGGGTTCACTTCCCAGCCGCAGCAGTTCCTGTGGTTGCGTTGTCCCCCAATGTTGCTACAATATTAAAGATTTTATTTGAGACCCAGTCAACATTGATTGAAGATTTAGAAGTAATGCTGATGTTTAAAGTGGTTTGGCTGCTGAGCCATTAGCCTAGATATTCAACAATGTTGGCAGCAATCCAAACTCACTAACACAAATTTAGTAAGCTTAATGTTAGTCAGATGAATTAGGGTGAACATTACATTCCTCCTTTGACAAATAAAGGACTTGTGAGTTAAACTTATATAGTATTTGAAAGTTGAGTTAATTTCTTGTTGTTTTGTCAACCCCTACAGCTTATAATTGAGATAATTTAGCCGGCCTTTTGTTTGTTGCCATGCTGGCAGTTGGCTCACCCCAAAAAAGTTGCATGAGAAGGCTTCTCGGGACCAAGTAAGCTCTTTCATATGGGAGCTACAGAATAGCCTCTTTCAGATCAGCAAAGGCATGGAGGGAACAGGCTGATCTCTGATAATCCAAATAAGGCTAATATTGGCCTGATATGTCAGAAAAATTGTGTAATGAAAAGCCTAGTACTGATTGGCATGGATGTTTCCTTAGACTGCACCAAACTGAGGAAAAATCGAACGTGCACGGATGTATCAACAGCAACAAGTTCCTGGTCACTGAAGGCTACAGAGTCAAGGTAAGAAGCTGTTAAATCTTGAGACCAATAGCATGAGGAGGAATGCTAGTCTTCCTTAGCAACAGTGAAAGTTGTAGTCCACTTCAATATTTGCACTTTGAAGTTTGTTATCAAGTGTTTACAACCCGATAGATATAGATCGATCAGGATTTTCAGGGCTGATACCAATTTCTGATCTTCTGTGAACAGGGTTGTCCAGTACCAAAACTGATACCTGAGGGAGTTGAGCAGATGTATAAAAAAGATTACCTGAGCACTGTTTAATAATTGGGAGGCACGGTGGTGCAGTGGTTATCGCTGTCACCTCACAGCAAGAAGGTCCTGTGTTCAAACCCCGGGGTTGTCCAACCATGGGGATCGTACTCTGTGTAGAGTTTGCATGTTCTCCCTGTGTCTGCGGTGGGTTTTCTCTGGTTTCCCCCACCATAAAAAAAGACATGCATGTTAGGGTTTATACTCCTGTCTGAGGCAATGGAAAGAAGAACTGGAGTTGGTCCCCGGGTGCTGCGCGGCGGCTGCCCACTGCTCCTAGCTACACAGCTAGGATGGGTTAAATGCAGAGCATAATTTCCCCATGGGGATTAATAAAGTATCCACAAAAAAAAAAATCAAAATTATATTTTTTAAATAGCCATCTGTTGGCTTGTTTATAGGTCCTCAAAGAAAATAAATAACACATCCTTAAACAAATGGAGAAGCAAGCAAGACATAAGGGCTGGTTCAAATTTCAAATATTAGTTCAATTATTGTTAGCCTCTGTCCTTGTGTCAAGCTTGCCAGCCAGAGGCGTTCATAATTTGTTTAAGCAGGGCTGAACGTATGCACCAAATGCAGAATAAAGCTCTCTTGCAAGTTTAAAACGAAATAAGCACACTTGGTCAATCACTGTGGAAAGTGGGTTAGGTGGTGGGCCAACGGGAGATACTGTGTATCTGGGGGTGGGGGCAATCTTGCCCAGAAAGGGCTGATGTGGGTGAAGGTTTTTGTTCCAACCAAGCAGTTACACACCTGATCCCACTAATCAACCAGTAGAGTCTTTGCTGAGGAACTTGATTAGGAGACACAGGTGTGTAATGCTTGGTTGGAACAAAGGCCTGCACCCACACCGGCCCTTTCTGGATAAGATTGCCCACCCCTGCCTGATTTAGACGATCCCTACCGAGAGAGGACCCAATTTTTTGCTAACAACTTGTAGTTTTCTACAAATGGAAAAAAAATGTTACCACTTATACTTCTTGCACATTTTTTGTTTAGCGGTAACTTTACCCAAGTTACTTTTTCTGGCAAAAAGAGTGGGCAGCTATGATTGGGGTCTGACATGTATGACATTTGTAGTCATCATCCAATAACTTGCTTGGAAAAGTGCCGGATTGAATTAAATACCCCAATGCAGTTGTTATTCAAATTATTGAGTGAACTCAAAAGATCTCACTAACACACGTAGATTATATTATTGAACATTTTGAAATGTACAACCACATTTTACTATCCATCCATCCATCCATTATCCAAGCCACCCATCCTATTCTCAGGGTCGCGGGGATGCTGGAGCCTATTCCTGCAGTTACGAAACTAAATTAAAGGATTTGCGTTGCAACCACAGACTATAAAATGCAACATTTCGTATTCAACATTTGTCGTTTTGCACATAGTAAGCTTCATTGTACTTGCTTGTTGTGACATTTTGGATCTGGGGATTTTAAAATCACATTTTCCCTGGAACTTTAGGCGTCTGTAAAAACAGCTTGAGGAGAAAATTAACAAGTCTCCCTACTTCGTTATTCAGCTTGATAAAAGACAAAAATGTCAATATTTTAGAGGCAGTCCTCACTGTCATCCTTACTTATTTATGTGAGAACTTACATCTTACAACTTACTTCCGCGATAACCGGAGGGTGTGCTCCAATTATCAGGGCATCACACTGCTCAGCCTCCCTGGAAAAATCTACTCTAGGGTGCTGGAAAGGAGGCTCTGACCAATTGTCAAACTTCGGATCGAGGAGTAACAATGCGGATTCCGTCCTGGCCGTGGAACAATGGATTGACTCTTTACCCTTGTGGAAGTCCTGAGGGAACATGGGAGTTTGACCAAAACTTAATATCTGGCACTTCAGATGGCAAACTGTCGAATAGACTATTCAACATGTGGAAGAATTGATTGTGTGATTTGCTGGTAAATGTGTATCCCTTTCACCAAGTGAAGGCACCCAAAATGTTTTCTCTTTTAGTCAGTGCGACTATTGCTAATGTAGCCCGTGGAATTAGATACCACACAGGACACAGGACACAATTACTTCCGGGGTTCTTGTAGCTTTAATTTTATTGTTTGAACCTTCGAATGCAGATCGTTTTACTGAGTGCATAAATTTCTGTGTCTTTCGAGCAAACAGCTCATAAATGTTCACAGATGTGGCAAGTTTAACAGAAAAGATTTTAAAAGGAAAATAAATACAACATACAACATACGGTGCAAAATACGGCAGTGGACTATGTATGTTAAACAGGGTTTAACAAAGACATGTGGAACTTCCTGAAGATCGCGCAACTTCTCACTGTGTCAGTTACCTTTAAACAGAATTAAAATGCATATAAAACCTTTACATCCCAAATACAATGGCATGGTGTGGCTTTATTCACGCCAACATTACCTTGTCATGCCTGCAATGGCGAACAGAGGTCGACGGCTCGCGCCCAAAATCACCGAACATCAACTCCAGTAGCGTCTAAATCAAACCATCTTGTCAAATTACCGACATACAATATTGTTTGGAATAATGTTACAGGTATATTTCACAAGATATTTACCCTTACTTACTGCGGAGTCAGAGCACCGTCACACCGCAATCTTCAGGTGCTCCACACAAGAAAAAAAGAAAGAATACCCAAGATGCACTTGGATAACTTGCACGGAGTTACAATAAAAGTCCGCAACACTGCCACTTACTGGTCAAAACATGCAATGACAACCAAAACTATAAAAATACACTCACAATCTGCTTCACAATTTAACTACATCAAATGACATTTTACATGGCTTGACAGTGTAACAATTACATATATTAACAGTTAAACTATACTAAATTTAAGTGGAAAATCATTTAACATATTTAACAGATTTACCACCCGGCTACATACTCCCCTGCAAATATAGTCAACGTCCTCGGTGACTACGAAACATGAACTGACTCAAATACTCCCTGCAAGGCCTTTTCAAAGAGAGCAGCACACAGGCTTGTCAAAACCTTAGAGACCATGTCTGTGCTGACTGAGACTGCATTACAGGCTGACTTTGGCAGATGAAATGGGTTTGAATGAGATCCAGCCATTTCCCGCTTGCTTTTCCTAATGGCAGGTTTAGGTGCATAGGTTCTACGTCCTGCTCCACCAGCATCATCTGTTAGTGCGGGCCTGTCCCTGTTTTCAATAATGGGCAAGTCACTGTCGCTAACGTCTGGATGCACATCATTAACACATTCTGTTTCTGTGCCACAATTTCTCATATCTGAATAACCTTCCTCAGGTCCTTCACCGTCACTCTCATCTGTGGGTGCTGTCACATGTAAACTAACACTTTCTGCTGCAAGAGGCAGGTTAGGTACTTGCACAAGCCGGCGAGGGATGACTTCCTCAACAATAACAAAATCAGCCTCAGGTGACTCAGGCTCATCCTCAGCTACAGGCTGTGTAGTGGTCTGTAACCTAGTTCTAGTTCTTGGTTTGGGAACTGGTTTTGCACAAGGTCGCAACTCTGACCTATGAACTCTTTTAATGGGACCTCCCTCAAAAGGTTCAACAGTGTGTGTGGTACCCTGGATGTCAACTACCTTGTAGACTGTTGAGGTCCATGTGTCCTGAATCTTATGTCTACCTGGGGGTCTGTGACGTAGGAAAACCAACTGACCAATGTCCACAGGAGGACAATACACCTTCTCATTTTGCAGTGAGATCCTCTCAGCTGCCTTCTGCTCTGAGTACTCTCTGGCTCTCTCGTGTGCCTGTCGGAGTCTCTCCTGATGAACAGACAACCAATCCTGTTTCCTGTCTGACACACACTCACGCCCTAATAAAGCATCTACTGGGAGATGTGGCTGTACCCCGAAAAGCAAATAATAAGGCGAGTACCCTGTGGTGGAATGAGGAGTGACATTATAGGCATATACTACTTCAGACAGATGCTCTGGCCAACGCTTTTTTTTTCTCTGGTGGGAGTGTCCTTAACAAGTCATGGAGTGTGCGATTGTATCTTTCACACTGACCGTTTCCCTGTGGCCTGTAGGGAGTTGTCCGTGTCTTTTTAACCCCATAGAGTTTGCACAGCTCTGCTATAATTTCACTCTCGAAATTTCGACCTTGGTCTGAGTGCAGTCTCTCTGGGACCCCATATTTCATGAACCACTCCCTGAGCAAAACTTTAGCTGTAGTGTCAGCCTTCTGGTCTTTGGTAGCATACGCTTGTGTGAACTTTGTAAACACATCGGTCACAACAAGGACATTTTCACGGCCATCTGAAGCTGCCTCCAACACTGTAAAATCAACAGCCACCACTTCTAGAGGTCGGGAGGCCAGGAATGCCTGAACTGGAGCATGGATTTTTGGCTGAGGCATCTTGGTCAAAATGCACCGCTCGCAGTTTTTAACCCAGCTTTCAACATCCTCGCATAGCCCTACCCAAAAACACCTCCCTCTTAGCAAGTTTACAGTGCGCTCTATGCCCTGATGTCCCATGTTGTTATGTACATTTTCTAGAACTTGGTCCCTCAAACAACTAGGCACGAATAACTGCCACACTTCTCCATGACGTGGGTCTGTGATAACCCTGTACAACAACCCTTCTCGTTGTTGTATGCATCTCCATTGTTTCAATCTTTTCACTTGACTAGACAGGGCTGCTCTCTCTCTGGGACATGGCCTCCTCCCCCGATCCCAAAATGCCCTAAACTCTTTTAGGGTGGGGTCACCGGCCTGAAAACCTACCAGCTCCTCTCTGGTATAACCTGGCAGTGTGGGGGTGTTGCCCTGTTTAGTACCTGTCTCACCAGACCTCGACTCCCCAGCACGGATCTGTCTCACTTTGTAACACTCCAGACCTCTAGAGACAAGACCAGGATCCAGAACTGTTCCTAGCTCAATCAGGTTACACACAGTGATACAGTCGTCAAAATCCGAGTCAGGGTCTGTTTCAGGCTCCCCTGCAAACTCCTGCCTAGAGAGAGCATCTGCGGCGGCATTACTGCAACCAGGACGGTACTTAACCTCGAAATCAAAAACAGACAGTTGCGCTACCCACCTCTGCTCTATAGCACCTAACTTGGCTGTCTTGAGGTGGCAGAGGGGATTGTTATCAGTCAGGACAACAAACTTTGAACCAAGCAAGTAATCCCTGATTTTTTCAGCAACTGCCCATTTTAAGGCAAGCAACTCCAACTTCATGCTACTATAATTTCGGTCATTCTTCTCAGCCTGGCGTAGTCTGCGGCTAGCATATGCTAGGACACGTCTGGTGTCACCTTGCTGCTGACACAATACAGCGCCTAATCCATGCTGACTAGCATCTGTCTCAACTACAAATGGTTGTGTGAAATCGGCAAAACCCAAAATGGGAGCAGAGGTAAGTTTTTCCTTTAACTGCTCAAAGGAAGAGTCACACTCTGGTGTCCACATATTACAAAACTGGTGACCTACTTTCCCTGTTTTTTTCACACCTGAACATTTGTTGACTAGGTCATGCAGTGGCCCGGCAATCTGTGAGAAGCCTCGAATGAATCTCCTGTAGTAACTACAGAAACCCAAGAATGACTGCAGCTCTTTGGCAGTGGTTGGGACCTTCCAGTTCTTAACAGCAGAGACCTTGGAGGGGTCAGTTCCTATACCTTCTGCTGACACCTGATGACCCAAAAACTTTACTGACTGTTGTAGAAAAGCACACTTCTGCAACTTCACCTTAAGGCCCGTCTCTGCCAGTCTCTTAAACACAGTCTCAAGTCTCTCCAAATGCTGCTCAAATGTCTCTGAAAAAACCAAGATGTCATCTAGGTAGACCAGGAGTATCTGAAAAATGAGATCATTCATAGTAACTTGCATAAGTCTCTGAAATGTAGCTGGACCGTTACAAACACCAAAAGGCATTCTCACGTACTCATACAGACCAAACGGTGTAGTAAATGCAGTCTTAGTCCGATCTCGCTCATGCATAGCTACCTGGTGGTATCCGCTCGCCAGATCTATGGTCGAAAAGAACTTTGCCCCTCTCAGCGCATCAAAACTCTCATCAATTCTCGGGAGCGGGAATGCATCACGTCTTGTCTTTGAGTTGAGTTTCCTGTAATCGACACATAGCCTCAGACTACCATCTGCCTTTCTCACTAGTACTATGGGCGAAGCATAAGCACTAGAGCTTTCTTGAATGACCCCTTTTTTAAGCAGCTTGCCAATATGTTCCCTGACTTCACTGTACTGTGTGGGTGGGATTCGTCTGTATGGCTGTGTTACAGGTATGCCATCTGTCAGATGGATCTCATGTTGTACTTTGTCAGTGTGGCCTAGATCTTCATCTTCTGTTGCAAACACAAAAGAGTACTTCTCCAGTAACAAAGTCAGCTGTGCTTGCTGTTCTGGGCTACCACAAAAATTGAGCTTGCCGAGAATTTCCTGCACATCTGTCGGTGTTTCGGGGTGTTCACTGATACTCACTTGTTCAGTGTCTGCTGAGATTCTCTGGAACTGTACCTCACAAAGCTCATCACTTTTCACACAGTCTACCTGAGTCAAAACCCCTAGCCTCGTCCGTGGCCCTAGCCAGATATCTTCATCAGACATGTTCATGACTCGGACTGGAAAAATGTGATTGCCCGGTGAAACCAAAGTAGGCACAACAACCAAACCTCCAGGAACGGGGACACCCACAGACTCCAGCAACAAAAAAGAACCATCCTCACTCACGGTCCTGAGTCCCCTAGCCATAACTGTAGCAGCAGATGAAGCAGGTATATGGACTACATCCTTACCAGCTACCCTAGCGAAAGAGAGTCTGTCTGTTGCATGTACTGCATGAAGATGATTAAAAGCCTCTCTCCAGTTTGAGTCAAACCTCTCCTGCAGTGTGGTGTCAAACTCAGTGTGTACTAGCTCTCTGCATTTTTTGACAATGTTCATCCCTATTAGACCTGGAATAGAGGAAGAGTGTTCAGAATCTTTAACTATCAGAAAACCTCGCTCTGGGATAGTCAGACCCATGGCTTCTACATCGAGCTCCACATAGCCCATATAGGGTATGTCTAATCCATTAGCTGCAGTGATCTTTAACCACTCAAATGCCGGGTGAATGTCTTCGCCTTTCACTGACAGGTGTTCCCTGAAAAAACTCTCAGAAATTGTACTGACCTGGCTACCAGTGTCAAGTAAGCAGGACACTGTAACACCTCGTAGTTTCACCTCAACAGTTTTACATTCTCCGACTGCACGCTCTAAGATCCTGCTTCTGTCTGGAGTCTCTTTTGGTGAGCCAGCTTCCTCCCCTCGAGTTGTGTGGCTCATGACAACTGAGGGTGCGAGTTTTCCTGCACTACATAAGAACTAGGTGTTGCGTCCCCTTGACCCCCTCTGGCCTGTGAGCATTTTCTTGCAATGTGACCTATGCCTCTACACTTGAAACAGATAGGCTGACCATCTGGTGTGAACTTTGGCTGGGGTCTAGGTCGTGGCTTGGGCTCTAGGAATGTCTGTTGAGTGCTGCGCTTACTCAGTTCACCTACAGCAAAGGCTAGATCAGCGAGTGTTTTGCCTAACTCTGCTAGCTGTTTTTCCTGATGGGCTACTGCTCTCCGAACATCATTTAATGCAGTACCTTGGTCATTGTTTGTTTTAATAATAGAGCACTGGGTTTCCGGAACCTCTGATGTAACTTGGTTGCTCTTTATGACCCTGGGACGATGAGACCTGCTGTCCTCCATCTCCCACAGGAGGGCCTCGTTCCTCACATCTAGAAGACTGCTCTCTGGTTTGTCCCTAACCATTTTCCTGAGTTCACGCCTGAGTGCTGCTTCTCTTAAACCCTCAATAAACCGGTCTCTGAGCACAGTTTTCTCATTAGGTATTACATCTGTGGACTGTTTCACTACAGAGCTCAAAATCTGGGATAGTGCATGGGAGTAGTCACGGAGGTCTTCTCCATCAGTTTGGTTACGGTTGTAAAAGGTCTGTAAAAGCTGTGTGGAACTGCGCTTTTCCCCAAATGCATTGCTCAGGTAAGAGTATAAATTACTGGGCCCCACTGACTGACCCCTAATGCATAGTCGCACCTCTTCCAATGCAGGGCCACGCAATAGAGATAGTATATAGTCACATTGTTCTTCTGTTGTTTGCTCTCTGTATCTTAAAACCCTTTCAACCTCTTCAATAAACTCTTCGACAGATCTCCTGTCTGTACCACACTCCCCACTAAATGCTTGGATCTGGCGTTCTCTTGGAACGTAGATGTATGAACGTGTGGGTGCACTGTTATCACGTGCTCTCTGAGCCCTTGCTTCACCATTTAACCTGGTGAGCTCATCTCGCAGTCTGGCGAGCTCTTGCATGGTGGTCTGCATTTCTTTTGTAGCACCTTCACCTATACCCGTTATGCCACCTGAGGTGTGGCCATTATCATTACGTGAACTCCCTTCATCACCAGAATCACTAGACATAATGATATATTAATCTTTACTCAGTCCAGTATAAATGAGGATATTTAGTTCAAAACCTGGTTCAAGGATACTACAAGGACAGTCTTTAACTTGGAGCCTTGCTGAATCTTGGTCTTTGTAGCTGAAGTTAGCGCTGGAGTCCTCTGCGCTGGTACGGCTGAATCGTGTGACACAGGAAGCACCAGAACCTCGTAGAGCCCCTCACGTCGTCTCTCGCTGGTCACCACCTCCACAGCAGGATGGCTTCAGACTCAACACCAAAGGACGTCACCAGCAATCTTCACCACTGCCGTATTTTTTTTTAAGTAAAAATAAGCCACTCTGTTGCCAATTTAAAAAAAATGTTTTATCTACGCCCCACTCCTGGTACCAAAATTATGTAGCCCGTGGAATTAGATACCACACAGGACACAATTACTTCCGGGGTTCTTGTAGCTTTAATTTTATTGTTTGAACCTTCGAATGCAGATCGTTTTACTGAGTGCATAAATTTCTGTGTCTTTCGAGCAAACAGCTCATAAATGTTCACAGATGTGGCAAGTTTAACAGAAAAGATTTTAAAAGGAAAATAAATACAACATACAACATACGGTGCAAAATACGGCAGTGGACTATGTATGTTAAACAGGGTTTAACAAAGACGTGGAACTTCCTGAAGATCGCGCAACTTCTCACTCTGTCAGTTACCTTTAAACAGAATTAAAATGCATGTAAAACCTTTACATCCCAAATACAATGGCATGGTGTGGCTTTATTCACGCCAACATTACCTTGTCATGCCTGCAATGGCGAACAGTGGTCGACGGCTCGCGCCCAAAATCACCGAACATCAACTCCAGTAGCATCTAAATCAAACCATCTTGTCAAATTACCGACATACAATATTGTTTGGAATAATGTTACAGGTATATTTCACAAGATATTTACCCTTACCTACTGCGGAGTCAGAGCACCGTCACACTGCAATCTTCAGGTGCTCCACACAAGAAAAAAAGAAAGAATACCCAAGATGCACTTGGATAACTTGCACGGAGTTACAATAAAAGTCCGCAACACTGCCACTTACTGGTCAAAACATGCAATGACAACCAAAACTATAAAAATACACTCACAATCTGCTTCACAATTTAACTACATCAAATGACATTTTACATGGCTTGACAGTGTAACAATTACATATATTAACAGTTAAACTATACTAAATTTAAGTGGAAAATCATTTAACATATTTAACAGATTTACCACCCGGCTACACTAATAATAGTGATATTAACTGAGAATGACATGGAGTCAAATGCCATGAACTCCATTACTTTTGTTGGGATTCTCCTTGCTTTCTAGCTGTCACTACAAATGACACCTGTACCGATGCCTGGGTATGCGCCGGTGTCACCACCACATTTGACTTGGCACTCTGCATGGTTTAGAAAATCACCATGCACAAGTTGGGTGATGTGCTCGTAGGTGCCTTATCAGATGAGTCATCTCAGGTATTTGCACTGCTTCCCCTGCAAGATACTGTAGCGACCCAAGGGGATGGGCCACAGTATGCTTGTTCTGCGCAAAGGATTATGGAGGTGGGAAATTGTTATGATTTATGTTAAATTTTTACGTGTTCAAATGGGTTGTGGCTAGATGGGGTACAGCCACGGACGGAAGTGACGCAAAATCTCTCCGGGCGTATTTTGTTGCTATGGCGATAGCTAGTCTAGCTAACCTCTTGAGCTACCGCGAGTTTGGACTTTGGTTCTTAAAGCCAGATGAATGATGAGTCCGATGAATTAGTTTTACTTAAAATAACTTCAATTTCACTTAATAAAAACTGGTAATTGTGTATTTTAAATGAAATATCGCTGTTGCTTGCGCGTAGATGCTGCTTCCCAATGCTAGCAAGCCAGCTAAGTCTATATAAAACGGTAGCTAACGTTCGCAGAACATTGTAGCTATTTATCCAGTGATAACATTATATTTAAAATGTTAATTCTGTGCATTTATCTCTATTAAGTAATCGTATTTGCCATGCTCCTCCAGGAGCGAGGGGCAGGAAATAGACTACAATGTATCAGATTCATCGCCAGTTCATGGACACCGTATAGCCGAACATTTGTCCTGCTAAAGTTACATGCCTAATGTGGTCTTCCGAAGTAAAACAGTCCTACATTGATTACCATTCCTTATCTGCACATACTGCCATACCTTGCGTGGTTCAGACAGAGTCAGACGTGTAAGTATCTTTGGTTCAGTTCCTTCCTTTAGATGGTAGGGATAGCATTGCATGTCATGCTCTCCACAATATACAAAAACATCAGAACATATCAAGATAATAATTTAATATAACAGATCATAAATATCAAGCAAAACAAAATAAAATAGGATAAATAGTGAGATTAGAGTTTATTATAGGCTAGTCTCCAAAATGTGTGTTAAGTTGGGTTTTAAAAGAGGACTATGACACAGCTGATCTAATTTCCAAAGGAAGGTTGTTATTTTGCATCACTTCCGTGCATGGCTATATCCCATCAAGCCACAGCCGTTCAAATGTTTGGTTCATGTTGGGATGTGTAGTTTGTTCGGGGGTTTGACTCGGAATAAATAGAAGACCGTTTCCTGACTGACTGGCTGTAGGATCATGATTTAGACTAATGTCACCTGTTGTGACCTTGGGGGGAAGTTATTGTGGTTCTCTGTCCATGGTAAGTGTGGTAAATAAAAGCCGCTCCTGTTGGTCGTGCGGTGTATGGGACACAGGTTTGGCATTAAAAAGGAAGCTTGTCTCTGGTCATCAATTCATTAATGGTGTACCTCACCACATTGGTGTCAGAAGTGGGATCCTGGCATTTTAGGCTGAAGAATGGAGAGAGTGATCCAGAGAGTCGAGCAAGACATTGAGCGGACCCCTTGGCACTTGGAAAACCTGGCATGGCAAAGGACAGAGCCTGCCAGAGATGGATGTTTTCCAGCCCACTCTGATGGCTCCAGTGTACCGCAGATCCACTGCCCCCTAGAGGCCAGAAGTGCAAATACAGGGGAATGCCTGCTGCCAACGAACCACCACCCCTCACGCCCAGCCTGTCACAAGCCGCAGTTGTCCATAGAACACGAGCCAAGCTGCCCAAGTACAACGGGATGACACAGCTAGAGCCATACCTCTCGCAAGTCCAACTAGCGGCATGGAGGGGCATCTGGGTGGCATGGAAGTCTATTCCATTGCCTACCAACATGGGGATCACTGGGTCGAATCTCCGTGTTACCACCGGCTTGTTCGGGCATCCCTACAGACACAATTGGCCGTGTCTGCGGGTGAGAAGCCGGATGTGGGTATGTGTCCTGGTCGCTGCACTAGTGCCTCCTCTGGTCAGTCAGGACGCCTGTTTGTGGGGGAGAGGGAACTTGGGGGAATAGCGTGAGCCTCCCATGCGCTACGTCCCCCTGGTGAAACTCCTCACTGTTGGGTGAAAAGAAGCAGCTGGCGACTCCACATGTATCGGAGGAAGCATGTGGTAGTCTGCAGCCTTCCCCGGATTGGCAGAGGAGGTGGAGCAGTGACCGGGATGGCTCGGAAGAGTGGGGTAATTGGCCAACTACAATTGGAGAGAAAAAGGGGGAAAAATGTGCAGCTGCACGCCCAACATGGTTACCCACAGCTTAATGCAGCTGCCCAAGAGGAGCTGGTCCTCCACGCTTTCCTGCAGGGGCTTATGCTATAGAGGTTACGTCAGCATGTTCGCCTCGCCATAACCCAATCCCTCAGTGAGGCTCTCTGTGAAGCTGAATGGGCCAAGGTGGTAATCACGGCTACCCAGTAGAAGGCCCCCGCTCTCCGACCGCACATCAGGTTGGCCGACTACGATGAGGAGGAAGAGGAGGAGGAGGCAGAAGAGGTCTACAAAGTTTGGCCTCTACCACAGCAGTCTTGGCGATGGCCTCCAACATCAAGGCGACGTCCACCTCAGCTGACCAACCACTGTTACCGGTGTGACAAGCCTGGTCACATAGCCCGTGACTTCCCCGCACCGGCATCGAAAGCCAGAGTCACCCGGCTGGCGGGAAGCGGAACCCCCTTTAAGGTTGATGCATGCTGGTTAGTCACCTAGGTCAAATCAAAGGACTGTATCTGAACTGCCAACTTGACGGCTGACCCTGCCAGGCCCTTGTAGACACGGGATTTATCATTTCCTTGGTGCGACATGGCATCCTCCCAGGCACCATCGGCCCACTCTCAGTAGCATGGTCACCAACCAACACCCAGCTGATGACAGTGACAGGAGAAAATGCTGGCATGAGAGGGAAGAAGTTGCTGCGAGTCCAGGCTGGAGTCCAGGAACTGGCTCACCAGTTCTGGCTTGCCAACATGTGGGACCCGTGCATCATCAGCCTGGACCTGATGACTTGCTGGGGAGCCCATGTTAATGTGTCAGGGGCAACCATCACCCTCAGCACGAAGACCGTGGCACGCTGGTCTGGTCAGGGCCCACACCCAAAGACTAATGAGCCAGTCGCCAAGCAACCACTGCCCAACAGGCACAGAGCCCCTGTGCTTCTCCGCCCCAGCAGCCCAGACCACCGTCCAAGCCGCCCACAGGCGGGCCACTGATTTCCTTACCTAGATTATTGAGCATGCATTAAGACTTTCCATCACGGTTTGCATGGTGTCACAGTTTCCTCACAGACAACCAGTCATCATTCTCCTGGTCTGGCTGACTCATGTCTTTGCGCCTCTTCTCCGCAGTGTATTTGGGCTAAAAAGGGCAGCCTTCAATTTCCAACTTCATTAAAGGACGACACCATCTGCGTTCTTTTCCGGGTTGTTCAAATGGAAACCCCCCACTCAGCCGTTAGCGAAAAGCAATGACATGGGTTAGCTGATGCCTGACCCTGCCCTCCCTCAACTGCCCCCCCCCCCACACACACACACATGCAGTTCGCTGACAAAAGTGCAGAAAGCTATGTCAGGTCATGTAGCATTCCCAGCCGGACTTTATTCAGACGATGCACTCAATGATGATAACTGATGGGCTACGGTGCGGTATTTCTACCATTTATTTACACGAACCACCACAGACACACCGTAAGAGCTGAAAGCAAAATAAAACATACAATCATACACTCATACATGCGACCACATTTCCACCATAGCTAGCTACCGTAACAATGTGCATAGCACTGCTAGCATTGGCTCATTTAGCTAACTTCTAAATCCGGTTACACAATACATAAAAATAACACCTCATAACGAACTCAAATTACACAGTCACTCTACACACATACCTTATTCGCCTTCCAGCTAGGTGCTAAATAAAAAAAAAGATAAACAATATTCTTCACGAACAGTCCTTGGCTTTCTCATGGCATGCGGACGTCAGCCATTTCAACTTTCCTTCTCGTTTCTGCCATCAACTTGCGCACGCGCAGTAACATACAGAGGAGACCATATCAATGTTTTTCACAATAAAGGGTGTGTAAACAATAAAAGTGCAATTCACTATAAAATCAAATCTGGTACATGGCACTCTATAACAAATTCAATAGCATATACACTCACTGACCACTTTATTAGGTACACCTTGCTAGTACCGGGTTGGACCCCCTTTTGCCTTCAGAACTGCCTTAATCCTTCGTGGCATAGATTCAACAAGGTACTGGAAACATTCCTCAGAGAGTTTGGTCCATATTGACATGATAGCATCACGCAGTTGCTGCAGATTTGTCGGCTGCACATCCATGATGCGAATCTCCCGGTCCACCACATCCCAAAGGTGCTCTATTGGATTGAGATCTGGTGACTGTGGAGGCCATTATAGTACAGTGAACTCATTGTCATGTTCAAGAAACCAGTCTGAGATGATTCGAGCTTTATGACATGGCGCGTTATCCTGCTGGAAGTAGCCATCAGAAGATGGGAACACTGTGGTCATAAAGGGATGGACATGGTCAGCAACAATACTCAGGTAGGCTGTGGCGTTGACACGATGCTCAATTGGTACTAAGGGGCCCAAAGTGTGCCAAGAAAATATCCCCCACACCATTACACCACCACCACCAGCCTGAACCGTTGATACAAGGCAGGATGGATCCATGCTTTCATGTTGTTGACGCCAAATTCTGACTCTACCATCCGAATGTCGCAGCAGAAATCGAGACTCATCAGACCAGGCAACGTTTTTCCAATCTTCTATTGTCCAATTTTGGTGAGCCTGTGCGAATTGTAGCCTCGGTTTCCTGTTCTTAGCTGACAGGAGTGGCACCCGGTGTGGTCTTCTGCCGCTGTAGCCCATCTGCCTCAAGGTTCGACGTGTTGTGCGTTCAGAGATGCTCTTCTGCATACCTCGGTTGTAATGAGTGGTTATTTGAGTTACTGTTGCCTTTCTATCAGCTCGAACCAGTCTGGCCATTCTCCTCTGACCTCTGGCATCAACAAGGCATTTTCGCCCACAGAACTGCCGCTCACTGGATAGTTTCTCTTTTTCGGACCATTCTCTGTAAACCCTAGAGATGGTTGTGAGTGAAAATCCCAGTAGATCAGCAGTTTCTGAAATACTCAGACCAGCCCGTCTGGCACCAACAACCATGCCACGTTCAAAGTCACTTAAATCACCTTTCTTCCCCATTCTGATGCTCAGTTTGAACTGCAGCAGATCGTCTTGACCATGTCTACATGCCTAAATGCATTGAGTTGCTGCCATGTGATTGGCTGATTAGAAATTTGCGTTAACGAGCAGTTGGACAGGTGTGCCTAATAAAGTGGCCGGTGAGTGTATGTATATATATATATATATATATATGTATATATATAATTTGTTGTTCAAGTTTGGGCAGGTTGCAAGTGGGTCAGGTTTATGCAGAGAAATCAGATCAGTTACACCGACCTCTCTAGATCTGCTTATGCAGCCATGCACAATGTGTGCTGAGAGGCCTTTTCCATCCTTTTGGCAGTTGCATGATAATTTACGGCACCACAATAAGTTCAAGGTTTTAGCCTAAATGTGCAGTCGACAAAAAGGGCGGCACAGAGGTGCAGTGGTTAGCGCTGTCGCCTCACAGCAAGAAGGTCGTAGGTTCGAACCCCGGGGTTGGCCAACCTCGGGGGTTCATCCCAGGTCGTCCTCTGTGTGGCATTTGCATGTTCTCCCCGTGTCTGCGTGACTTTTCTGGCACTAACAACCATGCCACGTTCAAAGTCACTTAAATCACCTTTCTTCCCAATTCTGATGCTCGGTTTGAACTGCAGCAGATCGTCTTGACCATGTCTACATGCCTAAATGCATTGAGTTGCTGCCATGTGATTGGCTGATTAGAAATTTGCGTTAACGAGCAGTTGGACAGGTGTGCCTAATAAAGTGGCCGGTGAGTGTAAGTCTAATAAACAAAGCACCGTATAATAATCTCAATAACTTGTCTTAATAATATCAAATATAATATAAAGTAATATGGGTCATTTACAGGTCACATGGCAAAAACCTTTGAGAAGGGCTTGGGAAAATAGCATTTTGATGCGAAAACACATGTACTTTGACCAAAATTTGAAATTTCGGATTTGGATGCAAAGGGAACATCACTGGCAAGCTACAGAATGATATAAAAACCTCAAAAACACACAAAAAATGGACCCCACCCCCCTTTATATCTGATGAACTGTGTCCTTATCCAATGCATTTACTCAATATTGTTTGAAGCCATTACTTTCAAATTAGCTAAGTCTGCTACTAGGAGCAATCTAACCGTTCCTCTCAGCTGAGGGAAGCAGTTTGTTAGGCTCCGCCCCCTTTACCTTTAGGAAGAGGTTGCTGGAAAATCAATCATACTGTTCAGTGTGGATCGTCCAGTCAGGTAAAACGTGGAAGTATACATGATGATGACATAAATCTCCACCAAAATATTTTCTTAAACAATTGTTGACAGCCATGGCTTTGAGGAGCCACACACATCATACTAAATTAGTTAATTTTTTTTCGTGTTGGAGCCCCCTTTTAAAAAAAATTGTCAGATTAATTACATTTTGCAGCCTATACACAATTAACAACTGGTCAACCTCCTCTGTAAACATTTTGTTCACTTGTTTTGCATCACTGCCTCAGAACTGGACAAATAACAAGGATAATTTGCCAGTCTCTTATCTCACATTTAAAATAAAATCAGCTGAATCTGATCACTGGCCAATCAATCGGTCCATTCCTACAAACCACTTTTGAAATATTGCAGATCATTACATTATCATAAATAGCATTATTTGATGAGAAATGGTATTTGATATCTCTAATTTTTTTCCTTTTTTTGAGGGGGGGGGGTTCCCCGTTTCTCTCCCCAATTATACTTGGCCAATTACTCCACTCTTTCGAGCCTTCCCGGTCACACTGCTCCACCCCCTCTGCCGATCCAGGGAGTGCTGCAAACTACCACATGTCTCCTCCGATACATGTGGAGTCGCCAGCCGCTTCTTTTCACCTGACAGTGAGGAGTTTCACCAGGGGGACATAGCACGTGGGAGGATCAGGCTATTCCCCCCAGTTCCCCCTTCCCCCTGGACAGTCGCCCTGACCAACCAGAGATGGCACAAGTGCAGTGACCAGGACACATACTCACATCCGGCTTCCCACCCGCAGACACAGCCAATTGTCTGTAGGGATGCCCGACCAAGCCGGAGGTAACACGGGGATTGGAACCGGAGATCCCCATGTTGGTAGGCAACGGAATAGACCGCTATGCTACCCAGACGCCCATTCTAATTGTTTAAATAATTGTTTTTCTTGTATGTAATTTAGTTAGCCATAATTTTTTATGAGGGGTTTTTAGTTTTAAAAATTGTGTCATTAATCTCTATACCTTCTGAGTTGTTGTTTACCTTGTGTGTATTGGTATAAACCAGATAAACTGTTATGTTGTTGATTTTGATGCCAGCTGGGTGGCTTGGAGTTGGTCAAAACAGAGATATCACTGGGCAAGACCAAGGACAGCAAGAATATGCTGTGTTACTGCTCCCCTCAACAGCTGGATGATGTCAACTACCTCTACAACAAGGAATGTGAGATGTACAGGTTCGATACCACTCACTCACCAAACATTTTAAATGTCTTCTTTTACAACTTTTATCCAATTTACTGAGTCCCATGTTAATTTTCAGGCAACCCCAGTTCACATTCATGCAATTCTACATATTCACGCCTGGGAGCCCCCAGTACAACCACAGTCTTCTAAAGCTAGACGCTTCGAGATGTCCAGTAAAACCACATTCCTCTAATGCTGGCCATTGAGAGCTGTCCAACAACGCAGTTTTCCACTTTCAATCACAAAGCAGCTTGACTGGAAAGATTAGCTCCTTTCTCAGATGCAGCTCCATCATAGTTCTTTAGAAAGTGTCTGGTTGACTTCCTAGTTGAGTCTCAGACTTCAACACTTCCTGTCGACAGTTCGCTTTTTCAACTGCTAGGTTACAACTGCCTTTATGAATAAATGCGGAAATGCACGGAGGCAACTAATGTTCACTCTTTAAAATACTGTTTTTCAGTTTTGGGATTGTCTTGTGGGAAATAGCCACCCGTAAGAAGCCTTTTGAAGGTATGTTTCCGAAAGGCAACGCTCACTATCAACATTGGCAAAATCAACATCAGAACAGTGAAATTAAGTTTGCCAACACAACTTTAACCATCTTCTCTTGCTGTTATATTCACTAATTTTCACTCTTTGACTTTTGACAGATTGCCCGTCACGTGTAGTGCTCTACCAGAGAGTATGTGAAGACAAAGATCAAGAGCCACTTCCCGATGACTGCCCAAAAAAACTGGGGGAGCTAATTAATGCCTGTCGCGCCTATGAAGGTTTCAACAGGCCATCAGCGGGAGGTAATCACAATCAGTCATCTTTTTCATTTGCTCATTAGTCAATCTGAATACTATATTATCATGGTAATGTATTGCGATGATACAGTATTCACATATTCACATTGAATTATTGCTATTATTGCTCTGATGAGCAGAATATTAAGATATTGATTTTATATTTATATATATATATATATATATATACACATACATATACACATATACATATACATACATACATACATACATACATACATACATACATACATACATACATACATACATACATAGATATAACTTTGTTAAAAGAAACAACGGTAGGGAAAGTGCTCAACAAATAAGGAGCAAATAATCCAGTGATTCAAGTAAATTCTTTTTGAGACAGTACAAGCCTGTTTCATGCCATAAGCAATCATCAGCTGTCAATAAAGCTACTAGAGGGAAGGACATACCATTTACAGCCGCGTCATGCACATCACATGCACAGTGTCCAAAGGGGAAGGGAGAGGTGCGACATTCAAAAATACATGATTGCTAACAGTCCAATTGGGGGGGGGGGGTTGGTATTTGTCTATTGTCATTATTTATAATTACAAAATGTTTTAATTATAAATCATGACAATAGACAAGGGGGCGAGTGGAATCAACTTTCTCTTGAAAGTGCAGGTGTTGCAACACCCGTAACACACGCGGCTGTGACGCGCATTGGACACTGTGGACCGGATCTTAGACATTTTGGTTACAAGGTGGTCTCTGTAATAGTTAGATCACCCTGACCCCAAGTCTAAGAAATGTACCGAAATTATTCTCAGTGATAGCGATGCAGGGACAATTTGTTTTCACAGGAAATAATGATACAACACAGTATGGAGACTACAGCACCTCTAACATACACAGTACCACAGTACTGACACATGCTGCAGGGACAACAGGACCCTATAGAGACCATGCTAGCGTCCCAGTATGATGTGATGCATGGTTCACAGCCTGTGCTGAAGATCTCATATTTAGCGCAGGGGGTCTGTGCAAAACATACTATAAAAGTTTAGGGTAAAGTGAAAGGATAGTTTTGTTTTTGTTTTGTTTTTTTGCCATGAAAACAACAGTAATACTTGGCCTATTAGTCACCTTTGCTTCAACCTGTTGGTGCTTTCAATCTCTCTGTTGGTGCTTTCATTCTTTGACTGTCTCTCTTCTGCAGTGCTGGTGGACAAACTGCGCAAAGTGGTGGAGCAATTAGAAGAGGAATAAAGACGGATGTTCTCCATGTTCCTGCTTGAACTTCCCGTTCCCAGTTTGGAAATTTATACGGTGTGCGTGGTCATCCTGTGCACTCTTAAACCTGGCCCATGTCCTATCTCTATGCAAAGCTTTAAGCAGAGGTGGAAAAACCCAGTCCAGAAAGTAAAAACCCTAACTGTGTCTTTACTCCATCCATGTATTAAACCAGCTGATTTGGGAAACTAGTCAGTGCAATCTGATGGTTTAGTACATGGGTGGAGTAAAGACACAGTTAGGGTTTTTACTTTCTGGACTGGGTTTTTCCACCTCTGGCTTTAAGCCATGATGTTGATTTCATAAGTTATGTTGGAGTCGTTGTAATCAATGTTGAGATTGCTGCCCAAAAAGAAGCACTTAATCATTTTCACTTTTCAAAAGTAATGCCTTGCTACTTAATACTTGCTACCTCACTCACTACTCCTTGGGAAGAGTAATAACACTACTCATGGTAGTAACCTGCCAGTGCACCCCCGTTAGACAGTTATTATGCCATGCACCTCTGTGTTAATGGTTACTGGATGGCGCAAGTGAAGTGCAAATAATTAAGTCTATCGAGAGGCCTGTGGAGCCCGTGTCCCTGCTGAAGCTGGCAAATGATATAACGACTGATAGTCCAGCTGTGTGCATATTTTTTTCACTACATTACAGCATTATTTTGGTGTAAAAACAAAGGTTTTCGCTGCATCTTGTAAACACAGCCCTATGGACTTGCTTATCGCTGTCTGCTGTGACTCGAGGAAGCTTTATCTCAATCATATAGCCCCGACAGGAGCAGGGTCAAAGTGGCAAAATTCTCAAGACTGAAATTCTGTCGTGTCAAATTGACCCTCGATTTTTCCGAATCGCCAGGCTTATCAGAATTAGAAGCATGGATTTTTAATTTAATATTCTGATAATTTGAATAAACTTAACCTATACGTTGTTCTTTTTCAGCCTAATTTGGAAAGTGGAATGCAAACACAAGATAGGATGACTACTTACTATACAACAGACTTACAGATCAAAACTGTTGGCCAATATATGAGAGGGGAGGCAGACTGCGTCACATGGCATATGGTTAAGAGTGTGATATTTTTGTTTATATCAGGTGACAATCATTGTATTCAAAATATGGTGCAGAGCATTGACATGATAAAACATTTAATAAATTTGTTTTTTGAAACGCCAAACCAAGATAGCTTACTGCTGCAATCTAGTAGAGAATGCTGTCTAGTCTAGTCAGTGGTTTCCCATCTACACCTTTCTCCGCAATCCAACCCAAATTCATACCTGAAGTTTACCACAGCAAACCTCGACACTACCTTAACCAGGTTTAAAAAAAAAAAGGAGGCGGGAGGAGTTGGAGGTGTTTGTGAGTCCGCTGCAGAAGTCATTTGGACTGTTAGCCCAATTTTTGCACAGTTTAACCATGGTCACAGTTTTTGATATTCGTAGATATTTGTTTTACATTGGCACTCCTCATTTTCTAGAACTGAATGAACTATTCTTCTAGTTAATATGCACGTTTTTACTAAAACATCGACAGGCCAATAAGCAGTCCTATTACGTATTTTTCCACCCAGGTTTTTCCACTTTAAAAAAAGAAAAGAAAAATGTTGCTGCCCGAGCCGATGAGATTTCCTCCATGGATTCAACAAGCCAACGATATTTTTGGTGCTAATTTTAAAAATTGTTTGAATTGTCCTGCTTTTTTAAAGTTATAGTATCTGAGTATCAGCAACAAGAGAGAGAAAATGGCCATGGCTGAGAAGGATCTGCATTTGATACCCCCAACAAATCAGAAGAACACTTACCTTTCATAATTCCGGGTGCTCCAAAATGAGCAAGGTTTCAGGCCAAGGATTCTGCATTTGATAACCCAAGATCACGAGCGATGGAGAACGGCAAGATGACTGACGACTGTACATCTGGATTAGCAGGAGGAGGCCAAACTGAATTAAAGTTTCATCAAGAAGAAACAATTGAAACTCAACTCTCTTGAAATCTGAGGACTGAAACTGGCCTTAAGACAGGAAATGTGTGTGTGTGTGTGTGTGTGTGTGTGTGTGTGTGTGTGTGTGTGTGTGTGTGTGTGTGTGTGTGTGTGTGTGTGTGTGTGTGTGTGTGTGTGTGTGTGTGTGTGTGTGTGTAAGGGAGAGAGAGAAAGGGGAAAAATGTTCACTGGCCGTTTATTTGAAACCATTTTTTTCCACAAGGGAAAGGAAACGAGCATAACGAAGGGGATGACACTGCAAGAAAACCAGTTTTAGTTTGTTAATTTTTAACAGAGTACAGCTGTTAAGCTGTTAACCCATTAAGTTGTTATCCTATTAAAATCCAGTGTCATTTTCAGCCTAACTTACATTACAGGGATGAGTGGAGTGATTAGAGGATATTACATTTTATACTTTATAGTGAGCAATTTTTTCTCCCCAACTGTACACGGCCAATTACCCCACTCTTCCGAGCTGTCCCCATCCGGGGAGGGCTGCAGACTACCACATGCCTCCTCTGATACATGTGGAGTCGCCAGCCACTTCTTTTCACCTGACAGTGAGGAGTTTCACCAGGGGGATGGAACACGTGGGAGGATCACGCTATCCCCCCCCCCAAGTCCCCCCCCCCCCGAACAGGTGCCCCAACCGACCAGAGGAGGTGCTAGTGCAGCGACCAGGACACATACCCACATCCGGCTTTCCACTCGCAGACACAGCCAATTGTGTCTGTAGGGACGCCCGACCAAGCCGGAGGTAACACAGGGATTCGAACCGGAGATCCCCGTGTTAGGAGGCAACGGAATAGACTGCTTACGCTACCTGGAGCAAATTTGTTTCAAATTCTGCTTATTTATTCAGTGACTTTGAACTACCAATTTCCCAAATTCTAAAGTAGTTTTCAAATCCTCCTCACTTTTGGGTCCCAGTCTATGAAGGACACTATAATCAGAAAGACCAAGTCAGCAAAGGTCAAATCTGGTTTACTCAAACCCAGTGAAAATTATTCACGAAACTAACTTCTTTCCTGCACCGCACTCTGCTTCAAAGAATATTTGTTTTAAAACAACAATATATAAAGGGCCCTAACTGTGTTCAGCTCCTCGTGGAACCAAATGTATTGGGGGGTCTAGGGGTCCACCCCTCCACAATTTTCAAGGTTCTGAATTCATTTATTGCAGCTTAAAAAAAAGATCAGATTAATTTTTAGAAGTTTTGACTGAGTTTTAGTTTCAATGCACACATGTCCACGGTAAAGTTATAAAAATATTCATGTCATAACTGCTGTTGATAACCCACCTTGCGTGGATAATCAACAGTAGCATGGGCTAGTTCCTGACCACTTCCTACATTGGTGCAAGAAGTCCATCCTTCTCCTAAACAACACTAAAGCAAAGGAAATGTCCATCGATTTTAGAACGCTGCAATCCTTTAACCCTACCTTTATCAATGGGGAGCCAATACATCCATCCCTCCGTTATCCAAACCACTTATCCTGTTCTCAGGGTCGCAGGATGCTGGACCCTATCCCAGCAGTCATTGGGCGGCAGGCAAGGAGAAACCCTGGACAGGTCGCCAGCCCATCACAGGGTTGACACACACACACACACACACACACACCTAGGGACGATTTGGTATGACCGATTCACCTGACCTACATGTCTGGACTGTGGGAGGAAACCGGAGCACCTGGAGGAAACCCACACAGACATGGGGAGAACATGCAAACTCCATACGACCCCGGGACTTGAACCCATGACCTTCTTGTTGTGAGGCGACCGTGCTAAGCACTGCGCCACCGTGCTGCTTAGAATGGGCTTATATGTTTACATATTTAATCAATGATTTATTCGTTTTATCTGTGTCTCTGTTGTTACAACCTATTGCAACCTGTACAACTTGTTACAAATTACAAGTACTTTGGCGTTGTGCTCGACCATAAGCTTAAATGGGACCTATGGACACAACAAAGAATGTACTTTTCAAAGAAATTGTAATCCTTTAATGTCCACAACAAAATGCTTCAAATGTTTTACTGTGTTTTTATTCAGTGCTTTGGCCTTCTGCGCCAT
Organism: Lampris incognitus; assembly: GCF_029633865.1. Lineage (NCBI taxonomy): Eukaryota > Metazoa > Chordata > Actinopteri > Lampriformes > Lampridae > Lampris > Lampris incognitus. Next base: position 16,665,986 of record NC_079216.1, on the reverse strand, counting down.
CTGCTGGTTGGGCGATGCTGCTGCGGCACAGAAAAACTAACAACGGCCCGTGAACTGTTTGAGATTACCTTACCAAGTATGAAATGCATATACAGAGACAGAATGATCAATATGGCAAACGATGTGTGACCATGTGTGACAAGAGGCACACCCTTGCCTCCTCATTTGAATTGCTGCCATCCAGATGATGATATTGATCCAAATTTTCATTTGTTCCACAAGCAATTATTTGTTGCTCAATCAACTTGGGCAATGTGCAGAAGTCTTATAATGGCAGGAAAAACGCTGGTTTTTATGTGCGTGTGTGTGTGTGTGTGTGTGTGTGTGTGTGTGTGTGTGTGTGTGTGTGTGTGTGTGTGTGTGTGTGTGTGTGTGTGTGTGTGTGTGTGTGTGTGTGTGTCCGTCCGCTGCTAACTCGCATACTACTGGGTGGAACCATTGCATGGGCTGTATGCAGTGTGTGACTGCACAGGGCCTTGCCCCTGGCCTGCAATCGTGCAGTTCTTGACCCAACATGCTTCTAAACTGAAATTCCTGTCTCTCAATTCCATTGTGCATAGTCAAGTTCACATGAAAAAATTTTTTTTTTAATTATTCAGGTTTTTTTATTTTTGATATTGTGTGGGCGGCACAGTGGTGCAGTGGTTAGCGCAGTCGCCTCACAGCAGGAAGGTCCTGGGTTCGAGCCCCAGGGTAGTCCAACCTTGGGGGTCGTCCCGGGTCATTCTCTGTGTGGGGTTTTCATGCATGTTCTCCCCGTGTCTGCATGGGTTTCCTTCGGGTGCTCCGGTTTCCTCCCACTGTCCAAAGACATGTAGGTCAGGTGAATCAGCCGTACTATATTGCCTCTAAGTGTGTGTGTGTGTGTGTGTGTGTGTGTGTGGGCGGGCCCTGTGATGGCCTGGCGGCCTGTCCAGAGTGTCTCCCCACCTGCCGCCCAATGACTGATGGGATAGGCTCCAGCATCCCCACGACCCTGAGAACAGAATAAGCGGTTTGGATAATGGATGGATGGATGGATATCGCGTTGTTACATAGTGCATGATCCATCTCACTGCAAGGAAGAAGGGGAAGGGGAAACAATGTCGGCTGCAAGACAGCATGACCGATTTCATAAACACGAGGTGGGTGCTAAGAAAAGGAAAAAAAATTAAGAATTTCACAAGTCGCTACGAGAATCGCTGGATAAATTTGTCAACACTTCCACAGATGTGGTGAGTAGCTATATGTATGTGACTGTGACCGTATGTGTAATGACCGGTCTGAAAAATGATCTAAAATCTGAATGAAATGTAGGCTATAGACCTGAAATATTGAATTGTAACATATTGTCGTACTTCAGCATGCCAAAATAAAGTGACAGCTGAGCTGACTTGATGTAAAGCCAATAGTTTTACAGTTGATTTTTTTTCCTTTCCAAGACTACAATAGCAAAAAGTCATAGCTGAGACTGGTGCATGATGATGCTGTATTATTCTGCTTGTTAAATATGTATTGCACTGAGATGATGTGTGCAGTGCTAGAATACCTGCGTGCAGTAGAACTAGAATAGCTATGTGCATGCATGTCAATGAACAGGGCCTTGCACATCAAGTTCGCACAGGGGTTAGGGTTAGGCCTTGAACCCCCACTGCAATGGCCCTGCTACTGGGCCTGTCGGCTTAATATTTTCTTGTGCACTGTTATAACTGTATGATCAAGGACCTCTTGAGGTTTTGGTGATTCAAAACCTTTGAAAAATCCGTTTTATACCACAACTGAGTGCTTACTGCCAGGGGCGTTTCCAGGATTTGAGGACAGACGGGGCTTAGCCTGGACTTCTGTAGGGGGGTCCAGGGGGATCCCCCCCCCCGCAAAAATTATTTGATCTCTATTTTGATGATTTTTTACAAGTTTGTGTTTTTTTTTTTTTTTTTACAGTTTTACAGCGGCTTTTACAGATTGTGGCCATTACTTAGAGCTCAAAAGTACATTAGCTAATATTAACATTACTGTCGGCATCTAGAAGCCACCAAGGCTAACAATTTAGCAATCTAACGAGCGGGTAACGATGTAGGAAATGCAAAGGCATAATGAAAAGATGAGGCCATTGGGAATATCAACATTTTCCTCACACATAAAATTACGAAGAAAAATTCTATACGACTAAAATTACAATATATTAACTTGCCGAAAAATGGACTTCCATGGCCTCCACCATTTCTGAAAACGTCAGCAAACACGTCACAACTCGTGAACTCGGAGCTTTCGCATAGATATCCGGTGACGTCACTGTGTTTTAGCGTCGCCATTTTTGTGTTCGGGTCACAGCTGCACAACCACTACTACCAGAGTAGACTAGTTGTGATTCTAGAGTCTCAAGACACACAAAAAAAGCTCATACAATATGTCCGGGATATGTTGTGATGTTGGCTCTAACAACAGTTGTCAGAGAAACCCCGGACTACAATTTTATTCAATCTCAAAGGAGCTAGATCGGCGGAATAAATTGCTGGCTCCAATCAGAAGGGACTACTGGCAGCCAACTTCTAACTCCAGATTGTGCAGTCAACACTTTGTCGCCGGTAGGTTATGTTTGCCTTTAACTTAGCTAATTAGTATTTATATCTTTTAGCTCCCTTTTAGCACCTTCTTTCACTTGCACCTTAATAAAAAGGCTTCAACTGCCAGAGTTGCTGCAGTGTTCCTCTCTACCTTGATGCTTGTCCTCACTGAGAAGCACCGGATTGCAGATCAGCAGATGTGCGCTGAGATCACCCTTATTGTTAAATATGCATTACAGTACTTACCTGCAGCATAAAGGTGAATAACAGAGAAAAATGTCTGAGAGAAAATGATGAAAGGGAAATTACCTTGCTCAGGTTGGTCAGTATCTTGATGGTATGCACACATGTAATATTCTACCATTCTTGCCCCTCTGTCTGCTTAGGAAGAAAAAAATGACAACCCCATGAGCCCTGATTATGTTCGCAGCCTGTTTGCACACACGTCAGCTGGACAACAGCAGAAAAACATCGATGCCAACAGTAGGTTTGAGCATACCCAGCAGATGAAATGGAAAAGGACTGAGACTTTGGCCCCTAGCAGTGACACTGAGCATGAGACTGTGGCCCCCTCCAGCACCAGCGATGACACCAACAACACCATGGGAGTACAGGCAGGCTGTGAGCACAATTACTCTCAAGCCACTCAGGCATCGTGGAACCATGCTCAAATGCAGCCTGCAAAGCTACAGTCAAAGCATTAACAAATGAGTGTGCTCGACTTAGAGCAGGGGTTCATAGACTAAAGGACAAAGTTGATCTGCTTTCTTTTAATGAAGAGGCATTTAAAGGAAAGGATGAAATGGTACAGGAACTCGCAGGCCTTCCAACCTATGCTAAATTAGTAATGGTTGTCTTTTATCTTTCTGTCAGGATTTCTGAAAGCTAGTCCAAAACTGACTCCCTTCCATAGCTTTCTGTTAACACTGATGAGAATGAGGCTCAATTTACCTCTATTTTTTTGTCTATTTATTTCGTATGTCTAAGACAAGTGTTGCCAGAATATTTAATAGTACATTAGCTGTCATGTATGTTAGACTGTCACCACTTATATTTTGGCCATCAAAAGAACAAATTCAGGCTGAAGCTAGCCAGGCCACACCCCTCCTGATGGAAACTGAACCATACACAGACCCATCCTCGACGGACAGAGACATTCACACACATCCATCCTCCATGGACAGAGACATCCACACGCATTCAACCTCCATGGACAGAGACATTTTCACACACCCAACCACCACGGACAGAGACATTCCCACCAATCCATTCACACCAGCCAGAGGTCCCGCCATGCTGATGCCAGCCAAGCCCAGCCTCAACTGTGCCGGGAGTGCTCCCCTGGGTCATGTGAACTCATCCTCCACTATCACGGATCAGGTGGTAAGGTTGGCTGATATAACTACCCTGTTTCCACGCAGAGAGTTTAAGGTGCATGGTGGTCAGATCTCTGATGCAGGTTCTGACATCTCATATAGTAGCCTGGGTAAACAGATTGATGAGGGGTTGCGAGGAGGGTTTAGTGAGACAGAAGTCATAAGAACCATACTTAAGATAACTAAACCTGGTTTATTCAGGGAGATGTTAACCAACAAAGATGACCTCACAGTGGATGGTTTGAAGCGGTTTCTCCGCTCCCATACAAGAGATAAAAATGTTACTGAGCTGTTCCAAGAGTTAAGTAATGCCAGACAGCAAGACAAAGAGAGCCCACAACAGTTTTTGTACAGAGTTATGGGGTTAAAGCAGCGAGTTCATTTTGAATCACAACTGCCTGGTGCATGTTTCAGCTATGATGAAAAGCTTGTGCAGGGCACTTTCCTTCACACACTCTGCCAGGGGTTAAATGAGAGAAATAGCCATATCAGGCATGACCTAAAGCCCTTCATTTCAGACATGCAGGTCAGTGATGACTTTCTCTTAGAGCAGGTCACCAAATCTACCAGTGAAGAAGAAGGGAGGGTAAAACGCCTAGGTACAACAGCCAAAACCAGACCAGTGACTGTTAGTGCAGCTCAACGTGACAGTAACGAACAGACTGACCAGACTAAACAGACTAAAGTCGACTCTGAGTTACAGGCTAACCGTGCTGCTATTCGGCCCAGATGGCGAAACCCACTGAAAATGTTACTTCCAGAGGCCCAGGCTTAACTATGAAATGTCCCCAGTTACCAGTAACTGAGTCCAAGGGTAGGTGCGATGACTGTGTCCAAAATGGCAATGTGAGTTGTCCCCACTGTTTTATCTGTGGCCAGGCAGGACATAGGGCCATTGGCTGTCTGCAGAAGAGGATGTCGGGAAACGGGGGGAGGTCGTTGGAAAGGGGCAACGAGCGATCTTCAGCAGCAAGAGGCCCCCAGTAAAGGTCAAGACAACTAATCGAAATACACAATGTCAGCAAACCTCAAGAAAACGTGTAGCCCAACTTATTGGAAAGCAATATATGGTCTCTTGTTCAATCAACGGCGTCCCTCTCCAAATGCAGTTGGACTCTGGGGCTCAAGTGACCGTGGTGGGGAGAGAATGGCTCAAGAAAACATTGCCTAGTGTCAAAATCCAGCCGCTTGCATCCTTATTTACCAGCCAACCCCTTGAAGTATCAACGGTGAATGGCACAGAGGTTCCCCTGGATGGTTGGGCAGAAATCGACCCTCAGATCTGTAATGTGAATCATGGACATGTGACTATCCAAGTACCAATAGTGATCAGTCGGGACTATAACCATCCCCTACAAGGTAGCAATGTCCTTGCAGAGATCAAAGAAAACGCAGGGCAGGGCGATAGGCTGGATGTTACAGCTATACTTAAAGAAGCTTTGAGTGTCACTGAGAACACAGTGGAGGCCTTAGTTTCTGTTCTCCTGATAATGGCCCCTGAGGAGACAATACCCCAGTGTAATGTAAGAGTGAGTAAGAAAGGTCTAATTATTCCTGCAGGCCAAATCAGAGAAGTGAGATGCAAGGTTAGGGGATGGCCAGAGGGTGGCACAAGGTTGTTTCAGCCTAGTCCAGAGAATAACTACCCTGAAGGTTTAGAGCTGTTTCCAGCTCTAGTAGATGTTCCTTGTGGGTCAGCAAAATGTACTTTAGTCCCCATTCAGAACTCCACTAGGCATGATACGTATATATCTAGCACAGAGAACAATCCTTGGAACTCTTGAAGAAGTCATTGATGCGAAACCAATCAAATGTCCCACGTTGAGTTCTGAGCCCACACCCCAACCCACTGCCCAAACATGCTCAGCTCAGTTGAGTACAGACAAACAGACTAATATGAGCAAAGGGAAAGACAGACAGTCAAATGCGCAAACGACAAAAGATAAGTGGCATCCACCTGTTGACTTGTCACATCTCGGAGAAGATGAACAGAAGATAGTTAGCCACATGTTATTCAACGAGTCAGATGTGTTCGCCAATGATGATGCAGATATAGGTTGCATTCCAAACCTGCAACTCAAAATCTATCTAAAAGACGAAACACCAGTTCAAAAGTCCTACAATGTGATTCCAAACCCACTGTACAAAGAGGTAAAGGAATATGTGCAGAACCTGCTCAACCATGGATGGATCAGAAAATCCACCTCACCGTATTCCTCTCCTGTGGTCTGTGTTAGAAAAAAAAGACATGAGCCTACGTCTATGTGTTGATTTCCATGGGCTGAACAGCAAAACAGTCCCTGACCGCCACCCACTTCCACGCATCCAGGATCTGCTGGATAACCTTGGAGGCTACTCATGGTTTTCAATACTCGACCAAGGCAGGGCATACCACCAGGGCTTTGTCGATGAATGCTCCAGGCATCTGACGACTTTTAGTACACCTTGGGGGCTGTATGAGTGGCTCCGCCTCCCCTTCGGCCTGACCAACACTCCAGCAGCCTTCCAGAGAAGTATGGAAGGTGTTCTTGACGGTCTGAGGGAGGAGTGCTGCTCCCCATACCTGGATGACGTGCTCTGCTTTTCCAAAACCTTTCATGACCACGTGGAGGATCTGAGAAGACTGCTGTGTCGCTTACGGGAGCATGGTGTGAAGTTACGCCCAAAGAAATGTGAGTTGTTAAAGCGCCAAGTGAGGTATGTGGGACGCCTGATGTCAAGTGAAGGTGTTCAGGTAGACCTAAGGACATGGAAGCAGGGCTTCAGTTGAAGGAGAAGGAACCGGAGAACGTGGGGGAAGTCCGTGCTCTGCTAGCGTTCTTAGGCTACTATCGATCCTTCATTCAAGACTTTTCCAGGATAGCACAGCCGCTGTTTAAGCTTCAAGAGGGCCCCGGGGAGTCTAGTAAGCACCCTATTACATCTACGTCTGCCAAGGCTACACTGAAGGGCACAAAAAGTGGCCAATTGCCATCCAAAACACCCATACATACAATGGACTCCCGAACACAGTGCTATCGTGTCTCGTCTGGTCAACATGTTGACCAACCCCCCCATCTTGGCATACCCAGACTTCAATTTACCATTCGTCTTACACACCGACGCATCCAAAGAAGGCCTGGGGGCAGTGCTCTATCAGGAACAGGGAAATAAACTCCGTGTCATTGCTTATGGATCCGGGACACTCACACCTGCTGAGAAGAATTACCACCTCCATTCTAGCAAGCTCGAGTTCCTCGCCTTAAAGTGGGCGATCTGTGATAAGTGTAGGGACTACCTGTATTATGCACCCACATTCACGGTATACACAGATAATAATCCCCTAACGTACGTTTTAAGCACGGCCAAGTTAAATGCAGTCAGACACCGCTGGGTGGGTGAGTTGGCCGACTTCAATTTTATGATCAAATACAGGCCAGGCAAGGCAAATATTGATGCTGATACCCTCTCTTGGTATCCATTGAAACTCCAAGACCACATGAGAGAATACACAGAGACCATGCCCCCCGATGTCATCTCTGCCATCTGGCAAGAGGACAAGGCCAAAAGAGACGAGGATGTGCCATGGATGGCAGCATTACAGCTGGGTTCCATTGATGATGACTCACCTCCTATGAGCACGCCCATGTACACCCCAGAGGACATTAGAGCTGCGCAGAAAGATGATGTGTCTATCTGGGAACTGATAACCTTAAAACAAAGAGGATGGAATCCTAACGATAAAGACAAGAGACAGATGGGACTGAAAACACGAAGACTGATACATGAGTGGAACAAACTCAGACTTGACAAGGGAATTCTGTACAGGCAGACAGAACAACATAAACAACTCGTTCTTCCCAAGACGCTCAAGTCCACTGTACTGAAACACCTGCACGATGACATGGGACACATCGGGGCGGACAAAGTCATCCACCTGGCGAGGCAGAGGTTTTATTGGACATTCATGCAGCGAGAAATCAAAGATTATGTCATTCGCCAGTGTCAATGTATCAAACAGAAGTGACCCACCATCCCAGAGAAAGCACCAATGGGCTCGATTACAACCAACAGTCCCTTTGAGCTCATTTCTGTTGATTACCTCCACCTCGAACCAAGCCGATGGGGTTACAAGTACATCTTAGTCCCGGTAGATCACTTCACACGATTTTCACAAGCCTACCCGACTAAGAACAAGTCAGGCAAAACCGCAGCGGAGATTTTCTATGACTTTATTCCACGCTTCGGGTACCCTCAAAAACTACATCATGATCAAGGCCGGGAGTTTGAGAACAGAATATTCCAACGACTTCAATAGCTGGCAGGAATTGCCCATTCTTGAACCACCCCCTATCACCCGCAGGGGAACCCTGTTGAACGCCTAAATAGAACGCTTCTTCAGATGCTCCGCACCCTGCAGAAGACAAAAAAAAGCTGGGTGGAAAGATCACCTGCGAAACATGGTCCACGCTTACAATTGCACACGTCACGAAGCGACAGGCTACTCACCCTTCTTCCTCCTGTTTGGAAGAGCACCGCGGTTGCCCATCGATTTGATCTTTGATCACGCACCTGAGCAGCAGGCACAGAACCGACAGGAATATGCACAGAAATGGGCTTCTCGGACGCAGGAGGCATATAAGATTGCCTCGGAAAACAGCAAAAGGTGCTCAGCGAAAGGAAAAAAACTACTATGATCGAGGGGTCAAAGGATTTTGCGAAATGTGTGTAGTAATAGGTTGGGGGTGGGGCTTAAACAATTTTTATACTTTGTGTGAAAGGGATGTTTACATACGAACAGTTAGGGCAGCCTACCTACCACCCATGGAGACTAGGAGCAAATGTAAAGTTGACCTGTGGACATACTAGACGCAAAGCGGAAGACTTGAATGAGCAAAGGACATGAGAGACTCTGACATTGACAAACACTGACCGTGACATTACAACTAGACAGTCGACTTGTTTAGTTCTAGATGTCCGGAGACATCTCTGAAAGCAGGGGAGAGTATAAGGGATCGAGAAATCGCCTTCATTAAAAGTTTAGAACACCGCCCCCCCCCCCGCCTATTTTTTAGATTAAATACAATGTGGGTTTACATCACCAAGTCAGTAGGTGCCGCTGTAGCGCTTCTGGGGATCAGTGCGAAAGAGAGCGACGCTTCCTTAAGCCAGACCGGAAATAAACTGGCACGAGCTTGAGTGACAACGTATTTTCATCGTACCTCTTTTTGATTCACAGATCCACAGTGACATTTAGCCTGTGTATCATTTGCTGCCGCTCCGGATATCCCCTAGGTCTGGAGCCGGTAACACATACAGACCATAAAGACAAAATAAAAAACAGCAACAGTAGATCAGGAGCCTCATAACATTTATTCCAATTACAGTGTGTAATATTTGCTAGTAATATTTGATTTGCTAATGTCCCTTACGGCTTTCCATAGCGCCACAACAAAGTCACGTGATGTACGTAACAACGTCAGTCGGAATCCGGTCGATGAATAAACACCCAGCACGAGAGAAGTCGTCCTTGCTTCATTAATGTTATAAGTTAAATTAGCCAGAGGGCACAGATCATTACATGGTGTCAGAGTAGCGGAGTTTAAATACCCAATATGGATTCGTACGGCGTTCCAGCTCCACGGATGGACTGGGAATCGGCGAATTTACCTGAAGCATGGAGACGATTTCGACAAACAACGGAGCTAATGTTCAAGGGCCCCCTGCGCGGGAAGAACGAAGAGGAGAAATGCAGCTACCTCCTGCTCTGGATAGGGGAAAAAGGGCGCGATGTGCACAACACTTGGACACTCAGCGGAGAACAAGCCAAGAAGCTAGAAACGTACTACGATAAGTACACTGAGTACATCACCCCCAAAGCAAACCCGATTTATGCCAGATATAAATTTCATGAAAAGATGCAGGGAGAGAGTGAATCCTTCGAACAATTTGTAACTGAGCTAAAGCTCCTAGTCAAAGACTGTGGCTACTCAAATGCCGACGAGATGGTCAGGGACCGCATCGTGTTTGCCACCAACTCACCCAGAGTGAGAGAAAAGCTACTTAGCCAGGGAGCTGAGCTAACGCTAGAAAAAGCCATAGATGTAGCCCGCTCACACGAGCTAGCAAAGCAACAGCTAAAGTTTATGGGCCAGGGCAGCACACGTGAAACGGTGCACGCAATAGGCAGAAAGACTTACAAACCGAACGCACCCAAAGTAGCTAACGCTAACTTCAGACAAAGGGAGGGTAACGTTAGCACCGCCGCTAGGGCGTGTAGCTATTGTGGAGGGCTACACGGCGCTAAAGCCACTTGCCCAGCTAAGGGTAAACAATGCATTAAATGCAAGAAGCTCAATCATTTTGCTAAAGTATGCAAGTCTAGCTCCCAGGGACAGACAAAGTACTACCGCGGCACAGTACATGCCGTCGGAGAGAACCCAGAAGAGTACACCACTGACAGAGAGCAGGAAGAACTGTACTTCGACAACATTACAGTGGAGAGCACCGCTGTGGGAGAACAGACAGAGCTGTACATAGACTGCATCTCAATAGAGAACAACGGAAAAAGCAACGAGCAGGCTTATGTAGAGGCTGGAATTGGCACACCTCCACAGAAGGTAAAGTTTAAACTAGACACTGGGGCACAGGCCAATACTATTCCCACCAACCTGTTCCAGGCGCTGTTCAAAAATGTGACACTGAAACCAGCAATACACAGACTCACTGAATATGGAGGAGGCGCGCTGAGCGTGAAAGGCACGTGCAAACCCAAATGTAAGTACAGAGACAATGCAATGATGCTGGACTTTTACGTCATTGACACAAACGCCCCACCAGTCATGGCAATGAAAACATGCCGTGACCTAAACTTGGTAAAAATAGTGATGGCTGTGAGCGAGGAAAACAATGTCACATCACAGAGCATAATGGATGAGTATGCAGATGTTTTCCAGGGAATAGGAGAGTTCCCAGGCGAGTGTACCTTCCGCGTCACACCAGATGCAACGCCGGTCGTCTGCCCGCCACGCAGAATCCCCATCGCCCTACGCAGCAAACTGAGGGACGAGCTTGACAGCATGGAGAAAGGCGGCATAATCTGTAAGGTAACAGAACCCACAGAATGGGTGAACGCACTCGTCATTGTTGAGAAGCCAAAGACAGGCAAACTTAGAGTGTGTTTAGACCCCAGAGCTCTTAACAAAGTGATACAACGACCTCACTACCCCCTCCCCACGCTGGAGGATACCACCACAAAGCTCGCTGGAGCTGAGTACTTTAGCGTGTTAGACGCGCGGTCAGGCTATTGGGCCATCAAACTGAGCACTGAATCCTCAATGTTGACGACATTTAACACAGTGTTTGGCAGGTATCGTTTCCTCAGACTGCCATTCGGAATCGTGTCCGCTCAAGATGAGTTCCAGAGACGCATGGATGAAACATATGAAGGATTGGACGGTGTGACGGCCATAGTGGACGACATACTAGTGTTCGGCAAGACTAAAGAGGAACATGACCAGCGTCTCAGAGCGATGCTGAAGCGCACAAGGGAGCGAGGGGTGAGGCTCAACCCCGACAAGTGTCACATATGCGTGTCCGAGGTACGCTACTTCGGCCACACGCTCTCACACGAAGGCATCAAACCAGACCCACACAAGGTGAAGGCGGTCAAGGACATGCAACCCCCACAGAACAAAGCAGAGCTGGAGACAGTCCTCGGCATGATCAACTACCTCGCCAGATTCGCTCCACACCTCTCACAGATAAACTCACCCCTCAGACAGCTTCTGAAACAGGACAGTGAGTTTGTGTGGGATGCAGTCCATGACAAGGCATTCCAAGAGATGAAGAATCTCATTACACAGCACCCAGGTCCAGTACTCTCATATTTCGACCCGCAGAAAGAGCTGCGACTCCAAGTGGATGCATCCAAAAGTGGCCTTGGGGCTGTCATGCTCCAAGATGGCAAACCAATTGCCTATGCGTCCAAGTCACTCAACAGCACTGAAGAAAACTACGCACAGATAGAGAAGGAGCTCTACGCTGTGGTCTTCGGCTGCAAGAGGTTCCACGAGTACATGTACGGACGAAAAGTGATTGTGGAGTCAGACCACAAGCCTCTGGAGGCAATACTAAAAAAGCCACTGGCAGCAGCACCACCCCGGCTGCAACGGATGATCCTGGCGCTCCAAAAATACGACATCCAAATCATCCACCGCCCCGGTAAGGAAATACCGGTGGCCGACACACTGTCACGCAAGTCAATAGAACACCACGACAGTGACCTACAGGAAGGGATGGAGGCCCAAGTGCACACAGTCCTCAGCAACATCCCTATGAGCGACACAAGACTCACAGAAATCAAGCAGGAAACAGCGCAAGATCCACAGCTCACCGCACTCAGACGAGCCACACTCACTGGCTGGCCAGACACAAAGAAAAAGTGCCTGCCCAGCATCCAGGAATACTGGAACCACAGAGCAGAAATCTCAGAAATGGACGGTATCCTGTTCAAAGTTGAGAGAATCATCCATGCCAGCCACCTTGGCGTGGAAAAAAGCAAATGCCGAGCAAGAGACTTACTGTTCTGGCCTGGCATTGGGAAACAGATCGAGGATGCGGTAGCAAACTGCAGCATATGCCAAGAACGGCGCAGCGCAAATGCAAAGGAACCAATGATGTCACACGCCATACCCGAACGGCCGTGGCAAGTGATAGGCACAGACCTATTCACATGGAACTCACAGGACTTCATAGTCACTGTGGACTACTACTCCAGATTCTTCGAGCTAGAGAGACTTTACAGCTGCACCTCATCTGCCGTCATCATGAAGCTGAAAGCAGCAATGGCTCGACACGGAATCCCCGAGACTATCATCAGCGACAACGGTCCGTGCTACAGCTCTGGTGAGTTCCGCAACTTCTCACAGACATGGGGTTTCTCACACACCACCACAAGCCCCCACTACCCACAGAGCAACGGCCTCTCCGAGAAGACTGTCCAGACGGCCAAACGCATCCTGGACGAAGCCAAAGCTGAGAACAAAGACTCCTACATGAGCTTACTGGAGTATCGCAACACACCGGTGGACAACCTGAAATCACCGGCACAGCTACTGATGAGTCGGAGGCTGCGGTCCATTCTCCCATCAACAGCAAAACACCTGCAGCCACAGATCGCCAGTCAGGAGGATGTTCACAAAAGGAGAGAGGTATGTCAACAGCGCCAGCAGACGTACTACAACCGAACAGCCAAACCTCTGCCCCACCTGCCCGCAGGCACACCAATCCGCTTCCGGCAGGAGGATGGATCCTGGAGACCTGCAACTGTGGAAAGACCAGCGAACACAGACAGGAGCTACCACATCCAAACCAAAGAAGGTCAGATCTACCAACGCAACCGTCAACACCTGCGACAAAGCAGAGTGAACACTCACACTACACACACACACACTTCACAGCAGACTGTTACCAGCGCTAACAACAACACACAAGCCCATCAGCAAGAGCATGCTGAACCTCCAGACACGAACAATCAGCGACAACCAGACACACAGCCTGGTTACACCACGAGGTCAGGTCGCACGATCAAACCAAGACAAATCCTTGACTTATGAATGTTAAAAAAAGAGAGAATTTTACACCAACCTGTACTATACCTGCTATGTTTTGAAAAGAAATATTTACAGCGTTCACTTACCTTGTGTACCTACCTGCTGTTTGCAGTTACCAGTAATGAAATGAAAAAAAAGATGAAATGTTATTACGGCGTCACATTTAGACAGTGAAGGAAATGTTTTACACTACTTTGTTGCAGTCCAGTTATATAAGAGTTCCACTTTCATATTCTTTCTTATTAAGATTGTATTCGCTTATAAACGTGCTCAATGTGATCTGTATCTCTGCAGAGAAAGCAGCACTTTTCAGAAAAAGGGAGATGTAATATTTGCTAGTAATATTTGATTTGCTAATGTCCCTTACGGCTTTCCGTAGCGCCGCAACAAAGTCACGTGATGTACGTAACAACGTCAGTCGGAATCCGGTCGATGAATAAACACCCAGCACGAGAGAAGTCGTCCTTGCTTCATTAATGTTATAAGTTAACTTAGCCAGAGGGCACAGATCATTACACAGTGTCCAATTTAAAAGGTGCAGGAGCCAGAGCCAGCAGAGGGTTGAGTATTTGAAACCAACCATTTTCATCTCTGGTATAAACAGAGGTTAAAAAGCTATGGAGGTGGAGGCAGTTCCTGCGATTTATCATCAGAATCTTGTGGCATAGCCTTCACTGGTAACTGTTTGTATTCACTCGGACACAAATATGGCGGCGGGCATTTCGGAAGTGACGTATTTAGTACCGTGCATAAACACGACGCCATTTGAGGGCACTGACTGATACGTCATATCTAGCTAGTACTTACAAAATGGTGTCTTGGTGGGGAGCGGGCGAGGAAGTTTTGACCGCGTACAATTAGTCCATGGGCCACAGCCCAAAATTTCCTATTTCGGTACACTCAAGGTGGCAAAACTTACTTATTTTTGAAAGGATCCATGTCTGTAGATGATATTTTGGTATGATAACCATTCCTGAGTGGCAGCTGTATCACAGTTATCAGCTCATGAAGTTAACCACCCCCTAAAGTAAATTGCATTTTAGACGCTGGTGCATATCCTGGTTTAGCCTCATGGTCAGGACATTTTTCAATGTTCTATAATATTGTCTTTGGTATCATTTTAAAGGGGACCTTCTTAGCTTTCATTCAAGCCCTGTTGTGGATATTTCTCACAAATATAGAGGTCACTTGAGCTCTTCAACCCGTCAATAACACACATCTTTCTGCAATGTTCGCCTAAACTATATACTTTCTTTTAGCCCTGTGGCATCTAGGAATATCAGGGACACAAAACACAAAAACTGGAATACTCACAGGACTGTAAAATTTCAGGAAATGTATAATATACCCATACTATTTCATTGTGTGAGGTGATTGTGAACCTTAAATTAGAAGGGCATTATTACTAAGAAACTAACTAGACCAAAGCCAGTTAGTCCATGGGTCAGACCAGATATCGATATCACCCAAGGTGACACAACTTCACTGGTGCCATTTTATTTGGTACACTAACAGAAGTAAAATAATACATGATAACCTTTCCAAATGAGCAGCTATTTCATTTTTCTTTCAGGAAACTTGTTTCTGTGCCTCTCACGATTGTGTATTTGCCCAGATTTTTACAAATATAGCATTTCAACACCCCTGGTACTGATTAGCCTAGCTTAAACTCTGGGACAGTTCTTAGTTGGCCAACAACCAAGGATAACCAGTACTGTGTACTTCCATTCATTGTGCTAAGCTAGGCTAACGTGCAGCCAGATAGCTTTCTACTAAACACATATAGAGGAAACTGGTATCTATCTTCTTGTCTCACTCTGGAGAAGATTGTAAGCTAATTTCCCATAATGTTAGCATGTTCTTTTAATGTATATGTTAATATGATTAGTTAAAGTGGCTACGAGGAACTTTCATCTTGTGTTGATTTTAGCGGCCTCATGTGGACAAAATACAGCTGTTGCATAGCAACTAGGTAATGTATCTATTTGTGGCTATGTAAGATAAATAATGGTAATATGACGCTGGTGAAGCAAAGTAAACTTTGTTTTAGTAGTGTTCATACACCTAAGTTACATGTATTTGTTTGTATGTGGCAGGTGAAAACTGACTGAATATGGCCACTGGTGAACAAGCAAGTTTTTACCCAATACCAAAGCGCCCACGGGTGGAGTGCATTATACACTGTTCTGATGATACAGATAAGCTGGTTTCACTACAAAGTGTCGACTCATGGAGAACTCTGCTCAGGGCAGCTCAGATACGAAATCATGCACCAGTTTTGAAACTGGCAAAAGACATTCCTGAGGGGCAGATTCCAGCAATCTACTACCACAGAAAGTGTCGCAGTATCTTCATTATGAAGCAAATTCTTGATGGCCTCCTTGCAAAAGAAAAGAAAAGTTGTGTCTCTGCTGAAGAGAAACAATCTAAGAGAGTAGCTCGACATGCTCCAAGTACATCTAGGACTTATGATGCAGAGTGCATATTTTGTCAGAAAAACAGCAAATATTCCAAGAGACAGAATACGAGAGAAGTACTGGTGCAGTGTCGAGAACTGCGAGCTGATGCAAAGATCAGGAGTGCAGCCACAAAGAAAAGGGACAGCAGAATCCTTGCCATTGTGAGTAGAGACCTTGTAGCAGCTGAAGGGCACTACCACAGGTCATGCTATAGACTTTACACCAAAGAAGAGGTTTCCAAAGGAGAGGTTGCCAGCAATGAAGATGATGATGCTGCAGCCCAGTATGAAGCTGCTGTGAATAAGGCATACAATGAGCTGTTCCTCTTCATCAGGATGGAGCTTTTTGGCAATCCTCAAGTGATGACAATGACTGATCTCTCTTCTAGACTGGTAGCTTCAATGAACTCCCAAGGCATTGCCCAAGTCAAGGAATCAACCAAGAAGAACATAAGGCGAAACCTGGAGAGTGAGTTTGCTGGAGCCTTGCAGATATTCCCCGATGAGAAAGGAAAATTCCTCCTCTATCCCGATAACTTGTCCATGAGGGAACTTGCCAAAGAAAATCAGTCTCTCAACAGGGAGCTGCAGACCCTGAAAAGTGTCAGTGCACAAGATGTTATAGCCAAAGCAGCCATCAAATTGAGAGCAGACATTAAAAGTCAAGATGTTCCTCAAACCTGGCCGCCTGAAGTCAAACCAGAAGCAGAATGTCCTACCATTCCAGAGTCGCTCATTATCTTCCTGTACTCTCTACTCACAGGCTCAAATGATCCTGATCATGCATCCCAGAGAGTGCAGTGCCGTCTGCAGTCATTTGGCCATGACATAGTATATGCAGTGACATGTGGAAATACCAAGCCTTCCAAGCACATTGTTCTGCCATTCAGTGTCAAATCGTTGACAGGAAATGTAGAGTTGATAAACATCCTCAACCGACTTGGTCACAGTGTGTCCTATTCACAGATGGAAGAGATCAACACTGCCCTGTGTCTCCAGAAACTCTCATCATCAGGGAGTGGCATTGCCCTTCCAGCTAACATCCATCCTGGCATATTCACAACTTTAGCCTGGGACAATATCGACCGTCTTGAAGAAACTGTCAGTGGTGAGGGAACATCTCACAGAGTCCATGGGATTGCTGTGCAAGCAAAGCCAGTCAACCCACTCCCTGTCCAACCCATGCCCACTGTTCCCAAAACAAAGAAGAGAAGCATTGATGGACCCCCACCAATGTTACCAACTTACAATGCTGGACAACGGGTAGGGCCACCACAAAGCAAAAAGTCAGATGCCGATACTGCAGCCAATACTAAGCTTGCCAGAGAGAAAAACCTTCTTTGGGTCCTAGCACGCATGTCACAACAAGAAGAACAGTCAGTCAGCAGCTGGACAGGCTTCAACATCCTGACTCGAGGAGAGATGACGGTCATCCCCGACAATATAGGCTATCTGCCTACCGTCAATGCTCCAGCGACACAAATGTCTACTGTCAACGAGGTGCTTAACCAGTCACTGAGCATCATGCAGTGCTTAGGCCTGAGGAAGATTGTCTGTGTCTTTGACCAAGCCCTGTATGCGAAGGCTGTCGAGATCACATGGAAACACCATGACAAGTTCCATGATATCATCGTTAGGCTTGGGGTATTCCACACCATCTGCACACTGCTGGCAATAATAGGAAAGCGTTTGCAAGATGCTGGACTCAAAGACCTCTGCATTGAGTCTGGCATGATTGCAGAAGGCTCAATTGCTGGTGTTATGGATGGCCGCAAGTACAACAGGGCAGTGCGACTACACAAGCTCCTGTATGAGGCTCTCATGCGACTGACCTTGAATGGTTTCCTGTCCTGGTTGGAAGAAACTCACAGGAATGACATGGTTCACCTGAATGAGACACTGAAGACCATTGACAGCCTTGGGAAAGAAGTCTCACAACATGCTTTGAAGGAGGTCCTCGAGAACAGCTCTTGTACACGCATCATGGATCTATTTGAAGTCTACCGTGAGTTCCTTAGAGGTGGAAACGGCAGCCTCTCGAACTTCTGGATGTCCTATTTGGACATGGTTGAAATCTTGTTGGGGCTCATCCGAGCATCCAGAGAGGGAGACTGGATGCTACACTTGGCTAGCATTCGAGCAATGATCCCATGGTGCTTTGCTTATGACAGGATGAATTATGCACGCTACCTCCCCTACTACTACGCCCAGATGTCTGAGCTGCCCATCACACACCCAGATGTGTACACAGAATTCATGGAAGGAGGCTTCTCAGTCCAACTGGGCTCCACCAATCCCTTTGGCCGAATCCCTGTTGACCAAGCTATAGAAGAAACGGTGAACAAAGACACCCAAACAGCTGGAGGGACAAAGGGATTCAGCTTGAAGCCAGGAGCTGTGACCAAATATTATCTCACAGCTGAGTATAGAAGCATGTACCTCAGACAGCTGAGAGACCTGACAGGTCAAGGCAGATGCAAATGGTCTCATCCAGATCTACAGAGTCCAAGGATCAAGAGAGATGAAGCAGATGTCCAGTCTCTCATGGACCTTATGGAGAATAACTGGCTCAATCCTATGTCCCCTGATGAGATTGATTTGGTTAGCCTCTCCACTGGCAACATGGCTCCACCTGATGTGACCATAGATCTCTTGAGAGCTCTTGAGAAAGGAGAAGAGGCCTACCAAGCATTCCAGCAAACAAGGTTAGATGCAGACCCACCACCTGTGAAATTCCACAACAAGATGACCAAGCAAAGTCTGAAAACATTCTCCAATGTCAGCACAAAACAAGCTCATGGAAAGAAAGCACAGGATGTGGTTCTGAAGGCAGATAGAAACCTTTTCAGTCACATGATCCTGGTGGCTGAAAGCAGGAAGGTGAATCTGAAGGATGTCCTTGCCTACTCATTGGGCCCACTATCATGGGCACTGGCAAATGCTGATGGGTCCTTACGAAAAACAAACAAGGCTGCACTTGCCAGAGAGCTTGAAAAGAATGTATCTCCTGCAGAAGACATCCCAATCCCATCTACTTCCATCATTGATGGGATGAGCCTGGTCCAAAAAATGAATGGCAACAACAAAACCTTTGCACAGGTGGCAGAGTCAGCCTTGACCCAGGTCCTCCATGAGGGAGCACAGAGTGGGAGGATTGATGTTGTTTTTGATGTCTATCACCAGACTTCGATCAAAGATGCTGAACGACTGAACCGGGGAGGAGACATCACTCTCCAGTACAAGAATCTTGCAGGGGGACACCACGTCCAGCAGTGGAGAAAATTTCTGTGCAGTTCCTCCAACAAGACCAGTCTCATCAAGTTTCTGGTGGAAGAGTGGAAACTCCCATGATACAGAGCTATGCTGCATGGCAAGGTGTTGTACATGACCTGTGAGGAAACCTGCTACAAGTTGACAGAAGATGGGTGTGAGGAAGCAGCAGAACTGCACTCCACACATGAAGAAGCTGACACCCGTCTGCTCCTGCATGCATTGCATGCAGCAAATGCGGGCTCAAAGTCAGTTATCATCACAGCTGAGGACACTGATGTCATGGTGCTTTGTCTTGGCTTCCAGAAGGACATCACCTGTCCCATCTACCAGAAGTGTGGGACTCAGAACCGCACACGGTTTGTCGACATCACCAAACTGGCAAGTTCACTTGGAGACAGCATCTGTGACAGTCTAATTGGCTTACATGCCTTCACAGGCTGCGACACTGTCAGTGCATTCGCTGGTCGAGGGAAGCTGAATGCCCTGAAGATAGTGAGAAAGCACACTTCCTGCCAAGAGACTTTTAGTCAACTGGGACAGACATGGAATGTGAGTGATGAGCTGTTCCAGAAAATTGAGCAGTTCACCTGTCGGATGTATGTTGCTAATAGCAGCACTGCTGAGGTGAACAAACTGCGTTACCAGCTCTTCTGCACCAAAAGGGGAGAGGTTGAGTCCAGCCAGCTGCCACCATGTAGAGACTGTCTCTTTATGCATGTTCAACGAGCCAACTATCAGGCAGCAATATGGAAGTGCTGTCTGCAGGCTAACCCTGTGGTGCCAAGCCCTACTGAGTATGGATGGACAGACGATGAAGGCAAGCTGGCCATTTACTGGATGCGCTCCCCACCTGCACCAGATGTGGTCTTGGAAATGCTAACATGCAAGTGTGTACATTCATGCAAAATGCCAAGCTGCATGTGCCTGTCAAATGGACTTCCATGCACAGACATGTGCAGGTTACAGACCTGCAGTAACCAAAAACAGCAGGATGGTCCAGAACTGGACTTTGAACTTGGGGAGTCAGATGATGAGAGAAACGAGCAGTTTGATGAATGACAGTGTGATGATTCTGATGGTATTACTGTGGTAGTAGTCTATTGATGCACAGGATGTTGATTCTGGACTTGGTTACCCAGAGCTTGATAACAATAATGTAACCATATTCACATATACCCATTACCATTAGATATACCCACTAATGATATGGGATTACATGTATCATTGACTAAGTATATGTAAATGTCAATGTTGTTTAAAATATTAAAATAGTTCATTACCTCACTATGGTATTCCTTTTTATCATGTATTTTGATTGTGTATTTAAACAAATGTATAGAGACCAGTTTGTGACCTAACTGGCTTTGGTCTAGTTCTCATTTAAAGGCTCACAATCACCTCACACAATGAAATAGTATGGGTATATTATACATTTTCTGAATCTTTACAGTCCTGTGAGTATTCCAGTTTTTGTGTTTTGTGTCCCTGATATTCCTAGATGCCACAGGGCTAAAAGAAAGTATATAGTTTAGGCGAAAATTGCAGAAAGATGTATGTTATTGACGGGTTGAAGAGCTCAAGTGACCTCTATATTTGTGAGAAATATCCACAACAGGGCTTGAATGAAAGCTAAGAAGGTCCCCTTTAAAATGATACCAAAGACAATATTATAGAACATTGAAAAATGTCCTGACCATGAGGCTAAACCAGGATATGCACCAGCGTCTAAAATGCAATTTACTTTAGGGGGTGGTTAACTTCATGAGCTGATAACTGTGATACAGCTGCCACTCAGGAATGGTTATCATACCAAAATATCATCTACAGACATGGATCCTTTCAAAAATTATAAGTAAGTTTTGCCACCTTGAGTGTACCGAAATATCGTCTGGCCCATGGACTAAATCTGTATTTTTTCGTCACGGATACACTAGACAAGGTAATTAACAACTTCTATAAAATATTGGCTAATGTGTTATTGAGCTGTTATTTGTTTCGCCTTGTGTTTTTAAACGACACAGGCCGTAGAATTTGTGTATGTGAGCAAGTTGCCCAGCAACTACGCAAGAAAAAGTGACAGGCGGATACGGCCGCAGTGTGATAAGTAAACTTGGGAGAAATAACCAGTCGTATTGTTAAGATTAATACTCATCCCACATCTTTTGTTACTAGAAAATCAAGCAGTTATGAATGATATATTTGTAAATTCACAGGATGTTAAGTATCATGTTAGGCCAACGGTAATGTTGATGGTGCTGGTTGACAACACTGCTGCAATAGTGGCTCACTCACTAGTCAGCAACGTCATCCATTCGTCAGTCTTTTTGACTTGTGGCACCTTATTTACATTCAAAGTACATGTCTTAATTGTTGAAAAACTGAAATGTGTACATCAAAAACTGTTGTTTACTCCCCAGATTAATTATGAATCGTGATGTTAAAAATATTAGCAGTAGTTAGTAATTAGTATTGAGTAGAAGCAGAATACTTCACAACTGCTATCATTAAACATTTATTGACATGCTACAGTACCAGACTAGGGGGGAAAAGTTAAATGTATTTATGTTAACATTAGTTTATTGGAATATTACATTTTCTTTCACTCACTCACACACGCAGAGTTAACTTTAGAGACCTGCATTTACTTTGACAGGCTGTTACATTACAAAGATTATCGGACATTCACACATGTTACGTTTTTTCAGGCTTCACATAGGCTTACATTTACAATTATATTCGGGGCTATACTCAAAACGTTTGGGACTTAAGCCTTGGCAAAATGACCTGGCCGATGCTTACTGCTTAGCTGGTCCAAACACCAGAGGAGGGGAGATACACGTGGCGGGCATCTGCACTCTAGTGAGTACTCTTCTAGTTTACTTTTGTTTCTAATTGCTAAATGATTAAAAAAACAAGTTTCTTTTGCTGCAAGAGAGAAATAATGATATATAGATACCGGGAGAGAAGGGAACTGCTGTCCCTTGCTCTCTACCTCTCCTTCTTTCTCTCTCTCTCTCTCTCTCTCTCACACACACACACACACACACACACACACACACACACACACACACACACACACACACACACACACACACACACACACACACACACACACACACACACACACACATTCTGGATTTCTGGTAGAACAGATGCTTCTTCTCTAAGACCAACATACACTCCCTGCCAAAGGCCCATAGACGGCCATTAAAAATCTTCTGTTTTCTGTCTGACTAACTTCTGTCACTTTTTGACAGATAATAGTTTATTAACCTCTCTAAATTACATTTCTGTGAGAACCATTTTTTACTTCTTGGTTTGTAAAGGTGTTTTTTACTGTTTGTTACAGTCAAGTGTGGAGTGTCTCAGGGTTCCATCTGAGGCCCCATTTAGTTGTCTTTAGTTGCCCCATTTCTGGTCTGTATACTTTTGTCTATATACTAGTGTATATAAGAGGACCTCTGAACTAGTATGTAGTTGTTACCACCAACACGTAACACAAATTTAAATCTTTGTCTCTCTACGATGAAAAAAGACTATATTTTGCTTTCGTTCTCTGTGGTATTGTGCGTCAGTTTGATAATCAACTCATTCTTTTGCAGCACAATATCAATTATAAGTTGCAGTTAAAAAAAAAAACAAAACACTAATGCAGAGGTGTTGGTTGACCAGGAGAGATTAAAAAAACACTTACAAAACTTTGATATGTTTGTTGTTTTGAGATACAAATGTCCTCAATTTTTTGACATATTTCTCTCCATTTCAGATCTTAAAAAATGTACACTCTTTCAGAACTTTGTTTTTTTAATTCCATAGAATAAAAGCATCAGTGGTTTGAGAATGCTGCCTAGTGTGAGGGGACATAGAAAGGGGATGAGGCAGGTGGTAACGATGGACATGGGTGTCTGAGTACATGTCAAGGATTAACAGACACACTTCCAGAATTGTGACAAAACGTATTGCTATTAATTTCAATTTAGAATCAAAATAAGTGTTAGGGTTTGTGGAAGACCCCAAGCGCACGACACAAGACAGGGATGGGGTTAGCCGAAAACTGGCGTGCTTTATTCCTTACGCATACAAATAGTCAAACATAGGAAGGCAATGAGCGACAAGGAAAAACGGAAAGTCCAAGGGGAAAAAACTTGCGGGTAATCCAAACGGGAACACGGCAGGATACTTCCACGGGGAAACTTTGCAAGGGAAAAGCATGAACCAAGGGCTGGTGGAGGTTACAACACGAACTGACAACGGGCGCGTGGGAGGCCACCAAACTTAAGCCCAGCCCTGATGGCTAAGCCCGGCCCTGACGAGCTGATTGGCTGCCGGCGCGGGGTGGGCGGGCCACGGCGCGGGGTGGGCGAGCCGTAACAGTACCCCCCCCCCCTCCACGGGAGCCACCAGGCGACTTGCCCGGCTTGTCGGGATGGGAATGATGGAACTCAGTGAGCAGCCCAGGGTCCAGGATGAGCTGGCGGGAGACCCAGCTACGTTCCTCCGGACCCTAGCCCCCCCAGTCCACCAAATACTGGAACCCCCGTCCTTGGCGCCGGACGTCCAGCAGCTGGCAGACCTTCCACTGGGGGTGCCCATCCACGATCTCAGGGGGAGGTGGAGCCGGGGCCGGAGGCATCAGAGGACTGTGGGAGACAGGCTTAACCCGAGACACATGAAACACGGGATGGGTCTTCAAGGAAGCCGGAAGCTTCAGACTCACCGCCGCGGGGCTGAGAACCTTCCTGATCTCAAAGGGCCCGACAAACCGGGGGTTCAGCTTCTTCGCGGTGGACTGAAGCGGGAGATCCTTCGAGGACAGTCACACCCTTTGGCCTGGTTGGTACGTAGGCGCTGGGGACCGGCGTCGGTTGGCTCCCCGACTGGCGCGCTCAGCTGCCCGGAGCAGAGCAGCTCTGGTCACCTCCCAGACGCGACGACACCGGTTCAGATGGGCCTGCACGGAGGGAACCGCCACTTCTGACTCCTGCGCAGCAAAGAGAGGCGGCTGGTAGCCCAGGCACACCTCAAAAGGTGAGAGGCCGGTGGCAGAGCTGACCAGGGAGTTGATGGCATACTCAACCCAGGGGAGGAACCGGCTCCAGGAGCTGGGCTTCTTGGCGGCCACGCACCGGAGGGCAGACTGCACGCTCTGGTTCATCCTCTCTGTCTGTCCGTTAGTCTGTGGGTGATAGCCAGAGGAGAGACTAACAGAGGCACCCAACCCCTTACAAAAGGCCCGCCATACCTGGGAGACGAATTGGGGTCCTCGGTCCGAGACAACGTCCAGGGGAAGGCCGTGGAGACGGAACACGTGGCTCGTCAGGAGGTCCGCCGTCTCAGAAGCCGATGGGAGTCTGGGGAGGGCCACCAGGTGCACTCTCTTACTGAAGTGGTCCACCACTGTCAGGATCACAGTGTTACCCTGGGAGGGAGGCAGTCCGGAGACAAAATCCAACGCCACATGGGACCAGGGTCGGCTTGGATTTGGGAGGGGCTGCAGCAGACCCGCGGGTGCCTGGTGAGAGGCCTTGCTGTGAGCACAGATGGAGCAGGCCCTTACGAAGTCCCTGATGTCGTTCCTCATGGTGGGCCGCCAGAAACGCCGAGCCAGAAAGGTGAAGGTGCGGTGGACACCCAGGTGGCAAGCAAACTGACTGGCATGGCCCCACTGGAGAACCCGGGGCCGGACTGCGTCCGGGACGAATAGGCGGCGTGGAGGGACGTGGCTCGGGGCGGGATGGGAGCGCGACGCCTGCCTGACCACGGTCTCGATGCCCCAGGTAACCACGCCAACCACCCTGGCCTCAGGAAGGATGGGAGTCGGCTCCTCTGTAGCTGGCTCCCTCCTCGGGTGTTGTCGGGACAGGGAGTCTGCCTTCGCATTGCGGGACCCGGGGCGATAAGTCAGCATGAAGTCAAACCGACTGAGGAAGCTGGCCCACCGTGCCTGCCGACCATTGAGGCGCTTGGTTACCCGGATGAACGTCAAGTTCTTGTGATCCGTCCAGATGGTGAACGGCTGTTCCGCCCCCTCCAGCCAATGGTGCCACTCCTCCAGAGCAGCCACCACTGCCAGCAGCTCCCGGTTCCCGACATCGTAGTTCTCCTCGGCGGGGAGGAACCGGCGAGAGAAGAAGGCGCATGGGTGGACCTTCTGGTCAGACGCTGACCGCTGGGAGAGGACAGCCCCCAACCTGGTGTCCAAAGCGTCCACCTCTACGATGAACTGCCTCTTGGGGTCGGGGTGGAGCAGGACCGGGGCGCTGGTGAACCCCTCCTTGAGGGACTGGAACGCAGAGCGGGCAGCCGGGGACCAGATGAACGGCTGGGAGGGGGAGATCAGCCTGGTGAGAGGTTCTGCCACGTGGCTGTAGTTCCGGATGAACCTCCGATAGAAGTTCGCAAACCCGAGGAAGCTCTGTAATTCCTTCCGTGATGTGGGATCGGGCCAGTCCACCACAGCCTGGATCTTGCGGGGGTCGGCCCGGGTCTGTCCCCTCTCAACGACGAAGCCCAGGTAGTCAACGGAAGGGGAATGGAACCGGCACTTCTCTGCCTTGACGAAGAGCCGGTTCCGGAAGAGACGTTCGAGTACCCGGCGGACATGCTGGACATGTTCCTCGAGGGTCCTGGAGAAGATGAGGATGTCATCGAGGTAGACCACCACAAGCTCGTCGAGCATGTTGCGGAGAATGTCATTCATGAGAGCCTGGAACACCGCCGGGGCGTTGGTGAGGCCGAACGGCATGACCAGGTACTCATAATGACCCCGGGGCGTCTTAAAGGCTGTCTTCCACTCGTCCCCCTTCCGGATCCGGACCAGATGATAGGCACACCGGAGGTCCAGCTTAGTGAAGACTGTAGCCTGGGTGAGGGGCTCAAGGGTGGAACTCATGAGAGGAAGGGGGTACTTGTTTTTGACGGTTATCTCATTGAGTTGGCGATAGTCAATGCAGGGTCGGAGGCCCCCGTCCTTCTTCTTCACGAAAAAGAATCCAGCTGCCACCTGGAAGGACGAGGGCCGAATGAGCCCGCTGCCAAGGACTCGGAGATGTACTCGTCCATCGCAGCTTTCTCGGGGATGGTCAGACTGTACAGACGACTGCTGGGAAGGGGTGCCTCAGAGTGGAGGTCGATAGCACAATAGAGGCAATAAAGAAAGCCATTTGCTGTAATTTCCTGCAACTTAAAAACATAATTTCAATAAAAAAGCAAACACAAGGGTAAGTTCCAAATAAAGTATTTATTTAAGTAGTGTTGAAATATTTAGTTGTTAGAACATGAAAACACACACACAGAGGAACAGAGGACAAAGCAATCATCTAAGCTGAGCCCAAGCTTTCACTGCGGCACTAAAGTTAAATTTATCTAGGGGGAGCGGGGTCATCGATGGTTATGGTCAGCAGAGCGTTAAATGTGGCTGTGGTCATGCTGCTGCGCAGCCTGGTTTTAACCCTCTTCAGTGTACTGAAGGCACACTCACAGTCAGCCGTGCTAACTGGAATGACACTCGGAACATGTGCTGATAGGTTGTAGGTTGTTCAGTGTAGAAAGAGAAAGACTGAAGGACAAGGTGGTAGATATGGGAAAGGAGTGGAGCATCAAAGGTCTGTTAGAGACAGGGGACAAACAATTACAGGTGCAAATGGCTTTATTCAAATACTTAAATGAAACAGGTTTACTATCCAGAATATAACTTCATTATAAAGTCAAAAGGAGGTTTATGGATGTGGTGAGAGAGGACATGCAGGTGGCTTGTGTGACATACAGAAGACAGGAAGAAATGGAATCGGATGATCTGCTGTGGCGACCCCTACGGGAGCAGCCGAACTGGGCAGATAAAGTCATGATGTTAAAAAACCCCAGGACAGTAGGTGGCGGTATGCACCTATAACTTTGGCTTTGTAGTCCGCCAGTAAAACCAAAAAAGAAGAAATGGACGCGGGGAGATTCGAGCCCGCCAGTGAAATGCGTTAGTGAAGTGAAACAGCTTGAAGAATTAACGCCTTGCCCCCATGACAACCTGAAATGATACGGATCACCGAGTGCGCGTTTCAGTTAACGTTGATAAACACCATAGCTTAAAGTATTTAGCAAGTACTAGTGTCATACGATTCTCCCTGAAGTGCCCGAGTCGGGCCGGAGGCTGTTAGAAGATCCAGGTTCGGCTCCAGGTGGGTGTGTGGTTCGGCGATATATCCTAACGGCTGGGCTTTTGTCGAGCTTTATTTCCATGCAAACGATTAACATCAGGGATTAACTAGCTGGTTAACGCAATACATCTTTTAAGAACGTTACTGCGATTACACTCCGAGGGATCATTCATTTGTAAATACTTTGGTTGCGCCATACACATTTGTTTGTGGCTATCGATCCCTGTAACCGTAACACCTATGAAGCGATGGGTTAGGCAGATCTTAATAACTGGCGCTGGTTAGCGTGGCTAATTTGGCAGGAGGCCTTTTTTTTTATCGCCGGCCCGAAGTTCTGCCCCCTTCCATAGATCACAACACTTAAACCGAGCCGTTGCGGAAGCTAGCAGTTAGCACGAGTCTGTCATTAAAGGGGGATTATTAACAGATTATCAAGGTACGTATCCCAGATAGATATAAAAGAGAAGGTGCACATTTTTAGTGATTTTGTAAACTCTGGTTGCTCAGAATGAAACACCACTGTCGTCATTTTCAGGACCTGTCGTGAGCTAAAGCTAGTTGCCCCCCCCCCCCTCTGTTGGTTAGCCAGTTAGCACAGCACATTGGTTTTGTAACTGATTTTGGACAGTCGTTTACAATCCCAAACACTCAGTTTCCAATGTTCGAGGTTTGCGAGTAAAGCCTCTGAGTAGTCGGAAACCGTATACAGGATCTTATGCTGTCAGTGAGAGCTAATGATTTGTTGTGCACTGAAGTGATGCTGGTCGAACGATGATTCAGTAGGCGACGTCAAGAAGGTCGGTTGGAGCTATGTGACAGACCCATACTGATTGATGAAGAAGGGAAGGATATCTGGTAGCACGACGTGTGCACAGTTAACAATCGCTCCAACTGCAGTCCGATTTCATGCGTTTCTCCAAACCCTGCTGTTCTCCATTCGAGTCCCTCTCTTTTATTCTGGACAGTGTCCACATTCTACCGCAAGCCCGTGCGTGTGAATGTCATAAAAGATAACTGTAAACTATTGGTGATCGGTTCAACAACATATTAAAAACATTGTCATGATTTAATTGTAAACCAGTGGTAATTCCGTATGTGGCCGGAGTTTCGGAACAGTTGAGACTCGTATTTTCCAAACACAGTGTCTCAGTTGCTTTCAAACCCCAAAACACGCCGCGCCAGAAACTGGTTCACTCCAAGGATCAGGTTCCCCGGCACAAACGGAGCAATATAGTGTACGCTGTTAAGTGCCAAGAGGATTGCCGTGACTTTTACATCGGGGAAACCAAACAGACTGGCGAAGAGGGTGGCACAAGGATGGCTCAGGCCAGGACTCCGCAGTGTACACCCATCTACAGGCCAGAGGCCAGTCTCTCAAAGATGAGGATATAGTACACATTGCTATTGTCACTCTAGTTAATGGCCATGGCAATTTACATATGAAACCGATCATTGTTCTCGGGCGTTATGCCACTGTATTGTTTATAAGGGTGAGTCAGTTTAGACTGAAGAGGTCACTTCATCACTCATCTGTGTGATGAAAAGTTTCTTTCAATAAACGTGTCCAGATGAACTGATTCAAATTTCTGTGATTTCCTTACCTGGATTATTGAGCATGCATAAAGCAATTTAAGAAAGTTATAATTTCAATTTCGATTATAGTTTAAAACAATTGTTATTGTTGGGTCACGTTATTGTTTAAATTTGTTTCTGTTTGTTTTTTCATCCTGCTGTGCAGATGGAGGTCATGGAAGTGGACCCTCCCCAGGGGGGCCTCAACATGGAACTGGAGGGGGTTTCTGCTGCATCCGTAGAGGGCCAGGCAGAGGGTGTCCAGTTACCCCATATCATCCTTGACTCTGGCAGTAGCACCGAGGTGGACGATGACAATGAAGACGATTATGGCGAAGAGGAGCAAGATACAGCATTATACCACTACCCACCTCGACTCCCCGCCACCTGGGCATTCAGTCAGCGTGCAGAGGCAAGCTCCAGGCCTGCACGCACCACCTCGGCGACACAGAGGTCAACCAGACGCAGCAGGGTCAGGTATCAGAGGACAGCGGCTTTGTACTTTCATCTAACTTGCATGCCCTGCCTATACTTTCAGCTAGCCCACACATTTTCTGGACAAAATGTGCTCTCTAGTTGAAGGTGTGTTTGTATTTGTTTTGTCAGTCCACAAACTCCATCAGGTGTTGGCTCTGCTTTATTATTATTCATATAATAAATGACTAATCTAGGTCTGGACGATAAAACGATGGTGATCCGTACCGGCAGTAGACACTTCATCAATAGAAATAAGAAAATCATTCAATAGGATGTTAAATAGTTTCACTTAAATGCAAACTGCCATGAAAGCACACAACAAATATGAGTGCTCCCTCCCTTGCTCATAAACAGCCTATCATATCCCTTGATAATGGAGTGTGCTGAGTGCCACGCGAACAGCCAATCATTTATCAGGTGGTGTGTTCGGTTGCACCATCGACATGGGACACAACAGAATAGGTGGAGTGAGAAAATGGGTGATGATGGTGAGGAAATTGTTGATTAAAAAAGAACAGGTCATCTCGCTAGTATGGCAGGGTTTTTTTTTTGTTGTGTTTTGCTTCTTCTTTTTTTTTTAAAGTCTGACCGATATCAGAACACCATTTTGTGTAAACTGTGCAGGAAAACCGTCCCGACCAAGAGCGGGAATACAACAAACTTATTTTATCACCTTAGGCATCCATACTTTGGAGTACGCATTGTTGTGTTAACGTTAAAATTACCTGTGTGCCTTGATAAATAAATTGGTTAAATTCAAAGTGAGGTGGTTAAATTCAAAATAAAGTGGTTAAATTCAACCTTTTTTCTCCTGGTCTGTATTAAAAATAAGTCATTAAAATTATCGATATCGACTGAAATTAAACAATTAAACGTATCATGATAACATTTTCAGTTATATTGCCCAGCCCTAGACTGATCCCAAAAAAATGTAGCTTCGCATCTGAGGTTGATTCGACATCAGTACAATTTGTTTGAGCGAGCGAGATTATCAACTACAAGGTAAAGATGACATTCAGGCCACCCCCTTCCATAGTTGAGCAACAAAGTCTATAAATCAGTCTTAAAAAATTAAGGGTGCATTAAGTTCAGCTATATCAGTGATCCCTCCTTCAGCTACATCAGGCTACATACAAATGCACAGGTGTCTTTGTTTTATTAAAGATGTTAGTTACTGAGTATACAAACTACATGAAACATGCGTAAATAAACTAATGAATGAAAGAAAATGGGGGGTGATATATAGATGATGAACTTGGTTGAATGTATGGAAAACAAATTGCCATATCTGAACGAGGGCAGTATCAGGCAGATGTTTGTTTTATGTGCCTTTCTGCTGTTTTTAATTTGTGGCACTTCCTGGTAGGGTTTGTTCCTAAAGAAAATTGTTAAACGTCATCTTCTTCCTCTTGTTCTTGATCTGCTTGCTGCGCTTGCTCAATTTCCTACTCCTTCATTATCTTCTCTTCCTGCTTCCTTACTTTTTCCTTATTTCTCTTCCGTCTCCAGCATATGACCCAAATAACTGCCATTCCATCACTGGAAGATGATATTGACAGCTCACAGATTAAGTTGTGTTACAGTAACAGTCATCGATAAACATGTCTGTGCTGAAACTAGCAGCTCATGTACAGACTGGCTGAAGCCAGGTGACTTTGTTTTATAAATAAGGCGCACGAGGGAAAACTGTCAACAGAAATGACTGTGCTTTAACCTAACCTGTACAACTCACTCTTAAACTACAACAAGAGTGCCAGTTACAGAGTCTGCATGAGCTTGGTTAACACAAGTCCGTCAGATGGAGATTATTGTCTTGTAGTAGAGCAGACAGCCTTGAGTGTCCTGACACCCTCCTTAGCCATTAGGAACCTTCTGTTAGACTTTTTGCAGCAGGCGGTTTTCTAGATTGCACATATTAATAGAACAGCACCAGAGTGTTTGCTCAGCAATGAAGTATGCACCAATACTGTCGCTGGTATTGGATATTTGGCTGATACCAAGCTAAAAAATGAATATGTCACAAGTAAAAGCAAAATGGCTTGATTTACTGGATTTTTGGCACTTTATTTCTTTAATGTATTCCTGATGTATTCTATCGTTACTATTTTGCTCAATGTTCTCGAAGTAATGGTCTAAGTCTGTACTATTACTTAAAAGTAATAGATTAGATTGGTGCTTGGTATTGGCTGATACTTAGATTCGTACTCAGAATCGGTATTGTAAGTGAAAACATGATATCGGTGCGTCTCTATCAACAGCTGTTTTGAATGGTATTTTGTTATTGCATAAGTAAAGCCTTGAAAGATTTCCCCAGGGACGAGACAAAATGTGCAACATGCCAATATTTAAAGAAAGCAATGTCAGCATCCACTGATGTGATGTTGTTGCTGGTATCAAATTGTCACAGAACTCTCAGTTACAGTCTCTTTTAAGCAGGAAGTTTTTTCCAAACTTGAAGGGTCATTATGTCAAGATGGTGGCAGAGGATTTGTAATCCACAATAGGACTTTCCATAAATCCTCTCCATAAGTGACGCTAGCCATTGTCTTTATCACAATATAGTGACAATGATGTGAGGATAAAAATACAGTGACTTGTCTACTGTCTACATGTGGTGCTCTAGGTGGGGCCTGAGGGTACACTATCCTAGCCAGACTGCTGCCCCCGCCACAAGTTTCCTTGACTTCCTTCTTCGAGCCCCAGCTGCCAGCGTGGCTCAGCCAGAGTCGGGCAGCTCCACTGAGGTTAGCGATTCTGAGGAGGAGGTCCAAGTTCTGGCGGAGCCCACCAATGCCCCTGCCCCACCACTCAGCCCTCTGCACAACCCCCCAGTCCAGGTCACCCTGCCACAGGAGCCTGTTGATACAAGTATGCTCGACCATCACTCATTTTACATTTTCCTGTTAGTCATTCAGATGGAGCTCTTGTCCAGAGAGGCTTATAATGAGGGTAACAGTAGGATAAAATGACTTTCTGGATCACCAATGTTCCAAGCAACAGTCTGTAAGGACATCAAAAGTCATAGATGCAGTACCCTGACAATGGATGGAACAAATATTCCCTTGATTCTAGAATAAGCTGATAGAGATGTGACAGGGAATCATGGATGATGGAGGAGTGACATGGAGTAGCAAGAATTTCGTCAATGGAAACTATGCCAAAAATATTGAAAATATAACCGAAGCCTTCAGTTCATCCCAAGAGTTTTCCCTGTTAATTGGTGGCTAAAATCATTCAGGCAGTCTGCTTAAGTGATAGCTAGGCAAGGGAAATTCGGGATTAGTATCACAGAAAAACATGGAGTTAGTAGCAAACAAAAACATTCATTGTATGGGTTTTGTATTACTGTTCTGCTCTGAAACTACAAACGGGTGATTCTCTTCCCTTTGTCGACTACACAGCTGCAGCAGATCCTGGGAGCTCAGAAGCTGGTGCTCAGGTCGATCAGGTGAGGCATTTTCCATCTAACAAACAAGATTACTTCCTTTGTATGTGGGCTGTATTTCCAATCGTGGACAGCAGGCTGTTTTCTTTTATTGAGTGAGGATATTAACATTCACTTGAGCAAAACTTTTCTTCACATTTGAAAATACAATACATGTTTGTAATTCTCTGGACTTAAATCTGTTGAAATACAGCCATTTTTCTGTTGCAAAGGTTGATGCAGGGGGAAGAAATTCCCCATCTTGACTAGGATGTTTTCCGTAGCTGCTTTCCCTCTGAGGAAATACTGTGGTCTCCTGGTGTTTACATTCTAGTGGTCAAACATTGTGGTTTTGATTTTTGGGATTACTTGTTGTAATTTGATGCTGGCAAAACTGGCTCTTTAAAACTGTCATTTAGTACTCAGCCTGCTAGGTACAATGCTGTGCACATATATTTATTTATCTAACCTGGTTGTCAAACGTCTGGAGCAATACTGTGCACTTTAGTTTTGACAATAGCCTTTCTATTTTCCCACCTAGTCATTTTCTTTGCATAGTGCACACCAAAACTGATGTCTGATCACAACTTGGACACAACGCAGACAATGAGAATGCCATGTAAATCCCAAGTATTATTGTAAAAGCCATGATTGGATCATTTATTATCCAGATAACATAGCCAGATGCAGATTGCATGATAAAAACTTTTGTAAATGGGGTCTACTTGTTTGGTGTTCGAATGTTGTTAAAGAAGCTGAATCCATTTTGTGTTGTCAGCACCAAATAGTACATGTACACAGTTAAACAAAATGAATGGTTGGCAACTTGAGAGCAAAGTGTATTCACGACCTATGGACTATGGATGACCAGTTAAGGCATGTAAAGGATATCCTAACCCAGGACTACTTTTTATCTCTAGGTATCCAGTGTTAACTGATTCATAATGTATCAGTCAGTCGACCTTTTCACCAGGATAGTAAAATAAGGCAGGAATAGTGTGTCAAAATTAAGCCTGCTGTTTTATTGAGTTACTAAAACACTTAAGAAGTGAGGAAGTTCTGAAAATATCTTAAAATATGTCCATCAGAGTGAACTAAATTGCAAGCTGCGGCCAGGTTGTACTGACCTGTGTTTGTTTTCCTCTCATTTGCCACCCACCTCATCTCCAGCCGGTACCAGCCCCTGTGGCTGATAGCTCAGTGTCAGTTCAGCAGCCCCCGGCGGATGGGGACGAGGGGGATACCTGCACCATCTGCTTTGAGCCATGGACGACAGCGGGAGAGCACCGCCTGGCTGCCTTGCGATGTGGCCATCTCTTCGGCTATACCTGCATAGAGCGCTGGCTGAAGGGCAAGGGCCAAGTTGGCAAGTGCCCACAGGTTAGTGTTTTCAGTTCAGTGGGGAATGGCTTTAACCTTTTCCTTTTATTATTTCGTATCCTTGATGAGTTGAATCCAGTCTCTTCTGTATTCGTTAATTTTTATTGGTTTATGTTCCCCTTCCCCATTTCCCTTTGTTACCTTGTTACCTTATTGCAATCACTCATCTTTTGTTTTGCCCCCCCGTAAGGATCTGTGATCTGTGCCCCTCTTTAGAGGGGAAATGGCCCTCTCTCCCCATGTGCATAATGTCTAAACATGATCGAAAACAGCCAGTGTATCGTAAATTGCTATTTTATAATGTGTTTATGTAAATAGATATTGTTTTATTCAGAAATTTTGCTGTCCTTGATAAATTCCAAGACATTAGTTTATGGATTGGGAGTTAACAGTAGAATTATGAATTGTGCGTATTAGATTTGGGGGGGGGGGGATAATTCATTCAAACCAACATCTCCACAAGTAGAATAACAAATCAACAGCAATTCCCGAACTGCAAGGGGTATTTTTTACCTGTAGTTGAACTCTGTCAAAATAAATCAGTAGGCTGTTGTTGGTGAATGTGTTGCCATTCTAACGCTTCGCTTAGCTTTACATTTTCCTTCTTTACTTGGCCCTTATATTGTTATCTTATATTGACATTCTGGGGTCACTGGTACATGCTTTAAGCGTTGTAGCTCTGCCCAATAATCTCTTTGGTACTGATTTGCTAGTAATGTTGGTGGTCTCGAAAATGAAGCCAACTATAGTGCCAGTGGCATTGATACTGTAGGTAATTTCTGTGGTTACTTCTTACGAAACTTGCTTCAACCTGTGACCTCTGGCTGCATCTTTGCAGTGCAACAAGAAAGCCAAGCGTTCAGACATCGTCCTGCTCTACGCTCGCAAGCTGAGAGCCATGGACAACACGGAGCTGGAGAGCATCAGGAGGTGAGAGACCGCCTTGTTGTCAGACTCCTCACACCTGATCAGGAAGGCCTTCTCATCACTGCAGACCGTTCAATTTTAAGCGCTCTTTAAACATGTCAGCTCCAGGACGATTCTGTAGTGACTATTTTTTCATTTGAAGTGAACGAACCTCTGTCTGAAAACGCATTGAAAATATTCAGTGTGATCCTGGTTGTGGACATGCTCCAGCACAGTGCTACTGTTGGTTTACATGCAGGGCCCAGGTCATCTCTTATACAACACCAGGTTTGTTAAAGGGCTAATAAACCTTATTTTCTTGGATCTGAAAATGTTGGTATGGGTCCTGGATGGTAGAACCGAGGCATTCATGATACAAACTCTGCTTTTTCTTATTTACAGTCTTATTCGAGAAACTTTGTTTTTGACAAAGTTTTCAAAATCTAAGGGTGGTGATGTAACACAGATATGGAGGATTTTTAATGCACAATAAGGAAAGCCAACAATCCCCTCTAGGGGCAATAGGTGGTAATACCAGTTATGGGTGTGTATACAAGGGTTCCAAAACTCTGTGTGTGGGTGCGTGTGTGCGTGCGTGTGTGTGTGTGTGTTTCTGTCTGTCTGTCTGTCTGTCTGTCTGTCTCTCTCTCTCTCTCTGTCTCTCTCTCTCTCTGTCTCTCTCAGGTCTCTATTGATGGAGCAGACCCTAAGGAGAAAGGCAGAGGTGGATAATGCTGAGTGCCGACTACAAATGCAGGCTGTGAAAGACGAGTGTGGAAAGCTACGCACAGAAGTACAGGTTAGTAACCATGACTGTTATAATTATACTAACCAATGCTACCAAGAAGGCTTAAACTGCAATGGTTACAATTATGCAGAAAAGACGATTGACAGGTAGTAGATAATGGGGCTCCACCCATTGTCACACACTCGTCACGTCTTTGTTTTCCCCAAGAAGGTTTTCTGTTCACGATTTAAAAATAGGGTTAAACAGTCTCTAGTTAAGTGTTGGGCCCTTCAGTTAAATCTTTCACTATTTGTAAAAAGTTAAACCTATCAAAATGATCACTAGTACAAAATATAACCTAATGTGTATTAATTAACATAAGTCCCTTGGTGACCAAACAAGCAAACTTTGATAAACTGAGTTGTTGGAATCTCAGAGATAAGTTGCAAGTGATGATTACTTAGTTCGCTAAAGGAGATGGATCTCTTGATGTCAGATAACGTAAACTTTATGAATCCCTGTAGAGAAATTAAGAAATATATTGTAATCAGGCGGCACGGTGGTGCAGTGGTTAGCGCAGTCGCCTCACAGCAAGAAGGTCCTGCGTTCGTGCCCCGGGGTAGTCCAACCTTGGGGGCCGTTCCTGGTCGTCCTCTGTGTGGAGTTTGCATGTTCTCCCCCGTGTCTGCGTGGGTTTCCTCCGGGTGTTCCGCTTTCCTCCCACAGTCCAAAGACATGTAGGTCAGGTGAATCGGCCATATTAAAATTGTCCCTAGATGTCAATATGTGTGTGTTTACATAGACGCCACGGTTCGGTACGTACCTCGGTTTTGGGGTCACGGTTCGGTACGAATTCGGTACAACAGGAAAAAAGCTACAAAAATCCCAAATGCATGCCTTTTCATTTATTTTGAACTGCAAGCAAACACACACTCTTGCACAGGTCATATTTCTATGTAGGCTGATAAAAAAAAAAAAGCAATTGCTCACAATCAGCTACAAAACTGAAAAGCATCTTTTATGTAAAAGTATAAAATAAAGAGAATAAAAAAATAAAACTTGTACAGTGTTTCAGTTAGTTCCACTTAAACTATATTTAAACATTCAAAGCTTATACCTAGTTTACTGCCATGCCTTTCTGTGATGCTAAGTTTAAGGTATGAGCAAAGCATCCGATTTATGGACCCAGCCCTGCTTCATTGACAGCATTAACAATATTTCTAGCATTGTCTGTGGTCACAGCTATGGTTTTGGGCTTTTCTAGTTTCCACTCTTCTACTGCCTTTAGTAGCTTCTCAGCTAGGTGGTTGTAGTGTGCTGCTCATACACAGGTCACGTTAGAACTGAGTTTTTAATTTCCCAGTCACAGTTAATGAAGTGGGCGGTCACCGTGAGATAGCTTTCAGTAGCACAGGTGGTCGGTCCATCGATTGTTAGTGCAACGGCAGGTGCAGTGGACAGCTCGTGCTCAATCACTGCTTGTGTGCACCTGTAAAGGGCCGGGCCACGGACTGGCTTATGTGCACACTGGATGGTACAGTGTAACGAGGCTTGAGCACTTTTAATAAATGTTTGAAGCCAGGTTCCTCTACTACTGCATATGGGCGCATAGATGTTGAAATGTAGATGCCAATTGTTTCTGTAATGGTTTAGGCCCTGTCTGATTTGGTAACTAGACTACTTAACAAGTAGTTGTTGTTGTCCAATTTTTTTCTGCCTAGCTCCGGTGATTGGCACATCAGGGTGATGTCATCTTATATGCGTTAGCATGTTCGACGTGTTTCCACTGACATACCGTACAACTGCTGAACAACGCCGACACAGTCTTTGTCCGATCAACCACTCGCTCTCCATCACTGCTGTAGTCCACTGCGAACCCAACATTTTCCCACACAGCCGATTTGAAAGTAGTAGGCGGGTCTGTCTCATTTGCACTCGCCGCCATAGTCCACGTGAAAACGTCCGCTTAATGTTTTGGCGTGCCTTCTGCTGTTTTTGTTCCTTAATGGCGGTTGACAAACAGCGTTTAAGTGCTTTATCGCCACCTTCTGGATTGGAGTTTGGATCAGAATGGCTATTTTTTAGTCTATGAGCTATACTCTCGCCATTAAGCTATGTCAGTGTGACTGACTCTCAAACGTACATATTTGTCGTATGGCTGCATGTACCGAACCGTGACGTCCGTACCATAAATTCGCGGTACGAATACATATACACTACCGTTCAAAAGTTTGGGATCACCCAAACAATTTCGTGTTTTCCATGAAAAGTCACACTTATTCACCACCATATGTTGTGAAATGAATAGAAGATAGAGTCAAGACATTGACAAGGTTAGAAATAATGATTTGTATTTGAAATAAGATTTTTTTTACATCAAACTTTGCTTTCGTCAAAGAATCCTCCATTTGCAGCAATTACAGCATTGCAGACCTTTGGCATTCTAGCTGTTAATTTGTTGAGGTAATCTGGAGAAATTGCACCCCACGCTTCCAGAAGCAGCTCCCACAAGTTGGATTGGTTGGATGGGCACTTCTTTGAGCAGATTGAGTTTCTGGAGCATCACATTTGTGGGGTCAATTAAACGCTCAAAATGGCCAGAAAAAGAGAACTTTCATCTGAAACTCGACAGTCTATTCTTGTTCTTAGAAATGAGGGCTATTCCATGCGAGAAATTGCTAAGAAATTGAAGATTTCCTACACCGGTGTGTACTACTCCCTTCAGAGGATAGCACAAACAGGCTCTAACAGGTACTATTTAATGAAGATGCCAGTTGGGGACCTGTGAGGCGTCTGTTTCTCAAACTAGAGACTCTAATGTACTTATCTTCTTGCTCAGTTGTGCAACGCGGCCTCCCACTTCTTTTTCTACTCTGGTTAGAGCCTGTTTGTGCTGTCCTCTGAAGGGAGTAGTACACACCGGTGTAGGAAATCTTCAATTTCTTAGCAATTTCTCGCATGGAATAGCCTTCATTTCTAAGAACAAGAATAGACTGTCGAGTTTCAGATGAAAGTTCTCTTTTTCTGGCCATTTTGAGCGTTTAATTGACCCCACAAATGTGATGCTCCAGAAACTCAATCTGCTCAAAGAAGTGCCCATCCAACCAATCCAACTTGTGGGAGCTGCTTCTGGAAGCGTGGGGTGCAATTTCTCCAGATTACCTCAACAAATTAACAGCTAGAATGCCAAAGGTCTGCAATGCTGTAATTGCTGCAAATGGAGGATTCTTTGACGAAAGCAAAGTTTGATGTAAAAAAAACCTTATTTCAAATACAAATCATTATTTCTAACCTTGTCAATGTCTTGACTCTATTTTCTATTCATTTCACAACATATGGTGGTGAATAAGTGTGACTTTTCATGGAAAACACAAAATTGTTTGGGTGATCCCAAACTTTTGAACGGTAGTGTACCTTTACACCCCTAGTGTGTGTGTGTGTGTGTGTGTGTGTGTGTGTGTGTGTGTGTGTGTGTGTGTGTGTGTGTGTGTGTGTGTGTGTGTGTGTGTGTGGGCCCTGTGATGAACTGGTTGCTTGTCCAGGGTGTCTCCCCGCCTGCCGCCCAACGACTGCTGGGATAGGCTCCAGCATCCCCGCAACCCTGAGTAATGATAAGCGATTTGGATAATGAATGAATGAATGAATATATTGTAATCACTATGTATATTGAGTGATTTTAGGTTCATTAAAAGCCCCCCACCCCCCATTTCTTTAGGAACTGAAGAAGCTGGTTGCCCAGAAAAGCAGTACTCATTCCTCAGTAGGGAGCTTTGTCCAGGCACTGTCCCAGAGGCAGGAGGGGTCGAGGATGGCCCACTACAACTTCTCCAAGGCGGTGCTGGTATCTCAGGCCGGGGGCTGCAGGGTGCTATCCTACTGCCAGCCTTTGAGCTGCTTGTTGGCCTCGCAGCCTTCTCCACACTCCACCCTGGTGCCTGGTAAGACTGGTCCATCTCCAAATCTGTAGTTCTTATTTTCTTGGATATAATTGCACAGCTTGTAACATTTAGGCCACCATCAGTCCTGAACTCATTTTCACGGTTATTGCTGCTATCGCCTTAGGGCTTAACAAATTCACAAGTCGTGTTGAGTGGTCTGAATGTTCTGATACCTACGTATGTGCACTGTATGTGACCATTCTCTCTCTGTCTCTCTCAGACAGACCCACACACACACACACACATGCACAATATCTGTCACCACATAGCTTGTAAAGCTACAAGAAAACAAATATCACAGATTTTCTTCATCTGTCTTTTGCTGTCTACAAAGTACATTTCCTCTTGCTTTGAAAGCGCTTAAGACTAGAATTTGACTTGATCATCAGGCACACCACGGCATTGCCAAGAAAGGCTGACAGAAACCAGAGTGAGGTTTTGTTGAATAAAAAACTGTTCTATATTGTACAAGCTTCGTCCTCTTACGGGCTTCGCTATTGGTTTATCCCTTTGAGGCTCCGCCTTGGCACCTGAGACAGATCTTTTCCCTCACCACCCAACCCAGTGGTAGGAGCCACACAGCACCCCACCTCCTATAAAACCAGCGTCTCCGCAGCTTGTCTACTTTTTTCCCTCAGCCACCTGGAGTACGGATCTGAGATGTTTTTTTTTCCAATGTTGGTCGCTTTAAGTTTTACAGTACCTGTTTTTGTTTTTTTTTTGTTTTGGTTCTTTTTTTGTAGTGTTTGAATCAAGGGTGGCAGTCTTTCATAACCAACTGTTGTTGTGGACTATATACTGGGGAAGTATTTTTTTGTTCTCCATTTGAGTGAGGTGTTTTTCGGTGGGTAATTGGCTGTCATAAGCAAAGTGCTTCCATGTATTTTATTATTATTATTATTTGTACATGCAGGTGGCTGACGTGACAGAGGAAGATGCAGAGGACAGGAAGAGATGGAAACATGTTTCGCTGTGGCGACCCTTAACGGGAGCAGCTGAAAGTAGTAGTAGATGTAGTACAAGAATGAAACAAAATATCGGATTGATATCAGTATTGGCAGATAGCCAAAGCTGTGGTATCGGTATCGTTATTGGAAGTGAAAAAGTAGTTTCAGGACATCTCTAGTATAGATGACTGCCGCCACCATTCTACGGATGCCCTAGGCTTTCGCCATCAATGGTGGCCGTGTCATGCGTGCTGCACAGGTGGGGTGCAGACATCGCTGGCTGGACTTACCCCTGAATTGAGTGTGAGTGGCACCTCCTTCTCAACGTACCCCTCTCTCGTGACTCCCTTTTTGGTCCGGATATCCAGGCCTTCGTCGATAGGCTGGAAACAGCCCGGAAAGCACCGGAGCAGCTGGGCTCGCATCTTCGTTCCCAGCACTCCCCTCCGCAGCATTAGCAGCAGCTTCATCCTCCACCAAGGCCCCGCTGTTATTGCTTCGATGAGGACAGGCCCCGTGACTTTCACCACCAGCGCGAGTCTACCTGCGCCCTCTCAAACCTCCCCAGCCCCCCACTGCGCCTGCCTTGTGGCAGGGGCTCCGACCCTATTCATTCAGATTTTCTGGCCGAAGGCAGGATGTTATTTACAGTTTCAATAAAGGGTGTCGCCAAACCCTTTTACTCTCTCCTAAAAAGAGCTGTTCCCTGCACTAAGCCCACTGTCGCCTAGGTAGTTTCAGGTGTTAGTGCTAATAGCTTTCTGAGGCACCCCCACCCGGGCTGGAGGGAATGTCCCCCCTCCCCTTCCCCAGTTGAGGCTATTAAGGGGCAGGCAGTGCTCATCACCCATTCTTTCCTGGCCTCTCCTCCCTGTTCTCCAGAAGGTAAGGTGGTTTATTCCTGCCGGCTGGCACCGTTAGCTGTTGACCCTAACATTGCTAACCGCGCACTGATTGTCCCTAATGCCAGCACTGATAGTCTTGAGATGTGCCCCTCCTGGGCCAGGGGGGATGGCTCCCCTTCCTTCCCAGGTGAAGCAAATTAGGGGTAGGTGGTGCATGTTGTCCGCTCTTTCCCGGCCTCCACTCTTCTTTCTCTTTAGCGCTAATGTGACGAACCGCGGTCTGTTAAGCTGCAGTTCAGCTGAACCCATGCTGCTTTTGACAGGGTAATTACGTTAAACTTGACATGCAGCTGCGTACTAAATCCATGAAAGTGCCAGTTTAGCTGAACCTGTCTGAAACCGCGACTAATCCCTAAAACGCTAACTGACAGAGCAACTGCCAGCGAGTCGGATGTCTTTTGATTTGGGTTGGAGGTGAAACTTTGCACTTTTCATACTTAATGAAAGTAACTCAGCAGTAATACATTGATTTTTTTTTTAAAACTTGCATTGTATTTTCAATTGCATCTCAATTTATATTTAACAAAACTTAATTACTTAAGGGTGAATATATCTCTTGTCTCTCTAGGTTGTGGTGTGAAGAAGGTGAGTGTGATGAACATGAAGGCTGGCCAATATATTCCCATCCACACCAAACAGATCAGAGGATTGGCCTTTAGCCAACAGGAAGACAGCATTCTGCTGTCTGCAGCTCTGGACAATACTGTCAAACTGACCAGGTACACACATGCGCACACACACAAAAAAAGAAACAAAGCACCGTTTGTGTGCCATCCATTGATCCATCCATTATCCAAACCGCTTATGCTGCTCTCAGGGTCGCGGGGATGCTGGAGCATATCCCAGCAGTCATTGGGTGGCAGGCGGGGAGACACCCTGGACAGGCCGCCAGGCCATCACAAGGCATAGAACAAAAATATGTACGGACTAGATTGGTGTTTAATTTACCAGAACACCTTGATCTGTATGTTAAAAAGTTGTGAGCGTACAGATAAGGGGATGGCCTGCATCATTTCATGTGTCCTTCATGAAATTATATGGCTAGTTTTTGTTCTCCCGTTAATGGGAAATGAGATGAAAGTAAAAAAAAAAAATTGGTGGGAACCTGTGGCCCATGGGCTGGTATCAGTATTAAAGTCAAATGTTATTCAGTTGCTTAGACACTAACAACTTGATCTTTGTTTGGTTAAGGCAGAACAAATGTCATATGAACACTTTATTGTCACTGAATCGTTAAAACGCTATAGTATGGCACATTTCATACATAAACGTGATACAGTGGGCTTTGAGTGATTAAAATATTAACAGGTAAGTTAACAGCATGTGTGTATGTAAATGAGTGTACTGGTGGGCAGTGTTGGCAAAGGATACAGAACCGGTTATTTCCCTGTGATTGTCCTAAATAGGATAAAATCATAAACCATATAAGCTTATCCCTTCCTCCCATGTATTTGTCCCGATAAACATATTGGTCTGATTTCATTCAGGAGTTAATGTGGGCATGTGTCTAAAACATAACAGGCGGTTGAACCTGGGTGATGTAGGGTGTATTCATTGACACACATGGCATCATTTTCACTGTCGTATATCATATGTAGGCATTCTGCACTGGAATATCAATATGCCTTCGGCATTCAGAAACACTGAAAATAATATCTCTAATGCCACATACAGCAAAGAGAACAGCAAAGGAGGCCAAAAAATGTTGACAAAGTGTTTGGATTTTTATCTGATGAGCTGCAGCAGGGATTTCATTCATCACATTTACTTGAAGTCTTATATCCCAGTATCAATGAGACTAATTACCAAAACTGATTAAAGATGCATTACATAACAGCCTTAATCTAAACAGACTAACCCTTCCCAAATTAAATGTACTTTGGTTTGAAGGAGGTCATGTACTCACAATGTTGAAGAATAATAAGGAGGATACTAATACTGGTGACATATAAACGTACTCACGGGACTCGTATACTCTTGCTGTACATTTGTTCACTTGGTTGAAGGGATTTTTGTTGCTTTACAGCATCTTTTCTCAAAGTGTGTGGTGCACCCCCCCCCCCAGGGGGCACAGAGGCATGACGGGGGTGGGGGGTTGTAGTGCAGAACTACTGTTTTGATTTCGGAATCTTTTTCACGGCGGAACAATCAGCACAACATGCTTTCATGAGACACAGTCTGTAGGTTCACAGAATGGAATGCTTCCGAGACAAAGACAAAGTGCCTCGCTGACGGTAATCAACCAAAAACCAAGTTAAG
The DNA here is from genome assembly GCF_029633865.1 of Lampris incognitus. NCBI lineage: Eukaryota > Metazoa > Chordata > Actinopteri > Lampriformes > Lampridae > Lampris > Lampris incognitus. The sequence goes on along the minus strand of NC_079216.1, from coordinate 16,622,058 downwards.
AAAATATGACGAAGCCTATCTTGCTCTTGGGTTCACAGTGAATGTGGTGGGAGATGAGGAGAGACCAGTGTGTATTTTATGTCTGAAAACTCTGGCAGCTGGTAGTATGAGACCAAACAAATTAAGAAGACACTTAGAGACATTACACCCCAGTCACGTCAGTATGCCACTCGAGTTCGTTCAGAGAAAACTTGGTGCATACCGTCAGCAGGAACATTGATTTAGAAAAGCTGCATCAGTGAACAACAAAGCACTAATGGCATCATACAAAGTCGCATACAGAATTGCCCAGTGCAAGAAACCACACACAATAGCAGAGGAGCTAATACTTCCTGCGGTTAGATATGGTGTCAGCTATCTTTGATGAGACAAGCCACTCGAGTTCGTTCAGAGAAAACTTGGTGCATACCGTCAGCAGGAACATTGATTTAGAAAAGCTGCATCAGTGAACAACAAAGCACTAATGGCATCATACAAAGTCGCATACAGAATTGCCCAGTGCAAGAAACCACACACAATAGCAGAGGAGCTAATACTTCCTGCGGTTAGATATGGTGTCAGCTATCTTTGATGAGACAAGCGCTATAAAATTGAAGGCTGTCCCTCTGTCCAGTGATACAGTTGCAAGACGTATATGGGACATTTCAAATTACCTTGAAGAACAACTCATTGAAAAACAGACATGTTTTGCCTTATAAGAGGACGAGGCTACTGACAACAATAAAGACTGCTTGTTTATTGCTTATGTTCGCTTTGTCACGTCAGAGTCACTGTGTGAGGATTTGCTATTTTGCAAGTACATCCCAAGTAGAGCGACAGCTGATAAGCTCTGTAGACTTCTGGACTGTTACCTGACAGAATATGGGCTGAAATGGGAGAATTGTGCAGGCATTTGCACGGATGGTGCACAAACCATGGCAGGGAAAACAACGGGATTGCAGGCACTAATCAAGAGGGTCTCGCCAAATGTGCAATGGACGCACTGTCATACACAGAGAAGCGCTAGCATCAAGATAGATTTGCCCTGACCTAAACAAGGTTTTGACCGTGTTGTTAGCGTGGTCAATTTAATCAAAACAAGACCCCTGAGAGCATGGCTCTTCTCTGCACTTTGTGAGGAGATGTGAGCTGAACATTCAGCTGTGTTGTTTCACAGCAAGGCTAGGTGGCTCTCGTGAGGTAAAGTGTTGTCACGAGTCTTTGAGCTCAGAGAGGAAATTGGGTTGTTTCTGGAGGAGGAGCATATGCATGAAGTTGCAAGCAAGTTTAGTGATGAAATATTTCTGATGAAACTGGCCTATGTCAGCAATATATTTGGAAAGCTGAATGAATTAAATCTTCAGCTTCAAGGCAGAGACAAGCACCTTCCTCACCTGGCAGACAAAGATCAGTGCATTCACTCGAAAGCTTGAGATGTGGGGCAGGTGACTTGATTAAGGAAATACTGATTTCTTTGAGAATCTGATTGAATTTGTTGAAACTAGTGATTCTGGAGCCACTACAGTGATTTCATGTCTTAAGGAGCACATCTCTTCCCTGAGAGGATTCTTTCAAAAATACTTTCAAAACAACAGTGCTCAGTATTGGTGGGTGACAGATCCATTCAATGCAGCAGTACCTGCTGATTTCAGCTCTGCTGAAGAGGACCAGTTCATTGAAATGACATCTGACTCTACCCTGAGGCTGAGCTTCACAGCTCAGACACTGAGTGAATTCTGGCTTGGTGTGGAGACTGAGTATGCTTCCCTTCACCACATCCTATCTCTGTGAGATGGGCTTTTCTGCTGTTGCCTCACTTAAAACAGTACAGATTTAAAAAAAACTTAAAAGCGTTCCATGCAGCCACAAATATTTTAGGCTTCTCGCAGTGGTTCTCAAACTTTTTCTGTCATTCCACCCCATTGCAGGAAGAAAAATGTTCATGCCCCCCGCCAACAGAATGGTGACAAAATGGGCCGAGTTTATCTTCATTTGAATAACTTCAAGATCATGAACATTCTTTTCACTTTTCTTTCAGTAATTTCTGTTGGCTTATTGCAGCCACTGATGCAGTGGTATGACTTGAGCTCTCACAAATTGACATGCTCATCGTTTGTCCCAAATGCATTTCTTCTTGCACAGATTGAACTTTGTTTTTGTTCTAGCAAAGTGATTTTTAAATTTTATTTTGTTTTTTTCTGTTTTTGAAAAATCACAGACTGATGGGGCAATCTAGTGACAAATGTCACAAAAAGAGGTTTGATAAAGTTCAAGTGGAACTTGCGTTTGTTATTTGCACAACAGAAATTCCTGAAAGAAAAGTGAAAGGAATGTTCATGATCCTGATGTTATTTCAATAAAGGTAAACTTGGCCCATTTTGTTGGTGGGAGGCATGAACATTTTTCTTCCTGCAAAGGGGTGGCATGACAGAAAAAGTTTGAGAATCACTGTGAGAAGCCTAAAATATTTGTGGCTGTATGGAACGCTTTTCAGTTTGTTTGTTTTTTATCATTTCAAAAATTTTCAATGCCATGACTGTTGCTGTGCTTGTAAGCCCGCACATCAGACCACTGTCCTACATATGAATATTTATTTGGAATGACAAAATGTACTCTGTCACTGCACCCGAATTATCATCTTGCAGATAAGCTGTGCATATCTGCAAGATTTTATTGTCGAGGCTTCTCCAAGATCTTACATAGTGTTAAGAGATCTGGTGCTATGCACGTTTTACAAATTGAATGATTGCAAGTGGTTTTGAAACTAGATTTCCCCCAACAATTTTAGTGCGTAATCTGGTGGCTTTCTGTTTTTCTTAATGTTTTTGCTTGTTGTAATCCTTGTTGCTTGAATGTTTATTGTGAGATATTGTACCCTTGTCATTTTAAGTTGTTTTAAATGTTTGTTTTCTGGTCTCGAAAAGCGGATGCGAATCTCATTTCACTGAACTTGAGTAAATAAAGCTCTATTATATAAATCAGTTTCACTCTGGGTAAAACAAACCAGTTTAATTCAGTCCATGTGAGCCAGGGTTTGTGGGGAAATGCTGGCACTTTGAAACCATGGAACCGCTTCATCGAAACTATCACTGATGTGACCGTTCCTTCCTTCCTTCCTTTGTGTGCAGTTTAGTGACCAACACAGTCGTCCAGACCTACAACACTGGCAAGCCAGTATGGAGCTGCTGCTGGTGCCTCGATAACAGTAACTACATCTACGCTGGCCTAATCAATGGCTCTGTGCTCGTATACGACACCAGAGACACCAGCACATATGTCCAGGAGCTCCAGCCTGTAGGATCCAGGTCTCTTTCTCACTCTCATTCACTCATTCACTCACTCACTCACACGTGGCCAAGAATTCTAGTCGCACTGACTGGTGAGAGCACCAGTCAGTCTGTCTTTGTTTATTAATATATTCAACACGTATTGTGTTCTTTTATGATTGCTGGTATACATCATATTTCCACGAGGGACAGTATACAGTTAATGGTTGAACTTCCTGCAGGAGTCCGGTGGTGTCTCTGTGCTACGTGCCCCGAGCAGCTTCCACTTCCTTCCCCTGCGGAGGGCTGATAGCCGGCTCCCTGGAAGCAGGGTGCTTCTGGGAGCAGATTGATGGGACTAGCTATCGGCCTCACATCCTGCCCCTGGAGGCTTCAAGATGCACCGACATCCAGGTGGAGACGGTGAGCCGTCACTGCCTGGTGACCTACCGACCAGGTGAGAGCCGAACACTGACCTTAACGCCACTAACCTTAATCTTAACACTGATCCCAAATCTTAAAACTTTGAACTTGAACCTTAACACCGCTAACACTTAAGCTGGTCTGATGAAGAAAAGGGCAGCCGTGGCTTAAAGGTTATAGACCAGAAGGTCCTGGTTTGATCCCCGAACCGAGAGGATAAAGTGGGAGGTGGATGAACGGCGTTCTCCCCTTCCTCAATACCCACGGCTGATTGTGCCCTTGAGCTTAACCCCCCCCCCCCCCCCCCAACAAACTGCTCAAGTGGAGTTGCTCAGTGGCCACCAGTGAAGACTGTGGTTGTTCTGGGTAGCTCCTAGGTGTGAATCTGTGGAACTGTGTGAATATGCTAGTTATTCCCAGGTCTCAGTTGGTTACAAAAGGTGATCGGGCTTTTGCTGTTAGAGCCCCCACACTATGGAACTCTCTTCCTGCTGAGCTAAGACGAACTAAGTCTTTAGCTTCTTTTAAATCTCGTCTTAAAACTTCTTTTTATGAAAGCTTTTACAAATGTTTGATTTGTTTTTATTTTTACTGTTTTTAATTTTACTCTTATTTGATCTTACTCTTATTCCTGCCTTGTCTGGTTTTATCTGTTTTTGTTTGTTTGTTTTTTTTTGTTTTTTTTTGTGAAGCACTTTATAACATTGTTTTAGAAAGGTGCTATATAAATAAAGTTATTATTATTCATTATTATGTAGCAGGGTGTTGCTGAAAAAGAGCACACGTGCTCAGCGTACTACCCTGGGTAAATAAAGGTTAAAAAAAAATCCAATTGCTTGTTACTACTCACTTTCGTGAGAGCCGGGTCGGTATTGGTTGGGTTAATTTTACCAGACAATGCAGATAGAGATGCACATATGAGGAATTTAGCTTAGAGTGGGTCATCAAATCAGTATTCACACCTGTATACTGTATTGATAGGAACTTTTAATCGTCTAAGATAAATTATGGTACAAAAGGCAAGTTGTTGTTCAAGTTTCCATGGTGACCAGATAAAGTTCTGTTCTCCTGCAAGTATTGCCTGCCAGCATCTTGTGAAGGTCTTTCTCCTAGAGTGAAATAGTCCTCACAGGTCAAACAGCCTGAACTTATCCTCAGTTACCCTAATGTCACCATCCCAACCCCTATGCTGCCTGACCTGCTGAAAGAGCAAGCCATCAGGCTAGTGTACAAAATAATTCACCATGCACTGTATCCTCGATGCATTACATAATGTGATGAATCACATTGAGTTTTGACATGTCTTTGTCATTAAGACATTTCACTTTGATGAAATCGTGCTTAAATGTTGTTTTTGTATAGATTAACTTTTATGTGCACTGTTGCTGTATTTTTTTCTCTATTAGAAATGTTATGTTCTGTGTTGCTATATTAATGAGATTTTTAGAATTAGTTTCTCAATTGTTTAAATGCAATCCTCAAATAATTAAAATTAAGTTATTGATTAATGACACTGTAAAAAGTGTCTCAAAACCCTGCACCGACTCATTTAACACTGTATAATTTCTGAATGTTTTCCACACAAAATGCAATTGTAAAGCACATCTTTACAACCCTGTAAACACATCATACAACTGACACAAAAATAAACAAAGTAAGTCGTACAAATCAAAATTTATATTGTTTTCAGTTTAACACTATCTCTCTTACATTCATGTATGCATACACCAATCAGCCAAAATATTAAAACCACTGACAGGTAAGTGAATAACATTGATTATCTTGTTACAATGGCACCTGTCAAGGGGTGGGATACATTAGGTAGCAAGTGAACAGTCGGTTCTTGAAGTTGATGTGTTGGAAGCAGGAAAAATGGGCAAGCCTCCTTGAGCGATTTTGACAAGCGCCAAATTGTGATGGCTAGAAGACAGGGTCAAAGCATCTCCAAAATGGCAGGTCTTGTGGGGTGTTCCTGGTATGCTGTGGTCAGTACCTACCAAAAGTGGTCCAAGGAAGGACAACTGGTGAACCAGCGACAGGGTCATGGGCACCCAAGGCTCACTGATGCACATGGGGAGTGAAGGCTAGCCTGTTGTCCGATCCCACAGAAGAATTACTGTAGCTCAAATTGCTGAAAAAGTTAATTCTGGCTATGATAGACAGGTGTCACAACACACAGTGCATTGCGGTTTGCTGCGTATGGGGCTGCGTAACCACAGACTGGTCAGGGTGCCCATGATCTCTGTCCACCACTGAAAGCGCCTACATTGGGCATGTGAGCATCAGAACTGGACCATGGAGCAATGGAAGAAGGTTGCCTGGTCTGATGAATCACTTGTACTTTTTCATCATGTGGACGGCTGGGTGCGTGTCCGTCGTTTACCTAGGGAAGAGATGGCACCAGGGTGCACTATGGGAAGAAGGCAAGGCGGTAGAGACAGTGTGATGCTTTGGGCAATGTTCTGCTGGTAAACCTTGGATCCTGGCATTCATGTGGATGTTACTTTGACATGCACCAACTACCTAAACATCGTTGCAGACCAGGTACACCTTCATGGCAACAGTATTCCCTGATGGCCGTGGCCTCTTTCAGCAGGATAATGTGTCTTGCCCCACTGCAAAAATTGTTCAGGAATGTTTGAGGAACGTAGAGTTCAAGGTGTTGCCCTGGCCTCCAAACTCCCCAGATCTCAATCCGATTCACCATCTGGGATGTGCTGAGAAAACAAGTCCAATCCATGGAGGCTCCACCTTGCAACTTACAGGACTTAAAGGATCTGCTGCTAACGTCTTGGTGCCAAATACCAGAGGACACCTTCAGAGGTCTTGTGGAGTCCATGCCTCAATGGGTCAAAGCTGTTTTGTAGGTAGGAGGGGGACCTACACAATATTAGGTAGATGGTTTTAATGTTTTGGCTGATCGGTGTATGTTCATTGAACAAATCCTTGCATGCAAAATACTCAAAACAATCAATTCACTGACATTGATGTGGATGAAATGTTGTGGCCAAACCGAGGAGACTAGATAGCCATTGAAATGTTACAGCCATATTTATAGTATTTTTTCAGTATTTTCTTTTACATTACAGTAATTTTGAATATTGTAATACATATTTGTTGAATTTTTGTGTGTAGAAAAATCTTTATTGACCAAAATTAGATACCATTGTTTATAGACACATGACAGAAATTTGGTGGTCATCAGGTCCATGTATAAGGTAAAGAAAGATGCGTTTAGGGTTGACCATGTCATTGCTGCGGATACTTAACATATTGCCTCAACATTTATTCAATAGCAGACGTTTTTCCATTTGGTGACATTGTTGTGGTCATTGCCCCCCCCCCCCTCAAATTTTGGGGGACTCTAGCAGAATTTGTATAGTGTTGCACTAAACACGAACTGTCATGGGGAATGCACTTTGTCTTGAGACTGTAGACAGTGTTTCAGGAATTGCATTTAATCAATCAAAAAAACGAAAATTTCAAATGTTAGCTAATTAAAATGTAGCTTGCTGGAAAAATGTTGATTGTCTTCCCTAGTGAATTTCAGGTCATAGCAGTTACCATGTCCAACCTAGACCATGCTGTTAGCCCTCTGGGTCCTGATCTCTGTTCTCCCCTTGAAGGGGGGACCTCTGCCATCCCTTCCTGACCTCTGTCTCCTTTCTCATTTCCAGTGCGCTCCAACCCATCAATGCGCTGTGTGCTGATGCAGCTCGGCCGTGTCCCCCAGCAGGAGCCAAACCAGCAACCCAGCTTCTCCTGCTACCCGGTGCAGACCTTCAATGCTGGAACCTCTTGCACAATGCTCACCAAGAACGCTGTGTTCTGCAGTCCTGCAGGGGATGGCAGCACACTCGTCTGCGCTGGGGATGAGGCCTCCAACTCCACCATGGTCAGAGCAACATTTTTGTGTGTGGGGGGTGGGGGTGGGGTGGGGGTGATGGACATAGTTAAGAAGCTATTAATTGTATGTTGTTACTGGATAATGTTTGTCTTACGTGCACGCCTCTGTCTTTGTCTGGGAGAGAAAGGGCTATTGACAGAGTCAGTGATAGCTGTCAGTCAGTACTCTTGGTGCCACACTCTGCCAGCCTGCAGCGCCTTCCCTCAGCCTGGAACTAAAACTCCAGACAGTGGTAGGGGCTGCAGACTGTTATATTATATGGCTGGTACATCCCAAAATTGACAATTGTCAGTATTTTACCAGCACACTAGCTGTGTATGATAGAATGGGACTCTCCAGACAGTGGGTAATTATTTGCTAATATGACTGCTGCGAAGACCTTTTCCCCCAGCACGAGTGATTTTTACCTACTGTAAACGTGTCTCCTGTCCTCTCCAGGTATGGGATGCAGGGAGTGGTGCTTTGATCCAGAAGCTGCCTGCTGACTTGCCAGTGTTGAGCATATCTCCCTTTGAGGTGAATGGAGACCATTATCTGGCCTCTCTCACAGAGAAAATGCTGAAAATCTACAAATGGGAGTGAACTGAGTCAACGTCACCTTCCGGAGAACAGATGGAATGAGGAACTTGTTAGTTTGATAACAAGGAAATTGCCTGTATCTAGGAACCCCTTTGGGTTGATGTTTACTTTCACAGACCTTACTGGTTCACTGTGATGGGGGGGGGGGGGATAAGAGCAGGGGGCTGACCATGAAGCTATCCATCAGCAACACAGGGCTTAGGGCGATGGCACAAGCCAGTATGTCTGGCTGGGAACTGACCAGCAGCCAAATGTCGCTAAACTCTTAATTGTGGCTTCAAAGTTAATTTAAGCTGTCTGCCACTGTAACATAAAGGTTCGTCTCTGTTTTCAACTCCAAGCTGACTGGTGAAATGGTTCCACCAGCTACTGTGACTTATGGTCAGAAGAAAGAACAGTTTCTTGGCGTGCTGTACATAACGGAGTGTTTACTGGGACTCTGGATGTTTTTCAGTGGACGTGAACAGGTGTTTTGGTGTGGTTGTGGAGCTGGATGTTATATATCTGGATGAATGTACAGTTGATTATAGGCCAAGATCACCAGAACAGTACAGACCATTGGACATTTGATTCTCCTCCTGACTCTTCCAACCATGTCACCATAACTCAACAATACTGACCAATCCTAGAGAGAACAGTAGCACGGGTGGTACATGGCCACCAGTCGGTCGGTTGCATGCAGGTGATATTAGCTACAGGGCATTAAGTTGGTTTACTATGTCAGCTTCTTTAACAGGTAACCAGTTGTCATTTGGAGTTTTTATTTTTATTTTTTTCTAATTCTTAACATTCGTTCGGCTGGTAAAATGACAGGTTCAGATTGTAAAAGCAGCCGATAAGTTCACAAGTAGTTTTCGCTGGTTGACTTTGTCACACATACAACATATGTATGCTAGCAGAAAACTGATATTTTGCTACCATCATTTATTTTGATAACTGACGTTTGATACAGAAAATCTAAACTACCACCTTGTGTATAGAATAATCATAATCTGGCTTTCAACCTTGGTTCTCGAACAAAGCTGTATGGCAACTCTATCCCCATCAATTTTTTTGTCCTGCTGCCACTGCTGTTTAACAGTCAATGGGTAACTTTGAGGAAGACCACAAAAAAAACCCAGTTATCCAGCCCCAACGCTGGTGGTCGGCATGTGATGTAAAGAAAGCTCATATCCTTCATTCAGTCTTCTGTCTGGTCAGAAAATGACATGTCAGTAAAGGTAACCTCCCTCCAGACTGGATCTGGATCACAGCCACAGATTCTGTCCAGACAGAAGGTCTTGTGCCAAAGCAGTTGTTTACCTTTTGATCTTGTCTCATGTTCCATTCTTTCCCCATTTTTTTTTATTTTTATTTTTATTATTTTTTTTACAAATAAACTTGTGTGTTTATTGATTGTCTACTACTACTACTTTCGGCTGCTTCCGTTAGGGGTCACCACAGCAGATCATCCGTTTCCATCTCTTCCTGTCCTCTGCATCTTCATCTGTCACACCAGCCATATGCATGTCCTCCCTCACCACATCCATAAACCTCCTCTTTGGCCTTCCTCTTTTCCTCTTCCCTGGCAGCTCCATATTCAGTATCCTTCTCCCAGTGTACCCAGCATCTCTCCCCCACACATGTCCAAACCATCTCAATCTTGCCTCTCTTGCTTTGTCGCCAAACCGTCCAACCTGAGCGGTCCCTCTCATATACTCATTCCTATCCCTGTCCTTCTTCGTCCCTCCTAGTGTAAAATCTCAGCATCTTCAACTCTGCCACCTCCAGCTGCACCTCCTGTCTTTTCGTCAGTGCCACTGTCTCCAAAGCATATAACATAGCTGGTGTCACAACAATCTTGTAAACCTTCCCTAAAACTCTTGCTGGTACCTTTCTGTCTCAAATCACTCCTGACACTCTTCTCCACCCTGCCTGCACTCTCTTCACCTCTCTTCTGCACTCCCCATTACTTTAGATAGTTGACCCCAAGTATTTAAACTCATATGCCTTCGTCACCTCCACTCCTTGCATCCTCACCATTCCACTGTCCTCCCTCTCATTCACGCATAGGTCTTCGGTCTTGCTCCTACTGACTTTCATTCCTCTTCTCTCTTGTGCGTACCTCCACCTCTCCAGGCTCTCCTCAACCTGCCCCCTACTCTCGCTACAGATCGTCACAATGTCGTCCGCAAACCTCGTAGTCCACGGAGACTCCTGCCTGTTCTCGTCCGATTGTATGTATTGATTGTATGTGTACAATATCTAGCCTTTAAGTTAAGATCACTCAAAGCAAGACCAAGTCCAGATGAAGTCGTAAGAGAGACGAGTCCGAGTCAAGTCCGATACTGAAACTCATTGCATCAGTCACGTCCAAGACTTTTTAAGGTGGTGCGTTCAACTCAAGACTATAATGGGTCCAAAACTTAAACTCTAAAAGACTAACCCCAGAACAGTGCAAGTCAATTTAAACAACATGACTGTAACTAGTCTACCATCACAGCAAAAGTAGAAATTTCACTGACGTTTTTCTTTTCCTCCACCGAGGAAGAAATGTTTTGGATTTGGATTTTCCAGTGTTGGAGTCATAATTGATTTTTTTTTTTAAAAGAGAGATATTGCACTTTACTGATCTCAGGGAAGTTTGATATTCCAAAAAATAAAGTCTTGTACTTGACCAGTCTTAAAAATTTCAAGTCGAAGTCATTATGCCGTCAAGTCCGAGACGAGACCAAGCCCATCCTGGAGGGCTAAAATCTTAACCATATCACAATGAAATGTAGCTGCTGCCTAAAATTCAGGGTTCAAGCCGGTTTGAGCATGTTTGTCATGTGTGGCAGGAAGGATTCAACAGCGGGGACAAAAAATAAAAGTTTCGTAACATTCCATTGTAACCAATACAAAAGTTATGAAAACAATGGAAGTGAATAACTCATTAGTTTACATGTATTTTATGACATTTTGGATGTTATAGGGCTTGGATATAATAAAGCATGCAATAATGAGCATCTAGAATTTCATTTAAGCAAATACATCTTTTGATTTATTAAATGAGGGTTGGATGAAAATAAAATGCTGTAAAATGACATTGGCTGAACACTGAAATTGCCACCATTCCATCTTTACATTAATGGATTTGTACTGAACTTATTTGGAAGGTTCCAAGGATTTCTTGTGAACTCTGCAGCAGATTTCTCATTGCTCCCTCCATCGATGATCTAAAAGTGTTACAAGCCATGCCCAATGGAGACTATTTTGAATAAAGGTTAACATTGATCCCTGTAGTAAGTGTAACAAATTTAGAATTTGTCAGTTCAAGCTTTTTCGTGACTATCCTTATTTATAGTCATTGTCACTCTGGATTCCTAGTGTTTTTCTCGCAACTGTGACTTTATTTCTCGGAATTCTGAGATTCTTTTTCACACAGTTTTGACTTTCTCTGAACTGAGCCCCCCCCCCCCCCCCCATTATTGTGAGATTTGTGACTATTTTGCAATTCTGAGTTTGTTTTTTTACTCAGTTTCAGCTTTATTTATTAGAATAGTTCTTGCAGTTGTGACATATCTTGGACTTCAGAGTCCATTTCACATCTGTGACAGGAAGTCAGAATGATTGCAGTGATAAGAATTCTAATAACGTTCCCTTATGATGCTGTGACTACACAATGTGTTCACTGTCTCACGCAATGAGATAAAGGAGCTGAGACTGCTACAAGGATGTGTTCAACAAGGTAATGCTTGGGTCTGCTGACTCAGTTTTTAGCAAAATTACATTTATATGAATCTTGAGTTCTGCAATGGCTGTGTCAAGGCCACAAAAACTCTACGAATGCTGTTATGCAAATTTACACATTAGATTCCAAATCCAATGGCATGGTGTTTGTTTACAATCAAAAACATTGTCCATCTTGTTTTGAATTGTGTAGGCTACTTTCCCCATTTTCATGTAAAAATACATTGAAGTGTTGCAAGTTCCTTGCTGTAGTCCAATATGGGATCAAATGTTCAAGCCTGAAGGGCCTCAAGGTAGAGTCGGTTGCTGCCCAATTAATGCCTATATTAAAGTAGGACAACTTGCAGTACGTTTTTTTTCTAAATACATACCGCACTACTTAAATTGGTTTTAAAAGATCGTCCTGGATGAGTTTCTTACTTTCATGCAAGCATTAAGTGGGCACTATCCTGGAGACCCTTCGTGGTTGTACACTTGATCCTACATTGGAGTACCACGAGGAATGTATGACTTTTTAATGCGTTGTCACAAGGAAATCAGGTAAATGCAAGCTTCATGACAAAATGGACAATGTTTTTGATTGTAAACTTCAACATCATTGCATTGGATTTGGATTCTGTAATGCGTAACTGTGCATAACAGCTTTTGTAGAATTTTGGCAGTCCCGAAATTGCATGGCTGCAGGAGAATTCAAGATCAATGTCTTCATGCTGGAAACTGATCTTAGGTCAGAAGGGCTAAGCATTACCCTGTTGGAGAGCATGCCATTGCAGCTTTCTCAGCTCTAATTGCGTCACACGAGACAGTGCAATGCATGTGCCATGGTGTGGAAAAGGGGAGTTGTTGGCATGATCGCAGTGGTAAGAATCCTGACTTCCGAAGCCACCGTTGGGAAATAAACTGAGACTTCAGCGAGCTATAACCCACAATGGTGAGGGGTAAGAAAGAAAGAAAAACTTGCAAGAAATATGCTAAACTGAGCTGAGTTAAAAAAAAAACCCAGAATTCCAAGTCTCACACCCTGGTGTGGTAAAAATTAGAATTGAGAAAAATAGCCACAATTCTGGGGGGGGGTCAGAATCCAGTCTTTTTCCATTTTATTCCGTGGGAAGGGAGGTCCACGTGAATGGGCTTCCATTGCTCTTGGTGAGTTTTTCCTGCAGATGTACCAGCCATAGTGCTGCTGGCTGGGAGGACATTCTCGGAGTTTATTTCAAAATTACACTAGCCGTTAGGAAGCTCACATTCAGCTAAAACAACAGCACAGACAAAAATATGAAGAACCTTTAGTCTGTTTGTTGAAAATGCGTTTAGCAGCCCCTGAACTACTCAACGGACTGCTTAAAATCGGGAGGGAGGCTCGGACGCTTGGAACGTCAGGTTCTAACCTGCGGAGGCCTCGCCAGACCTCGTCTCGTTTTTAATCAAACCTCGCCCCCCGCCTCCCAAACGCTGAAACTTTGACCACGTTTGCTTGGCTACGCTTGTTTGACCAAAGGCCCACCGTATTCTGGCATGCAGAGTTTTGGACAGGATAACTATCTAAACATCAATGTGTACTAAAACTGAAAAAGCCGGCGGCAATTATTGCCCTCCGCCCAGTGGCCGGTGCTTGATGCCGGGCTCGGCTACTGGCGCTCAGGTTGTTGCCGAAGCAGCAGTGAGATTGAAAGTACAGGGCAGGCGGACTTGGGGGAAATAGTTCAGCGTTGCTCACTTTTTACACAGCTGGTACTACTGTAACGATTGATGACATCGGCATCGTTTGACCTTTTCGTAATGTAGCAAATTCTACCCAGTCGCACGGACTTTCGATCGTGATACCGTCACGATTATGACCCGATTTACGTGATGTGGTCACGACTCGAGGGCTAGGGTTAAGGGTTCTGTCAGATCGTGACCACATCACGTAAATCGGGTCATAATCGTGACGGTATCACGATTATTAATTAACGTGACGCCATCACGAAAGTCCGTGCGACTGGGTTGAGCAAATTCAACACACACACACACACACACACGCACACACACTCCCTCTCTCTCTCTCTCAGAGCCAGGAGGATGGTTCAGTCTAGGCTCTCTATCTCTGTGCTTGAGCTTGCCAACGACGCACAAAGCGACGTAACAGCAAACGTCCAACCGCTGAAGAGCTGCGGCTGCCACCAGGGAGACCACGGCTCAGGCTCACTGGATGTCTGAAGATGGCGGATTGTATACGTGTTCCACTTATCCTTTCGATATGCGTCCTGTTCTGTGTACACCCGATCCGTGGATATGCTCCCTTCAACGGCGCCAGAGGCGGCAGCAACGTCGATAATTCTCAAAATCAAGCTGGAGGGCTCGGAGTCGCTGCGGCCAACGCGGGTCCTGCTGACAGAAGCCCGGTAGTCGGGGCCTCGCCGCCTCGTCGGCGCTCCGCCAGCTGGAAGTTGGCTGAGGAGCCGGTTTGCCGGGACGACTTGACCAGGCTCTGCCCCAAACACTCCTGGACCAACAACCTAGCTGTGCTGGAGTGTCTGCAGGACAAGAAGGAGGTGAGACCGGCGTTCGGGGAATACCGGAGAGGGACGCTTTGCTCTGGGTGTGCCTCGCCGGACCGCATCGACGCGCGCTGGTTAGCCGACGTTAGCCGCCGTACGCTAGTTTACGATAGTACCAGCGAGCCGCTCGGCTAGTTAGCTAGCAAAGCTGCTGGCGGTACTAGCTACACGTAACGTCTAAACCACACAGGTGCTCAAGTCCCCTCGTTTACAACCGGACACGAATTCCAATGCTGGAAGTCGATCTGACCGAGTCGCTGGCGTCAGCTAATTAAACTGGCTTGCTTAATTGTTGGCTTCTACAAACAGTTCTGCTCACAAGCTGGGTTTGACCCGACTAGCCAGGCTACGGCGCGCTAATTGCTGGTTTGGTGAATTAACGTTAGCGATGCCTCTTCACTGAAGACCGCTCATCCCACCCAACCAGGCGGGTGTAATGGCTGGGTGTCAACAGCACTTCCTTTTAGCTAAAGGACTTAAACTGATCTTTTATTATGGCCAGTGGGTTTTGGTAACTTAACAAGTAGTAGGGTGCTAAAGTTATAACGCAGCCGATTGAAACAGAGTACCTTTCCAGTCAACAAGCTGCTGAAGAATTAGTTTCAAATATTCAGCTGTATGGTTAGCCACCCACTCCTCTTGAGAAATGGGGCCACTGCTGCCTAATGGAGTCCGGACAGCATATTTCTGTCTTGTGTACGTGCTGCAGCCTGGGGAAGAGGATCTGTGATTTCAGGTTCTCCTACTTCTTCCTGGGGCTAGAAGGCATGCTGGAGTACCACGCCTGAATGGTCTGTCGTCAAAGTGATGGTTTATTGACTGTTATTGTCTTGACAAGTTTACTTGATGCACAGAATCTTAATTTATGACCAAACCCTTTGCTTAGTAATGTGAGATACTATTTAGATAAGGTTAGGCCACTTAAACTACGGTGTGTGTGTGTGTGTGTGTGTGTGTGTGTGTGTGTGTGTGTGTGTGTGTGTGTGTGTGTGTGTGTGTGTGTGTGTGTTGCTTTTACTTGTAGCAGAAGCAATTGGAGGTTAGCGCTTTAAGAGCAAGTCAAAGGTAATTGCTGAGGAAAGGAAGAGGATTACTCACCACCACACACACAGCACTGCCTATATTAGACCAGGTGGTCAGGGAATTTAAGCTGGTGACTTTGAGGTCACCAGCCTACATCTCCATTAGGCCACAATACCCCTTGTTCTCAAGAGGAGAGGGTATTAAGACTTTTAAGGATGTCATCTGGGTGGCAGCAGACGGAAGTTTTTAAAGCTTTTGCTATTATGTCTTCTTGGCTGCTTGGTGACAGCCTCTCCAACCCAGCACCAGCTGATTTCACTGCTTGGCGCGTCTTCAACCAGACAGGGGAGGACCCAAAGTGAAAAAGACAAGTGAAATCAGCTGGTGTAGTGTTAGGTTGGAAAAGCTTTCACCAAGCCACTAAGAAAACCTGGCCCCAAACTCTAGTCCACACATTCGCAGACTGAGGTGTGTGTTCCCAATAAGGCAAGTGCATAAGTCTGCAATAATGCAGACCGTGCTTGAGGGAATTACTAACAACTCATAGCTTTGTGACATTTAAAGTGGGGATGACAGGGGAAACCCTGGAAGTGTTAAAAATGTAAATTATGGATGGAGCTGGCAAAAGTTTACCTGTAAATGTTCTAAATCGCACAATGTGCATGTTGGATGATATGATTTCCAAATGTATTTTCATGTGTTTTGAGCCCACAACATTATTATTCATAAACGGAGTGAACAATAAACTCTTCAGTTAACCAAATGGTAAAATCATGCAGTTGTCTCCCCTAAGTTCCTCCATTGTGCGCAATGCAAAACAACACGTTAAGATAACACACTCATAAAGCTGCGATTGTTAGAAACATGGCAGATCCCGGAAGCAATAGCCAGCGTTGTCAAAGTAACGTGATTTCATCAAGTGCTGTCCCCTTCCTCGTATTTATGCCATATTAAGCCCTTGTACCCCCATACCCTCATGTATTTACGTTGATCACACAGGTGATTTCAGTTGAAGTCTGTGAGGATTCAGTGCTTAAGAGTGGACGTGGATATTGGGCCCTCTATACACATGGCTCTCCATGGCACATTATTGGTTAGGTGGATGACCAAGAAGGCAAAGAAAAGCTAGGAGGCCTCGGTGTTAGCAATGTGAAAGGCCAGAGTTTTCTGCACTTGAACCTGGGTGTGGTGTCTCTTCATTACATCCGCTTAAAGCGCAATGGTCAGCAGGCATGCAGCCAGCGTAGGCCTTGGAGCCTCTATCTGAAAAACCACAGCAGTCCAATTGGCACTGTACTACTGATGGTGGTGTGAGTTAAGATTAGACCTGGTTATAGACACAGTGGTTAAGTCTGTCTCCAGCCTGCCCACTGTCAGTCTGGTCAGTGGCTGTGGCTTTGTTTACGTGGTGTGGAGGAGGGAGGAGGCTAAACCATTCCTTGGTGTGGCCTGTAGCGTGCGCAGAGCCTCTCTCTTTTTTTGTGTCTTGTGCCCTGTACTTTTCTCAATCGGTTTGTCCAAGATAATTTCCAATTAGCAGGCCTGTGCTACGTTCTTTTTATGTTCAGTTGACCCCCGTGACAGCTACACATCAGCCTATGGCCCAATAGGGTTCTCCGATTTCGCCTGCCTAATGGGTATCAACCCCACAGCCGTTGGACATACACTACCGTTCAAAAGTTTGGGATCACATTGAAATGTCCATATTTTTGAAGGAAAAGCACTGTACTGTTCAATGAAGATAACTTTAAACTAGTCTTAACTTTAAAGAAATACACTCTATACATTGCTAATGTGGTAAATGACTATTCTAGCTGCAAATGTCTGGTTTTTGGTGCAATATCTACATAGGTGTATAGAGGCCCATTTCAAGCCACTATCACTCCAGTGTTCTAATGGTACAATGTGTTTGCTCATTGGCTCAGAAGGCTAATTGATGATTAGAAAACCCTTGTGCAATCATGTTCACACATCTGAAAACAGTTTAGCTCGTTACAGAAGCTACAAAACTGACCTTCCTTTGAGCAGATTGAGTTTCTGGAGCATCACATTTGTGGGGTCAATTAAACGCTCAAAATGGCCAGAAAAAGAGAACTTTCATCTGAAACTCGACAGTCTATTCTTGTTCTTAGAAATGAAGGCTATTCCATGCGAGAAATTGCTAAGAAATTGAAGATTTCCTACACCGGTGTGTACTACTCCCTTCAGAGGACAGCACAAACAGGCTCTAACCAGAGTAGAAAAAGAAGTGGGAGGCCGCGTTGCACAACTGAGCAAGAAGATAAGTACATTAGAGTCTCTAGTTTGAGAAACAGACGCCTCACAGGTCCCCAACTGGCATCTTCATTAAATAGTACCCGCAAAACACCAGTGTCAACATCTACAGTGAAGAGGCGGCTGCGGGATTCTGGGCTTCAGGGCAGAGTGGCAAAGAAAAAGCCATATCTGAGACTGACCAATAAAAGAAAAAGATTAAGATGGGCAAAAGAACACAGACATTGGACAGAGGAAGACTGGAAAAAAGTGTTGTGGACGGATGAATCCAAGTTTGAGGTGTTTGGATCACAAAGAAGAACGTTTGTGAGACGCAGAACAAATGAAAAGATGCTGGAAGAATGCCTGACGCCATCTGTTAAGCATGGTGGAGGTAATGTGATGGTCTGGGGTTGCTTTGGTGCTGGTAAGGTGGGAGATTTGTACAGGGTAAAAGGGATTCTGAATAAGGAAGGCTATCACTCCATTTTGCAACGCCATGCCATACCCAGTGGACAGCGCTTGATTGGAGCCAATTTCATCCTACAACAGGACAATGACCCTAAACACACCTCCAAATTGTGCAAGAACTATTTAGAGCAGAAGCAGGCAGCTGGTATTCTATCGGTAATGGAGTGGCCAGCGCAGTCACCAGATCTGAACCCCATTGAGCTGTTGTGGGAGCAGCTTGACCGTATGGTACGCAAGAAGTGCCCATCCAACCAATCCAACTTGTGGGAGCTGCTTCTGGAAGCGTGGGGTGCAATTTCTCCAGATTACCTCAACAAATTAACAGCTAGAATGCCAAAGGTCTGCAATGCTGTAATTGCTGCAAATGGAGGATTCTTTGACGAAAGCAAAGTTTGATGTAAAAAAAATCTTATTTCAAATACAAATCATTATTTCTAACCTTGTCAATGTCTTGACTCTATTTTCTATTCATTTCACAACATATGGTGGTGAATAAGTGTGACTTTTCATGGAAAACACAAAATTGTTTGGGTGATCCCAAACTTTTGAACGGTAGTGTAGGTCGTAACAGAATCCCAACATAAAATCTACAAAAAAATGAGTCGAAACCTTCCTTGCAAGCCACTGTCAATGTCATTTCATTTTGAATAAACCCAAAACCGTATGCCAGAAAAGTCTCCAAATTTGTTTCAGGCTATAGATCAGTTCATCGTAGCAGAAGTCACTAGTGAAGCTGTGCTGTCCTATATTGGGTTGGTACCCATTTTTAACACCCTCCCAGGTTTGTGTTTGTGTGTGTGTGTGTGTGTGTGTGTGTGTGTGTGTGTGTGTGTGTGTGTGTGTGTGTGTGTGTGTGTGAGTGTGAGAGAGTGTGAGAGAGAGAGCCTGCCTGTGTGTTAGTAAGGCAAAATGGCAAAGCCTCTTCAAGATAATGAGAGCTTAGCTGCTGAAGTGGTTTAATTCTGCAGCGGAACCCGTGTCTCAACATAATTTTAGTTTTCAGCAAATTTTATGTGGTTGCAAGGTCTAAAAAATAGTATGGCAGGACACTGGGTTCTTTTGAATTTAGACAGGTTTGATGGATAATGTTAAAGTAGAATAATGATAAAATTTAACCGTTGCCAGGTAGCTTGTTGTGAAGTCCAGAGATCTTCCGCAGCACCAAGACACCTTGTTAAGGAAGCCCCTTGGAACTCTTTTCCCGGTATACAACTTGCAAAGGTTTTTTTGTAATCACCATGGGGGTTTGTTTTTAATTCCTCTAGGAGCAGAACTTGAACTTTTGTCGCTATTACCGTCAAGTGAACTCGTATTAGTTACCAGTAATTGTTACTTCACTGTTTGTGTATTGAGTCCTTTGGCTTTTGGTTGACCCCGGCTGATGAGGTGACTGGGGTAACAGCGTTGGGGAGGTGACCTCAGGAGCAGGGCTCTTAGCCGTAACCGGCCTCCTCTGCTCTGAGGCTGTCATCTCTTGGCAGGCATGTCAAAACAGATGAGCGGCTTCATGACTCACAAGGTCTTTGACGTGGCTGGCTTCCTTTTAGCCGGCTCGGTCACTGCATCCTTTTTTCTTTTTTTTTTTGTTGTGTCTCTTGGCCTTGCTATCTGACCCCCTAGCCCCTCTCCTAGTATCTCTCCCTTGTCCCAGTAATGATGGCCTTCAGGCCAGTTTTCTGCTTTCAAGCCTACGAAGGTGTTTGAGCTCTCTTTTCTTTTCTTTTTTCTCATTCCCAAAATTGAAAAATGTGCTTCAGTTTTAAATTGTCGCAGTAACACATTGAGCTATACAGGGAATGGAAACCCTAAACCGGGCGGTGTCAGGACTGTGTGCTACCCACTGAATGTGTGAAATCTGTGTGAAATAGACTTAAAATATGTTTAACCCAGTTCGAAGACCCGTGGTCGGGCGTCCCTACAGACACAATTGGCCGTGTCTGCGGGTGGGAAGCCGGATGTGGGTGTGTGTCCTGGTCGCTGCACTAGCTCCTCCTCTGGTTGGCCAGGGTGTCTGTGGGGGGGGGGACTGGGGGAAATAGCGTGATCCTCCCACTTGCTACGTCCCCCTGGTGAAGCTCCTCACTGTCAGGTGAAAAGAAGCGGCTGGTGACTCCACATGTATCGGAGGAGGCATGTGGTAGTCTGCAGCCCTCCCGGAATCGACAGAGGGGGTGGTGCAGCGACCAGGACGGCTCGCAGGAGTGGGGTAATTGGCCGGGTATAACTGGGGAGAAAAAGGGGGGGGGGATATATAAATATATATGTTTAACAAGATTGTGTATGTGAGAGGGATGGATGTCGGACTTCCTCCGGTGACTTTGCTGCAGTCGTTCCTTGGTTCTTTCTACAACAGAATGAAAAATGAAATGCCCTCCTGCTCTAAGCAGGTTGCGTGAGATCCACAACTTGATCTCTTCTATGCACTGGTCTGGTTCCCAGAGTGAAGGAGAAAAGAAACAATCATAATCAGAAGAGAGTTAACCACCATGAAAAACACGCTGAAATAAGAAAAACCCCGAAATAAGAAAAACACTTAGTCTCTTGTATTGGGAATGCACGGACCACTTGAGCCAGCAGCTTGATGCTGATCACATGACAATAATAAGCCAGCACTTTCCAAAAGCCCAGTTTTCTCCATCCACACAGCAGTGTGAAACTGGGGTTTTGAAATTCATCCACTTTGGAGAGCGTTTTCTGAAAGATAGGTTTTTGGTTGTTGAAAACACCGGCTTAAAACGGAGAAGAGAAGAAAAAAAAAACATGCCAAGGAATGGTTTTCCAATTTATCCATGTTGATGTGGACATGGCATAAGATGAAAAAGATTTCAGACGGAAAGATGAGGTGTCCAGGCTCTCCTCATGTAGCCCAGATAAAGAGAGAGAGAGACACACACACACACACACACACACACACACACACACACACACACACACACACACACACACACACACACACACACACACACACACACACACTCAGGTTGGCTGGGGTGAGCCCAGGACAGTGCAAGAAAATAGGATAATAACTTGCTGACCTCAGTGGTCAGTCAATTCCCGAAACACCGCTTCACCAAACAGATATTTTAAAAATATGCTTGGACTTTTTTTTAATTGTCTGGGCACTTTCCAAAATTGTTCATTGATTAAATGGTTTGTAGAATAAATGCACAAAAAAAATAAAATAAAAAATCAGAACGAAGACAGTTTGCTGTTGATTGGTCCTCAGGAGAAAAACACTTCACTAAATTTGTAATTTTCCAGGATAGAAAATGGATCATCAGGTACATTTTCCCCGTTATCCGGTAAGCTAGGGTATTGCAGTAGCCACTTGTAAAGGTGACTAACCATCATTTGAGGGTCATATTCTGTTCTGAGGTGTGACCTTAGTTGCAGCTGGTATTAAATGAATCAGAACTCAGTCAGATCGTGCTTCTTTTCATAAGAATCCAAGCGTAAACACACCCATTGGATTGGAGGCTGATTGGAATCCCAAGAATTATGGCTGCGGGTTTGATAGGTGTGAATGGAGCTTTTTCTTAAAGCCACATGTCTCTGCTCCTCCAGATGGGTAAAAGTAGGCTAGAGGAATTTTCATGTTGCACAGGGAAATACAGGAAGAAGACAGTTGGATTTCAGTTTGACTGATGGAGGCCCATTTTTAATAACCCACAAAATACGTAGTGGCAACTAAAACCTGGGTGCAAATATGAGTTGAAGCTGCATAAGATGTCAAGTGAAAATGCAGCCTTGTGTTTTTGCTGATTATATCAGTCACTTGTGTGTTACATGTTTCATGGTATTATGTTGTATTGTGGTGTGTGGTTTTGTGGGGTGTATACTGTTGTATGTATTGTTGTGTATTTTAGTGTTATTGTATTGTGTTGTAGTGTACCACGTCTGTTTTTATTTTTTGCTTTGACCTGCCTAGGTACAACGGATGTAAATTAGCAGTATTGCTTCAATCTGACATGTTTACATGTGTATCTGCGACACCAGTATTCATTAATATGCACTGTCCCTATTCAAACGAATAAATAAGATAAATAAATTTAACAGGTGAATGATCCAAAAGCAAGTGCACGTCTGAATATGCTTTAAACATAGTGTCGGTCTGTTTCTGTTGGTCTAACTTGTCTCTTCTTGCAGGAAACGGAGATCGCTGCTGACTGCAACCACGTAAGTGTCTTGACTTCCACCGTCACTCTTTCAGATTGTCCTCTCACCTTTCCTTCCCACCATGTCAACTGCTCAGTCTCAGTCTGTTAACTGTCACTTTTTACATTTAACCACCCACCTTTGGACAGAAAACATCTTTGTCACAGTGACAAGGTGAATCAAACATTTTTAGTTTATTTGTACATATAGAAAAAAAATACAATGGAAAGAAAGAAAGATGTCCATTTAGTACAGGACAGACAGAGACACTTTTCGGGGGCAGTTCTGGAAATGTCTCTATTTAATATGAGAAACAGACACTCTGATGACATCATAGTAGAACAAAACAACGGTGATCTAACGACAAAGACAGAAAATAAAACCTTGATTTTAAGGTATGAAATATAAGTGTAGTCATATGGATGCTGTTAGAGGGTTATCAAACTGTGACTAACCTGAGACAGGAGACTCTTTTCCTCTCTGGTAACTGTCCACCAGTTCTCTGAAGGGGTTTTAAACAACTTTTCCTCTAGCAAAGAGTTGTGCTGGTCTGGCCACAGTCTGATGATCCAGGACCACCGTACTATTTGGTTACCTGTCGTTTCTTCTGTGCTGCTATCTCCTCGTTTCAACAAAGCAGACAAACTTAAGCCGTGCCCTCTGTGGACGCTGTGTGACTTGAACCCTCATTATGGCCTGCCTCTGCGTAAGAGCAGGAAACGCACCAGAATTAATGTATCTTCTCCACTGCTCTCCTGCCTGAAAAGTTCTCTCCAAATCAAGATTTTTGTACTGTCAGCAAACCAGGATCTAACTATTTTATATTATTTGTAGGCTGTCATGATATCAACCCATGTCAACTATAACATATATCTGATTGTTCTGCTGTCATCAGACTTGAATATTAAAAATTAACAACTTTCTAATGCAAACAGCTGGTAGCATGGCTAGCCATTCAGCTGTAGCCTGCTTTAATGCTGACAGTGTCAGTAGCATAGGTAGACAAACTTGTCCTTACGCTAACAGATATAAAAAGAGAATGGTAGCCTGCACCAAGTCAGTGTGGATCTGTATCATCCCACATGTATCTTCTCATTTTCAGCTGTTGTGGAACTACAAGCTGAACTTGACCACTGACTCCAAGTTTGAGACTGTGGCTGTGGAGGTCTGCAAGACCACTATCTCTGAGGTGAGATATTTATCCTACATTGTAGGTGTAGGATAAATGAATTGGCTGAAACAGCGACTACTGCTGTATACAGTACTAATGCAGGATTTATGCATCAAAGATAAATACTATATATATATGAAGGTTGACACCTGCGGTTGTTACTTCTGTACATAACAGTGCAGGATATTTACAGGATAAATACATGAAGGAAGACTTCTACCTACTGTGTGAAGAAGCTAAGTCCCAGGATTAGTCAAGTAAAACTAAGTAAATGATTTTCTGTTCTGTTGGGTGTTTATTCTCCACAGCACCAAAATACAGGAAACAGACAGATGTGACTGTTGAGACATATGTTCCTCTGAGAGATTGAAACAGTTTTTCCTACGAGAGTGAGACAGTTGTCTCTGTGAGAGAATGAGATAGATTTCTCCATGAGAGGGCGAGGCAAGAGGCAAGATTCAAATACACTGGAGCCCTCTGGAAAGCTCTGGTGCTGTGTTGTGACTGATGTTTTTCTCAGAGAGATGTTTCCTTCTCCCTTTCTTCCCCTTTCTCTCTCTCTCTCCTCTCATTCCCTCCAGATTAAAGAGTGTGCTGCGGAGCAACGGGGAAAGGGGTACCTGGTGTCATGTCTAGTGGATCACCGTGGCAACATCAGTGAATACCAATGTAACCAGTACATCACCAAGATGACAAGTATCGTCTTCAGTGACTACCGACTCATCTGCGGCTTTATGGACAAGTGTCGTGATGACATCAACACCCTGCACTGTGGCAGCATCAGCACAGGAGAGAAGGTGACTGTCAGCACAGAGCCTCCCTCCATTAAGTTTAGTTCCACATTTTAATTGCTACTGAATTGTAAAAGAAACTAGAATTTTGTCGACCAGTAATCTCAAGCTACATTCACACTCACATCACACCCTGTTTAAAAAAAAAAATCATGACAGTTGTCAAGTAAACGCCTCGTGCTACATTCAGATAGACTCAAGGAGAGATGGTAGATGGCAAACTGGGTGTCACTGAAGTGGACGAGCAGGAAGAGAGCGAAGAATAACAATAATTGTAGACGGCATGAAAAATTTAAGTCAGGTTAAGTCAAAAGTTAATTAACTTTATGCTTGCAAAAAGTGCGACAGACTGTCACCTACCAAGTAGGGGATCGCTGGTTTGAATCCCCGTGTTACCTCTGGCTTGGTCGGGCATCCCTACAGACACAATTGTCCATGTCTGCTGGTGGGAAGTCAGGTGTGGGTATTTGTCCTGGTCACTGCACTAGCGCCTCCTCTGGTTGGTCAGGGCGTCTGTTCGGGGGGGAGGGGGAACTGGGGAGGGGGGGGTAGCGTGATCCTGCCATGTGCTACATCCCCCTGGTGAAACTCCTCACTGTCAGGTGAAAAGAAGCGGCTGGCGACTCCACATGTATCGGAGGAGGCATGTGGTAGTCTGCGGCCCTTCCCGGATCAGCAGAGGGGGTGGAGCGGCGACCGGGATGGCTCGGAAGAGTGGGATAATAGGCTGGATCCAATTGGGGAGAAAAGGGGGGCGGGGGTGACAGAATTTACAAGAAGAAATCATGGGCAATATTGATAATGCTACATGTGTTATTACAAATATTACATAAAATATACAAGAAATAACTTCATTTTGTATACATTCTTTGAAGGCAATGTCTCCATAGCTACACTGTGTGTTTTTTTTTTTTTTTTTGCTGTCTTGCCATTCCATAGTCCTGTTTGCTGCTTTCTCTTGCCCTTTTCCATCTGCTGTCTTATCATTTCCCTGATTCTATCTGAATTCAGCATTAGTCTGATTCCGTTCCGGTGTTTTAAAATGTAACATATCAGACATGACATGGCGACATTCACATCATGAGAACATGCCCATATCTTCTGCTTTTATTTACGCTGAGAATAACTTGGCCTGTGTCAAAGTATTGTACCACATCTGTGAGGAAAGCAAAAGGTGACCAGCAAAACCTGAGAGAATTCTTTGACCTGTTTAATCTGATAGGAGATTAGCTACTGGCAAGACCTGTCTGAATAAACTACCCTGACTGTTAAATAACTAAAATTGCACCAGGAATAATGACTCGCATACTTAAACTCATAAATCCAGACGTCATGGTTATCTGATTATTCACAACAAAAGGGGAATTTTGCACGCTCACTTGCCCTTTTTAAACAATGCACACGCAACCGGCCGTCCACATAATGTAAAAGAAAATGTGATTCATCAGACCAAACCACCTTCTTCCATTGCTCCAAGGTCCAGTTCCAATGCTCGTGTGCCCATTGTCGGCGCTTTTGACGGTGGACAGGGATCATCATGGGCACTCTAACTGGTCTGCGGCTACGCAGGCCTGTATGCAGCAGGGTGCGATGCACTGTGTTGTGAGACACATTCTTCCTGTAACCCTCATTAAAATTTTATGTGACTTGTGCCACAGTAGATCTTCTGTGGGGTTCAGACGAGATAGGATAGTCTTCGTTGCCCTCATGCATCAATGAGCCTTGGGTGCCCAACACCCTGTTGCCAGTTTGTGGTTTGTACCTTGGACCACTGTCGGTAGGTACTCAGCACTGCTGACGAGGAGCACCCCACAAGTCTTGCTGTTTCAGAGATGCTCTGACCCAGTCATCTGGCCATAACAATTTGGCCCTTTTCAAAGTCGCTTAGGTCCTGCCCAGTTCTCCTGCATCCATCATGTTGACTACGAGAACTGATTGCTCGCTTACCATCTAATCTACCCAGACCTTGACATGTGCCCTTGTTTGAAGATGATCAATGTTATTCGCTTCACCTGTGAGTGGTCATAATGTTTTGTCTTATCAGTGTATGTACCCACTAGCTCAGTGTTACCACAGTGTTATATGAACGAGGCTGTCTTGATTCAAGGCAGGGACCTGGCTTTTTTTCCAAGCTACAGTGGCCAAGGGATCTCAGATCTCCCCAGATGGATATGATTGTTAAAAGGGAGCACAACATCAGAAGCTTGTTTGGTGCTTGTCCAAAGTGGCCGGTAGAGTCAACTAACTTTCAATGCACTCCCTGGCCTAGCATGTAGCAGGAAGTGATGCCCCAGCCTGGCTTCTGTGACCACTGGCTCTGCCTCAAACCAGAAATGAGTTTGCTTGTTTTTGAAACTCTCCACAAAGTTTCACTGAACCTTGATCAGATAAGATGGAGGTTTGTCTCCAGATTGCCGCCGAGCAGAGAAAATGAATCCCATCGGAACGTGATTTCCTGATTGTGAGCCAAACCCAAAATCCTTAATCCTGTTTGACAGGGACTTATTATGGGATATCTTATCGGTGCATTACAACTCTGTGCTAATTATTTATTTGTTAGCAGCCGCTGAGTCAGTTTCATTATCAGGAATGGGTCACAGTGGCTCATTGCAGTTTGCTGTTACTGCTCTTGGTTGGGGGATTAGTGTGACAAAAAGTCTGAGCTATATATATGATGACAACACTCTGTTTTCTTTTTAGGATGAGAGCTTGAACATTTCGATTGCCTTTCATTATTGCATAGTGAAGTTAGCAGCTCTCCTGAGCTTAAATGGAAAATTGATAAAATTTTTCAAGGGTGGAAGAATGCATTTAATAAATATTGAGCAAAAACCTAGGGAAGAAGTGATTTTTGGCTATAAACTATTATAAAAATATCACACTTGTCACTGTTTACACAAATGGCTTTGCTTAAGTTGGTCTGTCATTATCTTGGTTTACTTGGTGCCTTTGCATCACCAGGTGCAATAGCAGGTCGTCTGGTTCATACACCAGGAGGTGGCTGGCTTAGAAACCAGGGCGTGGACAGCTTTTGGTGGAGGTTCATACATTTCCAAATGTCTGAATATCTTGATAACAGTGAAAACAAAATGTGGTTATCACTCCATTTACACAACCACTAAATTTGTTCTCATTCTGTCCACTCATCGAGCCATATGCTCACACCTCAGTAATAGACCGTTAGCTACTTGGCAGCTATAGTCCGAAATGTCGAGCTTTTGGCTAGTGGTCAGCCGCTTCCCAGCCTGGGCAGGGCAAACAGTCAGTCTCTCTCAGCTATCTCTGGCATTAGATACTGGCTTTGAGAGACTCTTCAAATTTAGATATTTACAATCTGTCAAACGTGCCTTTTCTTTATACAGGACTATTCATTGGAATTAATGCCACTAAAAAAAACAAAAAAAAACAAAAACAAAAGAATTAGATGAATCCCAGGCATCTGTCCAGAGAGCCAGATTCAAATGTTGTCTGTAGGTATAATGTTGAATATTGAAATTGTGGTACTTAAACCTCCCTTTTGCAATACGTTTGGCCCGTGTACTTGGCGGCCAACGAATTTTTGTTTGCCAAAATATTGCTGTGGTTGTTTTAATTTCGTTATCCCATTTCAATGTTATAGCCTTCTCTCACTCAGACGTGTGACTGTTTTATTTTTCTTCCTCTTTTCATCTACATGGTGATGCTGGTTGCGTGGCTTGGGTCCTGGGCTGTTCTGGTGGCATCTGAACACTGCTTGGCATCCTCCTCAACTTATTCTTCATATATTTTATTATTCTGTTATAATTCTGTTATCCTCTTTCAAATGTTGCATTTTGTAAATTGTGTAAACGCAACATCCGTTGGACGTTGTCCATCTTGGGAGAGAGCTCCCTCCTCTGCAGACTACCACACGTCTCCTCCGATACATGTGGAGTCGCCAGCCGCTTCTCTCCACCTGACAGTGAGGCGTTTCGCCAGGGGGACGTAGTGTGTGGGAGGCTCACGCTATTCCCCCCAGTTCCCCCTCCCCCCCGAACAGGCACCCCGACTGACCAGAGGAGGCGCTAGTGCGGCGACCAGGACATACACCCCACATCCGGCTTCCCACCCACAGACACGGCCAATTGTGTCTGTAGGGACGCCCGACCAAGCTGGAGGTAACACGGGGATTCGAACCGACGATCCCCATGTTGGTAGGCAAAGAATAGACCGCTACGCTACCCAGACACCCCCATATCAATTGTATTTCTAAATGGTAGTCGGGAAAACAGCTTATTTCCCGATTTTGGCTTTTGCATTTTAAAATGAAAATTCGTTGGCTGCCAAGTACACAGATCACATTTACTCTACAAGCATTACGTGGTGTTGTCTTGGTGCTGTGTGTGTGGGTAGGCTGTATACTGTGATGTATACCAGTATGGTCTGTGGTACTGTATAAGTCTGAGGTTTGGTTCTTCCTGTCAGTGCATCAGTAATTAGCGGGGCACTTGGTTAGAATGCTCATAGCCTTTTTGTCCCTGTAAGGTTTGTCAATATGTACTGTGGTGCTGTGTTTCCCAGTACACAGGACATGGTGTTACAATCCCTGTGCCATCCTTCAGAGGGAGCACTTATGCTAAAGAGCAATTCAGACAACAGGCGAATATATGGATCTGTGTTGTGGTTCAGTATACTAACCTTTAGAAATGTATTTTTCTGTTAAAGGTGCTGTTATACCCGAACCACGTTCCCTCTACCATGTGCTAAGTTAGCCATGGATACGTTTCAGCGTGTTACGGATTTAAAATGTCGATTCTCCTCCACTCCGTCCAGGATATCCACTCCCAGGGAGAAGTCATAGCATGCCTGGAAAAGGGGCTCGTTCGGGAGGCTGAGGAGGAGCAGCCGAGGAACCTTACCATCAAGGACGAATGTAAGAAGGCCATCATGCGCGTGGCTGAGCTGTCGTCCGATGACTTCCACCTGGACCGCTACCTCTACTTCGCCTGCCGTGACGACCGGGACCGTTTCTGTGATGATGTGAGTCACTTCTAGTTCCTTCATTGTCAATCTCAACTCTAATTAGGGAAGCTCACAAGTGTTACCCCTACAAATGTGTGCTGTTGTTGAGTCAACAATGGGTTTAACCATTTGAACAAATTCTACCGGTATTGTAACCGAAGGGTTTTCTTTGCCCTGGAGCCCACAGTGAGCAGACTGCAGTCTAGACTCACACATGTAGACATATATATTTCTCTATAGAAATGGACACCTTTTTTTTTTGTTAGCACTAGTGGTTTTACCTAGCTTTAGTTGCATTTCGTTCATTTTTAATCATGCATCAGCCTTCTCATAATGTTGGCTTTCATTATTTCATATGAGTCAAATAAGGGCATTGGCATTGGACCTGAAATTAAATCTGCAAGCGATTGCACCATTTTCCCCAGACATTTTGTGACGTAGTTAAGCCCTCATACCTAAGGTTCACGAGCTGTAACTGTTGTGGACATAAAAGACGTGAGGCTTGTGGAGCCAGTTGTTTACTGTGAACATATTTTGTTTTTGTTTGTTTTGTTTTTTTAAATAATTGAATGTCTCTCTAGAGTGGGACAATTCTGTTGTCTGATGTTGAGAATTTCATTTTCCTCTGTGTATGCTTTCTCTGAAAGCTTATCTCTGACCTGTTGAGTCACTGGTGTGTATTGTGTGACTTGCAGACCCCTGCTGGAGAGGGACGAGTTTACAAGTGTCTTTTTAACCACAAGTTTGAGGAAGCCATGTCTGAAAGGGTAAGCTGAGGAAAGTCCATATGGTAAATGGATTATTCATAGTAAAACTAAAGCTCATTGGATGTTAACGGTCTTACATTCTGGTCATTGTGGGGATAGACCCAACAAAGGTAATTTATAGAAAAATGATCTGGATATTTTATGGCCTTGTAAAAAGCTTGTGAAGTGTGCAGAACGTGTGGATAAAACTGGAAATATACTGATACATGCATTACACATTGTAATGTAGTTGTAGACTCTTATTACACATGTTCTGCTGTAGCTGTTGTCTAGTGTTAAGATAAAAACTGATCATGTCATGTTTTGATATTTGTAGTGGAGCATAATGTTCAGCTAGAGTTGATTATATTCTACTATGCTCTACTTAGTTATGATGTCATTGTCCAGACATTGTCAAATCAAAAACATTTTATTGAACACAGAACAAAATCTTGAAATACAGTCAAAAAATTCAGTCAAAATACAGTGGCGGGGATTGGTGTAGGATGCAACCATCAGTGAACCCTGGTCCGCTCGGACAGTGTATCAGATCTCCATGGGGGTTCATTGTTGACTTACCATTAACAAGCTCTCTGCAGTTTCCCTCCAAAATGCCATACATTAGTTTGGGGTTAAAATATTGCCTGATGTGCATTTTTTGATCTTTCAAAAAATAAAAAGGGTGCTGTTGTGTGTAAACTGTTAACTTATGAGTGAAGGACTCAAGCCATCTGAAAATGTAGTCGGTACTCAGCAGTGAGGCTTACTTGAACACCAACAATCACATTGGCAGATTTCGAGGCCTTTGTTTTCCTAATTTTTTTGAAAAGGATGAAACTTTTACGAGAAAATTTTTTTTTAAATTTGGAATTTTGATAAGAATAATGTATACAAACCTAGATTTGAACCCAACTCATACTGTGTATAATTTAACTGGAGTTTGGTATAATACTAACTGGAATTGTCTGTCACTAGTGCCGTGAGGCCCTGACCACTAGACAGAAGCTTATTGCCCAGGACTACAAGGTGAGCTACTCCCTGGCCAAAGCCTGCAAGTCTGACCTGAGGAAGTACCGCTGCAGCGTGGACACCAACATGCCCCGTGCCCGAGAGGCCCGCCTATCCTACCTGCTGCTCTGTCTTGAGTCTGCTGTGCACAGAGGTCCGCTTCTCAGCCTCCCATTGAACCTGCTTCACCTCACTTAGCATCTGTCCCACCCAGTCACCATTCTGGAGAACTGCCGTCTCTCTTACAATGAGCTGCCTCTACTGGCCAAGCAATAAGTCAATCAGTGGTCGGTTACATTTCCTTACATATTGACAAGATGCATGGTTTATCGATAATGACAACTCAGAATTCTTGAAAGTTTTGTGGTCCAGTTCCTGTAGTATCTTGTAGTTAGTTTTTTTTTTTTAAGATAGTTTCTGACTTGGGTCTTTCACAGAACCTCCTCCAGATTGGAAGCTTTAGATTTAACAAATATTAAATAATAAAAAAAGATGAGGATTTTTTTTCCCCCAACGTGAGCTTACTATCGTTTGATGTTGAAGCTTTCCATTTTTGTGGAAAGACCCCACTTGGAACCAGGATTCCATCATGTTAGAAAGCCAAAATGTTGATAAGGTTTGGCTTGGTTTCCTTTATTTACATAAGCCCCACCAGTTATGACACACAATGTTCCTTATATCTATTAATGAGTCTAAAGCTGGTCACCATTACACAGGAAATGATGTCACATGTTCTCCATCCCAAGTGTCTTTTTTTTAAAAGCCTGGTCTTGAGTTTGTTTGTGTGTTTGGCTGACAGGTCGGACAGTGAGTGGGGAGTGCCAGGGAGAGATGATGGATTACAGGAGGATGCTGATGGAGGATTTTTCTCTTAGCCCAGAGATCGTGCTCCACTGCCGGGGGGAGATTGAGACCCACTGCTCTGGCCTCCACCGTAAAGGACGCACCCTCCACTGCCTGATGAGGGTGGGGCGGGGGGACATGGGAGCAGTCGACAACCTCTGTCAGAAGGCTGTGAGTTCCACTAGTAATAATCCTATATTTTGGTACAGCACTGGTGTCAAATACAGTAACATAGTGGTTTAGACAAAATAAAGCAATAATAGTAGAACTATAAGAGTGCACTTAGTAGAGTGCAGATCTCCACCAGGCGTATCTCCCCTTCTCCAGTGCTCAGACTTGGCAACAAACCACCCCTTTTTTCACCTAAAATACGGAGGCACTGTCTGTATTTCCCCTTCTGCAGTGCTCGGACTTGGGCGAAAAACCAGCTGAAGAGTTAGTACTCAGTTGCGGTATAAAACAGGTTTTTAAAGGTTTTGAATCACCGCAACCACGGGAGGTTCTTGATCGTACAGTCATAACGGCACAAAAATTATTAGGCTGACATGCGCAGTAGTATGTGAGATTAACAGCAGACAGATGCGCGCAGAAAAACCTTTGCGCAGCACTGAGGTCGTCTGAATGGGAAAAATGGGAGAAGAAAACGTTTTTAACATGCATTGGTCAAGCTGAAAAAAATCTACCTAATAAAAGTGTTTTGCCTGTCAGTCTGTGGATGTGCAGTCTCAAGTCAAGTCAGTTTTATTTGTATGGTCGAATATTACAAATTTGCCTCAGTGGGCTTTACAGCAATACAGCAGCCTGTCCTTTGACCCTCGCATCAGATAAGGAACAACCCCCCCCCCCCCCAAAAAAAAAGCCTTTTAACGGGGAGGAAAAAAATAGGAAGAATCCTCAGGGAGAGCAACAGAGGAGGGATCTCTCTTCCAAGATGGACAGACGTGCAATGGATACTGTGTTTACACAATTTACAGAATACAACAATGGAAGAGGATAATAGAATTATAATGGAATTATAAAATATATGAAGAATATGATGAGGAGGATGCCAAGCAGTGTCCAGATGCCACCGGAACAGCCCAGAATCTGAACCATGTGACCAGCATCACCATGTAGACCTGACAGGAGGACAGACTACACATGCACACCGAGGAGACTCACATCACACCACTTGCATACACGGGAGAAGAGGCAAGAGAAAACATCACTCACACATTGGCGTGAGAGATGGATAGAACACTAAAACAGGATAACGAAATTATATGGATTTATAAGGTGTATAAAAAATGTGAGGAGGAGGATGCCAAGCAGTGTCCAGGTGGCGACCACCGTCACCATGGAGACCTGGGAGGAGGACAGACTGCACGGGCACACGGGAGACTCATCACACCATTCACATACACAGCAGAAGAGAAAGGAGAACACCATTCAGAGAGAGAAAAGGCATGTGAGAGAAGAGAACAGCTTGCAATAGTCAATAATCTATACTCTATAATCTCGTCAGCAGAACAGTCCTTGGTAAATTCATTGAGACAGAAACTGACCCGCCATGCAGTACAGGTTGTGAAGTACTCAATTTAAAGGCAACTAATTGTAGGCTAAGGCAAAAAGATGAGTTTTAAGTTTGGATTTAAGGGATTCAATGGACTCTGATTGTCTGATGGCAGCAGGCAGGTTACTCCACAAGAACGGGGCTCGATAGGAAAAGGTCCTGCCACCAGCTGACTTCTTTTTAACTTTGGGTGCACACAGGAGCCTTGTATTTTGAGAGCGAAGAGCTCAAGATGGAATGTACAGTTTAAGGAGATCAGACAGGTAAGATGGGGCAAGCGACCCCATCTTACCTGATTTAGGATTTTATAAGTCAGCAGAAGCACCTTGAAGTCTGATCCAACATGGATAGGAAGCCAGTGAAGGGAGGCAAGAATTGGTGTAATATGGTCAGATTTTCTAGTTTTAGTTAGGATTCTAGCTGCAGCATTCTGAACCATCTGAAGACTTTTAGTACTAGCATGTGGCAGACCTGAAAACAGAACATTACAGTAATCAAGTCTGGATGAAACAAATGCATGTATTAGAGTCTCTGTGTCAGGCAAGGACAGGAAAGACCGAATTTGAGCTGGTCCTTAAGTGAAAAAAGGAAGTCTTGGTATCAAAGGAAAGAGGCTGGGATCAAGTGTAACACCAAGATTTTTGGCCGCCACACTTGGTGAAATCACAGAGTTGTTGATTGTTATTGTTACTTGATAAAGCAGGAAATTTAGTGACATCCAATAAACTTTGATCTTGACTAAAGACCTAAAGATAAATCCTGAACTTAGCTGGACAAATAGTTTTATGAATTAGTCATGTCAGTCAGCCATTCCTCACTGCTGTTCGCCTCAGAGAAACATGGTTTAATCTGTGTGTGTGTGTGTGTGTGTGTGTGTGTGTGTGTGTGTGTGTGTGTGTGTGTGTGTGTGTGTGTGTGTGTGTGTGTGTGTGTGTGTGTGTGTGTGTGTGTGTGTGTGTGTGTGTGTGTGTTTATCTCTGCTCAGCTACAAACCCTCATCCAGGAAGCCGACCCAGGGGCTGACTACCGGATTGATCGGGCTCTTAATGAAGCGTGTGAATCCGTCATCCAGACAGCATGCAAACACATTCGCAATGGGGACCCCATGTGAGTGTCTTTCTGTCTCTCTAATCTAATCTTGTATGTATGACTTCCAGCTCTGTTCATTTCTCTAGGCTGGACAATGATAAAGGTCTTATGGGAGATGTTTCAGAAGAGTGCTCCCTCTGGAAATAGGGTAGATGTGTATCTGGAGGGTATGATGTGTGAATAAATGTCTCTTTCTTCCTGTAGGATTCTGTCATGTCTCATGGAGCACCTCTACACAGAAAAGATGGTGGAGGATTGTGAGCACAGACTGCTGGAGCTGCAATACTTCATAGCCAGAGACTGGAAGTGAGTACCACTGTCCAAGAAATGGGTCCTGCTATTCAGGCCACAGTGACCAATGAATTTCAAAATCCCATGTTGTTTGTTGGTTGTTTTTAACCATTAAACCAGCCAAATATAATTTGGAGTAGTACAGAACGGAACCTCCATTGTTCATGTTGAAGTTCAAGTTCAAATTGTATTCTCTTGAGTATTTAGAATACAATGAAATTCTTGTGCTTTGGCTGTATCTGCCTTATCACAGGGGACACAAGGACAAAGAACACCAGGACATGCCATCTCAAAAAAACATAACTATGTACACAATGAATTTTTACCTCATGTACACGATAATACAACAATGTAAGGTGCATATGGGTGCAACCTAACTGCCTGTGAAAAGAAACTGTTACTGAGATGGGTGTTGTGTGATATGATGCTCTTGTAGTGTTTTTTAGATGAAAATAGCGAGAACAGAACATGAGCGGGGTGGCTGGTGTCCTTAATGACGTTTTGGGCTTTCCTTTTGCAGCGAGTGGTATAAATATTATGAAGCTGTAGTAGTTTTGCTGCTGTCGTTACAGTCCTTTGCAGCAGTCTGTAGTCCTGAGCAGTTAGGTTCCCAAACCACACTGTGATACAGCCTGTCAAGACACACTCCATGGTACTGAGATAAAAGTTCATAAGAGTTTTGGTTCTCATACCAAAACTCTTGAGACGCCTCAGAAAATAGTCTCTGCTGTGCCTTCTTGAGGATTAAATTAGTGTTGAGAGACCATGTGAGGGTGTCTGTGATGTATAAACCGAGAAATCTAAAACTGTCCACAATTTCAACAGATGACCCATTGATGGAAATAGGAATGTGATTTCCGCTGGTCTTTCTAAAGTCAACAATGATATCTTTTGTCTTATTGACATTTAGAAGGGTTGTTATCATGGGACCATGTGGTTAAATCTTCCATTTCCCTCCTATAGACTCTCTCATCACTGTCATTTATTAGTCCAATCACTGTGGTGTCATCTGCAAATTTAATGATGATGCTGTTGTTGTCGTCATATTTGGCTAGACAGTCGTGTGTAAACAGACTCTATAATAGGGGACTGAGACAGCAGCCCTGAGGTGCACTGGTCCTAAGAACTAATGTGGATGAGCATGTTTTACCTGTTCTCACAGTCTGGCGCCTGCCTCTCAGGAAATCAAATAGCAAATTACAGATAGAGTTGCCCAGACCAAGACTGTAATCAATAAACAATATTCTGACAGGTATTTTTCTTTTCAAGGTGTACTAAAGCGGTATGCAGAGCAAGTGAGATAGCATCATCTACAGATCTATTGGAACAGTAGACAAACTGTAATGGGTCAAGGGGTGTAGGAATGTTACTTTTTATATATGATATTACCAATCTTTCCAGACACTTCATAATAACAGAGGTCAAAGCAACAGGTCGATAATCGTTAAGGCAAGAGACAGGTGTTTTCTTATGTACAGGCACAAATGTGGTTTTCTTAAAACACAGTGGAACCGCACACGGTTTAAAAATTCTGAAAAAACCCTTGACATTTGTAAAGCTAAACACAACAACTGATGTCCAACATATTCCTGTACATATGTGAAGGGTCAAAATCAGTGTGTCATTCCCAGACTTGACCCCATCTTGTATAAGAAGTGCCAGGGTGATGCCTCCCGGCTGTGCCATGCCCACGGTTGGAACCAGACCAGTGAGATGATGCCACCAGGCACCATCTTCTCCTGCCTCTACCGCCACGCTTACCGCTCGAGTGAGCAGGGCAGACGGGTATGACTGAACACTTGCAATACCACCACCTCCATTAACTCCTGCCTGCTTTCTATTGCCCTCTCTCCCTTACACTCTTCCTCTATCTATTCCTCCTCTTTTTCATAAACAACTTTTCTCTGCCTCTTCTCCACTTTGTCTTTCTCTCCGTTACCTCTTAACTCATCCATAATCATTCTATTTCTGTCATTTCTGCATAATTATTCTCTTTCCTGGTCACTTTTTTTTTATCCATGATCATTCGCTCTCCCTCTCTGTCACCTCATCATTCTCTCTCATGCTATTCTTCTCCTGTCCTGGTTAACTGTCTTACCATTCACAATAATTAACCCTTCTCATGGTCACTTGTTATAAATCAGGATCACTCTCACTGTCATTCTTCATCATTTGTGGGACAAAATTTGTTTTATCAGCTGTCAAGATTACCATCTTTCTGCTCCTTGACCTCCTTGCTATTGGTTTCTTATGTTGTTGGTAGGAAATAAAACCTCTGCCATTTCAAGATAACAACATAATTGCAATGCCTTAAGTGAACACATACCACAAATGTTCTGAGTGGGGAGATACAGATTACATGGAAACTCTCTTAAACTGACAATAGATCATTCTCATAGTTCCCAGAAGGGAAGTCTGAAGGAGGAGGCCATGGGCAGTGAGTGTATTTACTGTTGGAATACAACAGCTCTAATGACTTGGCGAATCAGCTGCAATATTGACAATTAAAAGAAACTATGGATGGAACATTCACACCTATTGTGACTAATGTATGGAAGGTTAATGATTGTAGAATTAATTTTCTGTTGTCAGTGCATGCATGACTTGATTTTGTTCTTTTCAGTTGCTGAAGTGGGTTTCTGTAATGAACTATGAGTAGCAATTGTGGTCCGTGAATGGTGGGTAATATTTCTGTAAAGAATATGTACCATATTTCTAATGCAACATTAAGAATCAGGTGCTATATTCTGAATTATTTTAAGTCATACAGTCAATACCACATTACTTGTTTTCTGCTCTCAAGGTTCCATGGCATTGTAATACTATTACTGGTTTTTAGTTTGTGTTTGCTGAGGTGATGTCCTCTCCTACAGCTCTCTCGGGACTGTAAAGTGGAGGTGCAGAGGATTCTCCACCAAAGGGCGCTGGATGTGAAGCTGGACCCAGAGCTGCAGAGGCGCTGTATGACCGATCTGGGAAAGTGGTGCAGTGAAAAAACGGAGGCTGGACAGGTGAGACCTTACACACCTGCAAGGTCCATCTCTTCTTGACGGGCTGCATGTCCACTACAAACCTCCTCACAACACTATTTGGTCTCTCCTGACTGTCAACTAAAAGGAGGTTCTACTGTACTACATTATGGCTGATGTTACACGTGAAACTTTTACACAACTTGGTCACATGCAACTGAGTTTTGTCATTAGCATTATGTATCAGCTCTTGCAAGTAGCTGAAAAGTTGCAAGAAACTTGTTGAAAGTTGAAGTTGAAACTGTTTCAGCTTGATTCAACAAGGTTCATGCAACAACCAATCAGAGCATACCTGTTGTTTGATGTCACTTCACTCCGCAAATCTGACCCATTCTGTTCTTTTACGCTTTCAAAACCTGACCTTAAAACCGCGATGGAGACATCTAACAGCATGGAACTTACACAGGGATATTTGTTTGATTTAATATTTTGAAGGTGAGTCAGTTTAATGTAATTAGTCCGGTTTTTGGTAGAAGATTTACCAACTGTGTTTGTTACTAAGTAACGTTAATCAACAGTAATCAACGTTAATATGTAGACCGTTAACTTAGCTTATTATTGGTAACCGTAACAGCCAGTGGCAGTGAAGCCAATATTTACAAATGGCATCAACTTGCAACAATAATAACCAATTCTAAACAAAATAACTCTGTTACATTTATTCATTTATTCTGACTCTCATTGACTGTTGCATGTAGTTTTGATTGCATTTAGAGTAACATTTAGTTGCACAAACATTATGCAACTTGCAACTCATAAATCCAACCAAGTTGCATAAAAAGTTTCATGTGTAATGTAGGCCTAACAGCTTACTGTATAGCTAGAAGTTTTTACAGCAGTTACACCTTTAGAGGATTGTCCTGTAAGATGTACTGCCAAGCACTGACAGTGATGTTAAAACTACTTATCTAAATAAAGAGTGCCCAATAGAGCACAAAGGTCTTTATATAAAAATTCATAATCGAAAAGTTTTCTTTAAAAGTAGTGGACAAGCATAAAAAGGAGGAAACTCTGCGTCCGGGTGGTGTGGCGGTCTATTCCATTGCCTACCAACACGGCGATCGCCGGTTAGAATCCCTGTGTTACCTTCGGCTTGGTTGGGCGTCCCCCCACAGGCACAATTGGCCATGTGTGTGTGTGGGAAGCCGGATGTGGGTATGTGTCCTGGTCGCTGCAGTAGTGCCTCCTCTGGTTGGTCAGGGGGGGAGGGAGAACTGAGGGGGAATAGCGTGATCCTCCCACGCACTACATCCCCCAGGTGAAACTCTTCACTGTCAGGTGAAAAGAAGCGGCTGGCGACAATACATGTATCGGAGGAGACGTGGTAGTCTGCAGCCCTCCCCAGCTCGGCAGAGGAGGTGGAGCAGTGACCGGGACAGCTTGGAAGAGTGGGGTAATTGGCCAAGTACAATTGGGGAGAAAAGGGGGAAGAATAAAAAAAAAAAAGGGGGGGGCCCTTACCAAGTTTCCTGTTCCCTACAAGCACTGCCATGATAACCAAACTTTCTGAGAATGCATAGTCAGCCATGCACAATGGGAATTGTCACTATGGTTGAAATAGTTTGTTCACCCGTTAAGACAACCATGACTAATGATTATTTCTAGCTGTCATGTTTACCCCCCCCCCCCCCGTATTTTGACATCATTAATTACATCAATACAACATCATAGTCATGCCATACTCACCACTTTTGCTCTGTTTCTTATTTTAAAGCTGAAATTCACAATTTTTCTCCCTTAATTACTCATCCATCTGTGCAAAAATACTTTTCAAAAATATTATGAATTATACTACCGAGAGGAAAAAGGAACAAATTACAATATTTGCCTGTCTCAAAGCCATTGTTCTTTCTTTGGTTGTGGTAAATAAAAGCCCTGGCCACTCTGACATGGTAACTAAGAATGAATCAGTCCCATCAACTTTAGAGGACATTGTTTTGCCTGCCCCACCCAACAGAGGAACTGTATTAAAATACCCCACAGACCACAGAATAACCAAAAGAAGAGCAAAGCACATCAGTAAGGAAAAGATCATGTGCACAGTGAGCTCATCAAAAGCATCTTGGCTTGTATCTGAATGCTGTGATTGACAACTGGGTTTTTTTGGGGGTGGGGTAATGCAGGAGTTGGAGTGTCTTCAGGACCACCTGGAGGACCTGGTGTTAGATTGCAGAGGAGTGGTGGCAAACCTGACGGAGCTGGAGTCCGAGGCAAGATAACTTTATAATAAACAAAGCTGGAGTCTCAGGTAATCTAGCTCTGTATAATATACAGAGCTGGAGTCTGAGGTAAGCCATTTCAGACATCCCAGAAATCTCCAGCCTATGTTTTTCTAATAAGCCCTTCTCACAGGATATCCAGATTGAGGCGCTGTTGATGAGAGCCTGTGATCCGGTCATTCAATCCCACTGTCATGTAAGCATCTCGGTCTCTTTCTCTCTCTGCAATTTCTGACCTCTGTGAGAGTCACACATACAGGTTTGGAGACTTGACATTTTTTTTTTTTTGGTTAGGGGCTGTTGACATATGATGTGTGTGTGTTTGTCTGATCTGTCTTTGTCTCTGTCCCTTAGGAGGTGGCAGATAATCAGATAGACACAGGCGACCTTATGGAGTGCCTGGTTCAGAATAAACATCAGAAGGAGATGAATGACAAGTGTGCCGTGGGAGTCACCCACTTCCAGCTGGTGAGTCTGCAGGAGGAGCATCTCTCTCCTCAGGACTGTTTGCCAGAGACATGATTAACTCGCTCTCTTGCTGAAATCTTGACTGTGAACTTGTGGAATCATAAATTCAGTATTTTATGATGAGTTTTTATTTATTTATTTATTTATTTGGATTTTACAGGGTTGATAGAGAATTCCACCAGAGGTGTGGAAGAGGGGAAATTAGATGCTAGTTTTCAGATCTTTATGAGTTTGAGTCCAAAGTAAAGCTTGTTCCTGGCAAGCAATGTACATTTTATTATGGTATCATATTTTTTGGTAGACTTTATTCTACACAAAAGTGTCTATCAGGGAGATATTCCCCCTAAGAAGACACTTCTCACTACTGTGATTTATATCTTCAGTATATTCAAAAAGACAAATGTGCATATCAAATGTGTTTCTCTGTCAACTGCAGATCCAGATCAAAGAATTCCGTTTCTCCTACAAGTTCAAGATAGCCTGCAAGGAGGATGTACTGAAACTCTGCCCCAACATCAAGAAGAAGTAAGGGACAGATATTTGATTATAAAATGAAATTTGTATAAAAAAGCATACTCGAGTCCAAAGATGGTGTTATTGTCAAGACCAGTGGCTTAACTTGCTTTTTTTGTCTAAGAATCCTAGTGGCTTGTTAATCCCAGAGACCAACTGCCACATAACGATTTTACTAGCCAGAGAGAACACTTTAAGAATAGAACAAAGCCGGGGTCTGCGGTGGTGTAGCGGTCTAAGCATCGGCTCTGTGTCGATGCAGTTGCCCACTGGGGACCGGGGTTCACGCCCCGGTCTCGTCAGATCCGACTATGGCCGGACTCGACGAAGCAGCAATAATTGGCAACGCTGTCTTTGGGAGGGGGGCGGAGTCGGCTTGTGTTCGTCACATGAATGTGTCTCTGTGTGTGTGGGGAAAAAGCAGTGGTTCGACCTTGATTCACCTTGTCGCGAAAGTGGGGAGGCATCTCCTTCAAGACTGCCGGCTGGTGAGATGCAGTTGGCGAATCCATGCAGTGTGAGGGTGGGAGTTTGAACTAAAATAGGGATCGATTGGCCACTAAATTGGGAGAAAATCAGAAATAAATTATAAAAAAAAAAAGGAGAGAGAATAGAATAGAACAAAGCCACCGTTGCCTACCAACACGGGGATCGCCGGTTCGAATCCCCGTGTTACCTCAGGCTTGGTCGGGTGTCCCCACAGACACAGTTGGCCGTGTCTGCAGGTGGGAAGCCGGATGTGGGTATGTGTCCTGGTCACTGCACTTGCACCTCCTCTGGTTGGTCGGGGCGCCTGTTTGGGGGGGAGGGGGAACTTGGGGGAATAGCATGATCCTCCCATGTGCTTCGTCCCCCTGGTGAAACTCCTCACTGTCAGGTGAAAAGAAGCGGCTGGTGACTCCACGTGTATCGGAGGAGGTATGTGGTAGTCTTCAGCCCTCCCTGGATCGGCAGAGGGGTGTAGTAGAGACCGGGATGGCCCCGTAGAGTGGGGTAATTGGCCAAGTACAATTGGGAAGAAAAAAAAGCCCCCCCCCCCCCCCAAAAAAAAAAAAGAAAAAAGGAAAAAAATTAGAACAAAGCCTCTAGATAGTGGCTGGTCGTCTGTCAAAGTGGCTGATACGGTAGACTTGCTTACTAGACACAAAATTTACAAGCTGATAGTAATGTTCTACCATGGCTTACTTGTATTGCTAAATGGTGGTGGTCAGGAGAGTCGAGCATTGTTGCACATAGAACCTGTAAACTCGTATTCAAAATCTGCTGACATGCTTCAGCGAACCTTAGTGTTGTAGAATTAGGTTGTACTTAACACACAGACTTCTGATATGCTGACTTGATGTGGAGGCAGTGATGGAGTATTGTGTATCCACTCCTCTTCTCCCGTCAGGGTGGATGTGGTGATCTGCCTGAGTACCACAGTGAGGAATGACACCCTGCAGGACGTGAAGGAGCAGCGTGTCTCCGTCAAGTGCCGTAAGCAGCTCCGTGTGGAGGAGCTGGAGATGGTATGTTACCTAACACCAAGTCCATGCTTTGCTTAACAGACATCGATAAAACAAGATGCAGAACCTAGGCAGACAAGTACAAGTGAAATATATAGGGCCTCGCCAAAGCTCAAGAGCACTTAACAGAGTAAAAGATCAGTAGAGCAAAAAAAGAAGAAAAAAAGGCAACAATTAAAGAAAGAATAGAACAGTTGAAGGGGCATGAAGCAAAAACAATTGAATGATTAAAATCACAACTCTAAAAGGGAACAAAAGTAAGAAAGCTTTTGATTCAGCAACCATAATGGGTGGTCCCGTCTGAAATTTACCACTGCCATCTGGACAGTTTTGTTAAAAACAATTCTGTATTAAGAGGAACTTGGTAACGGTGTGAGACGGTTGCAAAAAACATCTTTTGTTGTTGGGTGGAACCACTGGGTGGTACTCCCTCACAATATTGTCACTCCCCTCAACAACTCTGTCAGTGTACTGCTCTACACACTTCAAATTTCCTGAGCCAGAGAACTTCAAGTTTTACCAAGATAAGGAAAAAAAAATCAAGTCATCACTTCTTTGCATCATGCAAATGCTGCAACTGTTGCATCACTTGTGAATTCTGTTTTAGTTTTAACGTGTTTTCATTTCAGGAAATCATTCCCAATTATTTACATGACGGCAGGAGCGGTCACAAGCTTGTATGCTTTCCGGACTATAACGCCTATCCTCTGTCTGTTATTGTGAAAAGTTTCCCCTGGTCTCTCATCCTCCCACACTCTCAACAACCACTCTCCTCTCATTTCCCATTCAGTGCAC
Organism: Lampris incognitus; assembly: GCF_029633865.1. NCBI lineage: Eukaryota > Metazoa > Chordata > Actinopteri > Lampriformes > Lampridae > Lampris > Lampris incognitus. Next base: position 16,578,751 of record NC_079216.1, on the reverse strand, counting down.
GCAGGCGTGCACACACACACATAGGAACAGTACTGCCACAGCTTCAGGACATTTACACCACCTGCTGCAGAAGGAAGGCCCTAAGTGTCATTAAGGACACCAGCCACCCAGCACATGGTGTGTTCTCACTCCTCTCCTCAGGACAGTGCTTGCAGAGCATCAGCTCAGGCCAGCTGCCTCAAAGACAGTTTTTACACCACACCCAGGCGGTCAGAGTAATGAAAAGGAGGCGCCTACATAACCTCAGTGTGGGATTTCTAATTTCTTATTTATTGTTTTTATTATTTATTTCCTTAAGGGCTGAGAGCCAGGGCACATGCATTTCATTGCATTTGAAGGTACATGGTACTTTTTATATGTACATGTTAATTAAGTGAAACTTGAACTTGGAGAAAGTATATAAAAAAATTATAGTATCTGTATAGGAGTACTCGCTGCCCTCCCCAACAACGACGTCATCGTCCATCACGATGTTTCATTGTGGACATCGTCATATGTATGTGTGTATATATAGGGTTATATGAAGTGTATGTGAGAACTGTGGACTAGTAGGAGACCTACTTCCACATGTGACTCAGAAGCAGCTCGTGGCTCAATGCTCAAACATCAATTGAAGGAAGCTACTGTCACAACTTGAGAGGGAGAAGCTCCAACAGGATGACTATACAATTCAGCACCCTGAAGGGCTGCCCAGGAGGCAGGAGATACATGAGGACATACTCCAACCAGCTGAAACTATCCTACCAGCCATGACAGCGGAAGCTACTGAGGTTCAAATGAGAGAATCCTGGCCAGAATGAAGCCATTCAACCCTGGTCTCTGCTTCCATGACTTGGTGAAAAAGTGCCATCACAAAGCCTGCTTGCAGATGAGAACACAGCCTTATGCAATATCTCGACAGCCACCATAACAGAGACCAACTAGCATGTATATACCACTGTAACCATAATCCTGGAGAGTCAGGATTACGCTAGTGACTGATGTAGCAATCCCGAGCGACAGCGACATCAGGAAGAAAGAGCATGAGAAGCTAAAGAAATACCAAGAGCTGAAGGAAGAACTAGATCGGCTGTGAAGGTCAAATCCACAGTAGTCCCAGTGGTAATAGGAGCACTAGGGGCTGTGACCCCCCCCCCCCACTGGGAGAGTGGTTCCAGCAGATTCCAGGAACAACATCTGAGGTCTCTGTCCAGAAGAGTGCAGTCCTAGGAACTGTTGAGATACTGCACACAACCCTCAAACTCCCAGGCCTCTGGTAGAGGACCCAAGCTTGAGGAAGAGACACACCGCCCGAAAAAGATATGCAGAAATACCATATTTAAGAATCCAGCTGAGGTTCAGCATGTTGAACTGTTTGGGAATGTAAAGTATACAAATAATATAGCCTAATAATATAGATTCTTATTAATTTAGACAACAAAATTGTGAAACACAATATGACAATATCTGAATTTTATCCCGATACGATACCATTGAATGACAATAAATGTAAAATTATTGTCCAGCCCTATTTAATCTTAATCCAACAGCAAGACGAGTCCTGATGGGAAGTTTTAAATTCTGCTATTTTGGTTTTATTATATAATTTTCATCTTGCCCTGCCGATGTTTCTAGAAAGCCATGTTTCTTTGGCTCACCAGGACATAGTTGTCTGTTCTCTGTTCATTATCTGTCTGAATCCGCTAATCCTTACTGTGAATCTCTCCCCCAGTCAGAGGACATCCGTCTGGAGCCGGAGCTGTACGACTCCTGTAAACAGGACATTAACAAGCTGTGTCAGAATGTCGCTTTTGGAAATGCACAGGTCAGTTTTGCTCCAGGGATATCCTGAGAATTGACATTTTGGCCTTAATCATTTCCTGTGAAATCGTTTATTCCGTTTAAGATCAAATCTTATTGGTGGGAAAAATGGTTTTTAGTTTTGGTCTAAATAAACACGGTTCTCCATACAGGCTTGGAAAATAATTTAAAGTTTTCCAGGTCATGAAAAATTGGATAATGACACAAAGTCTGGAAAAATCCTCAGGTTGGTAACATCACACAACATGAGACCTACAAAGGGAAATATTGTAATATTAGCTGCAAATGTACAAAAATGTTCAACTATAAAACAATATGGTGTAGCTGACAGTTGCGTTGTTATGTTAGTTGTTGTGTAATAATGTGTAACTCCTGAGATATGGTCAAGTTGGTTATATTTCTAGTCGATGACAGCAAACATCCTGGAATTGTGTGGAATTTACACGTGGACGCAATGAACTTTGGTAGTAGGGACCCTAGTTGCCTTAGTCATAGTCTCAAATCTCCAGCAGAGAGCAGTGTTGCTCCATTCAATAGGGCTGCTAGCCCTATTAAAAGCTGCAATCCTGAAGATCATCGTTTTTGTTTCCGACTGTGGCGATGCTGGCAGTTGTGTTGGTGCTGGTGTAAGTCCCACTCCATTTGAAATGAAATGGTCACCAGTGTTGTTGTTGTTGTCGGCACGTTTCTCACCCCTAAATAGAAAAACATGGTTGAACATGGTTTAGCTGTTGAGATCTTGTTACCTTTATAGGTTTGCCTCTTCTTCAAACTTTTCACTGCCCTACCCTCTTCTTCTGCATCTGGCCATGGAAGTGATTGTTTTCTGGGGCAGCTCCTCTCCAACATTAACCATTGAAATGAGCAAATACACAAGCGCTCATAATTTGGACATTTGTGAGTTGTCTTAAATACTCCAGTGATTTGAAAGCATCAGAATTGGCATTTTCCTGTAAATCTTAGATCGCCGCTTTAACGCTGCAGATTCAAGTTTTCAACATGAATAAAGTTTGATTAACACTTAATTGGCAGTTTTACTGTATAAATCAGGATCTCCCGTAGCACAGTATAGATCATAAACAAAACACTGTCTCTTGGCTTCACTCTTACTCACTCTCACTTTACCTGTCTGTGTCTGTCTCTAGGTGATAGAGTGTCTGAAGGAAAATAAGCAAAAGTTGTCTCAGCGTTGCCACCAGCGTGTGTTTAAACTTCAAGAGGTGGAGATGATGGATCCAGAGCTGGACTACCAGCTGATGAGAGTCTGCAAGCATATGATCAGGGTAAGACAGAGACTGCATGTCGGTGCCACCCAGAACAGCTCCCAGTGGGTACAGCATCATTATCCTACTTCTATGGGGAGCACCATTAGTATTGCTTTATTAGTAGAATTAGAATGAGTACTTGAGTTAAATATTTCAAGGGAGTGCATTCTTTGTAGATTGTAGGAGTTTTGGGTGTGCCAAATTTCTACTAGTAATGAAGTTTACCAACTTAGACCTGGGCCTGGTGGCGCAGTGGTTAGCGCGGTCGCCTCACAGCAAGAAGGTCCTGTGTTCGAGCCCCCGAGGTAGTCCAACCTTGGGGGTCATCCCGGGTCGTCTTCTGTGTGGAGTTTGCATGTTCTCCCTGTGTGGGTTTCCTCCGGGGGCTCCGGTTTCCTCCCACAGTCCAAAGACATGTAGGTCAGGTGAATCGGCTGTACTAAAATTGTTCCTAGGTGTGTGTGTGTGTGTGTGTGTGTGTGTGTGTGTGTGTGTGTGTGTGTGTGTGTGTGTGTGGGACCTGTGATGGCCTGGCGGCCTGTCCAGGGTGTCTCCCCGCCTGCTGCCCAATGACTGCTGGGATAGGCTCCAGCATCCCCGTGACCCTGAGAGCAGGATAAGCGGTTTGGATAATGGATGGAACTTAGACTTGAGTTTTGTGTGGCTGTGGACAGATTATGGGTGTGTTTTTGTCTATGTGCTTGTTTGTGTCATGTTTACATCATTAAAAGGTCATTAATTGAGGCGGAAAAAGGACCATGAATGGAATTAGTTTGTCGAAGGTTTTTTTTTCTTTTTTTTTCCTGTTCAGTTTAGCAGCTATGGTGTTTGAATTAAAATGACCTTTTTTTGGAAGTACGAGTGACTCCTTGGTTTTGACCGTAGTATTTTTCAACAAACATGGATCTTTGAATACCCCTCCCACAGAGCCACTGGGTCTCTATGATCTACCAGTCCTTTGTCTCTTTCCCGAGAGAGAAATAGTGTGAGAAAGGGAGGTATAGAGGGGTTTGTGTGTAACAGCAGTTTGTTTGTTTCAGCGGTTCTGTACTGAGGCTGAGGGGAAGAACGTTCTTCAGTGTTTGAAACAGAACAAGAATAGTGAGCTGATGGATCCTAAATGTAAACAAATGATCACCAAGAGACAGATCACCCAGAATACAGGTATGTATTTACAAACTCACACACATGGAGAAATTACCCATCCAATACACAGTTAACTCGCATGTAATAAACACATACTTAGACTGAGGCACAGATGCATACAAACCTGAAACACAAGTCTACACTCACACGCAGAGGACGTAAGTATAGATACAAACACACACATATCTAGAACACAGGCCCACCCCTCTGTATGTGTACACACACACAAACACCCTCATCCCACCATCTCTCCAGATCCACTTTTTAGAGTGGTTAAGCCGAGTGACTGGTGCATGGCATATGTTTCCTGTTCAGACTACAGGCTAAACCCGGTTCTGAGGAAGTCCTGTAAGGCCGACATCCCAAAATTCTGCCAGGGCATCTTGAGTAAGGCAACCGGGGACAGCGAGCTGGAGGGCCAGGTCATCTCCTGCCTCAAACTGAAATATGCTGACCAGGTCAGTCACAGTCCACTGACACTAGCCTGCCTTGCCCTTCATGCCTCAGAAACTGTTTTTGTCACCTGTTTACTTGTCATTATTTTTGCCAAATTCTGGACTTAAGGCGACGGCCATTTCCCATCTGAGCCAGAGAGTGTTTGTTTAGTTGTGGTTTCTCGTCCTGTTATGGCCCTTATGGGTGGGCTTCGCCACTTTGGACCATGCTGTGGCAGCTAGTATGTTTAGCCAATTACAAGTAGGAGTTTTAAAGTGAATTTTTCTGTTTTCTGAGTGTCAACTCTACTTAAACCTAAATCATCTTCATGTGGTAAAGCCCACCTGCTGTGTACTCAAGGAAGTCAAAATCAATGCAATGCTATCATCTGCTACTGTTGTCGTACCTAGGTCTTCAGCCAGTTAGCCATAAATTGATATCTAGATTAAGTTTGGGACATGTCGGCTGTGTTCACACTTGCAGCTCAAATCTGAGTTTTGTCATATTCATAATGGAGTCTGGTTACTTTCATGAAGTCTGGACAGAAAACCCCCCCACATGGAAACTGATTTTTGCAAGTCAGATGTAAACCACATGCATAGGTGATCACAGAAAGTTGAATCAGCCCATCTGGACACAACTTTTATTGGAAGAAATTTTTCATCACTCATCTAAGTGACCTCTTCAGTCTCAGCTGACTGCAGGTATCCCCACCCTTATAAACAATACAGTGGCACAACAACAGAAAGCAACGACCAGTGTCATATGCAAATTACCATGACCGTTAACTAGAGTCACAATAGCCATGTGTACTATTCACAGAGGATTGGAGAATAGTTGGAATCACAATATTGTAAGATGGCGACAGATGTACTCTTAGCGCCCCTCCCAAAAGAGGTCACTTAGATGAGTGATGAAACATTTCTCCCAATAAACGTGTCCAGATGAACCGATTCAACTTTCTGTGATTTCCTTACCTGGATTATTGAGCATGCATAAAGACATTCATAGGTACGTAGTTTGAAATGGGATACACATCACAATTCTAGATCTGTGTCTGTCTGGCCACTGAAGTTGTATTTCGCACTGGCCTTGACATCACTTTCAGTGTAATCTAACGAAGTGACGAGACAATGGCATAGCTATGTGAGATTACTCACAATATATGACAAACCCTGCAAAGAACAGGAAACCCCATCATGTCTGCCATCATGTGGCTATACCTTACGTAACACGTTAGATACAGAGTGACCCAGCTGTGACTGCGGCACAAAACAAGGCTGTATACATATAACGATCTCCTCTTTTGCTGATGCTGTCTGGTATGAGTTCTTCACCGCGACTAGACATTAGATGCATTAGATGCAATAGCCTGCAGCTTGGTGTTTTGGTTCGCTAAACACACGGATTCTGCTTTTTTCATTACCATGACAACCAATCCAGATAAGTTAATGATGCCTGAACACACAAATCCAGCCTGATCACTTGCAAACAAGTGTGGACAGTAGGTCCCAAAGGTCATATTTGAGAAACAAATCAGATTTGCCGGCCGTCTAAACATAGCATTGGTACAATCCTCTTTGGCATATTATTCAAATGCTGGATTCAGAATTATTTCATTTTCTAAGTTGATCTGAAAAATCTGATCTGTCAAACACTGACACAAATATTCAATGTACATGAATTAATCTTGATATTGGTTCAGAGGCGTATCGACAGCTAACGTAGTACCACAGTACATACTGACACACATTACAGTACCTCCAACAGTGAATTTCCACAGTGCAAACTTATACACTCAGGATAGAGACCATACAGATGACCCTATGTATAACCAGTAGATTATACATATCTCTACTTTCTCTGTAATCTAACCAGCCAGCGGTGGTTTGATATTATGGGTTGGGTGTTGACTGGGCTGTCATGTCTATCTCCTGCCAGCGTTTGTCTCCAGACTGTGAGGACCAGATCAGGGTGATCCTTCAGGAGTCTGCTCTGGACTACAGACTGGACCCACAGCTGCAGCTCCACTGCACCCAGGAGGTGGGAGTTTTGTCCACATCTTAATCGCATCCACATTTCCAAGTCCTTTAGCTGATTCATCTCATCCAGGGAGCTATGGCACAAATTAATCATCCTCATAGTTTGCTTGATGTTGTGTGTTATTTTTAAAAGGGGGGAGAGATGGAATATGTGTGTGGGTTGGAGACTCAGGAGAAATTTCCAGCATATTTGTCATATGTCACTCAATCAAGGTTTATTTATATAGCATTTTGTACATAGCATATAGCATAGCATATTTATATAGCATTTTGTGGGCTCCAGCATCCCCGTGACCCTGAGAACAGGATAAGTGGTTTGTTTAATGGATGGATGGATGGATTTTGTACATGAAAATGTAATGCACTTTACATGAGAAAAGATGAAATAGCAGAAATACATAGGGTAAGGAAAAAAATGCATAGAATATACATACAAACATGTATGTTTTGGGTGGTGGTGGTGGGGGGGAGCTAAGAGTACATCTGTCGCCATCTTACAGTGCTGTGATTGCAACTACTCCCCAATCCTCTGTGAATAGTACACATGGCCTTTGAAACTCTAGCTGATGGTCACAGTAATTTGCATATGAAACTGATCGCTGTTTTCGGGCGTTATGCCACTTTTTTGTTTATAAGGGTGGGGATACCCGCAGTTCACTAGTGTGTGTTTGTGTTAGATTTCTCGGTTGTGTCCAGAGGAGGCAGCAGCCCAGGAACAGACGGGTCAGGTTGAGGAGTGTCTGAAGGTCAACCTGTTGAAGATCAAACAAGAGGCTTGTAAGAAGGTACCGTACAGCAGAACATCACAGGGCAGGTTTCAGCACAACACTTGCACCAAGCTTGGGATCATTGGTACCGCAGAAAGCCATCTGTATGGGTCTCAATTTGAAACCCTACACTACCTTGAAAAGGAGATGTTTTATCTCAGTTGGTTTATCCTACTGTTAAATTTCCATTTCAATTGCAACACCAGCTGATTTCACGGAGTAGTACCCTTGCAACCAGATGGGAGGACTAATGGATGATATCGGCTTGTGCAGTGTTGGGCTGAAATGAAAACCTGGGTGGCAGCGAATGGGGTCAGCTAACAAAAACATTTTAAGCAACAACATAACTTGCAACAAAAAAAAAAGGTTTCAACCATCCACAACAGAATGACTTGCATGTAATACCGATATTCTGTCTTCTTGTAGACTGTTATATCTTGGAACTATTTTGTTTCTTCAAGGGTCAAAGCTTGACTCATTTCTGAAGATTTAGCAAATTTTTTTTTCATATTGAGCAATAAACACTGGATAGTAGTGTCTGCAAGGTGAATATGTACAGCTTTATTAATTTATTTATCCCTTCACTTCCTCTGCCTTGCAGGAGGTGCTGAATATGTTAAAGGAGAGTAAGGCAGACATCTTTGTTGACCCTGTCCTCCACACAGCCTGCGCCCTGGATATCAAACACCACTGCGCTGCTATCCCACCTGGCCGCGGACGCCGTAAGTTACTAAACACACTCTAGGGCCGTAGATTTATATTATATTTATAGAATAAATCATAATGTTATTAGGGCAGCATGGTGGCCCAGTGGTTAGCACTATTGCCTCACAGCAAGAAGGTCCGGGGTTCGAACCCCAGGATGTCCCAGGTCCTTTCTGTGTGGAGTTCGCATGTTCTCCCCGTGTCTGCGTGGGTTTCCTCCGGGTGCTCCGGTTTCCTCCCACCATCAAAAAGACATGCATGTTAGGGTTAATACTCCTGCCTGTACCCTGAGCAAGGCAATGGAAAGAAGAACTGGAGTTGGTCCCTGGGCGCTGCAGCTGCCCGCTGCTCCTACACAATAGGATGGGTTAAATGCAGAGAACGAAGTCATTGTAAGAATATAATGTCAAATAAAGTGGTTCTCCTCTTTCTTTCTTATTCTACCCATTTTTACAATATTAATTATTTGTGGTAGCCAGTTGTGTTCCATTCGTAATTTCTTTTCAAGACTTAATAAAAGTGAAATGTGGGGAGAGAAATTAGTTGTTAACCACTGGAACTGAAAATGGGAAATGCAGGGAAACAGAGTCAGGGAACCTCCTCGTTTTGAGAAGCTTTCACGAAACTCCTATCCTCTCAGGGAAATCACTGCTAATTCATTTCTCAGGGGTCGCCACAGCGGATTTTGTAGTTTCCATCGGTACCCCCGGGGTTCGAACCCAGCACCTTCTTGCTGTGAGGCGACCGCGCTAACCACTGCGCCACTGCGGGGTAGTCCTATCTTGGGTGTCGTCCCGGGTCGTCCTCTGTGTGGCATTTGCATGTTCTCCCCGTGTCTGCATGGGTTTCCTCTGGGGGCTCCGGTTTCCTCCCACAGTCCAAAGACATGTAGGTCAGGTGAATCGGCCATACTAAATTGTCCCTAGGTGTGAATGTGTCGGCCCTGTGATAGACTGGAAGCCTGCCCAGGGTGTCTCCCCAGCTGCCGCCCAATGACTGCTGGGCCAGGCTTCAGCATTCCGCGACCCGAATTCGGATAAGCGGCTTAGATAATGAATGGATGGATGTTAGTATGGCTATTTAGAGGGTGTTATGGAGTCATAATGCTGCAGTTGTGTGCACACACATGCATGCACACATACACACCCTGACTGAGGACTTGTCATTTTAAGATTACCATGTCACGTTGGTCCACATCCCACGTAGACTTTACCGTAATGTTTTTTTTTTTAAGTTCAGCTCATCCATGAAACTGTTAACCAACGGGTTTGTCCCAAATCAGGTTAGCACAGTGATATCATGGAAAGGAATTAAAATGATTTTGACATATTAGACAGAAAAAACTTCCACAAAAAAAACGCCCTCTAAAGCAGAACAGGCACCAGCACAGAAGCAGCAGGGTGGGTCAGATGACTTGGGTAACGTGCCGCCTGTAGCAAAAACAGGAAGCGCTAGTCGATCCACTTTTTATATTTGTTTTTACTTTTAATCAGAGATGTCATGTCTAATGGAGGCCCTGCAGGACAAGCGGGTTCGTCTCCAACCTGAATGTAAGAAGAGACTACAGGACCGCATTGACATGTGGAGCTACGCTGCCAAGGTACACAAACGCCACACCACACCTGTGCTCTCCACCGCACTAGCATCTCTATATACACAGTGTACCACACCTTAAATCTGTATATTATAACTCAAACTCACGGCACTAAACACAGGGGATTTCTTGAACTCTGACCCTTGTCTGCCTGTCTCCACAAGGACTGTGTATTGAATGCGATACTTTTAAGGGTACCGACCATTATGTCGGTACTACTAATGTTGGTACCGTGAGAGCGGGTTGTGTTGTGAATTACAATGAATATTGATAAGATTCTTTATGAGCCTTTGGAAAAATCCCTCCTAGTTTACCGCTTGTTACAAGTGTGCATCTGGATGAGAAAGTATACGCTAGGAAGATGAGGGCGTCCGGGTAGCGTAGCGGTCTATTCCGTCGCCTACCAACATGGGGATTGCCGGTTCGAATCCCCGTGTTACCTCCGGCTTGGTCAGGCATCCCTGCAGACACAATTGGCCGTGTCTGCGAGTGGGAAGCCGGATGTGAGTATGTGTCCTGGTCACCGCACTAGCGCCTCCTCTGGTCAGTCGGGGCCCCTGTTCGGGGGTGGGGGACTGGGAGGAATAGCGTGATCCTCCCACGCACTGCTTCCCCCTGGTGAAACTCCTCACTGTCAGGTGAAAAGAAGCAGCTGGCAACTCCACATGTGTCGGAGGAGGCATGTGGTAGTCTTCTGCCTGGAGCAACGATTGGGACGGCTCAGAAGAGTGGGGTAATTGGCCAAAGACAATTGAGGAGAAAAAGGGGGGGGGGCAGCAAAGAACAGAAAACAAACAAAAACCTCAAACCAGGTTTAAGTACAAAGGCCATGTTTTTTTGTGTACTTAATGCTGCTAGTACTCCCCCCCCCCCCCCAATGATACCAAATTGAGTTGATTTGTTCTTTTCAGTGGCTGTAGTCTTTTCCATGTTCAAATAATAACACGTGTCTTTCTTCCAGTGTAGTACTGTATGTGTATGTGGATCTCCAGTGTTGGAGTATCAGTTTCTTAAATACAGTTGATGAAAAAAGAATAATCTGACTCCAGGGGTCCCTCACTGCATCCTGTCACATATCTTGATTCAGAGATACGCCTAGGATGTGCTGGGACACATCATCATCGTTGTTTTCTGAGGTCCTCAGTTGTTTCGGATCTTTCAACACCACACATCCTCGATCAGGCCCAAAAAAGTTAGAAACCACGTCAAACAGATAGATTCTTCTGGTAAAGTTGATAGGAAGGATTCATCCATTTAATCAAGTCAGTCTTCATATTATTGAGTAACAAAATAAAATGTTCCGTATTACAAATCCTAAATATTTGATACTGGTTGTCCACTTAAATGTTCCTGAACTTAGTTTTTACAACTGAAATTACATTTTTGTTATTACAGAGAGAGTAAAGTACCAATAAAAGGTACCACTGGGTACTAGTATCTGTTCAAATGTGAGCAGTACCTAACAATAGTCTCCGCCTACTTCCTAGGTTGCTCCAGCCGAAGGCTTCTCAGACCTGGCCAATCAGGTGTTGACCTCGCCGTCCAAGAACTACATCCTGGCCATGATCGGCCTAGGCGTGTCTGTGCTCTTCCTTATGGGCCTGCTTTGCGGTCGCATCACCAAGCGAGTCACCCAGGAACTGAAGGACAGGTAGACCCAGCCGGATCCCTGGGGTCACAACACGTCTGCAAGAGAACCCACACCACAGACAGGCCCTCTCGCTGGCTCTCAACAGTACCCCAGTGATTGTCCTCCTCCACCCATTTCTCCCCTCCCTCCCCTCCCCTGCTCTTCCTTGCTCCTCCCCTCTCTTGCTCTGGTTTTTAGTGCTTAGTTTCTTTTTCTCATTGACTTTGCTCCTCAGTCTTGTGAAGCACACGGAGTGCTCTCACATTGCCTTTGGGAGGTCCGTATTGGAATGACGTTATCCAGAATCCTCCAGGCTTAGTCTCCAAACTGCTGATATGAAAGTGGACGTGACGCATGTGAAGTTGACAAGCCTTGAAGCCCCTCCTCCATTCTAGTCCCCTCAGCCGCTACAGGAAATGCCTATGAAACCCCAAACACACTAGAGGGCTTTTTTTCCTTCTTCTCAGTGTTGTCCCTCTTTCATACCTGATAGAGAAGCAGTATTTCTGCTGGGGGAGGGGAGTGGGGGGGTCACATTAAGTGTTGTGGGGGAGAAAAGCTCATCTGTTGAGCAGTTAAATGACTCAATACCGCAGCGTGTGTGTGTGTGTGTGTGTGTGTGTGTGTGTGTGTGTGTGTGTGTGCGTGCGTGCGTGCGTGCGTGCGTGCGTGCGTGCGTGCGTGCGTGCGTGCGTGCGTGCGTGCGTGTGTGCGTATAGGTCAGGGGGATCCAAGCTGTCTTTCTATCATATGTTTTTCATCTCTTGAGAGTTTTAAGGGTGTTTCATTTTTGATATTTCACTTTGCCGGTGTGTATGTGTGTTAGTTTGAATTTTGCCATGGGACTGCCAGGCGGGCGGTAGGAACCAGCCCTCCACTGAGCCACTGAGGAGAGCCACCTTTCAGACAAAACTTTATCAGACTCACTGCTAGCTCCTTTTAGAACAGGTTGCTCAATTTCTAGCCACTTTGTGGGCAGACCTGGCAACCTCAGCTCTCCTCTTGGCATCCGGTTTCCCCTGTGCCAAACACATTTCCTGTTGCTCCTAATTCAGCCAAGCCAGGGCAGGAAAAACCCTCTTTCACCATTAAGCCAGAGAGTCGGGTTTTTTGGAATAGACTAGGACTTGAACATGATGGCGGCTCACCCAGTGGCCGCCAGTTTAGCAGTCCTTGCCAAGCTACAGCAGCGTCTGACTTGAAGCTGGTATTTTCCCACCCTGGTGAGGTACTTCCAGAACGGGCTGTTTGGGTGAAAAAAGGTTAGCATCACGCTAGCTGCCTGGAAACACCAGGTCTAGTTTCTGTTGTTGGTCACATCATTGTCACACATCCTGATAGACTGATAGATCCAGTCCAGAGTCTCCAGTCAAGAGTCTCCCAGTCCAGAGTCTCCCAGGTTAACCTGACGCGGAGACTTGCTGAGGACAAGCTTTTTAACGTTTTCAGAACATCCCAGTTCCCCAGAGCCCAGTTTGCACAGTTGTTGCAGGTTTTATACCAGGGGTCTGAGTCGGTATCATCTTAGTTGGTACATAAAAGCTGAGAGAAATGCAAATCAAGAAAATAAAAAGTAAAAAAAAAGATGCTAGATTATTTTAGAGATGTGAACATTTTTGTTTTAAGATGATACTGGAATCATTGCACATTTTGCGTTCTTTTTTTTATATCTATATATATCTATATAAATATATATTGTTTTGTCATAGCCTTATTTATTTGTTTACTAATGGTCAAAGTTTGTGAGTCCTTTTTTTTTACAGTTTGAATGTTCTCTTGTTGCCTTGTTGCTCCGCTGCCTGAGAGCATCCCTCGTTTCCGTGGCGACTGTCCGTTTGCCTCAGTGGCGCGAGACGGAGACCGCCAAGTCCGTCTCCACCTCAAAGTACACAACATTTCGTCGATGGCGTCCAACTTCACCTGCTTGCACTAGTAGAAATCAAACGACTCACCTCCTAAAAAAAGTTAGATCTCTAATATCGACACACGCGTGCTGTATCGGGTGAACAACAGGAACAATGTATCATGCTTTCGTTTGAAGTTGCCATTGCTTTGCGTGGATTGGTAAGCGCTGTTCTCCACATGTGTAAATAAGACCCTCTGAAATTGGCTTGTCGAAATGCCTTTTGCTGAACCATCACATGTTGATTTGTCGAAGTGTGCCTACTCTCACCTCCCCGCTGAGAGAACCCCCCCCCCCCCCACGGACCACATGACTCCAACAGCAAGCAAGCGTGTGTGTGTGTGTGTGTGTGTGTGTGTGTGTGTGTGTGTGTGTGTCGGTGTGTCGGTGTATTGGAAAGGGTGTATGCATGTTGCACACCCTGTTTGGATGTTATTTTGGAGAACGGCGCCTCTCTCAGAGAGACCGTGCGTGCCATCTTCAAATTGTTTTATCTATCGATTCCTAGCTGTTTTTTTTAAATTCGTTTGTTTTGTTTGTTTGTTTTTTTGTCCGAAGTGACCAGAACTATGACATAGTACATATGATTAAGATTATGATGAAAAAGCTGGGTTTTTTTTTTTTTTTTTTTTGTAAAGCTGTTTGTGTATGAATCTGTGGAGGTGTGTGCAGGAGTCATACTGATGCCCTCCCTTGTCGGCTTCTCTGTTCTTTCAGTTTTCTGTACAGTTTGTTAATAATAAAGTCTGCAGGTTTTTACTCCTCTGTCCTGACTCCTCATTTTAACTTTCACTGTGAGTGGATTCTGCTGCCTACTTTGTCTGATGGTTGTTCTGCAAAAGTGGACATCCCCCCCCTTTTTCCCCCTCCCTAATTGTACTTGGCCAATTACTCCACACTTCCGAGCCGTCCCAGTTGCTGCTCCACCCCCTCTGCCGATCCGGAGAGGACTGCAGACTACCACATGCCTCCTCCCAGTCGCCAGCCGCCTCTTTTCACCTGACAGTGAGGCGTTTCACCAGGGGGACGTAGCGCGTGGGAGGAACACGCTATTCCCCCCAGCCCAGGCGCCCCGACCGACCAGAGGAGGCGCTAGTGCAGTGACCAGGACACATACCTACATCCGGCTTCCCACCCACAGACACGGCCAGTTGTGTCTGTAGGGACGCCCGACCAAGCCGGAGGTAACACGGGGATTCGAACCGCCGGTCCCCGTGTTGGTAGGCAACGGAATAGACCGCTACGCTATCCGGACGCCCGAAAGTGGACGTTATAATTCTATTTATTTATTTATTTTTTTGGTTCAGCTTCTAGATCACATCCATCCATCCAACCATTATCTGAACCACTTATGCTGCTCTCAGGGTCGCTGGGATGCTGGAGCCTATCCCAGCAGTCATAGGGTGGTAGGCGAGGAGACACCCTGGACAGGCCGCCAGGCCGTCACACAGGGCCAACACACACACACACACACACACACACACACACACACACACACACACACACACACACACACACACACACACCTACGTAGCGGCAATTTGGTGCGGCCGATTCACCTGACCTACATGTCTTTGGACTGTGGGAGGAAACCCACGCAGACACGGGGACAACATGCAAACTCCACACAGAGGACGACCTGGAACAACCCCCAAGGTTGGACTCCCCCGGGGCTCGAACCCAGAACCTTCTTGCTGTGAGGTGACCGCGCTAACCCCTGTGCCCAGATCACAGCCTCCTGATAAAATTGTTGAATTTCTGTTCTCAGCGAAATTTCTGGGCCCCTCTTTGTCAGCCAGCGCAGTACAGGCACCAAAAATAATCTAGTGACCCCCCCCCCACACACACACACACACACACACACACACACACTGGTGGAAATATTTTTGGTCAGCAAAACATTACACGTGTTATTTAAAACCAATCATTAATGGTCACTTTAAAAATCCAGACAGAGAAGGGATTCACTACAACATATATTAATAACTTTCATATTGAGTCTTGAGGTCCTCGCCCTGACAGATATGAGCAAAGCCGTGATGGGCTGGATGATACATGTTGTGGGCAGAGTGCAGCAATGGGGAGACGGAGAGATCGAGTCGAGCGAAGTGCGTTTACTCGCCACACGAAACAACGCCGACACACAGCACAAGCTCCCGTGGCAGCGAGCTAACAGCTAGGCCGTGGAAAACAGCGCCCCCTGCTGGGAAACTAAGCAGTGCTTACGTCAGAACTCCGGACGTCTTCCTTAATGAGCTGTTCTGAAATGACACAAAATGCCTGTCATTGCCCACAGATGCAACGACTTTCCGAGAGACTCAGAAGTACCCTTTTTATACCTTGGACTCCAGGGGGAGGACATGAAGTATATGGAATCGAACACAAGAGAATTTGTTTGTATACTTGGAGACTTATAAGAACTACAGCTTATACAACAAACCCTTGTCATATGTCATTTATTGAATAGTTTGTACAATGCATTTGTTTTGTAAATGGAATATGCAAGACAGTGTGGTATATAGAGTCATGTCACAGATACCATACTGTACTTTGTCAAATAATGTAAATATGCCTACATGTAATAGGGTGGGTGTAGTACAACACAGGTCATATTGTGTCAGCATAGTATCGTGCAACTATTCTAATAAAGTATCTGACAGTTATTTTGTGTCTTTATGATGTCGATGGAAACGCTCTTCGTAGCGTGGTGATCACTTTACCACAAGCAGGACATCTTGTCTTGTTACACGTACATGCACATGTGTTACATGGCCGCAATCTGCGATCCAGTCCTTCTGCTTGCAGCATGCATAGCACGTGAAATCCGTGTCGGAGGATATCTCAAGAGGTCTGTAATAACAGGCGTCCTCTCTGCAAATACCACATGCCCTACGACCTTCTCTTTTCAGTTGTGCCAAACATGCTGTACAACACAGGTGTCCACAGTTAAGGTATGCATTGGCAGTGTTATAACAGCAGTAGCAAGCAAAGGGGTCGATGGGCTCCACTTCGTCATCTGTCCCATCTGCGCTGTCAGCACTGTCAGCACCTGCGGAGACACACAATCACTTTCTGATACAAGTACATCAATGCGCAATGTGCGTAACGGTTGGAATGTATGTGATGTATGACGCACATACCTGTAATCATGAGGTTGTTGGTAGGTCCCACCTCTACAATGTAGGTATCCTCCACCCCCTCGTCGGGATCCACATACTGGGCAGACGGGACGAAGCGACCGTCGGCTTTGATGACATTGCCCAGCGTGGACATGCGATCATCGTAGTACAGGGCAACCGGTGTACACTCTACCTCTGTGTCGGCGGGGTTTGTTCCCGGGATCCTCAACATTGGTAGAAGTGGTACATCTACTGGACGGCGAGGCGTCGTGTATGGTTTATATCTCGGTGCGTTCCGCCGAGTTTGTATCTGAACATGTTTCACGTGTTGCACACTTGGACAAAGAGGGACTTCCAGGCGTGCATGGGTTTTCACTCCTTTTAATCTGATCATTCAGAGACACAGACACATCAGTCACATGTAACCCACATTCATAGAGCCAAATATTAAAGTTGTGATAAATAAACAAACCAATTAATGTGACCAACAATGCAAACTAATGAAAACGGGGTGCCCCGTGTCCATAACAGTTGCAGTATTACCCCGGGCCCCACACACGTTGTGGCAGAATGTGGAGACATCGGGCTCTTTCCCAAAGGCATCATTGAAGGTGAGTGTAATGAATGAAAGGTCACGTGTTTAACTTGACCTACTCACGGAAGTACGTGCAGTGCGTGTGACGTATACAGGAAGTGAGACGCGCATGTTATGAAGGTTGTATGTTGGATGAACGCTAGTAAAAGCTACACAGTTAAGAACATACGAAGTCGGCTCGTTCTTGAATTATTCTTATGTCAGTAAGACAAGGCGTCTACGGACATTACATGGTGTCAGAATAGTCTGTGTATCGGAACACGAGTGGTCATGCCGAAGTTTAATCCGCCGAGTGAATTCAAGTTTGACTGCCCCGTTGAATGGCGGGAGTGGAAACAACGGTTTTCGCGCTTCAGGCTCGCGACAAAGCTGGATAAAGACGACGGGGAGATTCAAGTGAGTTCGCTGATTTATGCAATGGGCAGCGAGGCTGAAAAGATATTCAGCTCGTTTGACTTCGCGGCGGAGGGTGATAAAGTGGACTATGATATCGTACTGAAAAAGTTCGACGGCTACTTTATTCCCCGCCGTAACATCATACATGAGAGGGCGTGCTTCTATCAACGTAGCCAGCAGCCAGGAGAGACAGCGGAGATGTACATCCGGACATTGTATGAGCTGTCTGAACACTGTGAGTTTGGGGACAAGAGGGATGAACATATCAGAGATCGTCTGGTAGTGGGCATAAAAGATAAGGTGCTCTCCCTTCAGTTCCAGCTCACAGCGGACCTTACTCTGGTGAAAGTCATTGAACAAGTGCGCCAGGCGGAGGCAATAACAAAGCAGCTCAGCCTCCAAGCTAACCAACCAGAGGCCCTGCTGGCTAACGTCAATGTTGTCCGATGGCGGGACGAACGCCAAAACAAAAAGGGCGGACAGCGTCATGGTGGCGGCAGTCCGGCAACCAACAAAGTAGATGAATGCGGGAGGTGTGGCAAGACGCAGCACACCGATGAGCGGAAGTGTCCTGCAACGAACAGTAAGTGCAACAAGTGTCATAAAAAGGGACATTGGGAGCGTGTATGTCACTCTAAAGCGGTGAGAGAAGTCACTGAAGAGGTTAAACAGCTGTACTTTCTGGGAGAAGTTGGCAAAGAGAGCAGTCAGGAAGATTGGACTGTTAGTTTAACAATAAGTGATGTACCAATAACCTTTAAAATTGACACGGGGGCTGACGCTACTGTTATCAACCAAGGGACATTTAAAAAGCTGAAGCCAAACATAAAACTGGGACCTCCTGACACATGCTTCATAAGCCCAGGTGGAAACATCAGCTGCATAGGACAGTTTCAAGCCACAACCAAATACAAGGAGAAACAATACTCCTTTCCAGTGTATGTGATCAAGGGGAGAGGCAGCTGTCTGCTGAGTCGTCCAGAGGCAGTGGAGATGGGTCTAGTGAAGCGGATGAATGAGGTCAGTGGAGTTTTCGGTTCAAGTGGACTGCTGAAAACAGACCCAGTGAAAATAGCTCTGGTGGAGGGATACGCGGTGCATACAGCCAGACGGATACCACTGCCACTTGTACCACTGGTTAAGAAAGAACTGCAGCGCATGGAAAATGAGGGCATTATTGAAAAAGTGACTCAGCCCACAGAATGGTGCGCCGCTATGGTGCCGGTGCTGAAACCGAACAAGAAAGAGGTTCGCTGCTGCGCTGACCTCAGGAGGCTGAATCGAGCGGTGAAACGTGAGAAATACGTGCTGCCCACTATGGAGGAAATAATGCCAAGGCTCGCAGGGTCAAAGTTCTTCACAACGTTGGATGCAGCAAGTGGGTTTTACCAGATCCCCTTGCATGAAGACAGCAGGGGGCTCACCACTTTCATCACCCCATTTGGGAGGTATGCTTTCTGCCGCCTTCCATTTGGTATAACGAGTGCTCCAGAGATTTTCCAGAGAAAGATGGCGGAAACTCTGACCGGGCTAGAGGGCACAGAGGTGTACATGGATGACATCCTTATACATGGAGAGACTGAGGAAATCCATGACCGGCGCCTAGCAGAAGCGCTGGGGGTCATTGAAACAGCAGGTCTCAAACTGAACCAAGCGAAATGCAAGTTCAAACAGAAACAAGTCCGCTTCCTTGGTCATATCATCAACGAGGCAGGCATCAGACCTGACCCGGACAAAGTGGCCGGAATAGAGAACTTTCCTCAGCCCCAGAACGTGACGGAACTCAAGAGGTTCCTCGGGATGGTGAACTATTTGGCAAAATATGTCCCAGAGCTGTCCACTGTAGGTCAGCCGCTTTATGGACTGCTTAAAGCAACGACAGAGTGGCTGTGGGGACCTGCACAGAACACAGCATTCCAAGACCTTAAAGCAGCACTCGCCACCGCCCCGGTACTCACCTTTTACGACGTCACTAAGGCTACGGTGGTGTCAGCAGATGCCAGCAGCTACGGGCTGGGAGGCGTTCTGCTCCAGCAGCACGGGGAACACTGGAAGCCCGTGGCCTACTGCTCCCGACGGCTGAGTGACGCAGAGACAAGGTACGCACAGATCGAGAAAGAGTGCTTAGCCAGCGTCTGGGCATGTGAAAGGTTCGAGAAGTACCTGTTTGGGCTTGACAATTTCAGACTTGTCACCGATCATAAACCACTAGTGCCTCTCATGAACAGCAAAGACTTGGATAATGTGCCCATTAGGTGCCAGAGACTGTTAATGAGGCTGATGCGTTTCAATGCAGTGGCTGAATACGCACCAGGCAAAACTTTAGCTGTGGCTGATGCACTCTCCAGAGGCCCAGAGCAGCGCTACGGAGATGGTGCTTCTCATGATGATGTTGCAGCGCACATTGATGCCATCGTGTGCCAGGTGCCTGCCACACCTCAAAGGATGCAGGAGATAAAACAGAGCACGGATGGGGATCTGCAGCTCCAGACAGTGTTGGGCTTCATCAGACACGGCTGGCCTGAGTATGTCGATAAAGTGCCGGAGACAGTCAGAGACTTTTATCAGGTGAGAGGGGAGTTATCTGCGGTAGATGGTTTAGTCATCAGAGGCAGTCGTATCGTCATTCCCACAGAGATGAGGGAGGTGATCTTAGACAGAATACACGACGGGCACCAGGGGATAGTTAAGTGCAGAGAGAGAGCTAGCCAGTCAGTGTGGTGGCCCAAAATGACAGAGCACATTACAACAAAGATACAGCAATGTCAATTCTGCAGAGAACACAAGAACACACAGAGAAAAGAGCCTTTAATGTCAAGTGAGCTCCCATCCAGACCATGGCAGAAAGTTGGCATAGACCTGTGTGAGTACAAAAAGCAAAACTACTTGATAGTGTCTGACTATTATTCCAGGTTTTTGGAGATCCTAAATCTACCAACAACTACTAGCAGTCAGGTTGTAGCTAGGCTGAAGGCTACATTTGCACGTTTTGGTATCCCTGAAATTGTAGTTAGCGATAATGGGCCACAGCTAGTTTCAGAAGAGATGAGGAGGTTCAGTGAGGATTATGATTTCATCCATGTGACTTCAAGCCCACACTACCCCCAGAGTAATGGACAGGCAGAGAGGGCTGTTCAGATAGCCAAAAGCATATTAAGGCAGGAAGACCCTCTCCTCGCCCTGTTGACATACAGAGCTACACCCTCTTCTTCCACTGGAGCCAGTGCAGCGGAATTGCTCATGGGTAGGAGACTCAGAACCACCTTACCCACATTGCAGCATAACCTGAAACCGGCCTGGCCTATAGAGGAACTGATCAAAACCGCTGACGCCGCAGCCAAATCGAGGCAGGCTTTCTACTACAACCGCAGGAACGGCGTGCGGACACTGCGCCCACTGAACTCGGGTGACGCAGTACTCACCAAACCTGATGGACAGAAAACATGGACAATGCCAGCAGTTGTTCACAGTCAGAGCTCCACTCCCAGATCCTACATAGTGGAGACAGCTCAAGGTGAACATTACAGACGGAACAGGCGCCACCTGTTGGCTACACCCAAAACACTCACCTCTGTCAGCAGGGATCCTGACCATGTCACTCCAGGGGAGAGTGGAAACACGGATGAGTCCCGAGCAGCAGAAATGCCAACTTCCACACCATATGTTACTCGCTCTGGCAGGGTGAGCAAGCCAGCAATCCGGCTGGATTTGTGAGGCGTATGGACTTGTGTACTGTGGGAGATTTTTAATTTTTTGTGAAAAGGGGGGTGATATACAGGTTAAAATTGTTGGCAGTAAATGTTCAGAGAAATGTTTAGAAAATAATCTTAGAGGGGGAGATGTAATGAATGAAAGGTCACGTGTTTAACTTGACCTACTCACGGATGTACGTGCAGTGTGTGTGACGTATACAGGAAGTTAGAAGCGCATGTTATGAAGGTTGTATGTTGGATGAACGCTAGTAAAAGCTACACAGTTAAGAACCTACGAAGTCGGCTCGTTCTTGAATTATTCTTATGTCAGTAAGACAAGGCGTCTACGGACATTACAGTGAGCCTGTTGACAGTAACTACCGTCATGTTGTGGTCACACAGTGCTGTACAAGGAGACCAGTGCCATTGTAGGATCCACTTGTACCCTTTCGCTAATGCTACCATGGTACTTACATGATCGTAAAAGCTGACTGTTGGTCTAATGGCTGTGTGCGTGATACTGTATTTGTTGATAAGTGCAGTCGACGCGTGTCTACGGTCCAACACAGCATCAAAGGCTCCCTCTGTCACGTGATTATGTCCTAGGTCGACCCATAGACTTTGCACAATACATAAACGCCGTTGTAGCCGTGAATTTCTGCTCTCTCGCTCGAAACTTTTGGCACTGTGGGGGAGGGAACCAGGGGGGGGGGTCGGTACTGGCTCTGCTGTGATTGGTCGTTTCTGACGAGCGAGATTTGATTGACAGCCCTCCTTTCGGACAGCCCAGGACAGTGAACTCCCAGTCCCTGAAGAAGAAGACTCCATTACCACTTCGTTTTTGAACTCCGCTGCTATTTTTTTTCTTTTGTCAACATTTCTACTGCCTGTCTCGAAGTAAAGATTCTGCCAAGAAACTGTTTCCCTTGATCATTTTAACAGGTCGTCTAGAAGAAATGTATCTTGGCCAGTAGATTGTTGCTATGAGTTTAGTGGGCACAGCCATGTTAATGGTAGAGGGCCGAATGTGTTTACTATTTTTATCCCGGTCAACTTGTCTTGAAATAAAATTCTGTACATAAAACGACTACATTTGTAATTCTATTTATCCATTAGAGCTATGTAGTGTCACAGACAGCCTCCCAAAATTGGTTTATGTAAAACCAAATATGTTATTTAAATTAGGGACCTTTTTGCAATTACCAAAGTGTTTAAGTTTGAATAGCAAATTTTAAATGGGAAATGTTGATACACCCCAAAATAGGCTACGGTTATCACTTGCCTCTAGATTGTTTAAAAGCAATTTTGGTGGTTCCATGTACCATTCACACTTGCATTGCATTAAATACAGTAGAGCCAAGGAACAAGGTAGAATGTGACATTCAACTACCACCCTGTTGTATGTCCCCTGTAATATCAGAACAAGTCATACATTTTGACATCAGTAATGTTCCAAATCTGCTGCTGTATGTCTGTAGATGTTTTAAGATTGGACCTACAAATAATGCTTTATTGTTAATCTTGTTTTGCCAGATTTTAATAGGCCTACTTCAGAAAAACTTCAAAATAAGTAAATGCTGCAAAGCATAGCTAGGTACCTCTACATACACTGTTGTATTTCCAAACATATTGGAGTGAACCCCAACTTTGTTAATTGTACAAAGCATGACCAAGAATCTATTGAAATTGAAACAATTCAGAAAACTAGTGGACTGCTACCTAAAAGGCACAGTTAAATTAGATAAATTATCTACAAGAGAACTAATAGATTTTCTGGCATGGCACACAAGGAGGTAGGCTGATGTAACTGAATGAGCTGTTTATTAATACAATTAATCAGGGTCGCACCAGAGACCAGTGGGTGGGGGAGTTCTTGAGGGGTGTGGTGGGAGTTAAGAGGGGCTCAAATATTCGCGGCATAGGAGGTACAATTCCCTAGCGGCCATGTCTGGGTCGCTCTGCTCAAGGAGGGCCTGAACACCTTCCCTTTGTTCCTCGCTCACCGGACAGCCAATGTGAGGAACCACAATAACTCCTTCTGTTTCACCATTGTGGTCTATGGCAATATCCCAGTCAATGTCTGGCTCCTCAATGTCCTAGAAGAGAAAAAGCAGAATTTTACATGGCATTTGTGGCTGGTAGTCTATCCTCCCAGAATATGTATCTGACATAATAGTACTTGTTTGCATAGAACAATACCACCCCCAAGGTTACAGGATTCCAAAACCTGACCCAATTATCAGACACTATACAAGGTTTTAACACTTAACAATATTTAGAAAACATGCCTCAATGTTTTCTGGCTGGTCAATATCTGTGGTCATCAAACCCAGCCACCACAACTGCTCAGGAGTTCTATCATTTTCAGTTCAGACAGGATGATTGTTCCAACCTTCCACAAAACTTTCAAGGTCCATCTTCAGTTTGGGGAGAAAGACCAGGTGGACACAGAAAGGTCTTCTGTTGAGTTCATGATAGGTAAAGGCAGGGGTTAAACCATGAAATGAGTAATGCATACATATCCACTGTCGGTAATATGAAGGTTAGGTTTTAGCCAGTACTGGCAGTCAAACATTTCAAATTAATTTTGCCTCTGAAGACTGCTTGAATCAAGGCTAACACAAAATAGCACAATAGTCACATGTAAATGTTTTTAGAACCAAATAACCTTTTTTGACAATGTTATTCACGCCATTAGCAATACTCTTCAGACAAGCTCCGTAAAAGTGATTTTGGTTCGAACCTGTGGAAGAAACATCCAGCAACTGATCCTGTTCCAGACTCCGAAGCATATTGTAGTATTTGGAGGTGACACAGGTCTTCACGTCCCGCCACAGACATTCGATTCTAATGACAACGACAAATACAATCTCTTTAACCCTGCCAAATGTACATCAGCCAGAAGAATTTTAATAAGTAAGGCACAATGGCCGCTGAGGTGCACTGTTATAGAGAATTAATGAACGAGGCAGACATGACAAACCTTTGGTTGTGAACGCCTTTTCCTGACATGACGCTTCCCCTGTCGGTACCCCGCATAGTGAACATAAACCTGGCAATGTCAACATTCTCAATGCCTTGATCACCTCTGACCCTATGATGCACAGGAGATAAAGTAGTGCAAAATGGCAAAGTTTGTGACAAGTTTTGTCAGATTTGTGTAAACATGTCAAGTGTGGCTTAGATACATCTCAACATCCAAACCACTGAACACCAGTGTTTGTGTATTAAGTTAATATACAGCATACATGGCAACAGTCTGTCAGCTTTTTAAAGGCTCCGACCCATCCCTAGAAAGAGGGTGACACTATTGTGGCAACTTGTGCCCTGGTAACATTGATAGTGCCATACAACCGACTCAAGTACAAGAGACCCATTACAACCTCTACTTAACATTTACCTCTCCACACAGCTTTGAGCACATAAAATTCAGTCTTACAGGAAAGTATTAAGGTGAAGAACTGAACTGAAATGATCAAAATGAAGTGGATCTTTCTGATCCCATGCCAAATATGTTCACATTTTAAAAAAAATGTTTACCTTGAGGGAATGCCATATCTTTCCGTAGACTGCTTGAAGGCAGCAAATGCCATTGAAGCCAGGTTGTTGGTGGCAGCATTGAGGCACATTATCTGTTTTATAAAATTACAATGCAAATTCTTTTAAGTTATGGTAAGTTTCAGGCAGTCATGCACAATACATTACCAAAAATATCTTTTTAGCTTCAAGAGACAAACCATGTTACACAAAACGATAATTTATCTTCCCGGAGTACCCGTCCACTGCTCCAAACAGCACAATGTTGTACCTTGGGAGCAAAGTTTTGACTGTAATTACTACACCAGCACAATAAATAGCCTATATATGTATACCATTCTATTATTATTCATAAGTACCAACCTGATTAATTTATGGTTTGTTTCCACATGCTACAGAGAAAGAGGGGCCCTGACAGGGTAGGTCCTTCGCAAAATGCAGCATAGGCCTGACAGTCTTGAGAGAATGCCCAGGGAGTCTACACGGTGCAATGATGCAGCCACTCTCCTCCACTGAACATGGATACCCATAGACCGCAACCTCCCCTTAACCATGCGGTAGCCTGTAGTTGGCATCTCATTCTTTATGGTCCGCACAACATTATCCAGCTCCTCATAATCAATTTCATGGTAACGTCTAGCAGAAAGACCAAATTCATTCATCCTTCTAAACACTGTCCTCCTTGACACACTGAGCATCTTTGCGATGCAGGGAACAGGGAGGTCTAGCTCCAGGACTTCCTCCAAGCATTCCCTATCAATATCAAACCTGGGACGCCCCACCTCCCCAGGTACTGTATCGGGCTGGACACTACCAGTGTGTTGCCTCTCAAGGTGGTCCCTCACATGCCTAAAAAAGTTCTCTAGGGCCTGTACTATGTCTGTCGGTACAGCAACATGCCTTGACAGCGCATTGCACAAATACAACTCCTAACCTAAGTGGTACAGCTGACCGACTTACCTCCATTCTAGATGCTGCTGCTAGTACAGAAACTCGGTGAAATCTATGAGTTTGAGGGCACAAACATGAGGGGTGGGGAGAAATGCGTACGAACATGCATCAACTTTTGACCAATGCCACAACCAGCAAGTTTCTAAAATAATATTTACTAATATATATTTAATGTAGTTCAGTTAATAACGTAATATTCATTGTTGCCAGCCAGACATGGCGCTAACTAATTGTAGCCGGGTGGTAAATCTGTTAAATATGTTAAATGATTTTCCACTTAAATTTAGTATAGTTTAACTGTTAATATATGTAATTGTTACACTGTCAAGCCATGTAAAATGTCATTTGATGTATTTAAATTGTGAAGTAGATTGTGAGTGTATTTTTATAGTTTTGGTTGTCATTGCATGTTTTGACCAGTAAGTGGCAGTATTGTGGACTTTTATTGTAACTCCGTGCAAGTCATCCAAGTGCATCTTGGGTACTCTTTCCGCAAGTTATCCAAGTGCATCTTGGGTATTCTTTCTTTTTTTCTTATGTGAAGCACCTGAAGATTGCAGTGTGACGGTGCTCTGACTCCGCAGTAAGTAAGGGTAAATATCTTGTGAAATATACCTGTAACATTATTCCAAACAATATTGTATGTCGGTAATTTGACAAGATGGTTTGATTTAGACGCTACTGGAATTGATGTTCGGTGATTTTGGGCGCGAGCCGTCGACCACTGTTCGCCATTGCAGGCATGACAAGGTAATGTTGGCGTGCATAAAGCCACACCATGCCATTGTATTTGGGCAGTAAGGGAAATGTAAAGGTTTTATATGCATTTTAATTCTGTTTAAAGGTAACTGACAGAGTGAGAAGTTGCGCGATCTTCAGGAAGTTCCACACGTCTTTGTTAAACCCTGTTTAACATACATAGTCCACTGCCGTATTTTGCACCGTATGTTGTATTTTGTATTTATTATTTTCCTTTTAAAATCTTTTCTGTTAAACTTGCCACATCTGTGAACATTTATGAGCTGTTTGCTCGAAACACACAGGAATTTATGCACTCAGTAAAACGATCTGCATTCGAAGGTTCAAACAATAAAATTAAAGCTACAAGAACCCCGGAAGTAATTGTGTCCTGTGTGGTATCTAATTCCACGGGCTACATAATGTTAACCTATGTCAGGTTAAAAATCATTTTTGACAAATGAAGCGAAGTGAAGCAAAATAGTAGTGAGAAGAGATTTCTCTTGAAAATTTCAACTTTAAATACAATAGAACAATATTTAGAGTCATTTGTCAAAAATGATTGTTAACCTGACATATACGCTGTAAGTTAACGTTAGCTGTTCGCTAGCGCTAGCTACGGTTAACGTTATGGACTATCTAATAACGTTATAGACTATACAAAGACTTATGTTGATGTTTAGCTACAGTAACATATTTCTCAGAAACATACTTAGATGAAATTTTACACAAGCCACTGTTTTTGTTCATCATAAATGCCCGAATTCAGCCAAGGGTTTCTTACCTGAAGGAACCTCTGCCCAGACGCCGTTGTCTTCTTCGTTTCAGCAGACTTCCATGAGAAAAGGGCTGTCAATCAAATCGCGCTATTCAGAAACGACCAATCACAGCAGAGCAAGTACCGACCTCCCCTTGTTCCCTCCCCCAAAGTGCCAATACCGCCCCTTAAGTTTCGCGCGAGAGAGCAGAAATTCACTTCGCGCGAGCAGAAATCAACTTGGAGAGAGTGGAGTGATTTTCGAGTGGTTGTTTGGCGCGCTGGTCACAGATTCCTCCTCGCTCGCAGCATTTTTTTCCTCGCTCGGGGAGCAGTTTCCTCTGAGTGCGCACGCCCAAAGATAATTTGCGCGCTCGCAGTTAATATCTACGTGTGTGAAATAATATAATACGCCCGAATGCATGTTTTATCGCGCGAGTTCTTTTTGGCACTATTCTGTCGCCATACCCTTTGTTGTACGTTTCCTTAGGTGCATTCTGAGACATCGCCCTTCTGAGAACCCCTCCGTAATACAAGGGCGCGGAGCACTGGAACGTTTCCCCTCCCAGCACGCACTTGTTAAACGTGAGTTCGTTCAGGGGTTCGATGGCCGCTGTCCCTTCCAGTATCACAGAGCGCACCGGGTCCTTGTTGAAGTCCAAGGTGAATAGCAATCTGCACGTAGGTGCATGCTCGTCGCCACTATCATTCGAACACTGCCCGAAAGCATTGCCGTCTTCGAAGTGTCTTTTCTCGTACGCCTCAACCGTCGCTTCGCGCACCTGATCCCAAAAGCCTGAGTGAGAACTTGGTGCGTATAGGGCCAGCATATCATACATCGCTTCAAGTGGAACTGTGATGGAACCTACTTTCCTGTACGGCTTAGTGTGGCCTCTCCTGATATGCGGAGTGTTCTGGTTGGTGGCATATCTGTACGTACACAACTTGTAGTTCTTCACGGTAGGGTTCTTACCTTCGCGAGCCGGGACTTTGCATGTCGAGCACAGCAGGATCATCTCATGCGCCACATCGTTGCCACCCTTGATGTCTTTATCAGAAAAAACATAGCATCTATACCCTTAATGCACAAGTGGCACTTTTTCAAACTCGTCTTCAGGTGCTGCTCATGGATCTGGGTTAAGATGTACCCTAGCACCTTACAGGCAAATCGACCCTGTATGTCAACTGCACGGGGACATATGTCCGGCAGACAGGCCGCAACGCACAGCTTGTAGACAGCATTGGTCTCCAGGCAGATCTGTCCGTAGGATAGCTTGTTCAGTGCTTCCAGTCTGTTCTTGTTCCTCTGCTTCATGTAACCCCTCACGTTGGGATAATTCTTCTTATCCGGGATCTCGGTCCACGGAGGGATCCATATGTCGAACACAAAGTGACATGCTAACTTCATGGCCTCTGCAAACACCAGCTGGTTGATGCAGAACGAAACCCTCCGACGTATGATTCCCGTGCACACAATATGGCTAGCGTATAAGGCAGCCACACAGGCGTCTCTGGCATAGTCGAACCTCTCGCTGAACTGTATGATCTCAGACTCTGCAATCATTGTAGCGGATTGGATCAGGTTCTGCCTGTACAAGCACACTGCAGCTATGTGCTCCATCTTTCGTTTCTCCAGCGTGTCCTGTATCTGCTTGGTGCTACGCATGCGAGTCACACGCTCAGGAAACTCGGATTCCATGATCACACACCGATCGGCCCATGCTT
Source organism: Lampris incognitus (assembly GCF_029633865.1). Taxonomy (NCBI): domain Eukaryota; kingdom Metazoa; phylum Chordata; class Actinopteri; order Lampriformes; family Lampridae; genus Lampris; species Lampris incognitus. The sequence goes on along the minus strand of NC_079216.1, from coordinate 16,549,954 downwards.
CGCTCACAAACCCCATCGTGTTTGTGTTCCACTGCACGGCGTGGTACTTGATCGTGTCCACCTTGCCGCTACTCATGTCTCTGGTCACTACATCGCTCTCCAGTACGCTGGTGTCCAGGAGGTTCTTGAACGTATTGGGGATCACATTAGACTCCCTGTCTACAGCTTTCATGTTCTTCTCGTGGGTTATATGGGCGTTGTCTATCATGACTACACAAGAGGACCTCTTCTGCTTGTATTTGAAAGCTTGCGGAGTGAAAGACGTCAGCGTCTCTATGCAACCTCTTACCCTCCTGAACTGGTATTTCAGCACCTTGTTGGCTTAACTCTTACCTTCTCCAGGACCGGTGATGTTGAAGAGCATCACCCGTTCGATCGTATATCTGGGAGCGGTGTTGGCAATAATGTAATTGAACATCGTCGACGCCTGGAACAGCCTGCCCACTTGCAGGCTGTCACAAAACAAGTAGCGCACCAATGCGTGGTCGTACACTTTCACCGGATCCAGAGCGCTGTGCTTTTCCGAATAGTCATCATGATCACCTGGCGCAAGGTACAACGACTCGTGGATCTCGACGAGACTATGACCGAGAGACAGGTTCGAGTTGCTCATGTCATCGTCTATCACGTCGCTCAAACCTTCGTACAGCGACTCGGTGGCGCTAAACTGGGCCCTGACCAGGATATTGAAGACCATATCCGCTATGCTCTCGAACTGCCTGCGTCCTCTGTACTTGACTTTCATTTCTTTGCTCAGGCGCTCCAGTTTACCCAGATGAGGGTACAGTTGCGCAAAGTAGTAACTGTGGTCATCTTTGCTCACAATGAATGGGTGGCGCTCAGACGAGTTGTAGAAACACGCGTACGCGGTCTGGCACTCTCCGCTACACGCTCCACTGTGGTCCTCAATGTGCCTTCGGTTACAATAACACTGTCCATTCGTCAGCAAAGACGCAAGTTCTCGGGTGCTGCGTTTGCTCTTCATGTCACATAACACCTTGTCGATACGGGTCTTCGATATGGGCACATGCCTGTGGATCAACGCTTGGACAAACAAGTCGGGGGTCTCCCTGTCGATGAGCTTGTCCAGGGAATACCTGAATACCAACAATCCTCTGATGTTCACCTCGCCGCTTCCTGTGGACTGATTGAGGTCACTCGTGAAACCCTTCAGTCTTTCCAGGAATCTCATGTCATCTGTCATATTTGCGTTATACCCCGTTTGTATAACTTTCTGTTTCAGCCACTGGGTGCTGGTGAGTTTAGACACGAGCGAAAGGAACAACGTCTTACCTTCTCCTTCGCTCGCGCTGTCCGTAATCCTACTTATGGAGTTCTCCAGAACCTTGAGATTTAGGTCTGTTATAGGCTCTGGTAGGACAACCACCTGCCTCCCTGACTGACAGGTTGGCGTGTACATGGAACCTTGTAGTTCCTTGACTTTCTTCTTGTCCACCTTGTTAGAATTCAGTGTGTCTTTGACGATGTCCACCCAGTCAAACACGGAGCCCAGTTCCCCATTGTTGTCTCTCATGGCTATCATAGCGTTGTTGAGAGATGTTGCCTTTTTCCTAACCAATTGCAGTCGCATGAACGCATTGAATGCCTCCTCCAACAGTTCGGTTGCTGCTGCCGAGGTTTCTCGATGCGAGAACGTATCGTTGTCATTGTCATCCTCACCGTCATCTCGTCTGAACACGTCCATGTTGACACTCATGCTCATGACACTGAACAGCTGGGTACCGGACACGTAATCGTCCGTGTCATCAAAGGCAGCCAGTGTGCCCGACCTGGATTGCACACCATGGCTTGAGGATCGAGCAATTGTTCCATACAACTCCTCATTGCTTATGTCTAGGACGAAACATATTAGGTGCCCGTGGGCGAAGTCCTCTCTGATAGGAGGGGACATGCTGCAGAAATCCGGGTTGTCCAAAGTTACTTGGAGACACTCCCCTTTGCAGCAATATGTCAGGTATAGGAGAAATTGAAATGTTGCTCTGTCGTTTGGTGACAACGCGCCAAAAGACAACTCATCAGACAGTTTCTCATGCAATATCTCAGTTTCAACTGCAATGAACAACGTTGTATGATTGGAAGGCAGCTTGACTCTTTCTACCACAGCTGTATTCACCTCTCTATGAGGCAACGTAGGACTCTCGGTGGCCATAGCCGTATCTTTCCTAGCTGCCATGACTAGTTACTGTGGACTTCTCTGCTCTACTACGCCTTACAATAAGTGGCCATGGTTGCTGTCTTAGCTGCCACGCCTAGCTGATTGGGCTTCTCTGGTCTACACAAACACAAAGGTGATATGTGACCCTTCCTAACCCTTACACATACATGTTACACTAAAACCCATTGCCTCGGTAGGGTAAGTGTAGTGTTTCAGTAGTTATCAGGGTGTTGGATAATCCAGTTACAGTTGGATGGAACAAGTGAGACCGGCCGGTCCAACTGTGTTATGATGGACCAACCAGTGGTTGGATGAAACGACAGAGGACGAATGTTCCTGCTGTTGTCGGATGAAACAACTGAGAACGAATGTTCCTGATGTGGTCGGATGAAAACAGCTGAGAACGGATGATGAAGTTGTGGTCGGATGATCCAGCCTCTTTGTGTAGGTCCACCCTTAGAGGGCGCAGGGGTTCACCATTGGCTAAACCTTTGATTTTTTTTTGTTGGATGTTTCAATGTCTTAGCTGTTTTATCCGGTCGGACGTCTGCTACCCACACAGAGGTATCCAGCTGTTCTAGAGCACCAATCGGCTTCAAAAAGGACGACAGTACACTTTGTAACCCTCTAGGTCCCTGGGTTCTCCGTCATGAACCAAGCGGTCCCTTTCGTGGATTTGTTCCCTAACATACCCTGAGCGCAGACCAGTAGCTCTTCATCTTGAACCTAATCTGGTCGGGGTGATAATCAAATCAGTCATGTTTCACAGACAGGAAGAGGCCCTCTTGTGCAGAGGGTTGGTGGTGCAGGCTCGACATATTAGCATCTACACTACGGTGCACTTCAAAGTTACTGGCATAACTCCTGTTGTGCTACGACCTAGATTTTATTCATGATCAGGTTGGTGAGGAAGAGACCTGGGGATCGGTGCGGGACAGGTGGTGCAACCACCTTGTCGAGGAGCCAGTGCACATCCACGTTCTCCATGATGACATTAAGCGAAAAGTAAATGCTCAGGTTTTCCCGCTCAAATGTATATCCTTGGCTAAAAGGTACTTCGAAACTGTAAGACGCGCGCTGACTTTTGGGGACTTCTGTCCGGACAGGGGCTACTACATTGCTCGAGATGGTAACACATCTGCCCTATGCTCCGATGTTATGTTTGGCAGGATGTATTTCATACCTGCAAACAAGCTGAACCAGGACCTTACAGCCTCCGAACTCATCTATGATCACGACAGGTCGGAGGCCGAGGCTAAGCTCTTTGACAGTAAACACGTGCCATATTTCTACAAGGCAGCGTGTTTAGATATAGAGACTGTGTTTGACAAATCGTACCGGGATATGTCCCTACGATGCGAGTCTTTCGCCTACAAGTTCCCCTACTGTACCGACCACATGGTTGCGGACATGACAGAGTACAGGAATAAGCTGGTTCACATGCTAAACACGGGCAGGAAACAATTGTCCAAACAGAATAAATACGTATCCATCCCTGGTCTGGCGCCTGACATGCCAGGTCAGCAGCATGAGATAACTTGCGTCTCTCTCGTGATCCTCAACTCCCATATAACCAAGACTTCACCCGGACACTACAGGAAAAAAACTGATAGTTCTCTATAACAAATGTAAGGTAGCGCACAGTCCTCACCCAGAGGTAGATCACGAACTGGCCAGGAGCACCGGTGTGGACAATGTCGCAAGGATTTTATTTTACCCGTGCTCCGGCGAACTCGCACTCTTGGAGAAAATGATCCAACTGCTGTACCACTATGGTATAGACCTCCTGTACGTATTCAACGCCGAGTTTGACATGAGGGTGATCGAGCAGCATGTGCACTTCTACGCGGAATCGAACTATGCAAAGCGTCACGATGTCGCTACCCAGAACAGATGTTCCTTGTTATTGCGAGCCTGGTACGGGCTCTTTGTGACCAGGGCCCTGGCTGAGGATATGGTCCAATTTGATAACGTACGTTACCTGGATATGTACAAGGACATGCTCAAGAGCGTCGGGTCGGTGTTGCTGAACGGAACCTTGACCGAATACAAGCTCCGATTGATATCTGAACACATGGAAAGGTTCAACAAAGACTCTGGCGGGGACCAGAGACATTAAGTTCGCGTGCACCAACATGACGTTGAACGACGTGGCGCCCTTTGTCATTGCCAAGGTCAGGGAGCTGCACAGAAAGCCACCCAAGGCCACCAGAAAACTTTGCAAGCTGGCAGACGTCGGCTACTCTAAAATGGATGAGATGATCAAAATGGGGGGGGGGGGGGAGTCTATTCGCCGTGCTCGTCTACAACTTGGTCGATTCGCAGCTGTGCGCCAGGCTGGCTAAAGTCCTCAACCCCGTATCAGCTCTGTTCCATCGATGTAGGAGCACTCTCAATATAGACGTCGTGGTACATGGAAGAGGGGATAACTTTGGCGGTTTTGTGCAGAGCATTCACTCGGTACAGATCCCGGAACTCAAGTTTACACTCGATACTCTCCGAGTAAAAGCAGGACCCATGGGTATGGAACTAAACAGCCGCCTGCGATGGGATCCCAAGCTTGCCTCTGATAATGGAAACATGAGAAGTGGAAAGGGGGAGTGGTGTGCGATCCTCTCACGGGCCTACACTACTCCGGACCCGGCATGGGCCTGGAGCTTTCGTTTGACTTCTCGAGTATGTACCCGTCCATCATGTGCGCTCTCAACATCTCGCCTGAGACCACCATCCCCTGGCCTCCCGTGAAATTCCCCCACGATCTATCCTGTTGGGTTTGTTACAACTGGAATGCTGAGGAGTTTGAGTACACATCGTTCATTCTCAAGTACGACCAGACTCAAGGCGGCTTTGTCCGTGCGCCGGCCATATTCTCTTCATCGGTTGAGTACTATCTAAACCAGCGAGCTGAGTTCAAGAGGAAACTCAATAACCCTGACATCTGTGAGGCTGAGCGGGTCTACTACAAGATTCAGGAGGGAGAGTGTAAAGTGCTGGCCTACTCCTTCTACGGAACGGCTCCTCACCCCTGTGGGTCACTCATATTTGGCCACGGCAGGCAACAGATTTCTGTGGTAAACAGCTGCGTATCTACCTTTTACCAACACCGCTGCCCCGTTGTCTACGGAGACACCGACAGCGTCATGGTCTCAGTTGGGTACGGGTCCGGGGACCCTCCTGAGAGCGACGTGCCCGATGTAGATGTCTGCAGAGGCAACGCGCTTGATCAGGAGGACGAAAACGGCCTCCTCAAGAGCTTCGCCTGTAAAGCCCAGGCGGCTTTGGGTGACAAATTTAAACGGGCTGGTGCGCGGGTACCTGCCTTTCTGGACTACGTGCATACGGCCTTGGTAGAGGACACTCTCGAGAGGATGTACGTGATAGGCAGAGGTAACACACACCAAAAGGTAGTCAGAGACCCAAGAGGAACATTCACCAAGGAAGGCTACCCCGTCTGCGTGGCCGGTGTCCCTTGGTCTGAAGAATTTGCGGATATCACCAGACCCTTCGTCAAAGACAGAAGAGTCAAGCTAGAATAGGAAAACAGTTGCTCTGTCTACTGTCACGTGAAGACCTATGTGGCTCTCACCCACAGCTTCAACGACAAGGGTGATCTCTCGTCGGTCTCTGTAAAGATCAGGGAGTTGTCGGCCTTCAAAAGTATGCGCTCCCCTTGCGATTCCGCCGTCACGGACACCTTCATAGCGTGCGTCACGAGGGGAGACTGCATCAATCTGGAGACGGACCAGGTCTCATGCTTTTCCACTTCTCCCTGGCACCAGCTCAGGTCCGGAGATGTAATCTTGTACCTGGAGCGGGAACCCATCTTAGACGATCTGAGTCGGTGGTTAGAGCTGCATCGAGCTAGCTCGTTTCTCACCGCCTACAGAGTGGAAGCTGTTACAACGCTGCAGCTGGACTCTGGTTACTCTGCGGTCTCTACGATACTCGTCCCTGCGAGGGGCTACGAGTCTGGTTCGGTCGCTACCCTCTCGGTGAGAACGCTGTACAAGGACTGGAAATACTGCATGAATCACATTTTCTCACGTAAGCAAGCCATCCTCAGAGACCTGCTCATGTGCAAATCATCTGAACTCATCGCGTCCAACATGGGAGCGGGGTTCCTTCCTTGGAGCAGTCTCATTAAATCCTCAAAGAACAAGCACTTTAGTCAACAAACGCTGGATCGTTTGAACGTTAGCAACTCCAGCGTCAAAACCACGTACGTAGAAATTGTAAAGACATGGCTACAGCAGATCACAGGGCTTTCGGTCAAGCCCGTCCAGTGTAATGAGTATCACAAGTGTAACCCTTGCGAAGCCGCCTTCTACAGATACCCGTTGAACCTTCAGGCCAACACGGGGTGTATCACGGCCATGTTTGGAGGCTCTCTCATGTGCGAGATCAAGCGGTCAGAACCTTGTGAAGTCCCCGATAAACATATGCAATCTGAGGACAACGACACTGACAACAATGTCATCTCGGACACGCGTCAAGACCAACACCAAGAAGCCACGACCAATCACTCTTCCCGCACGAAGCTCATCTCTCACCATTACCAGCCTCTCAACAAATGTTTCGCCGACTCTAGGGTGTTGATAGCTCACTACGCGGACTGCACCTTGGTCAACCGCTCCGGGAAGCTTGTGGCTCACTGCATCATAGACTACTGCTTGCCCCGCCACATGTACAGCTCTGCCCTGGGCACCTGTAGTCTGGATGACTGCAAGGAGCACCTGCTTGCCTCCATCACCTCTGTCAGAGAGAGGTTGAAGAGGGGAACCGCGGCTTTCAACACCATAATGAACAACTGTCCCGAACACATGATACCAGCCTGTGGGACTCGGGAGTTGGAGCACCTAAGGATGAACAGGGAGACTGTGGCTCGTCTGCCAGGTGAGAAACTCAAGGCCTGCCTAAAGGTAATCACCGAGGACATGTCCCTACGGCCCCATGATGTCTACAGGAACCTAAGCGCGTTGCTTGGGAAAAGGCTCACTGAAGCTCTGTCCGAAGGTACGGTGTCCCTCTGAACCACCGATTCTTCACTTGTCACCTGCTTGAACGCCTCCATCTCGCTGTCGCTACCATCTGTCATGCTGGCAGATGCGGGCATCGTATCCTCTACCGGTAGGCTTTTCATAGCAAGAAGCGAGCTGTGCGAGAAGACGTTAGTTGACCTGGCCGGTCTTGTGTATCAGACCGTACTCATGTTGCAGATACACACTCCCGACGCGTTCAGCTCAGCGGCTGTTATGTACCCCGGGTCTGTTCTTGGCATCATGCCTTACTCGTGTGCCGACTCGAACCTAATGCAAACATGGATCAAGACCTTCAGGGAAAAAAAGTGGCTCAAACCCAACCGAGTCAAGCTCGGTAAGAGGACACATCCACTCGCTGACTGCAGGGAGGTGACGTATCATTGCGCAGGCTGTAAAAACTTCTACAGAGACCTTTTTATCAACAACGTCCCGTCACACAGACTTATCCGGCGCGTCTATGGGCAAGACAATAGGAGGAAGATAGGACAGTGTGTCAACGAAAAACGGTGGATCTCTTGATACTCACTTGGGCTCGATTTCCTCCACATGGCCTTACACCACTGGTTGCTTAACGTAGATTGGGACTAAAATCACTGTATATACGATTCCTTATACATGCATGAGCAAACCCTGGCGCCTGTATTCGTCCTCCCAATACAGTTACACTCGGTTAAAGATGTCGTTCAGTCAAAAGGAGTACGTCTTCTCACACAGCATGACCAAGGTCAGTCAGGCCCACCAGCCTACGATGTTCAAAATCGACTTACGTGCCCTCATACCCTTCGGCGACTGCAGTGCTCTGTTTACCATTGACAACATGAGCGTTACAGCCTACGAGCAAGGCACCTTCGACAGGATACCGGTCAAGTTCACCGTACTAAGTGACAACAAGAAAAGGGTCCTAACAAACGATCCGTGCAAGCTGTCCTCCAAGTGGCCGGTCGACATTAACTGTGGATCTTGTATGAAGATAGCGGGGACAGACACTGAACCCTTTTGTCGCACCTTATCTATGTACGATGAAGAAAACAGGCAGGCCTTTGTCAATGTCTTGGCTTTTATGATGTCAAACAGCCTTTGGGCGTCTGACAGAGCAAGAGGGGCGTTCGACGTCCTCGTCGACTGTACTCGCGGGGAGTTTGAATTCACGTGTGATCTGTGTTCGGAGGTTGGCATTGCCTGCCTTATGAAAGGACCCAGCGGACTACCTTCATTCTCTTTCCCACAATGCACAGACGGTTACGTGTGCATACCGACCCAACAACCCTTCGCAGATCAGGACTATGACGCTCTCAGAAATATCATTATGCTTTTGCGGTCGGCTTCCCTTGACAACCTTGGCGTTTTACAACGGGTCACTCAGGAGATGACTGATGCCCGATCTTTTAAAGAGCTTGACTGCATGTACTTTCCTCCTAAACATATGTACACAGGGAATATTGTACTCCCATACGCACTAATGAAATATGTAACCTCCCTGTACCAGACCATGAGTGAGTATGCCGACAACCTTGCCATCGTAGACACCAATACGCCTTATATAAAAGTCCTACTTGAAAGCCCTTCGGAAAACATAGGTGAAATAACCGGGCGTATGTCCATTACTATAATGTACAGAACATCTCTCGCGACCATTTATAGCGATGCCACCGGTGTGCAACACACAGAGGGATGGGAGGATCAACAAAAGGACAATCTCGCCCACTTCACCCAGTTGAGCACCGATGTACTGATTAGGAAAGTATCTTTACTTTTTATGGTGACAAATCCCATGTCCCTAAGGGACTGGTATGCTTTTTACTACGGTTAACACCGTTTGGCTGACTATGTGGTGTATGTGAATATTGACAATAAACATTTGAACGGACTTGTTTTCACTGCCTTTATTACTATTCCATCTGACCCATGACACATACATCAAAATATGACACAGATGGTTATTACACAGATTGATGCTGTAGACGGTCTGAAATATCCAAGCCCCTGGGTGCACGCATCCAGAGTATGCGTATGTGTATGTTGGGGGGGGGGGGATTTGGGTTTACAGTTGTGAAACCGTAATGTCAGTAGCCTTCGTACGTGCTTCGGTTGATGTACTTTTTGATAAGCGGAGGAAGCGTAACGTCTGTATCAATGGCAGCTTTCTTGCGTTTATCGGTATTTATTTTGGTCCTGCACAATTCTTGCATGGTAGAGAAGGGTCTGGTGACTAACGTCATCTTCTCAACAGTGTGCATGAACTCCAGCAAAGCTCTTAAATCGGGGAAACGTGTACCGTCGTCGATCCGAAAACCCGTCTTATCAAACGTCACTTGGTATATTGGACCTCGCGCTCTTATGATGTCAAAGAGGTATCCAAGGAGGTCTTCGCCCATATAACAGACCGCTGCAGCAGGATTGTTGTGTCCATCGTCCAATTTTTGCAGTTCCTTCACAATGTCAGTGTGATGACGTGACTCCAGGAAGCGGCCATTGGACAGTCCCCACCATCCACCTTGCAGCAAATGTATCATCTCACGCATCTCGTCTACGACACGCGTGCCGGAAAACGCATTAGGACCATCAGACACGTGTCTAGGTTTGGCCATCAAGTAACCGTGTGGGACTTCTTTGAGTAGGCGGGCTACGATAGTGCGAGGATCTCCATGCTCCGTGTGGACAAAGTCGGTGAGTCTGTACCGACATCGGCAAATGAGATAAATGTATCCTCAGTGTACTTCACCACACCCGAACACAACCCTCCTTCGATTTCGCCAAAGTACCCCGTCATGGCGATGGCGCCTACTCTAACCTCCGGTGCATTTAGGACGGATACAATCCGCTCTCTAGAGGCAGAGCCCCACCAGCAGCGATCCCGCATCCAGTCTACAAATGTAGGCCACGTGGTACCCAATGTAGCCCAGTTGCCACGTTTGGATGTTTTTACGCTTACGCGTATGTAAAGAAGCGAAATGAACGTGGTTTACATATGCCATCCCGTCGCTGCGTCGTGTTTCCCATATATAGATACCTGTCGAGGTTCCGCTGCCACATTATTGTAAGTAGTTAGTAACCGAAATGTGACCATGGGCATTCGGTTATAGCTGTGTATAGAAGAACACCCACAACCTCTGTGTACAACACAGCACATGTGGGACGTGCTAGGCGACCCCCCCCCCCCGATGGTTACACGGCCAACAGATCGTAATATATCTTATCCAACCGAGCCATTGGTCCATTGTAGAGTTGTATCTATGCCACATGGCAGTGATATAGCACATTGTAGTATTGTACCACGGCCTGTACCTCACGCATGTGTCTGACATACGGTACATGCGCACACGACACTCACAACAATACTGTTTATGTCACAGGTATACGCTGGTTGTCACAACCTAGTAGCAGTGTCGGGGACAGTGGAATTGAAACAGACCATGGCGAGCTCAGTCCGGTAAGATACATACATACATACATAATATGTATGTGTAACCCGCACTTTGCGTTCGGCCGTCGTCTCCCTACACGCCCTGGGACTCTGCGTTGTGCTTGCTGTAGTACGATGTTGGCGTGGAAAAGGAAGGAGGCGGAGGCTTGGGATCGTGGCTGAGACCTGGACACTTCATTGGCACTCGCTTACACCTCACCTCTCATCAATCAGCTGGCCGCTGGCCTCCTCATACTCCAGCTTCCGGCAGAAGAAACAAAAAACGTGATCAACGTAGCCTTTTGCCCGGGACAAGACTTAGGGGTACGGTGTTGCAAAAGGGACAAACATCGCCATTTGCGGCATTCCCAGGGGAACATACAGCATAACAGTGCCACCCTGTGGCGGATTTGCATTACTACCTTACATCTGAAATGGTTGTTTGTATGTGCAATATGCTAACCGGGCACCCTTGTCATGTATGTTGTCCGCCACAACCGTTTGTCCTACAGGCTTCTACCATAATCCTGACCCGGTCTGTAAGTACGCTGCTATGTCACATACACTGTTGTAAAGTACACTATATTATGTATATGGTTATGCTAACTGTACACCACACGTATAATAACACACATTATAATATACATTTCAGGCAAGTGATTATAATCTATCCTCTACCGATGATGAACCGCAACATCCCGATGTACAACAACATCAACGACTTTTACCCCCTGATGTAGTTCTCAATGTGCAACTGTATTCGCCGTCTCAATACCAACTGCATGCAGCATTGCCGCTGCTACCCCCACCGCACAACGCGGATGATGACATGGTAGATGTGGACATGTATGAGGGTGTGTAACTGTGACCATATGTATCAGCTGACAGTAATGTTATTATTTGTTATCTTTCAAGTACATGGGTGATGATGAGGATGACCAGGGGGGAGATGAGGATGATCAGTGAATCGCCATGCCTCCCGCGGCCGTGGCCCGTGGCCCCTCGCGGACCTTGTAGGGTTTGGGTACGTATTTTATACACACACCCCTTGAGGCTGCTACCATGACTGTATATTTAAATGGGTCAAGGTACTATATTCAGCGTCGCGAGCTGCAGTTCACACGAATGGTATCACGTCCCCCTTCTTTAATCTGGGACGTGGCACTAGGTAGGGGGATCCTTTATCTCCATTACTCTTTACTGTGTTTGTGGAGCCACTAGCAGTGTCAGTCAGAGAGGATTTGAGAATTAAGGGGGTCCTGGCAGGAGGCAGGGAGCATAAAACCTTTTTTATGTGCGGATGACATTTTGTTGACAATATCAGACCCAGCTTCCTTTATTCCAGGTGTCATGGACATTGTTGAGAATTTCTCTGAGATTTCATGTTATAAAATCAACTGGCAAAAATCAGAGGTAATGCCAGTCTTTGTGGGTTGATCCCCTGCTGACATTGGCACATTTCCTTTTAAATGGCTGTTGTCGGGGATGAAATATCTAGGTATAAGTCTGAATACAGACTTTCAGGAGATTGTTAAAATTAACATAAATCCAGTGCTCCAAAACATTAAGACTAGCTTTGCCAAGTGGAAAGTGTTGAATTTATCTCTCTGGGTAAAAATAAATACAGTTAAAATGATGGTGTCCGCAAAGGTTAACTATATCAATATGATGCTCCCTTTAAACCTTCCTGCATCGGTGCTTAAGCAGTATAACGATGTAGTTGGGGACTTCCTATGGAATGGGAAGAAACCCCAAATTAGTCTTAATAAGCTATTCACCAGTAGAGGGAGGGATGGACTGGCACTGCCAAATATAGAATTGTACAACACTGCCTTTGAGATGGTGAAACTATGCAAACACTGGTCAGGGAGTGGCTCACATCTGGGGTGGATCGAGATAGAGAAATCGCTTACCTCCCCGTTTAGATTTATAGATGCTCTGTCTCAAAAACCTTCAAAGTTTCATGCTGGAGGGGAAGTCAATCCAGTACTTCAGCAAGGTTTGGAGCAAGCTTAATAAAATGTTCGGCCTTTCTCAATATAAACAAGGTTACTCTTCTGTATGGGAGAATCCTGCAATTAGGGTAGGGAAGAAAACAGTATGCTGGGGGGGGGGCACAGTAAGGGGTTAGCCACAATTGCTGATTTATTTGATGGAGTGTTTTACTCTTATCAAGAGCTAAAGGATCATTATAACCTGACTGATAAAGGGGACTTTAGGAAATTTCTCGAATTACGGAGCTGTGTACAGTCTATGTGTTACAATACAGGACAGGATGAGAATGTATTACAGAGGTTCCTAAAGCTTCCCAATATTGTACAGTCGTCCTCTGCATTTTATAAAACGGCAGCCAATGGTCTGTATGGTGAAAGTGAGAGTCTGAGGATGATATGACAAAGGGACCTGGACATTGAACTTGATAAAGATGTGTGGGAGAATATTGTCCAGAATGTGGGCTGGTCAGTAAGGGATAGTAAGAACAAATCTAAACAAAAGAAAATAATTCATAGGTATCATTGGACTCCAGTCAGACTTAAAAAGCTTGGTCTAATTCAAAGCAATGGATGCTGGAAATGTAAAAGTTCTATGGGTACTTTTGTACACCTCATGTGGGACTGTCCCCTGGTTTCCCCATTTTGGACACGAGTGGTTGGGGCAATTGAGGAGTGGCTGGACCAGCCCTTGCCAAGCTCGTCACGTCTATGCCTTGTTGGAGACAAATCTGCTCTATCAGCTGGACTCACAAAGGCACAGCTTGGGTTAGCCCTTGCAGGCTTCCTTAATGCAGCCAGGGTTATATTAAGGAACTGGAAAAATACAAGCACACTGTGCTATAAGGACTGGATTGAACTGATGATGGCGACAGCCTGATACGAGTTGATGACAGCTACAGTGAGAGATTCTGTGTCTAAGTTCACTGAAATGTGGGGTAGCTTTCTCAGATTTATCAGTGGTATGGATCATTAGGTGGCAATATGTAAAAGAGAGCCTTGATGTATGCATATCATATAGAGTGTTGTGTATTGTGGAGAAGGGGGGGGTGTTGTGGCCTGTCATGCTGCGCTGTTAAGCTTGCTTCTGTTTTTTTGTTTTTGTTTTTGTTTGTACTGTAATGTTGGTGTTTTGGAAAAAAATATGAATGACAAAAAAAAACAAAACAAAAACAAACCTGCTGTTAACCGTGGGATTTCGGGGAGGTGGGCTGTCTGGATCACTTAGTGTGTGTGTGTGTGTGTGTGTGTGTGTGTGTGTGTGTGTGTGTGTGTTGCCTCAGTCAGTCGGGGGGCAGACAGGTTGTGTGTGTGTGTGTGTGTGTGTGTCCGCGCGCGCGCATGTGTGTATGTGTGTTGCCTCATTCTGGGGGCAGATAGGTTGTGCATGTGGGTGTGTGTTGTGCGCGCATGTGTGTGTGTGTGTGTGTGTGTGCGTGCGTGCGTGTGTGTGTGTGTGTGTGTGTGTGTGTGTGTGTGTGTGTGCGTGTTGCCTCAGTCAGGGGGCAGACAGGTTTTGTGTGTGTGCATGCGTGCGTGTATGTATGTGTGTTGCCTCAGTCTGGGGGCAGATAGGTTGTGTGTGTGTGTTGTCTGACAGGGCAGTGTTACATTCTCATCCTCCCACACACGCAGGCAGCTGCATGTCAGGCCCGTCGTGGATGAAGAAGATGTAGCGCTGATCTAGAGGCTCAAAACTGCAATTTGTTCCGATGACCAAAATATCCCGGACAAAACCCAAACGGCTGCCTGGTTTGATAGCCTCCCTGTAAATCCATTCCCGGCACGCATAACAGCAAACACTCACACTTGGGCTAAGCGTACTTGTTGTGTGTCTCGTCTGATGTCTTTCTTTAGAGAAACAACAGGGATAGTACCGGACTGCTAAAGCTGACAGGATCTGGGCACAAATCCTACTATACTTCTACGAAAGCGGACACTCCTCAGTCCTTTTTCCTTTTGAGAAAAAGTGACCTTTCACCCTCTTCCTCTGCTCCAACATGGCAACACGTGCTTAACTATCTTCTCAGACATCTTCCAGTACCATTTTAAATATGTTATTCCCGTGTTACCTCCGGCTTGGTCGGGCGCCCCTACAGACACAATTGGCATATCTGCGGGTGGGGAGCCAGATGTGGATGTGTGTCCTGGTCGCTGCACTAGCGCCTCCTCTGGTCGGTTGGGGCGCCTGTTCGGGGCGGGGGGGGGGGGACTGGGGGGAATGGCGCGATCCGCCCACGCGCTACGTCCCCCTGGTGAAACTCCTCACTGTCAGGTGAAAAGAGGCGGCTGGCGACTCCACGTGTATCGGAGGAGGCATGTGGTGGTCTGCAGCCTTCCCCGGATTGGCAGAGGGGGCGGAGCAATGACCGCGATGGCTCGGAAGAGTGGGTTAATTGGCCGGGTACAATTGCAGAGAAAAAGGGGGAAAATAAAGAGTTTATTCATGGCCACATACAGGGTCCCATCCTCTGCAGGTAGCAGGGCCTGCTGTCGCTGCAGGTTTACAGTGAACGCAGGATGGATGTGTCTGATCTCCTGACCTTACCCACCCACATCATACAGTGGTTTGAACCTCAGCCGTGTTGTCTCACCAGAACATGACCGCCAGGCGGATTTTGAAATTACTTTACTTTACCAGAAACTTTGCCCAATAACCATCCAACATTTCGAGTTCTTTTTACATCTTAAAAATCAGCCAGAAGCAAGACCGAGTCATAAGTAAGCCTCAAGTCCTAAATTTTGAGTTTCCAGTCCTAAACAAGTCATCATATGCTCCTCATCAGAATTAATGCTATTTCAACATTTTAACATTTTAACAACAGTTGATATACTAAATTTATGCAAATTGTGAATGCTTTTTAAAACTGTGTATTTATTACAGACTGATTCAAAGTGGATCTTTAATTATGGAAAAGAAGAGTTGATTGGCTGTACACTTTTAAAGTATTTTATCTTTGGGCTTGGAGAGCGTATCAAGTCTTTTAAGTCAAAAGGCTCAATTCCGAGTGAAGTCACGAGCCATTGGTGTTTACGTCCAAGTCAAGTTGCAAGTCTTTTTTTGTTTTGTCAAGTCTAAACTCGTCAAATTTATGACTTGAGTCTGATTCCAGTCCAAGCCGTATGACTCAAGTCCACACCTCTTCATCGAGCTGCTGAGTACACTGGAGTAGCTGATAATGTAGAATCCATTTTTTCTTCACTTTCAGTCTCCTGCATCCAGTCACTTTGGTCCTCATATCTCCCATCTATTCATTCCTCTACACCAACGGTGTCTGGGTCATTTCACTTCCAGTTCATTGAGTCAGACCCTCAGTTTGTATTTGATGTACATAGAAGTTGAAATTCTTTATATGCTGACAGAGTGATGCAAATTATATAAACTATAACATAACGCCTCTATTTAACCCCCCCCCCCCGCTTTATACTGCCTGGTCTAGAAACTGTAGGGTGACACGAACATGGTGACCTTGGTGAGGTAACGGCCCAGTAGGGTGTTTCTCTCCAGCTCGCTCATCTCCACCTCCGCCTCCAGTGTGGTGGGCCCCTGGACAGGGTTCACCAGGAGCAGGGTGCCTGTCTGGCGGTCAGATCGCTGAACGCTGAAATGGCCCCGCCCGCGGCCCCCTGCCAGGCCAAAACGCAGCGTGTCTCCCAGGACCCGCGCCGCCGACACCCTGAAGAGCACACGGGGGGCGGACATGTTGGATACCACAGACAGGAAATGGAAAGAGATGGAGTTTGGTGCCTGAGAGCAGGTGCTGTCCCCCACCAGGCATGGGTGTCTCTCGCAGCGTCTGGACAAGAGAGGACAGACATGTCAGTTAAGCTAAAGTCAGTGTTGTCGTTTTTTTTTAAGTCCTCCATTTAATTAAGGACTTTTAACATGGTACTAATACTGTAATGGCTCCTTTACTGTGGTTATGGTTAGCATGGTAATGTGTCTCGGTATCAATTGTCACAACATCCCAGTGAAAAACACCCTCAAGAAAAGCATTGCTTTTTAAATGTCAACACAGTTCCAACATTTCACCTGGAAAGGTTTTCTCCAAAGGAGTGGTCATAAATAGGAGTTAATGCCAGGAGAATCCCACAATAGATCACTTACTAGCTCATTGGTTTCTACAAGAGTGAATATAGCTAACAATGTAAAATACAGTCAGAACTTGTCTTTAACCAGTCTGATCGACTGAAACCTGCCCGCAAAAATAAAAGAAACAACGAATCAAATTAAGTTAAAAACTAAAGAGGCAAACCTATCATTAATGGAAAGGAAAGGAAGGGGCAATAACATTAGCGCAGATATAAAAGTGCTTGAAGTGTTTATTTTTTAACTTCCCTATAATAATAAATGGATAGGCTCCAGCATCCTCATGACCCTGGGAGCAGGATAAGCGGTTTGGATAATGGATGGATAATGGATGGATAATAATAAATAATAACTTTATTTTTTGCGCTTTTCTAAAACAATGTTACAAAGTGCTTTACAAAGAAATAAAACCATACAAGGCAAAAATAAGAATAAGGCCAAATAAGTAAGCGTAAAAATAAAAACAGTATGAATAAATAAAAACAAATATCAAACATTTGTAAAAGCTTTCACAAAAATATACATTTCAAGACGATATTTAAAAGAAGCTAGAGACTTGGTTTGTCTGAGTTCAAAAGGAAGAGATGTCCATAGCATGGGGGCTCTTACAGCAAAAGCCCGATGAGACCTGGGGATAACCAGCAGGGCTCCATCTGTGGATCTTAGTGATCAAGAGGGCGTATACCAGGTTAATAAATCACAAATGTGTGTAGGAGCAAGACTGTTTAAGGCCTTAAAAGTGAGCAATGAAATTTTAAAATCAATACGAAAATGAGACGAGCAGCAGCATGTTGTACCAACTGCAGACGGTGGAGGGAACCCTTGCTGACACCCGAGTAAAGCACGTTGTAATAGTCAAGCCAAGAATAGATAAAAGCATGCACAACCTTTTGCAGATCGGTAATTGATAAAAATTAACTAATTTTTGAGATTAGCTTGAGCTGGAGAAAGCATGATTGAACAACATATTTGATTTGATTATCAAAACTGAGGTTAGCATCGAATATTACCCCAAGATTCCTAGCAGCCTGCTTAAGACTACCTGACAGACCACCAAGATTAGTAACACAAGGGCTGATGGAATTTTGGGGACCAAACAGAATGACCTCAGACTTATCATCATTAAATTTAAGAACATTTTCGAACATCCAGGATTTAATGTCAGCAAGGCAAGTTGTGAGATTTGCTTGGGTGCTAGGATCTGTGGGTTTCAGTGGCATGTATAACTGAGTGTTTTCAGCACAAAAAGGGTATAACATGTCGTGATTTTGAATGACCTGGCCAAGGAGCAGCATGTATATAGAAAACAGATGGGGGCCAAGAACTGAGCCTTGAGGGACACCACAACCCAACTGAGCCATTGAGGAAGTAGAGCCACCCAGAACAACAGAAAACGTTCTGTTGGTGAAGTAAGAGTGTAATAAACTAAGAGCCGAGCCCTTGATGCCAACCCAAGTCTATAAGCGGATGTTGTGATTGACTGTGTCAAAGGCAGCACTTAGTCTGCCTTTGACAAGTCTAAAAGAACTAAAATTTCCCTGTCACCTCTGTCTGCAGTCACCCGTAGGTCATTAGTGACCTTAACTAGAGCTGTCTGGGTACCATGAAGTGTTCATAAAAGAAATCAATTGAGATGAAATTACTCTCTCCAGAATCTTGGATAAAAAAAAGACAATTTGGAGATTAGTCTGTAGTTAATTAAGGAAAGGGGATCTAAATTAGGTTTCTTCAGCAATGGGTGAACAATTGTATGCTCAAAACTGTCTGGAAAAGAACCAGAGGCCAGAGAATTATTAAAATTTTGCAGAATAACGGGGATAATAGTTGAAAATACCTCCTTGAGCAGCTTAGTGGGAATGATGTCTAAGATGCAGGAGGAGGCGTTCATAATGGAGACTGTACTGTCTAACACTGAAATTGTAATGGATTGGAACTGGGTAAAAGAGGCAGAATTAACATGGGGAATGGAACGAATGCAAGGGCCAGGCTGGGACCTAATATTCTCCACCTTATTTACAAACTGAGTGAGAAAATTTTCAGACAACTCAACATCAGGTTCAAAAAAAGTGGAGGGACCATTAATAACAATCAGTTACCCTAAGGAGAACTTTAGGGTTGTGGCTATTTCTTGATATCAGTTTGGAGAAGTACGCTGATCTCGCATACTTAACTGCCTTCTGGTAAATTAATATTTGTTTTTTAAGGGTGTTATATGTGCTAATTCAGACTTGTTGACCCTCCATTGTCGTTCTGATTTTCTAGAGTCTCCTAAGGGCACGAGTGTGATCGTTCAGCCAGGGGAGGTTATGTGATTTTTGTTTCCTACTTTTAAACTGTGCAATTTAGTCAAGGATGGATAGGCATTGATCATTGAATGAATTTAACAGTGCATCTGGATTGACGGGGGGGGGGCTGGGGTGTAGAGGGATTAAAGGATCATGAATTAAAAGCATCCTAGAATTTAACTGCAGAGCCAGCGTTGAAAATGCGAGAGCGTGTTTAGCAAGCTGTAGTGGAAATTTGAAAACAACAGCTTTATGGTCAGATACAGGCATATTCACCAGATTAAGACACTCAAGAGAGAAACCAGATGAGAGTACAAGGTCTAAAATGTGACCTTTGGAATTTGTGGACCCTTTAACAGATTGAATGAGGTTAAAAGAGTCTATAAAATCAAAAGAATGGGAAGTCAGGGAATGGGAAGGACAACACACATGAATATTAAAATCACCAAGAATAAGCACCCTGTGATATTTAGGCATGACAGCAGATAAGAGGTGAGAAAACTCAGAGATGAAATTAACTGGATTAGGGGGCCTATAAATTAAGATGCAGAGTAAAGGGGGGAAGGCCAGTGATTAAAAAGCATAAAACCTCAAAGGAGATAAAATTACCAAAAGTAACAGGATGGCACTTCAGACCTAACTTATAAAAAACAGCGAGGCCACCCCCCTCTTCCAGAGGGCCTGGGAATAGGAAAATATGTAAAATCAGGGGGGCTAGCCTCAATCAGGGGAACAGTGTACCCTGGGGACAGCCATGTCCCAGTAATCATAAAAAAGTCCAGATTGTTAAAAAACAATCAAATCATTAAGCATAAAGCACTTATTACCAAGAGATCTCATATTCAAGAGGCCAAAATTGTTTGGTTTCAAAGCAGAATTAAAACCAATGGGAGTACAGCAAATAAGACACAAATTGCAAATACTTGCTCCAGATATTTGGTTGTTCTGAGTCTACCCCGGGGGTCTCCTCCCAGTTGGCCGTGCCTGGTAAGCCTCCAAAGGAAGGCGCCCAGGAGGCATCCTAATCAGATGCCCGAACTACCTCAACTGGCTCTTTTCAATGTGAAGGAGCAGCGGCTCTACTCCGAGCTCCCTCCGGATGTCAGAGTTCCTCACCCCATCTCTAAGGCTGAACCCAGACACCCTACGGAGGAAACTCATTTCAGCCGCTTGTATCCACGATCTCACGCTTTTGGTCACTACCCAGAGCTTATGACCATAGTTGAGGGTTGGAACTAAGATTGACTGGTAAATTAAGAGCTTTGCCTTCCAGCTCAGCTCCCTCTTCACCACAACGGTCCGGTACAATGTCCCCATTACTGCTGATGCTGCACCAATCCGCCTGTCAATCTCCCGCTCCAGCCTACCCCCACTCGTGAACAAGACCCCAACATACTTAAACTCCTTCACTTGAGGCAACAACTCATCTCCAACCGGGAGGGAGCAGTCCACCATATTCCGATAGAGAACCATGGTAGAGTTCTGGGTAGACCCAGAACTTGTTGGAAGGACTACATGTCCAATCTGTCCTGGGAATGCCCTGGGATCCCCCAGGAGGAGCTGGAAGGTGTTGCAGAGGAGAGAGACGTTTGGAGTGCCCTACTTAGCTTGCTGCCACCGCAACCTGGCCCCGGAGAAGCGGCTGAAGATGAATGAATGAATGAATGAATATTCGGTTGTTGTTTTTTCTACCATTAGATACATCATGTGGATGCGAGGCACGGTGCCCAATAATAGTCTGTAAGGGGAAAGCGAGGGTCGATGACAGATGAGGCCAGTGGAGGGAGGCTATATTAGGTAGTAGGATGTTGGGTATTAAGAATGAAGAAAGCATTTCTCTTTCTTGAGGATTTTTGTGGAGCATATCAACACAACTAGCAAAAGTTTTAAAACAAGTTGCTAATTCCTGTTTTATAACCCACACTGACTATTTCCTTTTCTTTTTTTTGGATTACAACTATTAGTAACGACCAGTAATACCATTATTTTAATAACGATTCATAGTTTAACTTGTTTAAGACCCCTCGTGGCTGACATTCTCCAGCCAGATTCCAAGTAGACAACCTGTCCCCCATCTGCTGGATCACCAAGTCAGCCTTGCTGAAGTTTATCTTGTTACACTGAAGTGTTTGAAAGAAGCATGTTTGATTTGGACTGTAGTTCTTTCAGTAAAATAAAATCACTACCACACTATATGGAAACTCTGCCATCAGCCTCATCACTAGTTCACAGAGGAGCAGCTCGGTCTGGTGAGGTTTACGAGCGTGAGGTTCATCCAAGTTGCGAACACAAACGACAGCCTTTAGTCAAACCGTACTTCATATAAGGTTCATCTGGCACACAGACACCCACACACACACCCACACACACACACACACACACACACACACACACACACACACACACACACACACACACACACACACACACACACACACACACACACACACACACACACACACTTCCCAAAACAACAATGACCAGTTACAATTGTGGTAAACATGCCTCATCCCTGACCAACGTGATAAACATCTCAAACCTCTCATCAGCTCGCTCTGTAGACTCCAGGCCTCAGCCAAACCCCAGAGGAGGTATTCAGTCTGAACTTCAGCTTGATTTACAACAAAGGAGGAGTGTGTTTGGAGATGGGGACACACTAAGTGATGGGTGAGAAAGGGTAGGTGACGGCGGGATTACAATTCTTCCCATGCCGGGTGAACTCTTTGTTTAGTTTGATTTTTTTTTAATGTATTGCCCAGAATGCAAGGAATCTCTTTTTAAAGTCCCTGTCTTTCTCTTTCTACATTTACAATCGTTTTCTTTTTCAGTTAAAGCAACTGACAAGAGTGTCAGTAAATTAACAGATCTGTTCCTGCCTAAAGACATCTTGGAGCACTGAGTGAATAGAAATCGCATCAAAGCAAAGAGTGCAGGTTGTGTTAAATGCAAAACACATATATTATCAGTAGTGACTTGAGTGCCAGGGTCCTCAAATTACAAATTATCTGGACAATGCCTCAAATCAGTATCAAAGCCAAGAATGCATGACATGGCCAGTGCGAATAGTGTTAGTGCACAAGACATAGAGGACTCAAATCAGAAATTATCTGGGCAATGCCACAAATCAGTATCACAGTCATGCTTAGAGATCATCTATGGCTTAAGATCAGCCTAGAAAATTAAAGTTTTGTTTTGTTTTTCCCCTCTTTTTTGTACTTGGCCAATTACCCCACTCTTCCGAGCCATCCCGGTTGCTGCTCCACCCTCTCTGCTGATCCGGGGGGGCTGCAGACTACCACATGCCTCCTCAGATACATGTGGAGTCAGCAGCCGCTTCTTTTCACCTGACAGTGAGGAATTTCGCCAGGGGGACGTAGCGTGTGGGAGGATCACGCTATTCCCCCCAGCCCCCCCCCGGACAGGCACCCCGACCGACCAGAGGAGGCGCTAGTGCAGCGACCAGGACACATACCCACATCCGGCTTCCCACCCACAGACACGGCCAATTGTGTCTGTAGGGACATCTGACCAAGTCGGAGGTGTAACGGGGGCAGTCCTATGCTGTTCTATGCTGGTCAGCCTGCTGCACGCCCGTCACTCTCATCATCAGCTCTGCGTTGTGTTCTAGTTGGGTGGGGCCCCAGGTGTTGTGGGGGCCCTCAGTCTCTCATCATCATCATCATCATCATCATGATCAAGGAAGGAGGGGGGACACACAGGACTCTATTTGGCTCACCTTGCCATTTATTTTGGTTTCAAACCCTTCGACAAACGTCCAGTCCTCCAGCGGGAGCGGTGTTTCTTACGGACGTGGGGGTCAAAGTTCAACCACTGCCCGGACTTCACTCGTGTGCGTTAGAAGGAGAAACCGTCCACGGGACTCCGATGTAAGAAAGGATAAACAAGTATTTTATCCCACAGCTTGCAGTATCTTCTTACAGGGATACTCAAGGTTACGTTCTCCTCAACCAGCAAAACTGTCCTACGGTAAGAAACTCGCGTGGCTCGGCTCGATCGCTGCTTGAGACTCCTCCCACAAAACAAAAATGGCCTCTCCCGCGTTCCCTCTTCCGTGTACCCACAAGACCTCTCTCTTAAAGCGACAGTACACGTATATGACGGTCGTTGGAAAACATACATAAAAGTAAATAATGACATAAAATAAAATGTAGTAAACACAAATAACAGCACACAGACAGGATTTGGTGATATTTCATACTCAAACAAAATAAAATAAAAACATTAATTTTAACCTGGTTACATTCACCCCTCCTGAAATTCACCAACATCCTGACAGCAGGATAAAAAGAGAAAGAGGAAAGGTAAAGCCCATCACTGACTACTGGCACAAGTGAAAAGAAGGATCTAGTCCTCCAGTCAACTTAGGAGCTACCTCGGTTACGAGGTTCAGAAAATAATGAGGTTGATCAAGTCTCAGTATTCCCCTAGATCAATGTGACGCCTGATACGCCACACCATGCACTTGGCCCAAAACAACCCTGTCTGATAGACACCTAATAACTCACATTAAACTAGTTTGAATGACTCCAACCTCCATCAAAGTTCAAACCCTCACACTCCGTAGAAATGGCATCTGAGCCATAGATTCTATTAACCTGTTCACTGACCTCACCACCCTCCCTGTGCGTGTCCTAACCCGACCATCGCTCTCTACTTGTGTGCGTGAGACAGTGCGAGCTGCAACATCTGTATCGAGTGAGTGTGGTGCTTCTGTGTGCGAATCAGTGTGAGATATAACACCAACATCGAGTGAGTGTGATGCCTCTATGTGTGGTGCATGTGTGTTGTGTGGTGCGTGTGTGTTGGGTGGAGTCTGAGCAGTGGCCCCCACAGGACTGACTACCAGACTAGACGGAATGAACTCTTCCGCTTCCGCCCACTCAGATCTAGGCGAATCTCCAAGTGATGAGACTGCTAGCCCCACTGCATCCCCTGAGACCGTCAGGCCATCTGCACTGTCCTCCTCATCGGACTCTGCGCAGTCAAGCAACTGACTGGTTGTACTGGACTCCTCACCCTGATCTAACTCAGGAAGGGGCAAGAAGTTGACCTCCAACAAACGGTTCCTGTGCACCACTCTGGTGTGCCCCTCTGCATCCTGAATCTTGTAGACGTGGATATTGGGGTTGACACCGACAACCGTGTACACTCCGTTCTCCCATTTGTCAGCCAACTTTCTCTTCCCTCGCTCACTCTGGTTCGCAACCAAAACACGATCCCCGACAGACAGGACAGTGCCCTTGGCATGTCTGTTGTACTGTCGCGCCTGATGCTGCTGCTCAGCCGTGGAGTGCTTCTGAGCGATCTCCATTGCACTCCTTAGACAGGAAAGCAGAGACTGAGCATAAGAGTCATAGTCAACAACGTGAGGATCATGCAAAACCTGCCTGAACATAACATCCACCGGCAGTCTTGGGACACGCCCATACATCAGGAAGAAAGGTGCATAACCCGTGGTCTCGTGAACAGTGGCATTGTACGCGAGCGTGAGAGAATGGATCTGCTGAGGCCACTGTTGCTTCTGCTGAAGCGGAAGGGAACGGAGCATATTCCCCATCGTGCGATTAAAACGCTCTGTCCCGCCATTACCCATAGGATGGTAGGCCGTCGTGTGGGACTTCGCTACACCCGCCAACTTGAGAAGCTCTGCAATCAGGTTGCTCTCAAAGTTTGTGCCCTGGTCAGAATGTATTCTCTCCGGAAACCCGTAAACACAGAATACATGATCCCAGAGTTTCTTGGCGACCTGCTTCGCTGTCTGATTGGTGCAGGGGAACGCGTGAGCAAGCTTAGTGAAGTGGTCAGTAACCACTAGGACATCGACTGACCGCTGCTTACTGTCCTCAGCGGACCAGAAATCCATACACACAAGCTGCATCGGTGCGGAAGTTTTAATGCTCTCCAGGGGCGCGCAAGCAGCTGGCTCTGGGGTCTTCCCAAACACACATCTCCGACAGCATCTGACATATGCTCTGATATCCCTCTCCATGTCAGGCCAATAAAAACGCTGCCTTGCAAGAGAGAGAGTACGGTCCTGGCCCTGATGACCAGCATGATCGTGGATGCCAGACAGTGCCTTGTCTTTCAGACTCAGAGGTAAAACATACTGAGACCTCCTCTGCTTGGACACTGGGTCCTTTGTCACCCTGTACAAGACACCATCATTGACTCTCCTATCTTCTCTGCTAACCGAGTAATGAGCATGGCTAACTCACCCACTGGCTGCTCGCTGTTACCCAGCACAGCCCCTTCGCTGATACCTGGCCTGGCCCGTTCTACGTAGCGTGTGGAGGTGAACTGAGGAGTGCCAAATGTGGTCGGGTCTCTAGGTCCTGGTGCTCTGGTGTCTGGTTCCCCGCCCTCTAAGAGCTGCCCGAAACTCCTACCTACACCTAGCCGTAAACCCCCACCCACATCTAACTGGTACCCCCTCTCCATAGCACACTGGCGATCCAAAAGATCCTGATCAGCAATGTTACCCCCACCTACGTACGAATCACCCTCTGCCATGTTCCTACCTCTAACACTCAGATAAAATAAAAAATAAAATAAAAAAGTGAAAAGCTCAATTCATTTAAATAATTGAATCTAGAAATCACTAAGAGATTGAAACAATCACACACAATCAACAAATTCACCAATAGATTAATCACATATGCACATATCCAGTAGTTTACATCAATAGATTATTCACACGAGTCCTTCAATCATAAACAAAAATTAACCTTTTTTCCTTTTTTTTTGTGTGTTTTTCTTCCTTCAGTATATACAAATGTCCTGTTCACAAGCCCAGTCCATGGTAACCACAGCTATGAATGTCCAGTGTCCACACAGCTCAACTCCAGTCCACTGTAACATGAGTGTACAGTCTGTAGAAATACCTGAGGACGTCTGGGGCTTAATGACAACAGCAGCCTCCCGCGGCGAGCAACTGATGTCACTCTCAGGATCCAGGAGGGTCACGGCACCAATGTAACGGGGGCAGTCCTATGCTGTTCTATGCTGGTCAGCCTGCTGCACGCCCGTCACTCTCATCATCAGCTCTGCGTTGTGTTCTAGTTGGGTGGGGCCCCAGGTGTTGTGGGGGCCCTCAGTCTCTCATCATCATCATCATCATGATCAAGGAAGGAGGGGGGACACACAGGACTCTATTTGGCTCACCTTGCCATTTATTTTGGTTTCAAACCCTTCGACAAACGTCCAGTCCTCCAGCGGGAGCGGTGTTTCTTACGGACGTGGGGGTCAAAGTTCAACCACTGCCCGGACTTCACTCGTGTGCGTTAGAAGGAGAAACCGTCCACGGGACTCCGATGTAAGAAAGGATAAACAAGTATTTTATCCCACAGCTTGCAGTATCTTCTTACAGGGATACTCAAGGTTACGTTCTCCTCAACCAGCAAAACTGTCCTACGGTAAGAAACACGCGTGCGGCTCGATCGCTGCTTGAGACTCCTCCCACAAAACAAAAATGGCCTCTCCCGCGTTCCCTCTTCCGTGTACCCACAAGACCTCTCTCTTAAAGCGACAGTACACGTATATGACGGTCGTTGGAAAACATACATAAAAGTAAATAATGACATAAAATAAAATGTAGTAAACACAAATAACAGCACACAGACAGGATTTGGTGATATTTCATACTCAAACAAAATAAAATAAAAACATTAATTTTAACCTGGTTACAGAGGCAACATCGGGATTCGAACTGGCGACCCCCAGTAGACCACCGCGCTACCCAGACGCTCAAATTAAAGTTTTTTTTAGCCTTATTTGAATGGAGTAATGGTAAATAACCTTTCAGTGAGTTATGTTATTGTTTTGGTAAGTGCTCTTTTTTTGTGCTCATGCATATTCGTTTACGATAGCGTTTTATTTCTTAAAATGCGCTTTTATTTTGAAGCTCGATTATACTGCCTGATGCTCGTGCGCAGTTGTGTCAAGCCGGAATGAGGAGAATCGGAGCAAACAGGAAGTAGATAAACGCAGAAAAAGGTTTGCAAATGCCGGCGGACAAAAATAATCACCGTCAAAGTGTTGGAGGGCCCGCGAAAGAGTGTATTTAATATTGTTTAGCACCAGGCTGAAAGGGGCACAAGGTTAGTGGATTTGTGGTTGATTTTTGGCTGTTTTGAGCGAAGTGTATGTTTCGTATTTTGAACTACGATACCGATAAATTGTTTTGTGTGTTCAGCTTTTCCGGTCCCGTTAAAAACAAACAGCAGTGCAGTTTAATTTGAATATTGCTCTAAACAATTTAGCGAACTGACTGTGTTTGACCATAATTTATAATGTCTTCGGTACATTCTTTATTTGTATGTAAACTACCAATAAGACACGTTAGTTCCTAGCTAACGGGTCTGACCCTTCAGCCGAGCGGTTAGTGATGTCGCCTTGTGGGGCAGTACACCTCGTATCGAATCCCGCACCGGGCAAGAAAACAACCGGTTACATGTACAATATTATATGTAGGAAGATAGGTGGCTTTCTGCTATATTTTCTTGTCGTGTAAACGTATTTTTTTTGTTTTCTTCCTTTAGCTCTTACGGTGTGTTTGTGAAGACTATATATGAATAAAGCGAGTCTTTATAAACCATCAGTTTAAGACGACGACCGCCAGTCAGCTGAGGATGCTACAGCAAGCATGTCTGTAGCTCTGATGGCAGATGGGAGTTCACTCCACCATCTTGGTGCCAGGTGAGAGAAAGCTTTGGCTAAACAGCTTGGTCCTTTTGAAGCAAAACGTGCATAGGCAGAGCTAAAGCACAGAGGATGAGCAGGAATGGAGACATTAATATGGGTTTGGAGGTAAATCAGTGCAGTTCCTTGAACTGCCCAGAAAGCCTGCAGCAAGAGCTTGAATGGGCAGCAATCTGGAGCAAGTGTAAGAAAGCACGGAAAGGTGAGATGTGTATGCGTCTTGGCAGGTGAGACTTTTCTAGAAGCCATTTTAGGACCCCTCTCTCTCTTGTCTCCCGTCGCTGTTCGCTGTCCTGTCTAGCCCCTGCACTACTTGGATTACCTTTCCCCTCATTTTACAGCATTTCATTTGAGCCACTAAACGAAATGAAACTAAGCTGGGGCGTCCGGGTAGCGTAGCGGTCTACTCCGTTGTCCACCAACACTGAGATCATCCGTTCGAATCCCCGTGTTACCTCCGGCTTGGTCGGGCGTCTTATGTGTCCTGGTCACTGCACTGGGGCCTCCTCTGGTTGGTTGGGGCGCCTGTTTGGGGGGGGGGGGGAATAGCGTGATCCTCCCACACGCTATGTCCCCCTGGCAAAACTCCTCACTGTCAGGTGAAAAGAAGCGACTGGCGACCCCACATGTATCGGAGGAGGCATGTGGTAGTCTGCAGCCCTCCCCGGATCGGCAGAGTGGGTGGAGCAACGACTGGGACCGCTTGGAGAGTGGGGTAATTGGCCAAGTACAATTGGGAGAAAAAGGGGTGGAATAAAAGAGAAACTAAGAAAAAGTAAACTAGACTGCACTACACCACACTAGACTTAACTAGATTAGACTGGACTGGACTACATATTTAACTAAACTAAACTAAGCTAAACTCAAATAAACTAGACTGCAATACAACGCACCAGATTACACTAAATTAGACAAGACTAGACTGGACTGAGCTAAACTACCCTGAACATGGATGGATTATAGACTAGTTACTAGAAGTGAGATAGAGTTATTGTAGATTATCAGAAATCAGAGATGGAGAGGAAGAATGTAGGGAGGCAAACAACTGAGGACAAAAGTAAGAATTTTTCTTTTCAAACTTGCAGAACTTTCTCGCTCTCTCTTTTTTTTTTTTTTTTTTTACTCCCAGACAACAAGCAGAGTCAAGCCAGTAGCGGGGGGGCTTACATAGGTGACGTCTTGATGTACGTGGCGTTTTTCATGCGAGGACACTCCACCTGCACACACTGGAACCCTCCATACGTGTTCACACACACCTGGTCTGCCGTGCAGTTGTGCGTCTGGCTCTCGCACTCGTTGATGTCTGCACACAGGATACACGCAAAAACACATAAATGCCATACTCATCGCCACTCACATCTTTTAAATGCCAAGGGAAACTCGTCAAATGACCTTTGAACTCAGACCTTTGCAGCCGCGTGCGTCTCTGGAGAGGTCGTAGCCGGCGGGACAGATGCAGTGGAAGCTGCCGGCCGTGTTTACACAGCGGTGCACACAGAGCCGGCCCGGCTGGCCCAGGGGAAACACCTCACACTCGTTGATGTCTAAGACACAGAAAAACCCACTTCTGCTGTGTGTGTTGGTGGTTGTTTTATTTTTTTCTCGAACCTTTAATTATCCTGAGATGCTTAGCTTCACATTCATACAGCTTCACACACTCAATTATCGGAGATGCCTAGTAAAACCACAGACTTCCACTGTCAAACACTGGGAGCAGCCCAATGAACCGCAGGGTTTTTTTTTTGCTGTCAGCCAGTAGGAGCTGCCAAGTGCAATCACAGAGTTCAGCTGTTGGCCAGTGGATAGAGTCATTGGGGCAACTGGGGGATGAAGGCCTTGCTTAAAGGTACCTGGACTGTTGTCGAGAAAAGGGATGTTCCCTTGCAAGATTTTCCTAGTTGGGAATCCAAAAGTCCAACAAAATAACTCCACGGAGATTCATCCACACACTGTAGTTCACAGGAAAAAGAAAAAACTAAAATAGAAATTTGCCCGTTAGTTCATCTTGTATCTTGCTTTTAAATACGTTTTACTTTTTGAAACAAATGGAAACTCTACATATAATGGCACAACTTGTTACCCAATGCAGCCGACCTTCCTCATCAGTGATATCATCTTTAACACTAGAATGACCAAGGCGGTCATGACCGTTTTGGATTTTCAAAGTTTCATAATTTTGTGGGGGGGGGGGGGATACAGACCTGCCACTCCCCAAATGCGCCTAAAATGGCATATATTTGCATTAAAATGAGTTTTAGGTCAATTGCACACAAAAAAAGTAATGATAAGATATACCTAAAATGACCATGAGTGGTCAAGATGACCAGGTGTAATTTGCGCGTCATCGTGCACGTCATGTCAACCCAGCCAGCCACTAAGGATGCACAAGCCAGTGCATTCTTGGTGCCAGTCCCAAGCATGGATAAATGAAGAGGGTTTGCGTCAGGAAGGGTATCTGGCGTAAAATCTTTGCCAAATCAAATATGCGGCTCAAGTTATATTTCCATACCGGATCGGTCGAGGCCCGGGTTACCAACGACCGCCGTCTGTACAGTCGGCCAGCAGGGTGCCGGTGGAAACTATGCAACTGTTGGGCGAAGGAGAAGGAGAGGAGGAAGGCGTGCCCAGAGGCAGCGGGAGGGGAGGAAGAGTAGGAGTGTGGAAGTGAGAGTCAGAGCCTTGAATGTTGGCAGTATGACTGGTAAACGGAGAGAGCTGGCTGAGACGATGGAAAGAAGACTGTGTGTGCAAGAGACCAGGTGGAAGGAGAGTAAGGCCAGGAGTATCGGACGTGGGTTCAAACTCTTCTACCATGGTGTGAATGGGAGGAGAAATGGGGTAGGAATAATTCTGAAGGAAGAGTAGGTCAAGAGTGTGCTGGAGGTGAGAGTGTCGGACAGAGTGATGAGTATGAAGCTGGAAATCGAAGGTGTATTGATTAAGGTTATCAGCGCATATGCCCCGCATATGTGATGAGATGGAACATGAGATGGAATGAAACTATGAGATGGAAGAGAAAGAAGAATTCTGGAGTTAGTTGGATGATGTGGTGGAGAGTATACCCAAGGGGGAGAAAGTGGTGTTTCGAGCGGACTTCAATGGACATGTTGGTGAAGGAAACAGGTGATGAGGAGGTGATGGGTAGGGTATGGTGTCAAGGAGAGAAATGTGGAAGGACAGATGGTGGTGGATTTTGCGAAAGGGATGGGAATGGCTGTGGTGAATACATATTTCAAGAAGAGGGAGGAACACAGGGTGATGTGTAAGAGTGGAGGAAAGTGCACAGAGGTGGACTATATCTTATGTAGGACGTGCGATCTGAAAGGGATTGGAGACTGCAAGGTGATGACAGGGGAGATCGTAGCTAGGTAGCATTGGATGGTGGTATGTAGAATGACTTTGGAGACCAAGAAGAGGAAGAGAGTGAAGGCAGAGCCAAGGATCAAATAGTGGAAGTCGAAGAAGGAAGACTGTTGTGAGGAGCTAAAACAGGCACTGGGTGATAGTAAAGATTTACCAGATGGCCGGGCAAGCACTGCAGAAATAGTGAGGGAGACATCTAAGAAGGTACTTGGTGTGTCATCAGGACAGAGGACGGAAGACAAGGACACTTGGTGGTGGAACGAGGAAGTACAGCAAAGTATACAGAGGAAGAGGTTGGCAAAGAAGAAGTGGGATAGTCAAAGAGATGAAGAAAGTAGACAGGAATACAAGGAGACGCAGCATAAAGCAAAGAGAAAGGTGGCAAGGGAAAAGGAAAAGGCGTATGTTGAGTTGTATGACAGGTTAGACACTGAGAAAGGAGATAAGGACTTGTACCGAATGGCTAGGCAGAGGGACCAAGCTGGGAAGGAAGTGCAGCAGGTAAGGATGATCAAGGATAGAGATGGAAATGTGCTGACAAGTGAGGAGAGTTTGTTGAGAAGGTGGAAGGAATACTTTGAGGGGCTGATGAATGAAGAAAATGAGAGAGAGAAGGTGGGATGATGTGTGGATAGTGAATCAAGAAGTGCGGTGGATTAGCAAGGAGGAAGTGAGGGCAGCTATGAAGAGTGGAAAGGCAGTTGGTCCAGATGACATTCCTGTGGAGGCATGGAGATGTTTAGGAGAGATGGCAGTGGAGTTTTTAACTACATTGTTTAACACAATCTTGGAAAGTAAGAGGATGCCTGAGGAGTGGAGAAGAAGCATACTGGTACCGATTTTCAAGAACAAGGGCGATGTGCAGAACTGTAGCAACTACAGAGGTATAAAGTTGATCAGCCACAGCATGAAGATGGAGGAAAGAGTAATAGAAGCTAGGTTAAGAGGAGAGGTGATGATAGCGAGCAGCAGTATGGTTTCATGCCACGAAAGAGCACCACAGATGTGATATTTGCTTTGAGAATGTTGACTGAGAAGTATAGAGAAGGCCAGAAAGCGTTACATTGTGTCTGTGGATTTCGAGAACGCATATGACAGGGTGCCGAGAGAGGAGGTGTGGTATTGTATGAAGAAGTCGGGAGTTGCAGAGAAGTATGTAGGAGTGGTTCAGGATATGTATTAGGGCAGTGTGAGAGTGGTGAGATGTGCGGTTGGAAAGACAGATGGGTTCAAGGTGGAGGTGGGATTACATCAAGGATCGTCTCTGAGCCCTTTCTTGTTTAGCTTCAAGACTGGAGCAATACCCCTTGTCACGAATCGAGGAGCTTTTTACCAAACTGGCAGGAGGCAGAAGCTACTGCAAACTAGACATGTCCCATTCCTATCAACAGTTCCTATCAACTCGGCCACTGTATACAGAGCCTGAGGATCAGGTACAATGACCACAAGCTCTTGGGGGGATGGTGGAAGTGAAGCTGATCAGCTGCCTCAGCCGCCTGATACTGAGCCTGATGTTAGGGAGGAGGAAATAGGGTATGAGGGCCCTTGCCGTTCCTGTAGATCAAGGAAATTCCCCGAAAAACTTGATTTGTAGTTGGAGTGGCCAGAACTTGTTGGGACACAATAATTCCTGTTCTGAGTCCACCAGAGCTGGGAGAGTCTACCCCCACTCTGAGTTAGCTGCTTTTATATTGTTCTTTGCACTGATCGTTTGTCTTTTATCTAGGTCTATGTCTTTTCACACAATGACAGACGGAGTACCCCTCCTCATTTCACTGCATGTTTTACTTTGTATTTCTATGCATATCATCTGTGAGTGTTCGTGGGAGTTTATTTCAAAGTAATGGTTATGCTTCACGAGGGGTGCAGGGATGTTATATCTTGTAGTTAGTCAGGAAAATAAACAGCTGATGTGGATGGTTACTGAGCAGTTGTGTTGTTTCTGCTGTATAATATGTGGGCAAATAACATCGTATAAACTTGATATTTGATAATTTCCAACATGTCTGGGTACAGCTGCCGTTTCAGACGCACCATGACTACCATTGATGCATTGCAGTATTTACAGGCGTTGGACAGTGGCCATTTTAAATTGTTTGAAAAATAGTATTAAAGTTGTTAAAATTTTAATTTTGGTGTCAGCCGTTTCTTAACAGACATACTAACATATGCAACGTATAAATAGCTCAATTGGGTATTTACCTTGACAGAATATAGAGTTTAAAAATCGTGGGCGGTCATTTTGACTGCCATGGTCATTCTAATAGTTTTTAAGTCCCGCTCGTTGTTTGGGACTGTTTCAATGGTTATTTTCAGTTGTTTTTTTTTGTTTTTTTTTTACATTTCACATTTTATAGGCCTTGTTACGTTTGTTAGATTAGCAATATGTGTTTTCTGTTTTGATTTCCAGGTACATTTTCAATTTTGCTATTCAAGTTTGACCATCTCTCTATGAAGTTGAAATTGTTTGAAAATAGTATTATAGTTTTTAAAATGTTAATTTTGGTGTCATTCGTTTCCTAACAGCAAGGTTGGATTACGGACCGGGCGAGTGCCCTGGGGCCCAGGACCACAAAGGGCCCCAAAAGGTCAGGGGTATTGTGTTTGTGTATAGTAGGGATCCCCAGTCATACCCTACAAGAGACATTTGTTCCAACCCTGCATCGTTATAGAGAGTATAAGAAACCTGGAGTCGAAGCGGAAGCCTTTTTCGGTTGCTAGGGACTCGTTTGAAGCAGAGCAATAGATATTACAAATATAAACGTACTAAGTGTGTCAGGGGTGGTTTCTAAATGTATCACAATCCTAGTTCGAAGAGTTTGCGCCTCATGTTTACATTGTAGCAATTAAGAGTGCAACATGTGCCTTGTGTTTACGTTGTAGCGTTGAGAGTGCAATAAAGTCTGATATAGTGCAAACTAGATGCTTATGATCAAATTCTTTGTTTCATTGTGTATAGTTAAACAAATGTGCTAGCTAGATTGCCCATACTGAAAAATAATTAAACAGATAGTTTTACTAAAATCTGCCCATATTTCACTAAATTATTTGCTCTGATTATTTGCCTAACAGACATACTACCTTATACAATGCATCAATATCTCAATTGCGTATTTATTTTGACAGAATATAGAGTTTAAAAACCTGTGGTCATTTTGACTGCCCATGGTTGTTTTGGGTAGGAGTGAAATCCCGGTGAGGGGAGAAAAGTAATCTGGTGTTGCTTCTTTCTGGAAATAGTCTTAACACGAGCTAAACTTTTTTTATGAGCGCTTTGAAGGGAAACAATCATGAATTTCAGCATTATCTCTAGATATACTATGTTGTAGGTGTAACACTGCATTAGCAGCCATAATACTGAGCAGCCTTCTGTGTGTGAACTGTGCTGAAATTGTGTCCAACGTTGACATCATTGTCAGATAGTCAGGGATTTGAAAATGTACTTCCTGGTTTGCCAATCGGCTGCATTGTGTAATGAAAATGACACTACATTGTTCAACTGTATGCTGATATCCACGTTTTCTTATACAATACAGCTAACAACAAACCATGAAGTAAATTTAATCATTTACAGTTTGTCTACCAGTGACATCATCGATGAACACAAATTTGGTGGCATTTCAGAGACACACAGTAGGTTAGTATTATGGCTAATAATCCCCACAACAGAGATAATGTTATGATTCATGATTGTATATGTTTAACATTATCTCTCCAAGTTTGCCACATTCGTTTTACTTGCAGTGATAAAAGTTTGACTTCAACACTAAAAACAACATTTACTGACTTGCAATGAGAGAAATTTTTCTACTGCAGCCTGGTTTGACTAAGGGGTTCCTCACCCACCTGTACAGATGTTGCTGTCACGGCCTGAAATGGTGAAGCCCACATCGCAAGAACAGCGGGTGGAGCCCAGGAAGCGAGTACAATGGGACGGACGGACAGAGGCAGGGCGAGAAGGAGGAGTGGGGGAGGTAGGGGGCGCGAGAGAGGTGGTTGACGGTGATGATGATGAAGATGGGTGAGAGGAAGAAGAGGAAGATAAGGAGGATGAAGGAGAGGAAGAGGAGTAGGAAGAGTAGGGTGCGGCTGGGGAGTAAGAGGAGAAGGAGGGCAGTGAGTTGCTGCTGCTGTTGAGGACTGAAACAAAGAAAGAGATATCAGAATCAGTTTTACTTGACCAGCAAATATTCTCATTACCAGGGATTTGATATGAGTTGCTCGTTTGAACCATTAGACATACAATTTAGGAGAATATGAACTGTAAGATGTAATATAAGGGAAGTAAGTAATGGAAGAAGTAATAGAACAAGTAAAAAGTAATATGATATGATATGAATAAAGTATATGATATAACTGATCAGCCAAAACATTAAAACCACTGACAGGTAAGTGAATAACATTGATTATCTCGTTACAATGGCACCTGTCAAGGGGTGGGATATATTGGGCAGCAAGTGAACAGTCAGTTCTTTGGTGTGTTGAAAGCACAAAAAATGAAATTGTGATGGCTAGATGACTGGGTCAGAGCATCTCCAAAACGGCAGGACTTGAGGTTGTGTTTCCAGTATACAGTGGTCAGTCCCTACCAAAAGTGGTCCAAGGAAGGACAACCGGTGAACCAACAACAAGGTCATGGGTGCCCAAGGCTCGTTGATGTGTATGGAGAGCAAAGGCTAGCCCATCTGGTCCGATCCCACAGAAGAGCTACTGTAACTTAAATTGCTGAAAAAGTTAATTCTGGCTCAGGTGTCACAACACACAGTGCATTGCAGCTTGCTGCGTATGAGGCTGCGTAGCCACAGACTGGTCAGAGTGCCCATGATGACCCCTGTCCACCGCTGAAAGTGCCTACAATAGGTACGTGAGCATTAGCACTGGACCATGGAGCAATGGAAGAAGGTGGCCTGGTCTGATGAATTACATGTTTTCCATCATGTGGACATCTGGGTGTATGTACGTTGTGTACCTGGGGAAGAGATGATACCAGGATGCACTATGGGAAGAAGGCAAGCTGGTGGAGGCAGTGTGATGCTCTGAGCAATGTTCTGCTGGGAAACCTTAGGTCCTGGCAGTCATGTGGACGTTACTTTGACATGTACCACCTACCTAAACATCGTTGCAAACCAGGTACTCCTTCATGGCAATGGTATTCCCTGATGGCAGTGGCCTCTTTCAGCAGGATAATGCGCCCTGCCACATTGCAAAACGTTCAGGAATGGTTTGAGGAACATAAAGATTTCAAGGTGTTTCCTTGGCCTCCAAATTCTCCAGATCTCACTCCGATCGAGCATCTGTGGGATGTGCTGGAAAAACAAGTCTGATCCATGGAGGCCCCACCTCACAACTTACAGAAGTTAAAGGATCTGCTGCTAATGTCCTGGTGCCAGATACCAGAGGACACCACCAGAGGTCTTGTGGAGTCCATGCCTCAACGGGTCAGCTGTTTTGGCAGCACGAGGGGGACCTACACAATATTAGGCAGGTGGTTTTAATGTTTTGGCTGATCGGTGTATAAGGTTGAGGTTCTATGTATATAAAAATGGTGGATTGCTATGTGTGCAAACATTTGCACAAATGTTAGACCAGTGAGACTAAGTCATGTACCATGGAGGGCCATGTGTATGACGGTTTTCATTTCAACCCAACTGCTGATTTCATGAATTAATCCTTCCCAGTAGATTAGATAGATAGATAGATAGATAGATAGATAGATAGATAGATAGATAGATAGATAGATAGATAGATAGGTAGATACTTCATTAATGTATTTCTCAGTGTACTAATTAGTGAAATCAGCTGATATGGAATAAAAACCAGCATACAGGTGGCTCTCCATGGCACATGATTGAACACTACTGAGGAAGATAATATCAATAATGTGCC
The DNA here is from genome assembly GCF_029633865.1 of Lampris incognitus. Lineage (NCBI taxonomy): Eukaryota > Metazoa > Chordata > Actinopteri > Lampriformes > Lampridae > Lampris > Lampris incognitus. The sequence continues at coordinate 16,513,003 of NC_079216.1, read as the reverse complement.
AAATTGGACAACATGACACATAAATCAGTCTACAACTCCTCTCTATACACAAACAATGTACCACAATGAGGTCACTACATCGTTGGTAACAGCAGATATTGCTCATTCATTTTACTCAGTTTACAGAAAGTGGTCTCTTGTTTCATGGTGCAGATACCATGCTGTGCCCATACTTGGCCTACTATGGCTATGTACGGTATCGAAAGCCTTTATTTTCACATGGGATCTCAGGCAGTTCTGTTTTTGTTTTTTGTTTTTTTTTGGGGGGGGGGTTGTCATGATGACTTCCCTGACTTCCCCCAGCACCAGCCTTTGAAAAATGTGCTCGAACCAAATACTCTCCCAATGTGTCTAATGTTTTCAAACTGACATTAAATGCCAAAAATGGACTGTAGCTATAAAGTGTTGTGTACTGGGCCGATGTGGATCCAGCATGGCACACAGACACTCTGGTAAAACACCTGGTTTGGGGTCTGACTCACATCTGCACATGGGCTGCTGCCCACTCCATTTGAGGGACTCCAGACACACTCGTGTTCGCGGGCCAATCAGCTCGTAACCAGGCTTACACAGGAAGTGGACCTCGTGCCCGACACCAAACACCCTTCCTAGTCTCCTGCCGTGGGGTGGGAGTTCTGGTCTGGGACAGGAAGCTGAAAAGTAGATGGAGAAGAAAAATCTCGTTTCTCTCTCTCGCTCTCTCGCTCTCTCTCTCTCTCGCTCTCTCTCTCTCTCTCTCTCTCTCTCTCTCTCTCTCTCTCTCTCTCTCTCTCTCTCTCTCTCTCTCTCTCTCTCTCTCTCTCTCTCTCTCTCTCTCTCGCTCTCTCTCTCACACACACACTACACACACCGTTCTTTGTGGTCTTGCTGTTGCTGAGATTCATGGTGCTGTTCTGCAGGGCGCTGAGCTTCTTCCTCAAAGAGCGAAGACTCTGCTGAAAGGATGCCTCGTGGGCTGCCAGTATCTTCTCTACCTGTCGCAGAGAGGTCTGCAGCTCCTGATTGGATTGACAGTCCTGAAGGCGGGACAAGGAGAAGACAAGCAGGTTGGCGTGGAGCCTGAAAAATGCTTCTGTAGGACCTTGGCACGTGGCGCGTCCGGGTAGCGTAGCGGTCTATTCTGTTGCCTACCAACACGGGGATCGCCGGTTCGAACCCCCGTGTGACCTCTGGCTTGGTCGGGCGTCCCTACAGACACAGTCGGCCGTGTCTGCGGGTGGGAAGCTGGACGCGTCCTGGTCGCTGCACTAGTGCCTCCTCTGAACGGTTGGGGTGTCTGTTCGGGGGGGGGGGGGTAGCGTGATCCTCCCACGCGCTACGTCCCCCTGGCGAAACTCCTCACTGTCAGGTGAAAAGAAGCGGCTGGCGACTCCACATGTGTCGGAGGAGGCATGTGGTAGTCTGCAGCCCTCCCCGGATCGGCAGAGGGGGTGGAGCAGCGACCGGGACGGGTCAGAAGAGTGGGGTAACTGGCCAAGTACAATTGGGGAGAGCCCAAAAAAACCTTGGAGCGTTTGGCTGCCTGAATAAATCAATATGTTACAAGGTTATGCGCATGGGCATCAACACACAGTTTGTCCACTATAACCTCACACACACACACACACACACACACACACACACACACACACACACACACACACACACACACACACACACACACACACACACACACACAAAAGAGTAAAAGAGGCAGAATAATTCAATATGTTATGTTGGTCTAAACCTCAAAATAGGTCATCAAATGACTCCGAGAGGGCGATCTTAATGGGACACATTAAAGACTGGGAGGTTGGGGGTCAGATTCCGCCCAGCGAGACAGAGCAGTCACGCTGGCCCGGTGGGAAAACAGCGCCCAGTGACTCCCACCGCTGGTCTGACATACACAGACAGACCGGGAAGTGTAGCATGGTTTTGAACATGAGCAACAGGTGTTAAGTCTATACATAGAGGCGGTGGCTCCGGAGTCTCGGTCTCCTGTGAAAACCGACGGTCTCACCAGGGTGAAAACTGGACCCGGGTGATGGCCGACCGGCGCCCAGCCGTCTCAAAAACAAGTCCAGGTGGCTTCATATGTTGTTGTTGTGCGCCCTGTGGATGGCGGTAGGTTCGACACCCTGACACTACAGCCGGTTCCCGCTGTCAAAGCCTCCCTGGGCAAGGCATGACATGAGCATGTTATGACGCGAGCATGGTATGACGTCAGCATGGCATCGCCCGTCCTCGTCGCCCGCTTGTTGTAAGCCGGGGAACGTGATGACCAGCCGAACTCATCGCAAGGTCCGCGTCATCATGGGGTTTATGAGTATCGGTTCACTTTTTCTTTTGTTCACACAAGATAAAGATAAAGGAAATGTGTCATTTTACAACTTCACAAGCAATTTTGCTCGAAGACATAATTTGAGTTTCCTGAGCTGTGAACCTTTCCTGAACCTTTTATCTAGGCTAAAATACGATAAAACAAATAAAATAAAATAAAAATGATAATAATAAAAAAGAAACAGAAAGGACTTGTATGCAATGTGGACCAAATCTATGCATATCACCGCTGAAATAAAATGTAATGTTCTGTCACTGTGTCGGATGTGTGGCTGAAAATATTATTCACAGCAGCTCAGATGAGCAGTGTTTTAAGATGTCTTGGCAACACCGGTGGGAAAGTCTCCAGATAGGCTTCCATTTGTCAAATAAATACACAAAATACTGTCAGACATGTTTTACAGCACTCTAAAAAGACTTAAACCGTTTTAAAGAAGATTAGCTTGTATGTATGGTGGAAAACTGTCGCCTGTTCTCTTCAGTGTGTATATGGGTGATCTCTCCAAAAAGTTAAAGGAGTGTAAGACTGGCTGTATGGTGGTGGTGGTGGTGGTGGTGGTGGGGGGGGTCTTATTAACCCTCTGATGTACGCTGATGACTCAGTCATACTGTCCCCTTATAGTGCTGGCTTACAGCAACTGCTCAGAGTCTGCTCAAGTTATGGTGTGCAGCATGACGTTGCCTTTAACTCTAAAAAGAGTGTCGTCATGATTGCTAAAACCAAGGAGGATCAGAAGCAACATTTTCCCTCATCCTTCTTGGCAGACCAAGCACCAAATGTGGTGAACGAAATAAGATATCTGGGTCACATCATCAAGGATGATCTACGTGACGACGATGATGTGCAGCGCCAGTGTTGCAAACTGCATGCACAAGCCAACATGCTAGCACGCAAATTTCATATGTGTACAGACGAGGTTAAAACTGCTCTTTTTAGGGCCTGCTGTACTCCACTCTATACTGCCCGCTTGTGGCGCACTTATAGCCAAGAAAACATGAAAAAGCTGCAGGTAGCCTGTATATAATGTTGCATTCACAATCTTGCTCAAGCTTCCAAGATGGACAAGTGCAAGTCATGTGTTTGTGACTAGTGAGGTTCCCACTTTTCATGCTGTGTTGAGGAAATGTATGTACACATTTATGTGTCGATTAACTGAGTCTAAGAATGTAATTATAATGCTGTTAACGGAGCCTACATTAAGTGACACCAGGTACTCCTCTTTGTTTCTGGAAACACTGGAACAGACCTCTGTGTAGCTTTTAATCATTGTGCACTTGTGAGCTGCTGTTTTTAGCTCTATTTTTGTGTTCTTGTCTTGTGTTGTATTTCTTTGTTGTTATCTTTAACACGGACCTGCCTTTGTGTCTGAATAAAGTAAGATTTGATTGATTGATATATCGGCAGGTAAAAAGAAAATAATGTCCAAAACTTCTCCATCAGCACGAGTTAAACCCGTTAGAATGAGGCTGAACAGGTAAAATGATGGACTCACCTGAGCCGCGGCAGGGTGCAGGTGTTGCAAACACACCATCAGCATGAAACCGGCTGCCTTCATCGTGGACCCTCACCCTCCTCACCTCTGCTGACTGGCCGCAGCTCCGCTCTCTCTTCTCTTCTGCCCGGTGGCGCGAGGGCTCGGCCAGGAGACCTCTCCTAACAAAGTGATTTATTACCGCCTAATGGCAATGGCAGCCCGGATGCAAAGCGGCGCGGAAATAAATCTCTTAAAAATAAAGATTCGCTCAGACCATGTTTCACGCCAGTCTCCCTTCACTGTTCGCCTCTAAATCATCTCCTCCTCCATCTGCTGCTGGTTTCGAAGGCACTTGCCAAATTTCTCCACGCACACAGCTGCCCTGTCGGACGTTTTAAAGCCGGGGGGGGGGGGACGGAGCAAGAGCGCGCGAGAGAGAGAGGGGGGGTATTGTTTTATTGTTTCTTTATTGTTGGGTATAATGTTGTGTTAATGTTCATGATCAGTGTTATTGTGCACTGTCCAAATTGCACTTTGATGCTGTGGCAACATTGTTTTTAAAACTTTCATGCCAACAAAGCCCTTTGAACTGAATTGAATCGGGGGGGGGGGCGAGAAACGGAGAAAGAGAGAGAGAAAGAGCGAGAGAGAGGGAAAACGGGGAAAGAGAGACGGAGAGAGAGGGAGAAAGAGGAAAGAGAGAGAGAGAGAGAGAGAGAGAGAGAGAGAGAGAGAGAGAGAGAGAGAGAGAGAGAGAGAGAGAGAGAGAGAGAGAGAGAGAGAGAGAGAGAGAGAGTGTTTACTGCTGGCCCAGAAGAAACGGCTCTCACATCTGCCCAGCGGTGAACTGAGCTTTGAATTTTGATAGATGACATCACCCCCCCACCCCCCAAAACAGAGACGTAAATTAAAAGGGGGCGAGTCCGCTCGCAGGAGCGTCTTTTAATTATCCTCACAACAAAGGAGCTGCTTCTGGTAACTCGCCTATTTCAAATCAGTCGCTGGCAAAGGAATGTGACATATTGTAGCGTCGCCGCTATTAAAGGACACACTGGTGCAAGTTATAACGGCCCGTCGTCTTTATTTTCGGCTGTTGTCGGTCACAGCCCCGCCTTACACAACACAATTAACTTTATTTAAGTCCGTTCCCACGCTTAGTGCATACACTCCTATAGACCGCACCATGCATCACACAGACCGAGCACACACACACACACACACACGCGCGCGCGCACCGGAAGGGATGGGCCTCTCCCTAAACTCCCATCAACATTTGGCCCAGGCAACAGCGCACCATTCCTTAAAACTGTGCACATCTCATAACTAAACTGTGCACATCTGATAACTTTATACACCACGGCGAACTTGAACATGCTACACACACTACCACCCCCCCCCTTATTAAAGTCTTCGACACCGAGGACAAACTCTCTGAACCTCAGTGGAGTTCTCCTCCGCCTTCTTGGTTGCCCCCTGGGCGTTGCATGCCCTGGCTGGTCCCCCCCCCCTTGGCTCTGGATGGGGTTGCCCCCAACCCCAAGGAGATGAGCTGGGCACTAGGGAAGTAGACTGGGCCCCGCTTGTTGTGTTGTCGAGGCTGACTGCTAGACCCCCCCCCCTTCCAAAAATGTCACTGCAGGAAACAAGGGTGCCCCCCCCACCGGTCGACTGTGGCGTTGCAGAGCCCGTGTAGGGTGCAACACCATTTTGTGCCCCCGCGGAGGCAATTGTACCCCACAGACCATTGGTTGTCAACCTGGGGGTCAGGATCCCCAAGACTGTCGCGAGATAATTTCTGGGGGTTGCCGGATGGTTGGGGAGAAAAAAAAGCATGAAACCATCCAGAAGCACGGCACACCTGATGGCGTACTATCCCTTTAATTGATGTGCCGGTACAATATAAAAGGCAGTGCGCCCTTCACTGGCCCTCAGTATATATCAAGACTTCATTGCGAGAGCAATATAGTACTAAATGTCTGTATATTTAGTAGATAATAATTCTTCATATAAGGATCAGCATGAAAAAATATTGCAGGCATTGAATGTTACAGAATTCAAACATAAATCATTGTCGCCCTTAAAAACGCATTCAAGTTATTGTCATATGATTCACCTGAAGACATATACATCAGCAATAACAGTTTCTGTGCAAATGACAGGGATACATTTTAAGCGTCAGCTTCCCAAAGTGTCATGGTTGTACGGTCTGGGTCATCTCGGCGCACCTGTTTCCCATTCCCCGTTTTGGCTTGCCATTTCTTCCCCTACTTTGCTCACCTGTCCCCCATTCCCTGATTGGCTCTCCGGCAGTTGTCTAGTCCCCCGGGTTGCCCTGACTCTTTGTCAGATCGTCATGTAAAACCTTTTGGTAGCCGGATGCTTCATCCCTCATCTCGAGTCTTCCTTGCTGCCCGAATCTACGTTCCTGTTTTGTAAGTTTGTTTGTTTCATTAAAACATTGTTCTAGCCCAGTCTGTCTCCACGGTTTGCATTTGGGTCCTCAATTCTTGCTCCCGGCGTGACACCAAGAGGACCCTGGAATCCAGCGGTCTTGGTGGTTATTGTGCTTCGAGGAACGGTTGTTAAGAAAATAGAAGGACAGCGACAACAGCAGACTAATAGCATGTGCAGTCCAGAACCACAAGGCTTGTGTATATAAGATGATATATCAAAGGCACGAGTAGGACAAGTGAGTTGCGGCGATCGAAGGACAACAAATACAACAGCAGACTAATAGCAGTCCAACACACTTGCGTGTGAGTGACCACAATTTGCTTCCATGTGTGAGTGACTATAATTTGCGACACAGCCTACGGCAGTATTTCTGCAGCGCCGTGAGCACCACCACCTACCAACTCTTCTCCCCGGTTGCTGGCTCCACCCAGGCTCATTGGAGGAAAATACGTAGCAGCCGCAGAGTCTTGAACTTGGCCCACAGCCCTTTTGTCCACGGGGAGAGGGCTCACTACCTCCTCCCATGGCTGTCGCTGCTGCACACCCACCCATAGCTGCAGGTCCTGTCTCTGCTCTGCTCTGGTGACCAGTCTGTAACGTCCACCACCTGTAGCTCTCTACTCCCCAGCACCTCCCTCAACCCTCTCTGTCTTGCTTGTCTGTCCCCAGGACTAGCTCATGTTCCCTGGCCTCCCTGCGGTCACAACACCGGCAGCACTCTGTGCTGCATGGCCGACAAGACAGTGCGTCTGCGTTGCCATGCCGTTCTCCTGCACGGTGGGTCACGGTGAACTCGTAGCACTGCAACTCCTCTATCCAACGAACCAACTGCCCCTCTGGCTCCTTGAATGACATCAGCCACTACAAAGAGGCATGATCAGTGTGTATGGTGAAGGACCGGCCACACAGGTAATACTAAGTATTGGATGGCAAGGACTGCTGCCTCTCGCTGTTGCTCGTTATGCACTCAAAATTTTTTTTTTCAGTCTTGCTTCCCAGGGACCACAGATGTAAATTAGCTATATACTAGCTAACTCTGGCCCAACGGTTGTGTTGTGAGTGGCCCCTGTTAAATAAACTAATACAGCCAGTAGCTCCCTGCAAGTGACACAATACCACTGCTCAGTTTTGCTCAGTTCTTTGCTGTAATAGGCCACGACTTTCTCATCCTCTGGCCACACCTGTGACAGGACCGTGCCTAGCCCCTCCCCGCTCACATCAGTGTCCAGGACGAAGGGTAAATGGGGGTCAGGGGACACCAGGATGGGTGCGCTTGTCAGGGCCTGCTGCAGTGTGTGAAAGGCTGTTTCAGTCCTCTGACCAGATGAATTGATGGTCTTTCTGCAGTAACTTGTACAAGGGGGCTGTGATGCATGAAAACCCCTGCACAAACTTTCTGCAGTTGGAGGGCACAAAAAAAAACCAAAAAAACTTTTCAACCCCCTCTGGTCTGTAGCAGTGGGCCACTCAGCTATGATGGGCGCCTTCTCCTCTGCAGTGCCAGTACCCTTGCTGCCTATGCGGTGCCCCAGGAAGGTCGGCTCCCTGCTCAGTAGCCTGCTCTTGTCAGGGTTTAGCTTCTGCCCCGCCCCTCTGATCCTCTCCAGCACCTGGGCAGTGCTGCCACAGCTGAATCAAACGACATGCCGTGAGCCATAATGTCATCCAAAAAAAGCAGGAATCCTCTCCATTAAGCACTTGAATGGCAGACGGGGGCACTGCACAACCCAAAACAAAGCACTTTAAACTACCATAGCCCCTTCCCTGTGCAGAACGCGGTTTTGGGTCACACATCAGGAGATAGCGGGGCCTACCAGAAGCCATTCCTTAAGTCCAAGTAAGAAAACCAGGAGGAGCCAGCCACCAGATCCAGGCATTCATCCACACGCGGAAGGGGGTAGTACTCATTCTTGGTGACGTCATTGAGTCTCCTGTAGTTATAGCAGAAGCGCCACTCTTCCCCCTTCTTTGGCAACAGGACCCAGGGGCTCCGGGGGCGCCATTATGCCTTCACGCTGCATTTTTGCTCGAGCCTGCTCCGCCACTTCCTATTGACCCAGAGGAGGCGATGTGGGCTCTGCCATATGGGCACAGTGTCCCCTGTATCAATGGAGTGCTGCACAAGAGAAGTCTCTCCCAGCTGCTTGAGCTGGCAAGCCAGCTGGGTAACAATGGGCAGGTCAGATGGGGAGAGCGCCCTGAATTGGTTGTGGGCAAGCTCGGTTTGCACAGTAGATGGCATGTGTGCACATGAACATCTTGTCAAACTTTTAATGTAATTAGCCAGAGTCCGCACTGGATCAGCCACAAGTTTATGTCGGCCATGCAGCTCAGGCTGCAGGAGCTCTGCCGTCCGTCAAACAAAGAAGTTAAAGGGCTTTCTGTTTATCTGAACAAGTGCTCACCGGGGCTAACCGTTCAAATTGGGCATAGAAAGCCTCCCAGTCCGATTGTTTTTATGTTACCGGCTTATGCAGCTCCAGGAAACTGAATACTTTTCCAGCTGACCTTGTGGCCTGAGGTGCGAAATAGTAGCTGTCCTCTGGGCCCCAGTAGCGGCTCTCATGGATGTTGGCTCTCATTTTACCTCAGAGTCCTTCCGACGACCATCAAAGGCCACACGTTGTCCTCCTGACAATTGCGTGACACCAGTGTAGGCATACCTGTCCTCCATCTTTTTTTTCCTCCCCAATTGTATCCGGCCAATTACCCCACTCTTCCGAGCCTCCCGGTAGCTGCTCCACCCCTTCTGCCGATCCAGGGAGGGCTGCAGACTACCATATGCTTCCTCCGATACATGTGGAGTCGCCAGCCGCTTCTTTTCACCTGACAGTGAGAGTTTTGCCAGGGGGACGTAGTGCGTGGGAGGATCACGCTATTCTCTCCAGTTCCCCCTCCCCCCTGAACAGGTGCCCCGACCGACCAGAGGAGGCGCTAGTGCAGCAACCAGGACACATACCCACATCCCGACTAGACTCTCTAGCCCGTTGACTAACGGGTCGGACCCTCGAGTCGACTGGTTAACGTAGTTGCTGGTGGTGGTGCAGGAGACCCGGGTTCGCGCTCTGGCTGCAGCGCCTCCCCGAAGTCGCTGCATTGGTTTTCAGAAGTGGGCTGGTGAGACCGTGAGGCCATCAGAAGCGCGTGCGCCCAGAGGCCTGTGGGAGCTGGTAGGCTGAAGCGTGGGGACATGCTTCCCGAAGTAGGGGGCTAGTGTAACGATCACAGATGACTAGACTCGCTAGCCCGTTGGCTAACGGGTCAGACCCTTTAGCTGACTGGTTAACGTCGTCGCCCGTGGTGGGGGAGACCCGGGTTCGCGTCCCGACTGCGTCGGTTTCCGGCTGCCCCCTGAAGTCCCCATACACTGAAGGCTCCATCTCACAGCAGTAAAGAGCCAATGCTAACAAGGAAGGGTGTCCAAACGGCTAGCGTTAGCCCTCCGGTTCACAGAATGTCTGTATATAGTCCAATATTATGTTTCTTCTGACACCAGTACAGCGTTCGCCGCGATTAAAGGACACCCTGATGTAAGTTACGACAGAACATTGTCTTTATTTTTGGTTGTTGTCGGCCACACCTTACAAAACACAAACTTTTTCAACTCTTAGGTCGTCTTTTCCCACACTTAGTGCAAACACTCGTATAGACCACACACACACACACACACACACACACACACACACACACACACACACACACACACACACACACACACACACAGAGACACACACACACATCCTGGAAGGGGCTGACCTGTCCCTGAATTCCATCCAACACATGGCCCAGGCAACAGAACCATTCTTAAACACTCTACATTTCATAACTGTGCATATCTGATAATTTTATACACCGTTTTGAACTTGAGCACACATTATGCACCTATTACAGTAAATCTAAATCTTAACTCTGAAATCATAACCTGCTGTCTGGGGCATAATCAGCCTTTTTAATGACAGGGCACTGATTGCTGCTGTATGGACTGGTACCCTGCAACGGACAGTGTCTAGGATTAAACCAGATCGGTGCAGTTTGGTTCATGTCCACCAGGTGATGCCTTTGCCTCTAGCTGCAGCTCATGAAGAGGGTTTGCCATTAGAAACCGATATCTCCCTCCCTCAAACAACGCCCCAATGACTTCGATCTGGTGGAGGGATTCACAACGTCACTCTGTTAACATTTTTGAAAGCGTACTCGTGGATAATGTTCTGGTTCAAAAACACCAAGAAAGAAAAGCTTGCATTTCTGCAAAACCACATAAAGGGACTGCATTTTGCACCGCAGAAAGACATTGAACCATTGCATCACATCTCACTCATAGTGTTAGAGTTAACAGTTCAGTGCAGTTTCTGTTGGTTTTATTTATTTTTTTAGATACCCCCTTTTCTATTCCCAATGTTACATAAGATTGTTGGGCCAAAATTGGCAAGGAAAAAAAATCACATTCTAAACTATGTATATAGAGTATGTGTGTGTACATTTGGGATAGTGTGAGTTTATGTGCTATCTTATGGATAGTTACATGGCAGGCCTGCTTTTGCTGTGTTTCACAATCTTTTATACAGCGACTGTGATATGTACAAGACAGTGTGTGTAACTATTGTTGTCCAGATTGGGGAGTGGGGGTTTATTCTCTGTATTTTCTGCCATCCCTACGCCCTGCATAAACTGGCAGATAGACAACTCCTCCTCCAATCAACACGCTGAAGAGGTGCTTAGTTCCACTCCGTTTAATGGTTGACTGGAAGTAGTGTAAAACTACAAGAGATACAAAGAGTCACATTAACTAATACTGACAGCACACACCTCTTATGTGTGTTTATATTAGGGGGGGGGATCTCTGTAAGGCCAAAGTGTAAATGCTGTATTATACCAGTAAAATATATATTTGCCAATTTTATTTTCAGTAATTACAATTAGTAATGATAATACATGGGTCCCTCTGAGAATTGACACCTTAATGTGGTGGAGGGGTTTGGGTGAGCCTGAGAGCTGTGTTGTCAGGGGCAATAGCTCCTGGTAGGGTCTCCCAAGGCAAATTGGTCTCAGGGGAGGGGCCAGACTAAGAGCGATTCCCAAGAAACCCAATGAAAGTACACCAGCAGAGCTACAGCAACTCGCCCGGAAAAGGGAAACCGGGGCCCCCTCCTGGAGCCAGACCTGGGAAGGGAGCTTGCCGGCGAGCATGTGGTGGCTACGCCTTGGCCCATGGGGCCCGCTCGGGCCCAGCCCGTGAAAACATGGAGCCACCACTCCGTGGACCCACCACATGTGGGGATGAGCATTGGGGTAGGGTGAAATGCAGGCTGGGCGGCAGGCAAAGGCAACGACCGGGTCATGCCGACTTCGGGCATCGCAGATTGGTCCTCGGGATGTGGAATGTCACCTCTCTGGCAAGGAGAGGGCCTGAGCTGGTGCGGGACGTGGAGTGGTACCAACTAGATATATGTAGTTGGGCTAACCTCCACACATAGCATAGGCTCTGGTACCAAATTCCTGGAGAGGGGCTTGACTCTTTACTTTTCCAGAGTTGACCAAGGTGATAGGCACCGGGCAGGTGTGGGGATACTCCCAAATCCCCTGTTGAGTGCCGCCGTGTTGGAGTTCTCCCCAGGAATGAGAGGGTCGCCTCTATATGACTTCGAGTCGCTGGGGGGAAGGCTCTGACTGTTGTGTGTGCTTATGCACTGAATAGTGGTTTGGAGTATCCGGCCGTCTTGGAGTCTCTGGGTGGTGTCCTGGATAGAGTTCCGCCTGGGGACTCTATAGTTCTACTGGGGGACTTCAACGCTCACGTGGGCAATGATGGAGAAATCTGGAGGGGCGTGATTGGGAGAAACTGCCTCCCCGATTGGAACCCAAGCAGTGCCTTGTTATTGGACTTCTGTGCGGTCATGGATTGGCCATAACAAACAACATGTTCGAACATAAGGTAGTTCATAAGTGTACTCGGTACCAGAACACCTTGGGCCGAAGATCGATGATAGACTTTGTGGTCATTTCATTAGATCTGCGGCCGTATGTTTTGGACCCTCGGGTGAAGAGAGGAGCAGAGCTGTCAACTGATCACCACCTGGTGGTGAGTTGGATCAGATGGCAGGAAAGTCTGCCAGACAGACCTGGCACACCCAAACGTGTAGTGAGGGTGAACTGGGAACGTCTGGCGGAGGCCTCTGTCCATGAGGTCTTTAACTCGCACCCCCAGAAGAAGTTCTCATGTATCCTGAAGGAGGCTGGGGACATGGAGTCTGAGTGGGCCATGTTCAAAGCCTCTATTGCAGATATGGCAGGTAGGAGCTGTGGTCTGCTGTGGGCTAGGGAAAACGAAATTTCATTTCTTTGTGTATGCAAGTACGTCTAAGAAATGACAATAAATTGTTCCTGATTCCTGATCAGTGCCTGTCGAGGTGGCAACCTAAGATCCCGCTGGTGGACACCGGTGGTGAGGGAAGCCGTCAGGCTGAAGAGGGAGGCCTTTCGGGCTTGGTTGGCCCAGGGGTCCCCTGAAGCAGCAGACAGGTACCGGGAGGCCAGAAGGGCGTTGGCGGTCGCAGAAGCAAAAACTCGGGTGTGGGAGGAGTTTGGCGAGGCTATGGAGAAGGACTTTCAGTTGGCCTCAAGGAAGTTCTGGCAAAGCATCCAACGACTCAGGAAGGGTGAAGCAGGGCTTGACTCAGGCTGTGTTCAGCCGGGGAGGGAACTGTTGACCTGGACTGGGGATGTTGTCGGGCAGTGAAAAGAACACTTTGAGGAGCTCCTGAATCCGGCTAAGGCAGCCTCAGTGGAGGAGGTAACGCCTGAAGACTCAGGGGAAGCCCCACCCATATCCCTGGCAGAGGTCTCCGAGGCAGTTAAGAAGCTCCTCAGTGGCAAGGTGCCGGGTGTGGATGACATTCGCTCTGAGATGCTGAAGGTTCTGGACATTGTTGGGCTGTCTTGGCTGACATGCCTCTTCAGTGTCGCGTGGAGGTCGGAGACAGTATATGTGGAGTGGCAGACTGGGGTGGTGGTTTCCATATTTAAAAAAGGGGACCGAAGGGTGTGCTCCAATTATCAGGGCATCATATTGTTCAGCCTCCCTGGGAAAGTCTACTCTAGCGTGGTGGAAAGGAGGCTCCGAGCAATTGTCGAACCTCGATCCACGGGGAACAATACAAATTCAATCCTGGCCGCGGAACAACGGACCAACTCCTTACCCTTGCGGAAGTGCTGAAGGAGGCACGGGAGTTCAACCAGCCTGTATAAATGTGTTTTGTGGACTTGGAGAAGGCTTACGACCGTGTACCCCGGGGCACTCTGTGGGGGGTACTGCGGGAGTATGGGGTAAGTCAAGCCAATTTTATTTGTATAACCCAAGATTACAAATTTGCCTCAAGGGGCTTTACAGCAACACGGCATCCTGTCCTTAGGCCCTCGCATCGGATAAGGCACTACTCCCTAAATAAAACCCAGGGCAGTTGCTACAAGCCATCCGGTCTTTGTATAACCAAAGTGAGAGCTGTGTCCGCATTCTCGGCACAAAGTCAAACACGTTTTCGGTGGGTGTCTGCCAAGGTTGTCCCTCTGATTCTGTTTGATATTCATGAACAAGATCTCAAGGCGCAGCCAAGGTGAGACGAGTGTGTCTGTTTTGGGAATCTCAGAATTGCATCTCTGCTCTTCGCAGATGATATGGTTTTGTTGGCTTCATCAGAACGTGACCGCCGGTGCGCACTGGGGACGTTTGCAGCAGAGTGTGAAATGGCCGGGCTGAGTCAGCACCTCCAAGTATGAGTCCATGGTTGTCTACCAGAAAATGGTGGATTGCACCCTCCGGATTGGGGATGAGTTGTTGCCTCAAGTGAAGGAGTTCAAGTATGTTGGGGTCTTGTTCACGAGTGAGGGTAGTATGGTACAGGAGATTGACGGACGGATTGGTGCAGCATCAGCAGTTGTACCAGACTGTTATGGTGAAGAGGGAGCTGAGCCAGAAGGCAAAGCTCAATTTATCAGTAAATCTTCATTCCAACCCTGACCTATGGTCATAAACTTTGGGTAGTGACCGAAAGGGTGAGATCATGGATACAAGCGGCTGAATGAGTTTCCTCCGTAGGGTGTCTGGGCTCAGCCTTAAGCACTGTTCACACCGAAAGACACAAAATAGTTTCGCGCGACGAGATTACATACAAAGTCAATGCAGACGCGCGACGAGGGGCGACAAGTCGCTCCGTCGCTCCGGGCGACGCGATTCGCGCTGTAGGAGCGACGCGATGACGCGGAGCGATTGTCGCTCGAGGCGTCAACTACAGCGACATTTTCGCGCTGACGCTGTGCGCGAAAGCCAATCAGTGCCGAGAGTCGAAGGACGTTACGATTCCCCCTTGTTCATTCGAAAAAACTGAGAAACGAGGCGGTGAAATTCCCCGAGCTCTCGGCGTCTCCTGATCTTGAACCCACACACGTTTGGTTCTCCTGAGGGACCTTCTCAACAACAGATACAGTATTCGCAGTATACCGGCCATGGTTAATGACGGACACAAATGGCGGAAAGACGTTGTCGGTATATTAGCCCCTCCTCCTTTTCCCCGTTCTGTAGCGCGACGCAACCTGCGCGACAAAATAGAAGTGTGTGCGACGTCTCGCGCGACGCGAATTATTTTGTGTCTTTCGGTGTGAACACGGCATTAGGGTCAGAAGCTCAGATATCCGGAGGGAGCTCGGAGCAGACCTGCTGCTCCTTTGCATCGAAAGGAGCCAGTTGACGTGGTTCGGGCATCTGATTAGGATGCCTCCTGGGCACCTTCCTTTGGAGGTTTTCTGGGCACGGCCAATTGGGAGGAGACCCCGAGGTAGACCCAGAACTCGCTGGAGGGACTACATGTCCAATCAGGCCTGGGAACGCCTTGGGATCCCCCAGGAGGAGCTGGAGGGCGTTGCTGGGGAGAGGTATTTCTGGAGTGCCCTACTTAGTATAACACTTTGGGTGTTATTAGAAGGAAAAATCAAACCGTTCTCATTTCTCAGTCGGCACGTTTATCTTTAAGTCACCAGAACACCCTTCTTCTTTCCTCCCTCTCTCTCACATCATCTGTATCTCCTTAACCTGTTCTAGCTCCCCCCACCGGCTGTTGGTTGGATTGCCACATTTAACATTTAAGTCTCAACTATTAATTCGGTCAATAGAACAAGCTATATTCTCCCAATAAAACCTGGGCTATCCTGTCCTTACAAATTATATCTCTTACATTAACTTGCTGCCACTGCGACCCGACCCTGGAGAAGCGGCTGATGATGAGATGAGATGAATACATTGGTGTAGCCAAGGAGAGCAGTCGGTTGATTCATTCAACCACCCCAAAAAACAAAAGGTTCAAGTAGTCTTAACTTATTTTCAGTGAAACTAAGCAGCAGTCCCCTATGGAACAGAATAAGCTCATAGTGGCTCACCATGGCCCAGTGGTTAGCACCGTTTCCTCTCAGCAACAAGGTCCTGGGTTCGAACTCCGGGTCGTCCCAGGTCCTTTCTGTGTGGAGTTTGCATGTTCTCCCGGTGTCTGTGTGGGTTTCCTCCCAATCATCAAAAAGACATGCATGTTAGGGTTAATACTCCTGTCTGTGCCCCTGAGCAAGGCGTTTGAAAGAAGAACTGGAGTTGGTCCCAGAGTGCTACAGTTGCCCACTGCTCCTATACAATAGGATGGGTTAAATGCAAAAGACACACCTTACTGTAACAATACAATTTGTTGTAACAATACAATGACAAAATAAAGTGGCTTTCTTTAGTCACTTCTATATGATGTTTGTAAGCCTGAAATAGCCATTATTATTCGGTTATCTTTCCACTAAAGTTTAGTATATTTTAATGTACAGTGTATTAGAGGCTGGCTTGCATGAGATATCTTGTGCTCGGACAAAAAAGGTCCACGTATTAAGCGCAAAGACCCACTTCTTTTATTAGGCTGACCACAGCCCTGAACCATTCGGCTTTTGTCCTTGGAGAACAGGTACGGTAGGATGGTAGTCAGCGTCCAGGAGGATCCAAAATTTGCCTGACCAGCTGGTGTTGGATCAACTGGGGGAGCCTGGTCTGCTGCGCCCGGTGGGCCCAGGGACCACGGCCCTGCCTGGAGCTGCACCTGAGGAAGAAACACCGGGGGCAGTCTGACAGGACGCGGAAGTGGGGCAGGCTAAGCTAACTGCTAGCTCATGCAGACTGGCAGTTCCAATAGTCATCCTGGCTGGTGTTCGCTCTCTTGGACAGTGAATTTTTTTTGGGGCTATGTTGGATATATTTGTTTTTGTAGGCTTTTTTGTAGTTTGGATATATGTGTGCTTGTAGTTTGGTTGTGTTTTTGTCTTTGTATTGCACTGCTGTGGGCTGGGGGATATGACATTTCGTTTCATTTCATGTGTGCAGATGCATGGAATGAAATGACAAATGTTCCTGATTCCTGACATTTCTTAATTAATTGGACGATGGGCTTCAGTTTTGGTGACAATGAAAGAAGGACTGTCTGGTTTGTTTGGGGTGCATTTCAAATTATGTTTTGGAAAAGATCTTGGTTTATAGTCTGCACACCCCTCCCCCCAACTCTAACAGGACCCAGTAAATGAGAGTTGAGTTGATGAACTCATTTAAATAGATTTGAGCGGTTAATAGGCCTTACCTGTTGACTGCACTTGGCAAAGCTGGAGATGGTGTGAAGTTTGGCTACTGCTACACAGGACAATGTAAGGTCACTTGATGCGTGTGTGTGTGTGTTTTAGTGTGTGTGTGTGTGTGTGTGTGTGTGTGTGTGTGTGTGTGTGTTTTAGTGTGTGTGTGTGTTTTAGTGTGAGGGGGCGCTGATATAGGAATGTAATTTTCTCTATCATTTCTGCCCTTGTATGAATGTGTCTGAGTGAAGCCCTATAAGCTTTGATTAAACAGAGGGGATTTAGAGAGGACCTGATTGGAAGCAGGGGGACAATGACAGTGGGATTAGGCCTTGAGCTAACCAGAGCATACTTTGCCCATTGAGTTGAAGTCTGGCTCTGCATTGTGTGTAAAATGGGAATATGCAGTTTCTGTTGAGAAGAGATGACAAATCCTCTCTGAGAAGTGTCACCTCTTAAATGACTTTGTCCTCAGGCGAGAGAAGGAAAGCCCAACCAATTACCATGTGTGTTATCCTGGTGGAGTGACCTCGCTATGTTTCAGCTCGTTAGGCTGTGCAGTCACCAGAGGACTGTTAGTAGGAGCCTTGCACACACACACACACACACACACACACACACACACACACACACACACACACACACACACACACACACACACACACACACACACACAGATGCATGTATGCACATAAACCATGTATACTATATACACATGGGCGTCCGGGTAGCGTAGCAGTCTATCCCGTTGCCTACCAACACATGGATTGCCGGTTCAAATCCCCGTGTTACCTCCGGCTTGGTTGAGCATCCCTACAGATACAACTGGCCGTGTCTGCGGGTGGGAAGCCGGATGTGGGTATGTGTCCTGGTCGCTGCACTAGCGTCTGTTCGGGGGCGGGGGGACTGGGAGCAATAGTGTAATCCTCCCACGTGCTACGTCCCCCTGGTGAAACTCCTCACTGTCAGGTGAAAAGAAGTGGCTGGCGACTCCACATGTATCGGAGGATGCATGTGGTAATCTGCAGCCCTCCCCAGATAGGCAGAGGGGGTGGAGTAGCGACTGGGATGGCTCTGAAGAGTGGGGTAATTGGCCAGATACAATTGGTGAGAAAAAGGGGGAACCCCCCCACCCCCCAAAAAAAACTATATGCACATACATGCATACAGTAACGCCTACACATAGCCTTTATCCCACATGATTATGTTCTCATGCACTTCTACAACACCTGCTTTAGCAGACTCTCTCTCTCTCTCTCCACATTCACATCTTGAAGATCAGAGTACACGGGCACAAATACAGTAAATACAACATATACAGACAAGTACAGGGAGAAACGTACATAATCTCTCTTTCTCCCTTCTCAAATGTTAAGACTCTTATCTAGAGTCACATTACCAGTCAAGTTAGCGCCCTGTGTCACACTGGGCGGTAGTTTGATAATGATACAGCTAGACGAATAGCTAGGCAGCTAAAGTCCTTTTCTTCTCCAGAGCCTCAAAAACACATCCCTCCTCCAGACTGATCTCTGCCCCCATTCCTTCTGCGGAGCTATTAGCTTTGATAAGATGGCCGACTGGCTGATCAGTTGGCTGGCTGGTTAAGGTAATTAGTTACTGGCTTTCACCTTACTTTCCACCTTACTTTCATTTTATTTTCTCTTGTATACGCATACATTTATTATTATTATTCTTAACTTTTATCTTTACTATTTGCTGTTATTTGTTCCCTCTTGCACCAACATACCAAGACGTGTGTTCTTGTACATGGCAGTAGATTCTGATTACAGGATGATGACAAAGTCATCTTGGAGATCAGTGATCCTTTAAAGGCGCCGCAGGACAAATCCAGTTCCTGCCAGTTCTGTGAGAAGCTTTTTCCCCACCATGGGGTGTTGTGGTGTTCGATGCCGAAAGCTTTTTTTATTTGTATTTGGAGGTGTCAGAATCTGGCGTGTTTGTTCTCCCATAGGCCACGACCTCCCTACTCATCTTAACCTCTCTGAAATCTTCTTTAGGATCAGCCCTTTGCCACTTGTCTGGCAGGTGCAGCCTCAATGAGAAGTGCGGTGAGTGACAGTGCTAGTGGTCAAGCGCTGGGGATGAAGGCCAATTTAAACCTGCAGTGCAGAAGTTTTGTCTCCCACTTCTGGCAGTGAGAGTAATTACATAAACACTTGAATAGTTACAAAAATACGAATTTCCACATTTCCAAGACAATAATCCGTCATTTACGTACAGTAAATGTAATAGCGAGATAGCCTACTCCAAATATTTTTACAAATATCAACTTGATCAAGAGAAGTAATGTGACATCCATGTCTGCCCTCAGTCCCTTCTCTTCTTTCAGCGCTGTCCAACAAGGAAAAGCTACACCAATGGTCATCCGTGTTTGTCCACGCCGTAAATCGCTTTCTTTTTTGAGTTTAATCCTTCCTGCGAACACCGAGTTTCTTTTTCCCGCGGTGCAACGCAGCTGCCGCCGTGGGCCATAGATACAGTCGGCATCTATAGGAACGCCCGCAAAACGCTGTGGGGGGGGGGGGGGGGGCAAATCATTCGCGTTAACGTCATTCAGTACCAGTACTTCGGGTTCCAGAAATTATGGATTTCCATCATTTCAATCCCAGCTTCAGAGAACCAGATTTTTTTTTTAATCATTGCGTACCAGTAGTCAGAGTAGGTGGTTTGACACCGGATCAGGAGCAGAGGAGCAGAGGCTATGGTAATAACGTGTTTCACTTTTTCAGTCCATGATGAAGGTGATGAGATCAGGGAAAACCCCACCAGCGGGCATAACACAGTCGCAGTCACTGAGCAGGGGCCTCTGCTGCATACATGTACATTTCAATCCCAAAGAAGTTACTCCAGAGACTTTAGCCCCCCCCCCCCAATACACTACTGGGGTGGTGGGTAAATTGGTGATCAGTACCAGTATTACATATTTTGCAATGTTCAATAGGCTACTAGTGAATGATAATGAGCAATTATATCAGGGACACTTGATATATATTAGGCCTACCTGTTTCGAGGTTTAGCCGGTGCAGCATCAGTTCTGTATCGGGGCTCTTGTCTAGTTTATCTCAACCCTGCCTCGGCTCAGGCTCAGGCCTGTCACTCAGTCCATCCCATATGACAATCTGACACTGTTTACATTTGCCTGATTTCTGTCAATGGTTATACATGGCTTGGATGTGCTATACAACTGCCTCCCACACATCAATACCCTACAGACTCTCGGATTGCTCTAGGGAAGTTAGTTTATCGAAAAACTGTAAACACCGAAATGAACTCTCCGAGCATAAGTAGGGGTAAGCTGAGGGGGACCAGTCCAGCCTGCGAATCTTCACGGTCCAAACTGCCCTCCTTTGTGCATCCTGTGGAAATCGATGCATCATACGGCCTTGGCCCGGCCGAACGGAACAGCCCCAAGCCGCACAACACACCATTTCTCCTTCAACTGCTACAAATCGGCGAGAAATGGGCCGAAAATCCAGGAAAAATCATTGAAACGTCATAATGACAGAGCCAGATGTTGGTAGGCAAAATGGCGCCCGTCAAGCACGTGACATGCTCTCAGCCAATCACAGCACGTGTTGCAAAGATCACAGGACGGCCAGATTCTCTCTGTACGCGTGATTTTTTTTCGTACCCGTTTTTCCGGGAACTCTGCCTCTGATTGGCTAGTACTCGTGCCTCCGTTGATTAGGTTGGTTAGGGTTAGGGTGGGGTTAGGGATAGGGTTAGCCAATCAGAGATAAAGTAGGGGCGGGTCTTCCCGGAATCCAGGTGAACGCTCTCTCAACGAGTACTAGCCAATCAGAGGCAGAGTTCCTGGAAAACGGGTACGAAAAAAAATCACGCTCTCTATACACGGCGCTGGGCCTTCCTGCCCTGACCTGCTCACAGGCTCCCCACTTCCTTGATTGGCTTTCTAGCAGTTTCCCCTTGTTTACCCTGGCTCAGTGCCGGATTATCGAGTTTTGTATTCATGGTGTTTGTCTGCGCTGAGCTACCGAGTTCTTCAGTTTATGTAAAGTACCGTAGTTCATTAAAGCCTTGCTTTATCCCCGCCTGTCTCCGCTGTCTGCATTTGGGACCTGTTCCTGCTCTCCCCATGACAAAGGGTTTTTTTAGGGAGTTGTTCCTTATCTGATGCGAGGGTCCAAGGACAGGGTGTTTTGTTGCTGTTAAAGCCCACTGAGGCAAATTTGCAATTTGTGATAATGGGCTATGCAAATAAAATTGACTTGAGTGTCACGAACATTTGTTTATATGTAAAAGTTCCGCACCCTGGCTTTTACTGCAAGACAAGGACCCGGCTCTCCTGATCATCGTATCTTAATAAGATAAGACAGCTTTAATGAAAGCGTAATCATTTAATGGATTTTCTAATTAAAATGGAGTCAGGTGGTGGCTGTTGGGTTCATTGGGATGGTGCAGTGCAGTGCAAGCAGCCTCCCCGTGACCTCAGCCAGCTGTTACACATCGTTCTGTTTGCTTTAAACTCGGCCAAGTCGATCACAGAAAAGTAAACAAAGTCAACTTTTAATGTTTTCATGGGAATATCTAAAGTCAGTAGATTGATTTATGCTGGAGGTAAGCCCCGCACAGCTAGTTAAGGATGAAGAAAACCCATAATATTGTTGCGAGCTGGTGTGTGTGTGTGTGTGTGGTGTGGTGTGGTGTGGTGTAGTGGGTTGGGTTGGGGGGGTGGGGGCAAGAGACAGGGATCTCGTTTTAGTAGCAGCTCCCGCGTCCCATAAACCGCACGACCCCGGGAGTGTTCTTTAATTAAACCCTCAAATTTGTTGCCGAACAATGGCTTCAGCATCAGTTTCAGTCACGGTTCTACAGTAAATCAGTCAGTCAGTAAAATGGTCGTCTATCCAGTCGGAGTCGAACCCCCAAACAAACAACACAACAATAACCAAAATATGAACTAAAACAACAATTTGAACACAAACTAACAGTCCCAGAATCCTTTGTGCTCCCCCAGCGCAGAACTGCCGAGAGCGACCGCCCTCTCCGGTCGTTACAGTAATATTAGTTGATACTGACTGTGGGTAGGTGCACTTTGTGCCTTGTATACGTGTGTGTGTGTGTGTGTGTGTCCTAATTGAACTGTCAAATCATGGGCGTCCAGGTGGCGTGGCGTGGCAGTCTATTCCGTTGCCTACCAACACGGGGATCATCGGTTCAAATCCCTGTGTTACTTCTGGCTTGGTCGGGCGTCCCTACAGAAACAATTGGCCGTGTCTGCGGGTGGGCAGCTGGATGTGGTTATGTGTCCTGGTCGCTGCACTGGCGCCTCCTCTGGTCGGTTGGGGCGCCTGATCAGGGAGGAGGGGGAACTGGGGGGAATAGCGTGATCCTCCCACGCGCTACGTCCCCCTGGTGAAACCTCTCACTGTCAGGTGAAAAGAAGCGGCTGGTGACTCCGCATGTATCGGAGGAGGCATGTGGTAGTCTGCAGCCCTCCCTCCCCGGTTCGGCAGAGGGGGTGGAGCAGTGACCAGGATGGCTCAGAAGAGTGGGGTAATTGGACGGGTACAATTGGGGAGAAAAAGGGGGAAAAATCAACAACAAAAAACGAGTCTTTGTAGTATAACTGTGGTCTTGGGACTTTAAAAAAATAAATAAATAAGAAAAACTGTCAAATCTAAAGAAAACTTGACATTCTTTCATGTCTTGTGGAGAGTCGCCCACCCTCTTTCTCCAGCTCTGCCTCTATTCCTTTCTCTTTCAGCGGGGAAAATTTGCGGCCATGTTCTTGCTGTTTTCAGGGTTGTTTCATAACTTGTACAGAGGGACGGTCTTCTTCTGAAGACCGTCAGAAGATCAGAAGATCGAAACAGTCAACTACCTTAAATATGATTTGAGTTTAAATCCAGTTTATCAAGCCCCCCCACCCCACCCCACCCCACCCCACCCACACGTTTCTCTCATGCTACTTACTACCTGTCATTTAGTAAGTGAGATATTGTAGCGAATACGGGGAGGGGGGGGCAACCACAGGAACTGCCGTGGCGTGAACCCGTATCGCCTGCACCGCGGGAGACATCGCTAACCGCTCGACTAAAGGGTCAGACCCGTCAGCCAGCAGCCAACGTGTCTACTTATCCATGCACGTTACACTAACCCCCCTCCTTCGGGATACACGTCCCCGCGCTTAAGCATATCAGCTCCTTCATGCCTCTGGGCGCATATGCTTCCAGTAGCGTTACGGTCTCACCATCCTACTTCTGACACCAATGTAGCGAATTCAGGGGGGCAGCCTGGGTACCATTGAACCCTCAGATAGCCCGTGGGCGTCCCCTGATGTGCTGGTTACCAAGAAGGATGGTTCCCTCCGATTTTGGGTGGACTATCGGCGACTCAACAACTTGACCCGGAAAGACTCATACCCACTCCCCCGCATCGACGAGGCTCTGGACTGTGTGGCAGGTTCCCAATGGTTCAGCTCCCTGGATCTAAGAAGTGGGTACTGGCAGGTGGAGATGGCCCCAGAATCCCGTGCAAAGACTGCCTTCACCATTGGCCGAGGACTCTGGCAGTTCACAGTCATGCCATTTGGCTTATGTAATAGCCTGGCCACATTTGAACGCCTCATGGAGTGTGTCCTTGGCCCCATCCCTCGCTCTGCCTGCGTGGTGTACCTGGATGACCTCCTCGTGCATGCAGCTCCGTTTGCAGAGGCCCTCTCCAACCTCCGACTGGTGCTCGAACGCATCAAGGCAGCCAACCTGCGACTGAATCCAAGAAAATGCAATCTATTGCAGCGGGAGACAAGGTTCCTTGGACATGTGGTGGGTCCCGGAGGTGTGTCCACAGACCCTGACAAGTCACTGCAGTCAGGGATTGGCCAACACCCACCTCAGGAAAGGAGGTGAGGAGTTTTCTGGGACTGGCATCGTACTACATTGGTCCATGCACGCCTTTGCAGACAAAGCCCGTCCGCTCCACTAGCTCACCGAGAAGGGACGACGGTTCCGCTGGACTGAAGCATGTGAGAGCTCCTTTCAGATACTCCGGAAAGCCTTGACCCAAGCACCAGTGCTAGCCCTCCCAGACAGGCAGCGGCCATTCATACTTGACACTGACGCCAGTGATGTAGGTGTGGGAGCAGTCCTGTCGCAGCCCAATGGAGAAGGGGAAAGAGTGGTGGCCTATTACAGCAGAGCCTTGAGCAAGGAAGAAAGGAACTACTGTGTGACTCGGAGAGAACTCCTGGCAGTGGTACAGGCCGTAGAGCATTTTAAGCTTTACCTGTATGGAAATTACTTCCTACTGAGGGCGCCCATGGAAAGAATTGGAGTGGATGTGGTTGGGCCATTCTCCGTGACAGAGGATGGTAATTGTTACATCCTCACAGTGATGGATTATTTCACCAAGTGGCCCGAGGCCTATGCCATCCCTGACCAATCTACAGCCACAGTGGTAGACTGCCTCATTGTGGGGATGTTTACTCGGTTCGGGGTGCCAGAGGAGTTGCACAGTGACCAGGGGTGCAATTTCGAATCCCAGGTGTTTGGGGAGGTGTGTCAGCGCCTTGGAGTGTGGAAGACCACGACCACTCCCCTACACCCTCAAAGTGATGGCCTGGTTGAGCGGTTCAATCGGACCTTGGTCACACAACTAACCATGCTCACGGCGAGGCATCAAAGGGATTGGGACCGCCATCTGCCCCTGGTACTCATGGCATACTGGTCGGCCACTCAGGAGTGTACAGGGTGCACCCCAGGTGCACTAATGTTTGGCCGGGAGCTACGGACGCCTGTGGAACTGGTCTTTGGCAAACCACCAAACCCATCAGTACAAGGGCCGCCAGGCCAGGACTGTGTAGATGCACTACAGGACCAGATGGAGGCTATTCATCAGCTGGCTCGAGAGAATATGGTTTCTGCAGGGGAAAGGCAGAAGAGAGCCTATTATGTACGTTGCCACAGCAAAGAGTACAAGCAGGGGGACAACGTATGGGTGTATAACCCACGGCAAAAGAAAGGACGGTCTCCAAAGCTGGACAGCAACTGGGAGGGGCCCTGCCTCGTCCTGAAGAGGATCTCAGAGGTTACCTATAGAGTGAAGCTGCACAGCTGCCCTCGGATAGTCATCCTCCACCAAGATCGCCTCGCACCTTACTTCAGCCGGGACAGCAACCAAGCCGGGATTGAAAGTGCGGTGGGAGGAGGTGGGGTGCCAGACCCCTCTTCCTCTGTAGACCAGGCTACCGGGGTTCAGGGAGGGGGTAAGGACACTACTGGATCAGAGCCAACCTCCCTGGATGTCAGCAAGGAGCTACCACCAGAGGACCTTGTTTTGGGCCAGGGAGGGGGCAGGGACACTGGGTTTACAGAGCTGCCCTCCCTGGCCAGGAATGGAAACAGCGGTGACGTCAAGGGTGGGGGCTCAGACCCAGCGGATACAGAGCCGCCCCCATCATCCATCAGCAGCCCGCCGCAAGGAGCAGCCCGGGATGGGAGAGGTGCTCGGCGGAAGAAACCCTCATGGTGGATGGACCCATCCACATGGGATTTGGGTTAGGCCAACGGGACGTTGGTCTTTCAAGGAAGGGGGCAGTGTGGCGAATTCTACTGGAGCGTTCCTGCTGGAAGTCAGAGGGTTCATTTACACATTACCCACGATGCAACTGAAGGGTGTTAATGTTTTGGTTATATTGTAGGATATTGAACATGTTAAAAACGGGCATATCTGTTACAGATAGCGGGGATGTTGTGGAAGATAATGGGGACGTTATTAGAGAAGTTGTATTAGACAGCATGCTATTTCCCACCATGAGTGTAAAGAGAAGGAAAATAGGTAAGGTCGGTTCTGTGGCCAAGAAAAGAAAAGAAAATAAGCTGAGATCAACACAAACTTGTGTCTGTTATCACTGGCATGTCTTATGGTCATTAAAAGCTTGCTGGTTGATTCTGAAAGGTTGGCTGAGAAGTCCATTATTTGACCACGTCATAATATACTGTCTTTATATTGTAGCGAAGCCAGGGGGCAGCCGGGAACCACCGCAGCAGTCGAGAAGCGAACTGCGCTAACCAGGCAACTAAAGGGTCCGACTCGTTAGCCAAGTCTAGTAATCCTTACACTACCCCCCTCCTTCGGGAAGCGCGTCCCCGCGCTTCAGCATACCAACTCCCTCACGCCTCTGGGCTCACGCGCTTCCGATGGCCTCACGGTCTCACCATCCCACACAGCGAATTCAGGGGGCAGCTGGGAAGCGAACCCAGGTCTCCCGCACCACGGGCGACTGCGCTAAGCAGTCAACTAAAGGGTCCGACCCGTTAGCCAAGGGCTAGCAAGTCTAGTTATCCATGGTCATTACAATATTCTTAAAAAACAAAAACAAAAAAACATCAGTAAACACTGCTTTTACATGACAGTGAAAACTGCTGTGGGAATGTGAATGAACAGACTGATAGAAGTCACTCATCCACCACAAAGCTGCTCCGACAAATTCTCAGCGGTGTATCACGTGCTTATCACGTGTGTGGAGGGATGACTGACGGACGAGTGAGGATGGAAAGATGGAAGATACAGTCACGAAAGTAAAGCGTTTGCATTGTGACTGCACCCAGCGCTGTTGCTCAACTCCCTCGGTCGCCCGCTATGCAGGAGGAGACCGAGGCAGGAGATGAATGATGGGGTGAGAGAGGAGAGTGGAGGGAAGTTGTGTGTGTGTGTGTGTGTGTGTGTGTGTGTGTGTGTGTGTGTGTGTGTGTGTGTGGGGGGGGGTGCTCTTCTGATTGCATTGGTTCTGGGATCAAAGCCAGCTTGGTTCTTTTTCATCTGAGGAAAATTCTTCCGATCAAAACATGATCATTACAAACTGTCAGCTGCTGATTTTCTCTTTCCTGTACAGCTTAATGGATGGAAAAGGACACTAACGCTTCCAGGGACAGGGGTTAAATTCCCTGTTGAGTTCAATGGTTTCAGAATGGCACTAATGCCGGCACAGTTAGAGGTTCTTCTTCTGTGGTCACCCTGGCAAATTATATATATACACTACCGTTCAAAAGTTTGGGATCACCCAAACAATTTTGTGTTTTCCATGAAAAGTCACACTTATTCACCACCATATGTTGTGAAATGAATAGAAAATAGAGTCAAGACATTGACAAGGTTAGAAATAATGATTTGTATTTGAAATAAGATTTTTTTTACATCAAACTTTGCTTTCGTCAAAGAATCCTCCATTTGCAGCAATTACAGCATTGCAGACCTTTGGCATTCTAGCTGTTAATTTGTTGAGGTAATCTGGAGAAATTGCACCCCACGCTTCCAGAAGCAGCTCCCACAAGTTGGATTGGTTGGATGGGCACTTCTTTGAGCAGATTGAGTTTCTGGAGCATCACATTTGTGGGGTCAATTAAACGCTCAAAATGGCCAGAAAAAGAGAACTTTCATCTGAAACTCGACAGTCTATTCTTGTTCTTGGAAATGAAGGCTATTCCATGCGAGAAATTGCTAAGAAATTGAAGATTTCCTACACCGGTGTGTACTACTCCCTTCAGAGGACAGCACAAACAGGCTCTAACAGGTACTATTTAATGAAGATGCCAGTTGGGGACCTGTGAGGCGTCTGTTTCTCAAACTAGAGACTCTAATGTACTTATCTTCTTGCTCAGTTGTGCAACGCGGCCTCCCACTTCTTTTTCTACTCTGGTTAGAGCCTGTTTGTGCTGTCCTCTGAAGGGAGTAGTACACACCGGTGTAGGAAATCTTCAATTTCTTAGCAATTTCTCGCATGGAATAGCCTTCATTTCTAAGAACAAGAATAAACTGTCGAGTTTCAGATGAAAGTTCTCTTTTTCTGGCCATTTTGAGCGTTTAATTGACCCCACAAATGTGATGCTCCAGAAACTCAATCTGCTCAAAGAAGTGCCCATCCAACCAATCCAACTTGTGGGAGCTGCTTCTGGAAGCGTGGGGTGCAATTTCTCCAGATTACCTCAACAAATTAACAGCTAGAATGCCAAAGGTCTGCAATGCTGTAATTGCTGCAAATGGAGGATTCTTTGACGAAAGCAAAGTTTGATGTAAAAAAAAATCTTATTTCAAATACAAATCATTATTTCTAACCTTGTCAATGTCTTGACTCTATTTTCTATCATTTCACAACATATGGTGGTGAATAAGTGTGACTTTTCATGGAAAACACAAAATTGTTTGGGTGATCCCAAACTTTTGAACGGTAGTGTATATATGTGTGTGTGTGTGTGTGTGTGTGTGTGTGTGTGTGTGTGTGTGTGTGTAGCCTTTTATTTGAACTTTTCAGAGAGCAGCTTTAAGAAAAATGGAAAACACAGCTTTTACATCCAAACCTTACATGTTGGTCTTTAAGACGTTCTCTTAATCAGGGGTTCGGTTCTTCAGCCCGGTCAGGTTGATACGTCCCATTGCCACACGCTTCAGGGCACCTTGGATTAAAACATGCCCCATTTGGCGGATGCTATTTACTTTCATATATGATGACATTTGCTCTTACCAGCCCTCCACAGTCAGCACAGTCCTGGGACATTAAACTTTACATTACATAAAGTCATTAAAATGGTGCCGTACAATCAGCTATATATATGTTTTGTTCGTTGATACTGTTTTCCACCTGCCTCCAAACACACACCAGTTTCCAGCAGCACCTTCCAGTTTATCTACAAACCCCCCCCCCCTCGTTGCAGGAGAGTGCGCCAGTCCAGCTCTCTGTATGCCCCCCCCATGTGGAGCGTTAGATGGTACAGCCAGCTGCCAGCCAGCTCTCTGAGCAACACTCATTGATTTCACAGTCAGCAGGCACCTCTCTCTTTTCTCTCTCTCTCTCCCCTTCCTCTGTCAGAATCGCAGAGAGCCACACGGCGAGAGGGGAATCGGTGGAGGAGAGAATCACAGTGAAGCTTGCTCGCTCTGTTATGACCCTGTTCAAGAGTGACTACCACAGCGCGGGACGTGAGTACGAATACGGCTCCATTTGACTATCTATCTAACAACATACATTCTCTCTCTCTCTCTCTCTCTCTCTCTCTCTCTCTCTCTCTCTCTCTCTCTCTCTCTCTCTCTCTCTCTCTCTCTCTCTCTCTCTCTCTCTTCTGTCAGTCTATTACTGTCTGTGTTCTGGTACAGTAGTTGGTTTGGGACAGCAAGCGGTAGAAACATGCAGGGAACTGAATGTCATGCTGTCATGCTTTCTGTAGCATCTCTGTGTGACACTCTGGGTCTGTTGTGGCTACTGACTGGAGCTTTCAGGAGCGGTTCAACAGCAGCATGGGGCGCAAAGTTGTCTAATTTTTATTTTGTTCCAATCTGCACAGGCTAATCAAACAATGTCAGGATATTAAAAACTGTACAATCCAAGTGGATCTGTGTGTGTTTGTGTATGTGCATGTGTGTGTCATTGCGCCCAATACACGTCTTTGTGGGTATGTGTGTATGTTGTTTTTTGGGTATCTGTGTTTGTGAGTTTGACGGCATATGTCACTGTGTGTGTGTGTGTGTGTGTGTGTGTGTGTGTGTGTGTGTGTGTGTGTGTGTGTGTGTGTGTGTGTGTGTGTGTGTGTGTGTGTGTGTGTGTGTGCGTGTGTCTTCTCCTGGATCGCCACCTTGCAGTGGTGGAGAAGCTTGCGTGTACTAATAATCCCAAGAGCTATGCCGCCTGGAGCTTGGCTCCTGGTTGGGTCACCCAAGGTGGATAGGTCAAACGGGGAGGTTCTAGACAAAGTGCAATCCAACAAAGACCTCAGCGACGGAAATGGCTGAAGCTGTCTCCAGGTCACAACGGCAGTGAAGGCAGATGAAGGCTGCAACAGAGGGTGGTCCTCAATCGTCTTGATTCTCCATGCCATTAGACTCTGGTCACCCCTTGCCAAGGACCGTGTAGTGGCTGTAGGTGCATCAGCCTCTCCACGTAAAAAGTAGTCACGTACAGGCGCCCTCTTGCAAGAGAATCAACCCATAAAACGTCCTGGGTCAAAGCTGTGTGGTGATCAGGAAGAGGTGACGGTGGCAGGAGAGTGAAGTCTGGCAACTCCTAGCCACAACCTGGCACACAGGTCGTGGGTGTGTGATCAGTTGCTAAGCCCTGGGACTGAGGCAGAGGGGCTTGTTGGCTGCTGCACCCATGACTGAGAAGCCCTATTTAGGATCCACGCTCACCCCAGTTGGGAAGGGGGTTAGAAAAAGTGCCCTAAACATAGTCTGCCTAAGCACTATATAAAATACAGCTTGATTGATTGATACCTCCTATCTGGACCACCACATCCAGAAGGATCAACACCATACAGTCAGAAACAGAAACTGGCATATTTTGGAGCCTGGAACATACGAATCCTTGTGGACCTTCAAGCCAGAAAGCAACCTGAATGGTGTACTGCCATCATCGCCCAAGAGCTCAGGAGATTCCAAATTGATATTGCTGCACTCTCTGAAACCCGACTGGCCGACCAAGGACAGCTGAAAGAGGAGAAGGGTGGTTACACTTTCCTCTGGAAAGGAAAAGCAGCTGATGAGCCGAGGATCCACGGTGTTGGTTTTGCCATCAAAAACAACCTCATTTACCACCTTGCTGAGCTTCCTCTGGGCATCAATGAATGCCTGATGACAATACAGCTGGCAGTTGTAAATAGCCAAAGCATCACTGTCATCAGTGCATATGCCCCAACAATTGACTCGCAAGGTGAAGTAAAGGAGACTTTCTATGCCAACTTGGTCAATGTTCTCACCAAAGTCCCCAAGGAGGATACGATAATCCTGCTTGGAGATTTCAATGCCAGAGTGGGACAAAATTACAACTTGTGGAGAGGCATAATTGGTAAGGAAGGAATTAGAAACACAAACTCCAATGGCATGGTTCTGAGCATGGTTAACAACATGCTCAGAACACATCCTAATCACCACCAATATACTTTTCCACTAGAAAAACAAATTGAAAACAACCTGGTGTCACCCTCTATCTAACATTTGGCACCTCATTGACTACATTATCCGTGCAGATGACTGCTGGACTGACCATCGCCTTATCCACTCCACCCTGTCCATTCATCTTCATCAGAAAAGAAGGGTGCAGAAAAAGCAGAGCCACCCAAAGCTCAACCTTGAACAACTGACTGATATGTCCTCTCGTCAACAGTTCCAGGCTGTGCTCAGTACATCAATGCCCAAGCAGTGTCCAGATGATATTCAAAGCCACTGGGATATGCTCAGGACTGCAATCACTGGCACCTGTAAAACCACTCTTGGACATAAGATGAAAAACCACCAAGATTGGTTTGATGAGAATGATCTGGAAGGGGCAAGCCTTTACCATCTGGCAGAATGACATCAACTGCCAAAATAAACGAGCTGCCCATGCAAGAGCAAAGTCAGCCATCCAAAGCCGGGTCAGGGAATCGAACAACCAGTGGTGGATGAAGAAAGGCCTTGAGCTTCAACACTTGGGGATACCAGAGACTTCTTTAATGCTACCAAAGCAATAAACGGTCCCTGCCACCGCAGTCTAATCCCCCTTTGCTCAAAAAATGGACACACACTGCTAACAGACAATGAGTCAATTAAAGAGAGATGGAAACATCACTACCAGGACCTTTTAAACCGGGACTCTAGCCCTGACATGGATGCTCTCCAACAACTCCTTCAACAATCCAAAGAGGAGGGCATGGCATCACCACCTAGCCTAAAAGAAGTCCATGATGCCATCAGGAAGATGAAAAGCAACAAGGCTGCTGGTCCTGATGGAATACTGGCAAAAGTACTGAGGGCAGGTGGACCTATACTCCTCAGACATATACATGCCCTGCTACTCAAAATATGGGAAAAAGAGGAAATCCCTGTGCAACTTAGGGATGCACTCATTGTCTCTATTTTTAAGAAAGGTGACAAAGCTGAGTGCGGAAACTACCGTGGCATTTCCCTGCCTTCCACCACAGAGAAAGCTCTGGCTAGGGTCTTGGCTGACGGACTCCTCCCAATATCAGAGGAAATTCTGACAGAATCCCAGAGCAGTTTTTGTCCTAACAGAGACACCATGGACACATGATTTTTACCGCTTGCCAATTCCAAGAAAAAGCTCAGGAACAGAATCAACCATTGTACATGGCCTTTATAGACTTAACCAAAGATTTTGATTCTGTAAACCACCAGACCCTCTGACTAGCTCTGTCAAAAAAAGGCTGCCATGACAAATATATCCGAGTACTACTACTAATACATGACAATATGTCAGGTAAAGTACTCAACAGCTATGCAGATGAGACAGAATATTTCAAGGTCCACACAGGAGTTAAACTGTGTCATTGCCCCAACCCTGTTCTCTGTCTTCATTGCCACCATCTCCCACCTCACGTGTCCCAATCTGCCTCAGGGAGTCAAAAACATGTACAGCACTGATGGGAATCTTCTGAACATTAACAGATTTAGGGCTAAAAGTAAAACCACCACCACATCCATCACAGAGCTGCAATACGCCGATGACAACACCTTAGTGTCCCTCATAGAAGAGGAACTGCAGAGCATACTGGACGCCTTTGCAAAGTCATACAACCAGCTTGGCCTGGCCATTAACATAAAAAAGACCCATAACCTCTATCAACCCCCATCCAACAGAAATATGCCTGCTCTGCCCCCATCCATCTTTGTAGACAACACCAGACTAGAAAACGTGGAACAGTTCCCATATCTTGGAAGACTCTCCTCCAAGGTCAGCATTGACATCGAAATACACCACCGTCTCAGCTGTGCCAGCCGGGCCTTCTCAAGATTGAGAAAAAGTTTCTGAAAACCACGACCTTCAGGCCAGAACAAAAACTCTGTTGTACAAAGCGGTAGTGCTGCCTACCCTACTGTATGGGTCAGAAACCTGGACCACATATAGCAGGCAGCTGAAGGCACTCGAGGCAACCAACTGCGACACCTCAGGAAGAACCTTAAGATCAGTTGGGAGGATAAGCGCACCAATTTCAGTGTCCTTGAGGTGGCCAACATGCCTACTATAACTGCCACCATCGCACGACATCAGTTTAAATGGACTGGCCATGTCCTCCGAATGTTTGACTCTCACCTCCCGAAATAAGTCCTTTACTCCCAGCTTATGACAGGATGCCATGCCCCAGAAGGACAAAAGAAGCGATATAAAGATAACATCAAGACCCACATCAAAAGGTTTGGCATTGACCTTAACACCTGGGAACAAGCAACAAAAAACAGGGAGGCCTGGAGACTAGCTGTCCATGAGGGGGCTGAGTGCTACAACCATGACCTCCACCGTGCTGCTGAAAACAAGTCAAGTGCAGACTCAGAAAGGAGCGAATTACCAGAAAGGCCCAAACCACATCCTCAACCACTTCTTCACACCTTTGGCCATATTGCCCCAAAATATGCAGCTCCAGGATTGGCCTGTATGCCCACCTGAAGACCCACAAAGACCTACTCGACCCCGAGTGATCGCCAGTGATGATGATGACGAGGGTGTGTGTGTGTGTGTGTGTGTATGTGTGTGTGTGTGCGTGTGTGTATGTAAAAAGTGACAACAGGACAGGCTGTGATGAGACTGACAATATCTCTCTCTCTCTCTGTGTCCGTCTCATATTACTCCCTTGTATAACTCCCAAGGCCATATCTAACAAGTCTACCCTATCCGTAGGTAGACTGCCAGGTAGCTTATCAAACAACCCAAAATCAATCTCTCAATAGTTTTGATTGGGTGAACTTGCCATACATTTGATCCACATACACAAATAAGTGGGTACTACTAATGACTATCAATTTTTGAAACTGATATTTTTAATCAGAGACTTGATTGAGGAAGACAAAATAAAAAATCGTTATTTATTGATATGAAACATATTTATCAAAGTTCTGTCACATGAACTGAAAAGAGTTAATCTTAACAGCTCAGAAGGAAGGAAAAACAGCATTAAACTGACAAACCTTCTCGTCCAGTTTTTTCCTGATGTTCTCTCACAAGGTGAGAGAGAGAGAGAAGGAGTAGGTGTCATGTCTTTGTGGCTCTAGTTTTGAATTCACCAGAAGGAAATTGCCTTTTGAATGTAACTTCCCCTCTGAGCTCATACTTTATGGAGAAGGGACTAACAGGGGGCAAAACCAATACCAGTGTTGATTGAATAAAGAACTAAATTGACAGACCGATTTGAAAATGAAAAAAAATCTTAATTTCAATTCTATAAATAACAGGTAACTAGCAAAGTCATGCCAGCATCAGGGTGGTTTTCAGCGTTAGCACCAGTTTTAATGTGTTTCTGCTGCATTCTGCTCAAGCCAGAGGTGTTGGAGAGATTTTTAAGTCGGGCCGCAGTGGTGAGAGTTGAAGGTATCTAAGTGAGAGAGATTAAAAGCATGGATGACTCTGCAAGATCGCTGAATGTTAAAATGGCTTAATTCTGAAAATGGTTCTTACATGATGGAAAGAGGACCATCCGACTCTCCTTCTCGGTGAAAGGTCAGCCTCAGAGATGGCTGTTTGGATTTTGGCATCAGGCTTTTTAATATGAGTTGACCGAGGGCCAAGATTCCTTTGTATTAAATTTCTGGTGTTATGAAATACAGATGTAATATTTCTCGCTATTTAGTTGTTGAGAGTTCAGAGACGTGAAGGAGGCTATAATTTCTGATTTTAGATGCAGGTGAAGCTTGCAGCTAGAAAAGCGCTATAAAATTGAAAAAGGGTGACAATCTGAGCAAGATGGATCATGTAAATAGAAAAACAATGGGTCCTATATCTGAACCCTGAGAAACCCCACAGCGAATGTCTGCCGCTGACAGTGAGCCACTTCCATGTTAAAATGGGCAAAGATCTACAAGAAAGATAAACGCTGAACTGGTTTATTGCAGTGTCCTTATCATCTCAAGAGTTTGGCTGATCACTGAAGAAGTTATGGTCAACAGTAAAATGAATTTACACCCTCATCCAGACTAGCTGCCACGGAGCAGAGATTTACTTCCGTCGAGGGTGTGTTTTCTGTGCTGTGCACTTTTCTGAAACCAGTGTTGGATTCCACATAGAGAACCTGAGCTGGGCTCAGGTTCACTTTGCCCCGCTGATGATGTGTTGCTGCTATTATAATCCCTCTCTGACATGTGACATTTGGTGGTTGCTTTTATCCAAAGCGCTTTATTCTCCGCCAGTGTACACAGATTTACCATGTGGAAAACTTTGACAATGGCAATGTAAATTCCCTGCTCTGCGTCTTTTGATTGATTGGACGCGTGTGTGTGTGTGTGTGTGTGTGTGTGTGTGTGTGTGTGTGTGTGTGTGTGTGTGTGTGTGTGTGTGTGTGTGTGTGTGTGTGTGTGTGTGTGTGTGTGTGTGTGCGTATGTCTGTGTGTGTGTGTGCTTGTTTTTCTATCTCAGTGGGGACCAAATGTCCGCATTAGGATAGCAAAACCAGAAACCACCTACCTTATGGGGACGTTTTATGGGTCCCCATGAGGAATAGAGTCTATTTTGGGGTTAGGATTTGGGTTTAGGGTTAAGGTTAGGATTAGGTTAGGGTAAGGGTGTAGGTTAGGCATGTAGTTATGATGGTTAAGGTCAGGGTTAAGGGCTAGAGAATGAATGTAGTCAATGAGGGGTCCCCACAAGTATATCTGTTGGAGGTTCTTCAGCCTAGTATTAATACCATGATATTGAACACACTAAACCCCTCCTCAAACCAGGCCACCGGTAATAATTGTAACAGGCAAAAGAGTCTGCCAGGCTACGTGGTGATCCGAGGGTCATCTTCCTGATGAGGGCTTCACTACACACTCGGTCGCTTTCCTGTTTTGTTTTTTTTTCCTGCCAAACTTCTAACAGCCTGTCCCTGAAAACCAGGAACCAGGGAGCTGTGAAATTATCCTGTCATCACTCAGTGACCCCCCCTCCCCCTTTCCCTACCTCTCCTGCTCCTCCCCTCTCCTCCCTGCCTCCCTTCCTACCCTACCTCTTTTCTTCTCTGCTCTCCTCCCCCTCTTCCTCGAACCCGCACGTGTCGTCCAAACAATGCAAAACAATGAGCAGGCAAATAGCTGTAATCACTCAGTCAATGACGCACAATTACCCCGTAAGTACGCTGCGAGTATAGCCGTGACCTGGCAGCCTTATCGATCTCGGGGGGGGGGGGGTTGGGCAATTAAGAGCACCCCGACAGGTAACAGAAGGAGAGCGACGGTGCTCATAAACCCCACACTAAAAGACTAATGCCCTACAACCACGCAGCCAGCACCACAGCGATAAACAACACCGCCACCACCAGACCTATGTGTGTGTGTGTGTGTGTGTGTGTGTGTGCGCGTGCGTGCGTGCGTGTGTGTGTGTGTGTGTGTGTGCATGCGTGTGTGTGTGTGTTTGGATGACAGGCGGCCTGGGTCCAGCTGTTGCGGTGTTGCGGCGATGCCTTGCCAAGTGACATTGATGCACAGGGGCTGCTCAGTGGTGGCAGCGGGGCAGGGGTTTTAATTCACAGGTGACTGACAGGTGGCCGAGGGGGGGGGGCGGGGTGCTAGCCTGCATCTGTACATGAATCATCACGTGCTTAATTAGAGAACTCGGACCAAGACGGAAATGATTGATGAAGGCGGGCAAAGTTTTGCGGACAGGATGTTCTGGATGATGCGACGTGACACGTGTTGTGTTGCACAGTTGGCTGTCGCGTGCGGCGCATGGCACCTACGCCGCCAGGTCGCTACGCTTCGTAGCGTCTTTGCCGTCGAACACCTGGTATTATCGTGTGTTTCAAATTCCGGGATTGTTAATAAATGCCCCTTTCACAGACACCTAAAAACCCAGTCTAGGGATTATAGTTAACGTCGGATGTTGCTCCACCCCCTCTGCCGACCCGGGGAGGGCTGCAGACTACCACCTGCCTCCTCTGATACATGTGGAGTCGCCAGCCTTTTCTTTTCACCTGACAGTGAGGAGTTTCACCGGGGGGATGTAGCATGTGGGAGGATCACGCTATTCCCCCCGCCAGTTTTCCCTCTCCCTTGAACAGGCCCCCTGACCGACCAGAGGAGGCGCTAGTGCAGCGATCAGGACACATGCCCACATCCGGCTTCCCACCTGCAGACACGGCCGATTGTGTCTGTAGGGAGGCCTCACCAAGCCGAAGGTAACGGGGATTCGAGCCGGCGACACCCCATGTTGGTAGGCAACGGAATAGACCGCTACGCCACCCAGACGCCCCCCGGAAACATGCATTTTCATTAGTTGTGTGTTTAACGTGACGTGGCAAACACAACATGTCGAACATGCAAAAGCTGGGATGTTATGGGACCCTTTCACATTGACACAATCCCTGGAAGACAAAAAAATCCTGGAAAGGGGGTCGCCTTTGTTCTGGGTCCACAGCCCATTAACAGCCCCCCCCCCAAACCCCAGGATTTTAGTTCCGCCTGCAAATGGCTATGTTTAGCATGACTGGAAAAGCATGGCAGTAGGACTGAGAGGGCCGGAGCTTCCTTTCAGATCAGGTAATACCCTCACCCTCAGTACCAGAAGACACTTCGCGTCCTCCTACTCTCTAAATAAGATGTTACGCAACGTTGTGTGTTGTTCGAGGGGCAGGCGTCCTGTCAGCTGTCAGTAACGCCACTGGCTGGGTGGAGCTGCTGGCTGGGTGGAGCTGCAGCGGTATGGCACATGACGCCCAGCCAGGACAGGCGGCTCAGACAGATGCTATCCCAGGATCTGCCCCGGCGATCTGAGCAGAACAATAGCTGGCATTTATCTGGTTCTATTATGCACGGCAAATTAAAACGACACCGGGAATAGAATAAACCTCATCTCTTAGAGCACCGAGATAACCAGCAACTGATAGGAGAGAGGTCAAGGGTCGGAGCCAGAGCTCATTGGCAGTAGTGGGAAATTCACTGCTGTGATGTGGGAATGTGGATGTAGGACAGAGATTGGTCATGGATTAATTGGCCTCGGCTCTTATTCGTTTTTCTTTTATGTGCCTGTGTGTGTGTGTGTGTGTGTGTGTGTGTGTGTGTGTGTGTGTGTGTGTGTGTGTGTGTGTGTGTGTGTGTGTGTGTGTGTGTGTGTGTGTGTGTGTGTGTTGGCCCTTTGTCCAGGGTGTCTCCCCGCCTGCTGCCCAGTGACTGCTGGGATAGGCTCCAGCATCCCTGCGACCCTGAGAGCCGGATAAGCGGTTCGGATAATGGATGGATGGATATTATTATCATCATTTTGTATTTCAAAAATTGGAAAATTGGAATCCGAAACCCGGGCAGTGAAAAAAAAAACAAACCCCGAACAACACAAATCTCATATTGTAGTCAAATTATGACCTTTAGCTGCTACATTAATGGTGCTTGGACTGGCTCTGGTCTGGTTTCAGTCTTTACAGATGCTTTGGCCCCACTTGGACTTGAGTTGAACTCACCACACCTTAAAGTCTAGGACCTGACTCGGACTCGGTGTGGCCATGGATGGTCTTGACTACACAGTTAGAGGAAGAGAAGCAGGAGAAAAGAGGAGTAAAGTATGACAGAGTCGTTATGAGCTGTAGTAGTGGAGAAGCTCTGCAGACTTGTGAGGCTGTGTTAACTTGTGAGGCTGTGTTAACTTGGGACTGTGTTAACTTGTGGGGCTGTGTTAACTTGTGGGGCTGTGTTAACTTGTGGGGCTGTGTTAACTTGTGTGACTGTGTTAACTTGTGGGGCTGTGTTAACTTGTGGGGCTGTGTTAACTTGTGTGACTGTGTTAACTTGTGGGGCTGTGTTAACTTGTGGGGCTGTGTTAACTTGTGTGACTGTGTTAACTTGTGGGACTGTGTTAACTTCTGTGACTGTGTTAACTTGTGGGGCTGTGTTAACTTGGGACTGTGTTAACTTCTGTGACTGTGTTAACTTGTGGGGCTGTGTTAACTTGTGGGGCTGTGTTAACTTGTGAGGCTGTGTTAACTTGTGGGGCTGTGTTAACTTGTGGGGCTGTGTTAACTTGTGTGACTGTGTTAACTTGTGGGACTGTGTTAACTTGTGGGGCTGTGTTAACTTGTGGGGCTGTGTTAACTTGTGTGACTGTGTTAACTTGTGGGGCTGTGTTAACTTGTGGGACTGTGTTAACTTGTGGGGCTGTGTTAACTTGTGGGGCTGTGTTAACTTGTGTGACTGTGTTAACTTGTGTGACTGTGTTAACTTGCGGGGCTGTGTTAACTTGTGTGACTGTGTTAACTTGTGGGGCTGTGTTAACTTGTGTGACTGTGTTAACTTGTGGGGCTGATTTAACTTGTGTGACTGTGTTAACTTGTGTGACTGTGTTAACTTGTGGGGCTGTGTTAACTTGTGGGGCTGTGTTAACTTGTGGGACTGTGTTAACTTGTGGGGCTGTGTTAACTTGCGGGGCTGTGTTAACTTGCGGGGCTGTGTTAACTTGCGGGGCTGTGTTAACTTGCGGGGCTGTGTTAACTTGTGGGACTGTGTTAACTTGTGTGACTGTGTTAACTTGTGTGACTGTTAACTTGTGGGGCTGTGTTAACTTGCGGGGCTGTGTTAACTTCTGTGACTGTGTTAACTTGTGTGACTGTTAACTTGCGGGGCTGTGTTAACTTGTGGGGCTGTGTTAACTTGTGTGACTGTGTTAACTTGTGGGGCTGTGTTAACTTGTGTGACTGTGTTAATTGTGTGACTGTGTTAACTTGTGGGGCTGGGTTAACTTGTGGGGCTGTGTTAACTTGTGTGACTGTGTTAACTTGTGGGGCTGTGTTAACTTGTGTGACTGTGTTAACTTGTGGGGCTGTGTTAACTTGTGTGACTGTGTTAACTTGTGGGGCTGTGTTAACTTGTGTGACTGTGTTAACTTGTGGGGCTGTGTTAACTTGTGTGACTGTGTTAACTTGTGGGACTGTGTTAACTTCTGTGACTGTGTTAACTTGTGGGGCTGTGTTAACTTGGGACTGTGTTAACTTCTGTGACTGTGTTAACTTGTGGGGCTGTGTTAACTTGTGGGGCTGTGTTAACTTGTGAGGCTGTGTTAACTTGTGGGGCTGTGTTAACTTGTGGGGCTGTGTTAACTTGTGTGACTGTGTTAACTTGTGGGACTGTGTTAACTTGTGGGGCTGTGTTAACTTGTGGGGCTGTGTTAACTTGTGTGACTGTGTTAACTTGTGGGGCTGTGTTAACTTGTGGGACTGTGTTAACTTGTGGGGCTGTGTTAACTTGTGGGGCTGTGTTAACTTGTGTGACTGTGTTAACTTGTGTGACTGTGTTAACTTGCGGGGCTGTGTTAACTTGTGTGACTGTGTTAACTTGTGGGGCTGTGTTAACTTGTGTGACTGTGTTAACTTGTGGGGCTGATTTAACTTGTGTGACTGTGTTAACTTGTGTGACTGTGTTAACTTGTGGGGCTGTGTTAACTTGTGGGGCTGTGTTAACTTGTGGGACTGTGTTAACTTGTGGGGCTGTGTTAACTTGCGGGGCTGTGTTAACTTGCGGGGCTGTGTTAACTTGCGGGGCTGTGTTAACTTGCGGGGCTGTGTTAACTTGTGGGACTGTGTTAACTTGTGTGACTGTGTTAACTTGTGTGACTGTTAACTTGTGGGGCTGTGTTAACTTGCGGGGCTGTGTTAACTTCTGTGACTGTGTTAACTTGTGTGACTGTTAACTTGCGGGGCTGTGTTAACTTGTGGGGCTGTGTTAACTTGTGTGACTGTGTTAACTTGTGGGGCTGTGTTAACTTGTGTGACTGTGTTAATTGTGTGACTGTGTTAACTTGTGGGGCTGGGTTAACTTGTGGGGCTGTGTTAACTTGTGTGACTGTGTTAACTTGTGGGGCTGTGTTAACTTGTGTGACTGTGTTAACTTGTGGGGCTGTGTTAACTTGTGTGACTGTGTTAACTTGTGGGGCTGTGTTAACTTGTGTGACTGTGTTAACTTGCGGGGCTGTGTTAACTTGTGGGGCTGTGTTAACTTGTGTGACTGTGTTAACTTGTGTGACTGTGTTAACTTGTGGGGCTGTGTTAACTTGTGGGGCTGTGTTAACTTGTGGGACTGTGTTAACTTGTGTGACTGTGTTAACTTGTGGGGCTGTGTTAACTTGTGGGACTGTGTTAACTTGTGGGGCTGTGTTAACTTGTGTGGCTGTGTTAACTTGTGTGACTGTGTTAACTTGTGGGGCTGTGTTAACTTGTGTGACTGTGTTAACTTGTGGGGCTGTGTTAATTTGT
Organism: Lampris incognitus; assembly: GCF_029633865.1. Lineage (NCBI taxonomy): Eukaryota > Metazoa > Chordata > Actinopteri > Lampriformes > Lampridae > Lampris > Lampris incognitus. The sequence goes on along the minus strand of NC_079216.1, from coordinate 16,471,956 downwards.
GGGGCTGTGTTAACTTGTGGGACTGTGTTAACTTGTGGGGCTGTGTTAACTTGTGTGACTGTGTTAACTTGTGGGGCTGTGTTAACTTGTGGGACTGTGTTAACTTGTGGGGCTGTGTTAACTTGTGGGGCTGTGTTAACTTGTGTGACTGTGTTAACTTGTGTGACTGTGTTAACTTGCGGGGCTGTGTTAACTTGTGTGACTGTGTTAACTTGTGGGGCTGTGTTAACTTGTGTGACTGTGTTAACTTGTGGGGCTGATTTAACTTGTGTGACTGTGTTAACTTGTGTGACTGTGTTAACTTGTGGGGCTGTGTTAACTTGTGGGGCTGTGTTAACTTGTGGGACTGTGTTAACTTGTGGGGCTGTGTTAACTTGCGGGGCTGTGTTAACTTGCGGGGCTGTGTTAACTTGCGGGGCTGTGTTAACTTGTGGGACTGTGTTAACTTGTGTGACTGTGTTAACTTGTGTGACTGTTAACTTGTGGGGCTGTGTTAACTTGCGGGGCTGTGTTAACTTCTGTGACTGTGTTAACTTGTGTGACTGTTAACTTGCGGGGCTGTGTTAACTTGTGGGGCTGTGTTAACTTGTGTGACTGTGTTAACTTGTGGGGCTGTGTTAACTTGTGTGACTGTGTTAATTGTGTGACTGTGTTAACTTGTGGGGCTGGGTTAACTTGTGGGGCTGTGTTAACTTGTGTGACTGTGTTAACTTGTGGGGCTGTGTTAACTTGTGTGACTGTGTTAACTTGTGGGGCTGTGTTAACTTGTGTGACTGTGTTAACTTGTGGGGCTGTGTTAACTTGTGTGACTGTGTTAACTTGCGGGGCTGTGTTAACTTGTGGGGCTGTGTTAACTTGTGTGACTGTGTTAACTTGTGTGACTGTGTTAACTTGTGGGGCTGTGTTAACTTGCGGGGCTGTGTTAACTTCTGTGACTGTGTTAACTTGTGTGACTGTTAACTTGCGGGGCTGTGTTAACTTGTGGGGCTGTGTTAACTTGCGGGGCTGTGTTAACTTGTGGGGCTGTGTTAACTTGTGTGACTGTTAACTTGCGGGGCTGTGTTAACTTGTGGGGCTGTGTTAACTTGTGTGACTGTGTTAACTTGTGGGGCTGTGTTAACTTGTGTGACTGTGTTAACTTGTGTGACTGTGTTAACTTGCGGGGCAGTGTTAACTTGTGTGACTGTGTTAACTTGTGGGGCTGTGTTAACTTGTGTGACTGTGTTAACTTGTGTGACTGTGTTAACTTGTGGGACTGTGTTAACTTGCGGGGCTGTGTTAACTTGTGGGGCTGTGTTAACTTGTGTGACTGTGTTAACTTGTGTGACTGTGTTAACTTGCGGGGCTGTGTTAACTTGCGGGGCTGTGTTAACTTGTGTGACTGTGTTAACTTGTGGGGCTGTGTTAACTTGTGTGACTGTGTTAACTTGTGGGGCTGTGTTAACTTGTGTGACTGTGTTAACTTGTGGGGCTGTGTTAACTTGTGTGACTGTGTTAACTTGTGGGGCTGTGTTAACTTGCGGGGCTGTGTTAACTTGCGGGGCTGTGTTAACTTGTGTGACTGTGTTAACTTGTGTGACTGTTAACTTGCGGGGCTGTGTTAACTTGCGGGGCTGTGTTAACTTGCGGGGCTGTGTTAACTTGTGGGGCTGTGTTAACTTGTGTGACTGTGTTAACTTGCGGGGCTGTGTTAACTTGCGGGGCTGTGTTAACTTGCGGGGCTGTGTTAACTTGTGTGACTGTGTTAACTTGTGTGACTGTGTTAACTTGTGGGGCTGTGTTAACTTGTGGGACTGTGTTAACTTGTGTGACTGTGTTAACTTGTGTGACTGTGTTAACTTGTGGGGCTGTGTTAACTTGTGGGGCTGTGTTAACTTGTGTGACTGTGTTAACTTGTAGGGCTGTGTTAACTTGTGTGACTGTGTTAACTTGTGGCGGCTGTGTTAACTTGCGGGCTGTGTTAACTTGCGGGGCTGTGTTAACTTCTGTGACTGTGTTAACTTGTGTGACTGTTAACTTGCGGGGCTGTGTTAACTTGTGTGACTGTGTTAACTTGTGTGACTGTGTTAACTTGCGGGGCTGTGTTAACTTGCGGGGCTGTGTTAACTTGCGGGGCTGTGTTAACTTGTGTGACTGTGTTAACTTGTGGGGCTGTGTTAACTTGTGTGACTGTGTTAACTTGTGGGGCTGTGTTAACTTGTGTGACTGTGTTAACTTGTGGGGCTGTGTTAACTTGTGTGACTGTGTTAACTTGTGTGACTGTGTTAACTTGTGGGGCTGTGTTAACTTGCGGGGCTGTGTTAACTTGCGGGGCTGTGTTAACTTGTGTGACTGTGTTAACTTGTGTGACTGTTAACTTGCGGGGCTGTGTTAACTTGCGGGGCTGTGTTAACTTGCGGGGCTGTGTTAACTTGCGGGGCTGTGTTAACTTGTGTGACTGTGTTAACTTGCGGGGCTGTGTTAACTTGCGGGGCTGTGTTAACTTGCGGGGCTGTGTTAACTTGCGGGGCTGTGTTAACTTGTGTGACTGTGTTAACTTGTGTGACTGTGTTAACTTGTGGGGCTGTGTTAACTTGTGGGACTGTGTTAACTTGTGTGACTGTGTTAACTTGTGGGGCTGTGTTAACTTGTGTGACTGTGTTAACTTGTGTGACTGTGTTAACTTGTGGGGCTGTGTTAACTTGTGTGACTGTGTTAACTTGTGTGACTGTGTTAACTTGTGGGGCTGTGTTAACTTGCGGGCTGTGTTAACTTGCGGGGCTGTGTTAACTTCTGTGACTGTGTTAACTTGTGTGACTGTTAACTTGCGGGGCTGTGTTAACTTGCGGGGCTGTGTTAACTTGTGTGACTGTTAACTTGCGGGGCTGTGTTAACTTGTGGGGCTGTGTTAACTTGTGGGCTGTGTTAACTTGTGTGACTGTGTTAACTTGTGTGACTGTTAACTTGCGGGGCTGTGTTAACTTGTGGGGCTGTGTTAACTTGTGTGACTGTTAACTTGCGGGGCTGTGTTAACTTGTGGGGCTGTGTTAACTTGTGTGACTGTGTTAACTTGTGTGACTGTTAACTTGCGGGGCTGTGTTAACTTGTGGGGCTGTGTTAACTTGGGTGACTGTGTTAACTTGTGGGGCTGTGTTAACTTGTGTGACTGTGTTAACTTGTGTGACTGTTAACTTGCGGGGCTGTGTTAACTTGTGGGGCTGTGTTAACTTGTGTGACTGTGTTAAAGGCAGCAGTAAGAGAAGCACGGTGATTCACTCCCAGAGCAAGTTACCAAGAAACGAGCCACTTTATTTTGAGGCTTCGGCAGCTCGGCCGTCGGCGCTACTCACCCCGGGTCTGTAATGGTGTGATAGTATTTCAGAGTCATAACAATACTCCGGCTGCAAGAAGAAACCCTGCTCTTTCCCTTCTAATCACTACAACTGTCTGTCACCTCATTATGGGCTGGACGCCATGGAAACACGTGACGGTTTTGATGTCATCCTTCACTACAGCGCTAACACATCAAAGGCTGCTGTTCTGACAGCGATGGTGATAAAGGATGGACAGACAGGCAGGCAGACAGACAGACAAGTAGACAGATGGACAGACAGGTGCACAGGAAGACACACAGACAAGCAGACAGGTAAGCAGACAGGCGGACAGACAAGCAGACAGACAGATGGACAGACAAGCAGACAGATGGACAGACAGACAGGCAGACAGACACAGATGGGCAGACGAGCAGACAGACAGACAGACAGACAGGCAGGCGGACAGACAAGCAGACAGACAGATGGACAGACAAGCAGACAGATGGACAGACAGACAGGCAGACAGGCAGAACGATGGACAGACAAGCAGACAGATGGACAGACAGACAGACAGGCAGGCAGGCAGACAGATGAGCAGACAGACAGACAGACAGACAGACAGACAGGCAGACAGACAGACAGACAGACAGACAGATGGACAGACAGGTGCACAGACACATGGAAAGACAGATGGACAGACAGGTGGACAGAGAGGCAGACAGACAGATGGAAAGACAAGCAGACAGACGGACAGGCAGACGGACAGACGGAAAGACATGCAGACAAGGAGACATGGAAAGACAGACAGAAAGACAGATGGACAGACACAGACAGACAGACAAGCAGACAGATGGGCGGACAGACAGACAGATCCACAAGACCAGCATTGGTTATCAAATACTTTCCCCTATCACTGTATAGTTTATGTAAGCTAATCATGATTATAATATTAATGCAGGTGTAAGAGACAACTTTCCTTTGCTGTGACCAGAACACACGCTCCGTGTTCCTCCCCGACCTCATGTGGCTGCCATTTCCATTCATTTGGCTGTTCATTTACGTTTATTAAGTTTGTTGAGTCTAGTTGTATTTAGTAGTTAATCTATTTTGATTCAGCTGGAAGAGAAATCTCCCGCTCTCTCTCTCGTCTCTCTCTCTCTTCTCTCTCTCTCTCTCTCTCTCTCTCTCTCTCTCTCTCTCTCTCTCTCTCTCTCTCTCTCTCTCTCTCTCTCTCTCTCTCTCTCTCTCTCTCTCTCTCTCTCTCTCTCTCTCTCTCTCTCTCTCTCTCTCTCTCTCTCTCTCTCTCTCTCTCTCTCTCTCGCTCTCCTCTCTCTCTTTATCTGACTGTCTCTCTTCATCTTGCCCCTTGTCCCACTTTCCCTCTCTCTCTCTCTGGAGTCAGAGTGAGAGCACCGGTTGTCTCAGCAATGTCTCTGTCTGTCGCCCTCTCTCCATCTGTGCTCTCTCTCTATCCCTCTTTGACTCTCCCTCATTCTCTGTCTTTCTCTGTCTCTGGTGTCTCACTCCCCAGGGTGACAGACAGGTAATACATGCTAGAGGAGGCAATTAATTCTCTCAGATGGAAGCCCTTTGTGTACATGGCCCACTGGGTCTGCTGTGTGTGTGTGTGTGTGTGTGTGTGTGTGTGTGTGTGTGTGTGTGTGTGTGTGTGTGTGTGTGTGTGTGTGTGTGTGTGTGTGTGTGTGTGTGTGTGTGATAGCCTACAACAGGGTCTGGCTTGACTACAAGTCTCCCCTGTCCAACTCCATCTGTGTTTCTCCTGGCGCTAGCTTTAGCAGGACACTGCTGACGGCGGGTGTTGGCCCGGAGCTAACCGCGTGTGACGGGCTTGTTCTGGTCTCCTGTTTCAGACGTCAGTATGAGCCGCCCAAGGCAGCAGTCAAGAGGACCAATGGCGAGGCTTTAAGGTGAGTTTGCGTGGCTACCGCCCACAACCTCGGTAGAATAGACGGTTTCCATATTCACACTCTGCCCCTTACAAAACCATCACACTGGCTCGTAACTTATGTTTGTTTGTTCGCAGCCCGGCTAAAAGTAACTCCATTATACTCTACTGTCGCGATTCAGCTAAAATAAACTCCCGTATAGTCACACTCTGCTGCTCACAAGCCAGCGAAGAGAAACTGAACATTCATACT